>NC_092721.1:127058624-127666172 GCF_047496885.1 Scyliorhinus torazame
CCGGCACGGCACGGACCCCCTCAAACTCCACCCCGGCACGGCCACGGACCCCCCCAACCTCCACCCCAGCACGGACCCCCCCCCCAACTCCAACCCAGCACGGACCCCCACCAGCCTCCACCCCAGCACGGACCCCCCCCAACCTCCAACCCGGCACGGACCCCCCCCAGCCTCCACCCCAGCACGGACCCCCCCCCCAACCTCCACCCCGGCACGGCACGTACCCCCCCCCAACCTCCACCCCGGCACGGCACGGACCCCCCCCCAACCTCCACCCCGGCACGGCACGGACCCACCCCAACCTCCACCCCAGCACGGACCCCCCCAACCCCCAACCTCCACCCCGGCACGGACCCCCCGCCCAACCCCCAACCTCCACCCCGGCACGGCACGGACCCCCCCCCAACCTCCACCCTAGCACGGACCCCCCCCAACCTCCACACCCAGCACGACCCCCCCCAAACCTCCACCCCGGCACGGACCCCCCCAACCTCCACCCCAGCACGGACCCCCCCCAACCTCCACCCCGGCACGGCACGGGACCCCCCCCCAACCTCCACCCCGGCACGGCACGGACCCCCCCCAACCTCCACCCAGCACGGACCCCCCCCCAACCTCCACCCCAGCACGGACCCCCCCCAACCTTCACCCCGGCACGGACCCCCCCCCCAACCTCCACCCCAGCACGGACCCCCCCCCAACCATCACCCCAACACGGACCCCCCCCCAACCTCCACCCCGATACGGACCCCCCACAACCTCCACCCCAGCACAGACCCCCCCAACCTCCACCCCAGCACGGACAGCCCCCCAACCTCCACCCCAGCATGGATCCCCCCCCCAACCTCCACCCAGCACGGACCCCCCCCAAACCTCCACCCCGGCACGGACCACCCCCAACCTCCACCCAGCACGGATCCCCCCCCCAACTCCACCCCAGCACGGACCCCCCCAACCTCCACCCCGCACGGACCCCCCCCAACCTCCACCCCAGCACGGACCCCCCCACAACCTCCACCGCCGCACGGCACGGACCCCCCCAACCTCCACCCCGGCACGGCACGGACCCCCCCCAACCTCCACCCCGCACGGCACGGAACCCCCCCCCAACCTCCACCCCAGCACGGACACCCTCTAACCCCCAACCTCCACCCCGGCACGGCCCCCCCCCCACACCTCCAACCTCCACCCCGGCACGGCACGGATCCCCCCCAACCTCCACCCCGGCACGGACCCCCCCAACCTCCACTCCAGCACGGACCCTCCCCCAACCTCCACCCCGGCACGGACCCCCCAACCTCCACCCCAGCACGGACCCCCCCCCCAACCTCCACCCCGGCACGGCACGGACCCCCCCCAACCTCCACCCCGGCACGGCACGGACCCCCCCCAACCTCCACACCAGCTCGGACCCCCCCCCAACCTCCACCCCAGCACGGACACCCCCCCAACCTCCACCCGGCACAGACCCCCCCCCAACCTCCACCCCAGCACGGACCCCCCCCCAACCTCCACCCAGCACGGCACGGACCCCCCCCCCCAACCTCCACCCCGGCACGGCACGGACCCCCCACAACCTCCACCCGGCACGGCACGGACCCCCCCAACCTCCACCCCAGCACGGACCCCCCCCAACCCCCAACCTCCACCCCGGCACGGACCCCCCCCCCAACCCCCAACCTCGACCCCGGCACGGCACGGACCACCCCCAACCTCCACCCCAGCACGGACCCCCCCCCAACTCCACCCCAGCACGGAACCCCCCCAACCTCCACCCCGCACGGACCACCCCCCAACCTCCACCCCAGCACGGACCCCCCCAACCCCCAACCTCCACCCCCGGCACGGACCCCCCCCCAACCCCCAACCTCCACCCCGGCACGGCACGGACACCCCCCAACCTCCACCCCAGCACGGACTCCCCCCCAACCTCCACCCAGCATGGACCCCCCCCAACCTCCACCCCGGCACGGACCCCCCCCCAACCTCCACCCCAGCACGGACCCCCCCCCAACCTCCACCCCGGCACGGCACGGACCCCCCCCAACTTCACCCGGCATGGCACGGACCCCCCCCAACCTCCACCCCGGCACGGCACGGACCCCCCCCCAACCTCTACTCCAGCACGGACCCCCCCCAACCCCAACCTCCACCCCGGCACGGACCCCCCCCAACCCCCAACCTCCACCCCGGCCACGGCACAACCCCCCCCAACCTCCACCCCAGCACTGACCCCCCCCAACCTCCACCCCGGCACGGCACGGACTCCCCCCAACCTCCACCCCGGCACGGCACGGACCCCCCCCAACCTCCACCCCGGCACGGCACCGACCCCCCCCCAACCTCCACCCCAGCACGGACCCCCCCCCAACCTCCACCCCAGCACGGATCCCCCCCAACCCCCAACCTCCACCCCGGCACGGCACGGACCCCCCCCCCAACCTCCACCCCAGCTCGGACCCCCCCCAACCTCCACCCCAGCACGGACCCCCCCCCCAACCCCCAACCTCCACCCCGGCACGGACCCCCCCCAGCATCCACCCCGGCACGGACCCCCTCCTGGCACTCCACCGGAGCCCAGCCTACTCTAACCACCCCCCCCCCCCCGCCGCACACACACACACACAACCCGAGACACACCCCTCCTCACGCAATCAGTCTGCGGCCACGCCATTTCCTGCCCAGAGCCAACCCCCCAGGCCGTCACTCACCTCCACGCTGGTCGGCGTGAGCCTGGAGCACCGGGTCACGCCGATGAAAAGGAGGTTTGATTCACGTCGACGTGAACGGTCATCACGTCGACGGGACTTCGGCCCATCCGGAAGGGAGAATATCGGCAGGCCGAAAATCGGCTGCCTTGCGCAGACCCGTGACATTCTCCGCGGCAGCGGCGCCATTAACGCCCCTTTTCTCCCTTCGGAGACTTCGGCAACCAGCGGGGGTGGGCTTCACGGCGGCCAACGGCCATTCTCCGACCCTCTGGGGGGTCGGAGAATGACGCCCACGTTCCTTAACAGACTAACACAATATTTACCGAAATCCATCCTCAAAACAGCCTATACAGCTCCACTGCAGCAACCAGGGAAATAGAGAGAGGGTGTGTGACCCTCCAGTGTCAGGCGCCTTAATGCCACTGGCCATGCAAGCCCACCTGCTCCATTTGGAAGGAGGTCTTGTTCCAGGAAGCTGCAAATGTCATCAGCAACTTGCTGTGAGAGCCTGAGCCCCCTGAAGCTCTGTTGCTCAGACAAGCTGGGCAAATGTATCCTGTCCGTAAATACTGTGTTGAGGATCACGCCTCCTTTTGAGCTGGATCTCTGTGCTCATCACCTCTTGCCCTTGGAGGCACACGTGGCGGAGGAGAAGGTAGATCATGCTGTCACTGGCTTTGCTCCTCCTACTGCTACTGGAGCCGGTGATGCTGATGTTGCTGCTCCTTTTGTCCCTCATCAGAGCTGCATGGTAAAGCTGCATAGGCTGTGCTTGGTGAAGGCTGACTGCAGGAAAGTACAGTTGATAATGAATGAAACGTTGAGCCAAGAATTTAGTAATCACCTGTCAAGCAGTTTCAGCACTTTCTGAGAGCTAAAGTGCTTTGCACAACAATCTCTCACATGGCTGTGTCTGGAGTTCTTCTGTTTCACTAATCCCAACTTGTCACTTTCATTGAAGAAGTATTCCCGGCTGTGAACTCACCTCAATGATTCTGGTGATTTGCAGACAGGATGGGAAACAGGCACCCTGACAGTTAAAGGAAGAATTAAGGTTTGTAGCAACACATAATAACTGATTTGAATATTTTAATAACTTGCATAATAGCTTCACAGAGAGCCTTCCTTCCCTATAACCTCCAAGTCAGTGGATCCCGCCCTGTCAGGATACCATCCTGACATCAGCTTCCGAAGGTTTAACTCTCTGTACACACCCAATCCCATCTCCCGTTGCCTGGGGAAATCTCCCCCTTCAACACACAATTTGAGGCTAATACTCCAGTGCAGTACTTTTTAAAAAAAAATATGTTTATTCAAAGTTTTTCCAACAAACATTTTCAACCAATTAAACCCCCCCCCACCCCGTAACAGAAAAGAAAAAGAGAAAAGAACAGAACAGAACATAAACATATCAATCAAACATAATACAGAACTCTCCAGTGCAGTACTGAGGGAATGTCACAATGCCTTTTCAATGAAATCTTACTGAGACACCACAACATCTGCTGTCTCTCAGATTGACACAAAATATTCCATGGGCAATATTGCGAAGAAAAGCAAAGGGAGTTAAATCCGATGTCCTGTCCAAAATGTATCCCTTGATCAATATCATTAAAACAGATTATCTGGTCGTTATCACATTGCTGTTTGTGGGACATTGCCGGGTGCTAATTGGCAGCTGAGTTTCGTACGGGGACTACGCAAGTACCTCATCAGCTGTAAAGTGCAATGGGATACCTGAGGTTGTGGAAGGCACTATATAAATGCAAGTTTTAATTATTTTATTTATTTATGAGGTCGGTGGTTTGTCGATGCTGATGGAAGCTTAAGAGGATGTATTATCCAAATTTTCACATTGATGGGGGATTTGAGAGTGTGGCATCAACCTTTTTTGCTAATGGAGCAGACTCAGTGAAATTTCAAAACAAGAATGTGGAAGTTAATGTCCTCGGCTATGGGGAGTTTAGGAAGAGAAATCTGAGCCAATTTTCATCTCCTTATCCTATGGTGCGAAGGGCAATTGAAGCACCTTCACAGTTAAGACTTCAGTTTAAAGGTTGAAAATGCTCACAAGGCTCAGTCACTCTTTAAGTAATTTGCATTAAGTACTAATTAAATATTGGAAAGACTGAATTGTGTCAGTCCCTGCTCCAAACTCTGTACCCTAGCAACCAGTTCCATCCATCTCCCTGGCACTTGGCTGTTCAGAACCTTGGTGCCAAATTTGATTCCGAGATAAGTTTCCGACCTCATTCGTGCCATCACTTAGATTGCCTATTGCTACTTCTGTAACTTTGTCCTTGCCTCAGCTCATCTGCTCCTGACATGTTTTCATAACTTCTAGACTCGATTATTCCAGCATAATTCTGGCTGGTCTCTCTCAATCTCTCTGCCATAACATCAAGGCCATCCAACACTTTGCTGCCTGGGTCTTAACTTGCAGCAATAAATCCTGTTCCCCTGTGCTTCTAGATTGGCTGCTGGTCAAGCTATGTCTTGGCTTTAAAATTCTCATATTTGTTTTCAAATCCCTCTAAGGCCTCTCCCCTCCCTATTACTGTAAGATCCTCCAGCCTCACAACTCTCTAATATATCTGCGCCCCTCTAATTCTGGACTGTTGCGCACCCCAAATTTTAATGCTCGACAATTGGTGGCTAGGCCTTCAGTTTACTCGGCCCCAAGCTCTGGAATATCCTCCTTGCCCATACCTGCCTCTCGATTTCACTTTCCTCCTTTAAGCTACTTCTGAACACCTGCCCCTTTGATCAAGATTTTGATCAACTGAGCTAATATTGACTATGTGGCTCAGTTATGATCAAAATGATCAGGGGGTTGGATAGGGTGGACAGTGAGAGCCTTCTCCCGCGGATGGATATGGCTGGCACGAGGGGACATAACTTTAAACTGAGGGGTAATAGATATAGGACAGAGGTCAGAGGTAGGTTCTTTACGCAAAGAGTAGTGAGGCCGTGGAATGCCCTACCTGCTACAGTAGTGAACTCGCCAACATTGAGGGCATTTAAAAGTTTATTGGATAAACATATGGATGATAATGGCATAGTGTAGGTTCGATGGCTTTTGTTTCGGTGCAACATCGTGGGCCGAAGGGCCTGTACTGCGCTGTATTGTTCTATGTTCTATGTTCTATGTTATACACTTGTTTTATAGTGCTCCTTTTTAAAAAAAAAAATTTTTATTAAAGGTTTTCATAAAATATCAATAACAAAATGAGAAAGAAAAAAGAACCCAACAGGGTTAAGTACAAAACACAATCTAAAAAAGCAGCCCCCCAAACCCCTCCCCTGTACCTAAATAATAAATTAACATTAACACCCTGACTTAACACAACAGGGGTGGGATTCTCCACTCCCGCGCCGAAGTGCCCACGCCGTCGTGAACGCCGTTGAGGTTCACGACGGCGCGAAATGGCCCCTATCCCGACCGATTCAGGGCACGATAATGGGCTAGGAGCGGGGCCGCGTCATCTACAAGCGCCAGGCCTTGTCGCCATGTAAAGGCGGCGCCGCATACATGACGCGGCCGGCGCCGCATGACTGGCGTCACCCGCGCATGCGCGGGTTGCTGTTCTCTCCGAGTCCGCCCCGCAAGAAGATGGCGGACGGATCTTGCGGGGCTACGGAAGGAAGAAGGTCCTCCTTCAGAGAGGACGGCCCGACGATCGGTGGGCACCGATCGCGGGCCACCCCACATTTGAGATACCCCCCGGTGCAGGATCCCACTCCACCCCCCCCCCCCCCCCGCAGGCCGCCCCCCCCCCCCCAGCGTTCCCGCGCTGTTCCTTACGGCAGCGACCAGGTGTGGACGGTGCCGGGGGGAACCCGCCGTTTTGGGCTGGCCGCTCGGCCCATCCGGGCCTGAGAATAGCAGGGGTGCCGGAGAATCGCCATTTTGGGTGTCTCGGGCAATTCTCCGGCCTGCAGCCCGCGGAACTCGACGGGGCCGTTCCCACCGCTTGGGAGAATCGTGGGAGGGCGTCGGACCAGCGTCGTGGGAATCCTTTTGGCAGTGTTCGCTTCACCAATCTGCCCCAAAATGTCTGTGGAAACTCCTGAAAAAGGTCTGAGAGTCCGTTCCAGACGGGAGCTGCCGAATGCGCGACCTACTCCTCTATGGCCGCCACCGGAAGCCTCGTCCCCGCTTCTTTAATGGCCTTGGTAGATCTTTTCACAGTTGTTCCCTCTGCTGCTAGAATTCACCTTTAATACAGGCCCTCAAGTCAGCTTGCAGCTTTAAGCTTGCCCTTCCCCCGCCTGCATGCTGGAAGAGGCCCCTCTCTCCCCTGCAGTTACAGCCAAATCTTTTACTGTTTCTGCCGGGTCTGGTAACCAAGAGACACACCATTCCTGGGGGACACTGTCAGGGGAATGTTGCAGTCTTCTTCCCACACCTGGAAATGTCAAACAAATGCCGTGGGGACCCTGTAAAGAGCCCAAAAGTCCGTTCCAAGCGGGAGCTACCGAATATGCGACCTAGCTCTGCATAGCCGCACCCGGAAGTCCTTTATAGTGCTCCTATGAAATGCCTTGGAATGTTTCACTATGTAGAAGGTGCTATATAAATGCATGTTATTTTTCTCAATTTTGCTTTAGGAACATGTACATTGGAAACCAATTTTCCAGCTATCAGAATACAAACTTGTATGTCTGAAAATTAAATATTTATGGAACAATGAAAATTATCTGCTGCTGCTTTGATATAAAAGTTTGTTTCCGGCTGCATGGGAATCGAGACCACAGCTCGGATTTTCTCACCTCCATCCAAGTTGGAACGGAGTGGGGTGGAATTGAAAAATGACATGTGGGACTCAATTCTGGGATTCCCACCACTGTCGCAAGAACATCCTTCCTCGGGTAAGGAGACGAAAACTGCACACAGTTTATTCCAGGTGTGGTCTCACCAAGGCACTGTATAATTGCAGCAAGGCATCCCTGCTCCTGTACTCGAATCCTCTCGCAATGAAGAGTTTTCATCGCTTCCGTACCTACATGCTTACTTCGGTGGTTTATGTACAAGGACACCCACGTCTCATTGCACAATCCCCTCTCTCAATCGATAGCCATCCAGATAATAATCTGTCTCCCTGTTTTTGTTACCAAAGTGGATAACCTTACATTTATCCACATTATACTGCATCTTTCATGCATTTTCCCACTCACTTAACTTGTCCAAATCACACTGAAGCATTGAATTTCAATTTGGTTTATTTATTATCACATGGATCGGGCGTTCCGATGGCTGGATCGGGCGATCCGAAGGCTGGAGTTGCTTCCCAGGCTTCGTCGGGCACTCTGAGGACAAGGTCGGGTCCTACGAGAGGTCAGGGTAGGACCTCCGGGTTGGGCCTCATCTGCTTCCAGGTAGAGGCCAGGGTCGGTTCGTTGGAGGAGTTATGCTGGGTCGGGTAGGGCCGAATCATATGGGCCAGCCCATGGACGTCGGAGGATCTTCAGACCTGCAAGGGAACATGAAAGAGAAAGGTTATGGATAGTGTTAGTGTGAGAATAAAATTTAGCATCACTGCATCTTTTTCACAGCTCACTGTCCCACCCAACTTTGTGTCATCTGCAAATTTGGAGATATTACATTTAGTTTGCTCATCTAAATTATTAATATACATTGAGAATAGCTGGAGTCCCAGCATTGGTCGTTATGGTACCCCGTTAGTCACTGCCTGCCACTTGGAATAAGTCCCGGAGAGGCCCGCCCAGCAAGCTGACCCGGAGAGGCCACCCAGTGCCCCGACTTACCGGCAGATGGAGGAAAGGTGGAGAATCCATGTGGAGGCCCAACCAGGCCTACTCCAAGGCCTGATTCCAGGAGCGCCCAAGCAGACCACCAATCCTGGAATTGAACACAGGACTCGGCCAAACCTGACCCAGGAAGTGCCTGCCTGCGACTCAAACCCAGACTAAAGACTAGTCACTGCCTGTCACTTGGAAAAAGACCCATTTATTCCGTCCTTGTTTCCTGTCTGCCAACCAGTTTTCTATCCATCTCAATACACTACCCCCTCACAGCAATCCGACCCTTACCTGCTCTATTGCGGGTGGTAAGCATTTTACACCCAGTTCTATTTCCATGGAGTCAGACTTCTTTTGGTAAGCAACATGGTTCAAGGCATCTGAGAGGAGTTGTGAACCATGAAAGAAGCTGACTCTGCTGTTGGGAACCTTTTGTCAGATAAGTTCAAAAGGTGTTGATAACTTCATGTGTCGTAATGTTAAGGGACATATTAAATATATTTTAATATAGTGGGATTCATATTAGAAATTTGTTTTGAAAGGGAAACTGACTATTAAATTGACCAGCATTTTGAAAGTATTCAGATGCATCACTGTACGTTATCTAGTGGATAAAGTGCTCTTCTACAGTATTGAGAATAATATTTTAATGTGTCATTTCCATTTGTGATTTGATCTTCTTTGATTGACTGGCCAGTCACCTGTTAAGCATTTTGAAGCAGTGGAGCAGATTTTTTATACTTCTTCAAAAGGCTTCAATGTATTCAGCTTTATAGGCTTTGTTGACAAACCTGTACTTTGGAATTCCATTATGAATGCTTGGCTGAGCTCCAAACCTCTCAAAATGTATATACCTCAGCATGGGCTGGTGATGCAGCTGTCCAATGCTCCAACAGTGAGCATTGTTTTGACAGTTTCATGAGCAGTTAATAGGATTTTTTTAAATGAAGAGGTCTTTATATGGCTCTTTATTTACTTTGCCTGTTTCATGTGCACATAAGGTGGTGAACTTTTTTTCAAGTGGGGCTCGAAGGTTTGTGTTCGACAGTTTTATGAGCAATTAAATGGATTAAAGTTTTTTGAAGAGATTTTTTAATGGCTGATGTTTTATTTGACAGTTTCACGAGTATCTCAAGGACTTCGCACTGAGTTCTGTCCATAGTGGATACTAAGTGAGTGGGCAGGGGGATATGGAGAAGGCAAGGGGAAATGAAGCAAGAAAGGTGGGATGGGGCATTGGGGTGGATGAGTGGTTAGCGGTGTGAGGGATGGATGTCTAAAACGTACTTGCAGAACTGGACTAATGCTCCAGTAAGTGGAGGCATGCCTTCAAACCTGCCCACCTTGGCATCTGCCCACCTGCATTCATGCTTCACGAGCGAATGATCCTGACTGCAGCCTCTCATGAAACTTGGTGTGTATGTGTAGGGGAGTGGGGGGGGGGGGGGGGGTGGCACCTGCTGGGCAGGAGGCAGGGTAACATAGTTGGGAAATCCCCAACTATTTGTGCCTCAAGGATGAAAATCATGGCCCAAGTGTCACATTCAGATGAAGAGGGAGTCGAAGTTGAGGAATAATTGAACCAGAATATAACGCAGCCCCAATTTTAAGATTTACATTTGAGCTTTATTTTGATATATTTCCTTTTATCATTTCCTATGAATTCAATTGTAATGTAAACAGCTCATTAAATCCTCAGCAACCTTTCTTCTGACATGCTGAAGGCCTTGAAATACAGGAATTCAAAACATGGGTAGTATCTGTCCCCATCCTGACACAGCCCTGCTCCTGGTTTTATTGTGACAATGGCCATGCTTTGGGAGGAAGGAGGCGTTGCAACCCCACCCCTAATCAAAAGACCATTTGAAATTCTTCAATGAAAGGCTCGAATCTACCACCTCTACCATATCCAGGTCAAAGTCTTGTTTTGGAATGCTCTGACAAACTCCAGCAAAGTGACTTGCCAAATATTATTTACATTCAGTATTATGACATTGTTATTATATTTTGCAAAAGTCAAAGTAAATTGCTCTTTCAGTTAGCTCTTTCAGTGCTAATAGCGTAATAAGCTCATTTTGGGTTCTGAACCATGCAATTTCATTGATTCCTGCTCTGATTGTGCTAGCCATCTTAAAATTGTCACAAAAGATTTGAGATGAATCCAATTATGATGTAATATTTATCTCCTGCTATAAATGAAGATAGTTATGTTCAGGCTGCAAGTAGCTGGCTCCAGAATACCTGTGGTGCTGCTTGGTGATTTTGCTTCTACGTGTGTCTCAGTGGAAGATTTAATCCTGCCATGGCTTCCAGGTTGAGGCAAGCTTTTACTGAGTTTTTCACTTCTCCTGAAACAATAGTGCGATAATGACTTACTGTGCTGATGGCAGACATTTTTCACAGGTGAGTGGAGTAGAGCAGGTCTTTGTGCTTTGCCTGAAAAGCAACTGAGCTTTGGGACAACAATAGGATACTTGGAACTAACCCAGTCAGTGTGGACAGGAGTGCTTTCTGCATTTGGAAGATTTCCCCATTACAGTCAAAATCTTTTGTTCAATTACATTTCATATGCCACTCTGCTTTATAAGACATGTTGCTGTCAACATATATTGTAATCACACAATATTAGGAGCTTTGTGTTGGGACATCCAGCCTTTTGCAGTGGAGGACCATATGCAGCGAGGAGGCTATATACAATGGAATAATAACATCAGCCCTCTTCATGAAAACATCAAGCTCCATACATGAAAAAAAGCAAAACTATGCCAGGCACTAACACTACTCCTTTACCCTCCTGTTCACCATTTTGTCCTTTGCATCCCCCAAACCCTCCAGCATTATTTTATTTCCATGTCTTCTCTCTCTTTTCTGGCCTGGCTCCCTCCTTATCTATTATATCCCCCACCCCCCTCCTTCTGGTAATTTCTCTCTTTTAATGTTCCTCTTACTCTCTCCTGAATCACGTATGCTCTATCTTTCCTCTTCTCTTCCATGTATCTCGCTACCTCCCTCAGTACCCTCCCCCCTCTCTCATCCCCTCACAATCGTTATCCTCTACCCCCTCCCCATCACACAGACAACTATTCTCAACCAACGCAGTCTACCTGGAAGCAAATGCAATCTAGTCAGAATGTTACATCCTATCAACTTCTCATTTGCCGTCATTTTGAAAAGAGCCTGACATTTCCCTAAATAACTTCACTTTGAAGATAAGAACTCTAATTCCCTTTAATTACTGAGGTGTAGCAATTTGAAGCTGCAAGATCCTAGCATCTTGATTTAATTCTATGGGAGAATCCAAAATAACACTCAATTTAAACTGAATTAGAGGCTGCTTTTTTGATTACTGAGAGATGACAATTTAAAGTTTGTTGTGTTTGCCTTTAGTACTATCAGTCAGGCATGTGGGTATGTCTATGATCAGAGATTCCGTCAAACTGGATGGAGTGTCTGAGTTTGGGAATATCTTTGAAAAAAAGACTTCTGTCTCCATCTAGGAGTTCACCAAAATTGCAGTGTTCAATTGTTGTCTTTGGATTGTTAGATTAATTGTAATGGCATGAGAGAAAAAGGTTCTTTTTAATTAAAGACACTGCAGTCAAGACTCCATTTTTTGAACTGTTGACTCAAAGGCTTCAAAGTTTGCCAAATAAGACCTATGGCATTTGAAGTCACCTCCGTAATTCAGCAGTCAGTAATTTATCGATAACAAAGAATTACTATAACGGTGGATTTAAAATAATTGTTAAAACTATATTTTAGAAACAAATGGATTTGCAGATGGTAAAGTGGCAAACTATGATACAGTGACATTACAAAATAGTAGTAAGGGTTGTATAAACCAATTACAGGTACTATAATCTTAAATCTGGCTATATGAAAAATTTACATTTTAAGTGGGCCATGCAAGGAGTGCAATTCATTTTTAAAAAAAATATTCCTTTCTCAGAGTTACTATGCCAATGCATAAGTGGACAGGACAAGCCCCTAATCCATCTCCTTGCCTGCTCCAACAATCAATTCAATTCAATTAATGGTCCCAGTACGATAAACATACCAGTTGCAAGCCGAAAGAATAGGTGTTATACCTGGGGCACGATTCAGCAGCCTTGCACCCGATTTGGTGTCGGGACAAGGCCTTTGAATCTCGTGAGAGGTCTGGATTGAGATTGCGATGCTCGAAACTTCTCGTGAGATTCGATGGAATCTCGTGGTGCACCGCAATCTGGAGCTCGCTCTCGCTGGGCAAGATCCAGGTGAGCATATTTAAATGAGGCTCATTTAAATATGCGCTCGTCCAATTCACCTGGGGCCTGCCATTCACCGGCCTCGCCAGGCACTGGGTCATTGGAGCACTAGGGAAACTGTTAAGGTGGAACTGAGCACCATTTGGTACTGGTTCACAAAGTCATGAACCAGCGTGATAGCAACTTGGGGGACTCGCTGGGGAGTTGAGGCCCCCAGGTAGTCAGGCACTGGATAGGGTGGCATCCTGGCATCTCTATGGCACCTTGGCACTGCCTGCCTGTCACCCTGGTAATACCACCCTGGGGTACTGCCAAGATGACAGACTGGTAGTGCCAAGTTACCCGTGCCAGACCCGTGGGGCGCCTTGCCCACAAGAGGGGTGGGAGCACGACGTCCCCGGAAGAGGCACGTTGGGTGAAGTGGGAGGCAAGGTGGGAGGGGGGGGCCTGAGGCCACGGTGGGGGTTCGAAAGATTGGAGTTGCCTTTAAAAATGGCATCCCGATCTGCAAGTAGTCTTAAATTACTTAAAGGGTGGCCTTGACAGGGAGTTCCTTGCCGAGGCCCAAAAAATGGGCAAAGTGCAATGCCGAGAAAGACCGCACCAAATGCTCCATTCAGTGGACCTTAACTTGAGTCCGCTGAATCGCGCCCTTTATCTCATGCTTGATCTAGCCAAATGGCCGAGGAGTGCTATTAAATGAGTAAATGTCCGGGAGTTGCAGCATCGGCATGGTGGCGTACTGAGTATTTACCCATTTGCTCACTTGACGTTTCCCGTGCTCGTCAGAATGACCCCTGATCCCACCTGACCCAGCTTGAAAAAGTTCAGGGAGTCGCACCTCACTGTACAACTTCCACCTTGACTTTTCCTCTAGTGCTCCAATGACCCAAAGTGAACACAACTTTTAAGTTGTGGCCTTATCAAAGCACTATCCAGCTTCATTTTGCCTGCATTAGATTAAGAATAGATTACTATCGATCTTTCCCTAATTACAGTACAGGTACTATGAAATAACTTGGGATCTTTATCTAAAAACCAGCAAGATCCAAAGTCTGGTATGGATTCGGTCCCGAGGTTGCCGGTTTTGATACACTCTTCTTGTAGATCTGAATTAAACACCCTCTTTTAGAAGCAGTTACACTTCACAAAGTGAACTGTCACATTGCCCAGTTTCTGTGCTTTTACAGAATCCAATTAGCTGTCTTGAAGAGGGCAGTATAGTTCCCAGCCCTAGTTATAATGACTAACAAGTACTAAAGTGAGGTGTTGGTACTTTGCACAGTAGTGGGAGAGTTGGCAGGTTGAGGCCCTATAGTCTTGTCTGAGATTCTTGTTTGTTGCAGTTAACGCCAGTTCTGTGCACTGGTAATGAAGGTAATGATTGCAGAATACAGTTCTTTCAAGTTAACATATTTTATTGACAGCTGTTCTGTGTGACCGTGATTTCATTTATTTTTCTTCCACAGACTAGAATGGATTGGGAAGCTTTGCTTGTGTCAGGTGATCTGTGAAGACTTATTTGTATAAAATAAAGATAGAAAATGTACAAGTAATAACCAGAAGCCACATGTGAAGGAGAAGAAAAAAAATCAAAAATGAAGAACCTTTTAAACCATTTAACCCATTAAATAAAATTTCTGAACTTGTGGATCTGGATTTGAATGAGATGTTCATGTTTTTGAAAAGTTTAAACTTTACATTCCAGTCAATCACATCTGGAGCATGGCAAATAATCAGCTGTCCACGACATTGGTCAGTGCAGAATCAGTGGTGAAAACCCCACCATTATGTGAATGAAAATTACACCAGAAATACAAATGCATCATGAGAAATAAAGAAAACAAGCTTACATTTACGTAGAAACTTACATCTGCAGTGTCTCCCAAAGCATTTCATGGCCAATTTAGCATTTTTGAATTGTAGGGTCCAATTTTAACACTGTGCTGCTACTGCATTGTCTTTGGATGGTCAAAATTGGGCTTTTATCACTGTTGCAGATGCAGGGAATGTGACAGTAATTTGTACACAACAGGGGCTGACAGCAGCAATGTGAGGATGATCAGATCATTTGTTTTTTTAGTGAAGTTGCTTGAGGAAAACCATCAGCCAGGGCACCAGGGAGAACTCTTCTTTGAAATTGTGCTTTAGCTCCACCTGAGAGGGCCAAAATGACTCTGATTTCCACAAACAGCACGTCGAATGGTGCAGCATCTCCTTTAGGAGTGTCAGCATAGATTATGCACTGTAATTGAACCCATAACCTCTGACTCATAGAGGTGTGAGTGTTGCCACGAAGCTCTGGCTGACATAAGACAAGACAAAAAATAAATCTTTTTATCATGTAAATAATTGAGATAAAGGGGAAAAGCTTTTTAGAATGGAGGGAAGAAAAGCAAAGTACGTGTGTGGTAGTATGCATTAGGGGTCATGTGGGACTGTGAAGCCGTGATGTCATTGGCTGACAGATCCCGGGTCCTGGTTGGCCGTTGATCTGTAACTCCGCCCTGAAGGCGGAGTATAAGAACCAGGAGTCCTCCCCCGCAGGCCAGTCTACTACTGAACTGCGGGGGAACAGTCACGCTTAATAAAGCCTCATCGACTTCACTCTATTCGTCTCTCGGAGTCTTTGTGCGCTACAATTTATTAAGCGTGACTAAAGGACTATGGAGCTCAGGATCATCCCGGAATGCCTGAGGATCAGCCCCCACGCAGTGAACGCAGCAGCAACTTTCAAGCACTGGCAGACTTGTTTCGAGGCCTACCTCAGAACGGCCCCCGGCCGGGTCACAGAAGACCAAAAACTACAGGTCCTGCACTCGAGGTTAAGCACGGAGATTTTCTCTCTCATCGAAGACGCAGAGGATTTCCAGACGGCGTTCGCAGCACTAAAAAGTCTCTATGTTCGCCCAGTAAACCAGATCTACGCTCGCTATCAACTCGCAACGAGACGGCAAAGTCCCGGAGAATCGATAGATGAATTCTACGCCGCGCTACTAATTTTGGGACGGGCCTGCAGCTGCCCGCCGGTGAACGCAAATGAACACACGGACATGTTAATGCGCGATGCTTTTGTGGCAGGTATGAACTCCTCCCAAATCCGCCAAAGACTTTTAGAAAAAGAGTCGCTAGGACTCTCAGAGGCACGGGCCCTAGCAGCCTCCCTGGACGTGGCCGCGCGAAACGCCCGCGCCTACGGCCCCGACCGCGCGGCAGCCCATTGGGCTCCGTACGCACCCGTCGCGACAAACCCACCCCCCCCCCCCCCCGGACACCCCACAGGCTTGCGCGGTTCAAACGCCAAGTCGCACCGGGGGAGCCCGCTGCTATTTCTGCGGCCAGGCGAAACACCCCCGGCAGCGCTGCCCGACCCGCGCAGCGATCTGTAAGAGCTGCGGGAAAAAGGGCCATTTCGCGGCTGTGTGCCGGTCCCGGGAGGTCGCCGCTGTCCCAGGAGAACAGGGAGCCCTGCACGCCTTTTACGCTCCCCAACCCCCCCAGCGCCCCATGTACGACCCGCAGGCGCAACCACTTTGTGTCCCGACCACCGCTCTCCCCGGAGAAGAGGGAGTTCTGCGCGTCTCTAACGCTCCCCAACCCACCCCCCCCCCGCACCCCATGTATGACCCGCCGGCGCTACCACTTTGGGTCCCGGCCACCGCTGTCCCCAGAGAAGAGGGAGTCCTGCGTGTTCCTAATGCTCCCCAACCCCCCCAGCGCCCCATGTGCAATCTACAGAGCCTAACCTTCAAATTCGGCGGCCCAATACCCCCACTCACTATCTGCGGCCTCGCAACCCTCAAGGTTCAACCCCCATCCTTGTTTGCAAACCTCACCCCGGATTGCAAACCCGTCGCCACTAGGAGCAGACGGTACAGCGCCCAGGACCGGACCTTCATTCGGTCCGAAGTCCAGCGGCTACTGAAGGAAGGCATAATCCAGGCCAGCAATAGTCCCTGGAGAGCACAGGTGGTAGTAGTAAAGACTGGGGAGAAGCAAAGGATGGTCATAGACTATAGCCAGACCATCAACAGGTACACACAACTAGACGCGTACCCTCTCCCTCGCATATCCGACATGGTCAATCGGATTGCCCAATATAAGGTCTTCTCCACCGTGGACCTCAAGTCCGCCTACCATCAGCTCCCCATCCGCCCAAGTGACCGCAAGTACACAGCCTTCGAGGCAGACGGGCGATTATACCACTTCCTAAGGGTCCCATTTGGCGTCACAAACGGGGTCTCGGTCTTCCAACGAGAGAGGGACCGAATGGTTGATCAACACGGGTTGCGGGCCACGTTCCCGCATCTCGACAATGTAACCATCTGTGGCCACGATCAGCAGGATCACGACGCCAACCTCCAAAAATTCCTCCAGACCGCTAAAGCCTTGAACCTCACGTACAACGAGGACAAGTGCGTTTTTAGCACAAACCGGCTAGCCATCCTGGGCTACGTAGTGCGCAATGGGATAATAGGCCCCAACCCCGAACGTATGCGCCCCTCATGGAATTTCCCCTCCCGCACTGCTCAAAAGCCCTAAAACGCTGCCTGGGGTTCTTTTCATACTACGCCCAGTGGGTCCCCCAGTATGCAGACAAGGCCCGCCCCCTAATACAGACCACGACCTTCCCTCTGTCGACAGAGGCTTGCCAGGCCTTCAGCCGCATCAAAGCGGATATCGCAAAGGCCACGATGCGCGCCATCGACGAGTCCCTCCCCTTCCAGGTCGAGAGCGACGCCTCCGACGTAGCTCTAGCGGCCACCCTTAACCAAGCGGGCAGACCCGTGGCCTTTTTCTCCCGAACCCTCCACGCTTCAGAAATCCGCCACTCCTCAGTGGAAAAGGAAGCCCAAGCCATAGTGGAAGCGGTGCGACATTGGAGGCATTACCTGGCCGGCAGGAGATTCACTCTCCTCACGGACCAACGGTCGGTAGCCTTCATGTTCGATAATGCACAGCGGGGCAAAATCAAAAACGACAAGATCTTAAGGTGGAGGATCGAGCTCTCCACCTTCAACTACGAGATCTTGTATCGTCCCGGAAAGCTGAACGAGCCGTCCGATGCCCTATCCCGCGGCACATGTGCCAACGCACAAATTAACCGCCTCCAAACCCTCCACGAGGACCTCTGCCACCCGGGGGCCACTCGGTTCTACCACTTTATAAAGTCCCGCAACCTCCCATACTCTTTGGAGGAGGTCCGTACAGTCACAAGGAACTGCCACATCTGCGCAGAGTGCAAACCGCATTTTTTCAGGCCAGATGGTGCGCACCTGATTAAGGCTTCCCGCCCCTTTGAACGCCTTAGCCTGGATTTCAAAGGACCCCTCCCCTCCACCGACCGCAACACATACTTCCTTAATGTGGTGGACGAGTACTCCCGCTTCCCATTCGCCATCCCCTGCCCTGACATGACCGCGGCCACAGTCATTAAAGCCCTGAACACCATATTCACACTGTTCGGTGGCCCCGCATACGTCCACAGCAACAGGGGGTCCTCCTTCATGAGTGACAAGCTGCACCAGTTCCTGCTCAGCAACGGTATAGCCTCGAGCAGGACGACCAGCTACAACCCCCGGGGGAACGGGCAAGTAGCGAGGGAGAACGGCACGGTGTGGAAGACCGTCCTACTGGCCCTACGGTCCAGGGATCTCCCAGTTTCACGGTGGCAGGAGGTCCTCCCGGATGCCCTCCACTCCATCCGGTCACTACTGTGTACTAGCACTAACCAAACGCCTCATGAGCGCCTCCTTGTCTTCCCCAGGAAGTCCTCCTCTGGAACGTCGCTGCCGACCTGGCTGGCGGCCCCAGGACCCATCTTGCTCCGAAAACATGTGCGGGCGCACAAGTCGGACCCATTGGTCGAGAGGGTTCACCTCCTTCATGCGAACCCGCAGTACGCTTACGTGGAGTACCCCGACGGCCGACAGGACACGGTCTCCCTGCGAGATCTGGCGCCCGCCGGCAACACACACACCCCCCCGACACCAATCACCCCCTCCCTGCCACCGCCGCACCCCGCGACCGCCCCTTTCCCAGGAGGATCGGTCCTCCTCCCAGGCCCGACCAGGAGTGAAGCCCAAGCTGAAACCGTAAGGCTCCCGGAGACGACAACACCGGAACAAGCACCACCACCACCACCGGGGCCGAGGCGATCGACACGGATGACCAGACCGCCCGACCGACTCGTGGCGTCGATCTAACACTACAATATGTGGACTTTTAACGAGAACATTTTGTCTTTTTCTCCTGACGATTACTGTAAATAGTTCGAAACAAAAAAAACTTGTACATACTGTAATAACATGCGAAAGTTTTCCTCCCCGGACCAGTCTTGTCAACCCTTACCATCATGCGAAGCATCACCCCGCCGGGTTCATTTTTAACAAGGGGTGAATGTGGTAGTATGCATTAGGGGTCATGTGGGACTGTGAAGCCGTGATGTCATTGGCTGACAGATCCCGGGTCCTGGTTGGCCATTGACCTCTAGCTCCGCCCTGAAGGCGGAGTATAAGAACCAGGAGTCCTCCCCCGCAGGCCAGTCTACTACTGAACTGCGGGGGAACAGTCACGCTTAATAAAGCCTCATCGACTTCACTCTATTCGTCTCTCGGAGTCTTTGTGCGCTACAACGTGCATCTTATTTATTAAATACAATATAAATAGAATTACAATATTACAATAATATGATTTGCTGGAGAATTACTTTCTCCCCCTTTTATTAGTTACATTGATGTAGGTGTGAATTAAAATGTTTACACCACAATAACAAACCTGTAGAAATCCAACAGCCACTGGACTATAAACACGACAATCTACATATCTAATATATTATTAAATGGTTTAAAATGAAATGTTACCGAACAGCGTGCACTGAATCAGCATTCTTGCACACTCCAATTATTAAAATAGTGATATTATTGAAGAAAATGACTTGTGATGCAGCAAACTGTGACAGGATTGTATCAATTATAGATGTACAAAACAACATGGCAGGTCAGGTAAATTGCAGTGCATCAGGTAAGTTGTTGTGCTTGCTGGACAAAGAAATATCAATAGGATATGTAATATTTCTCCTTTATGTTAGTCGCTCTATATTGCTGCAATATATTTGCTGTATTATAGTGATGGATGAAATTCTGTTGTATTTTACCCACAGCAAGATCATGGTAAACATAGGAAGCTGAACTCATCACAGGAGTATAGCGTATCATATATGATGATAACCACTTCATTTTCTCAGCAATTACAGCAACTTTATATAAATTATACAATTTTGGTTCTTGTAACAGCTGTAACTCAATTGTGATAACGTAAATCCAAAAAACATTGTAAATAACTGACAGTGCTTTGTGAAGTTTTTTTTTGATAATATCACTTTTACTAATTGGATAGCACAGGAATTCTGAATCTCTGTATCTCCATAAAATCTGGCATCTGACCATTTAACAAATGACCCAGCCCAGGGCTTGCTGCTCTGCCAGAGATATTTTGATCCCACTGATCTTTTTGCATCAATGTAGTTAATGGCAAAGGCAGATTAAGAACTTAACGCTGTACTAAATCACTCTTGCTTAGAATTTGCTTTTTTTTTGTATTTTAGCTCGTAATAGTTTGATATAAAGAAATTTTCATACCATATTGGGGTACATGCATTTGGTATCTGCTGCTCTTTGAATACATTGTACGGGAGCAGCTGCATTTTCAAGCTTCAATGTTGTGAAGTACCATGAAGTATCTGCATCGAGGAGACTAAATTTAGGCTGCTTTCCTTTCAAAGTCTATGAAATGTCCTACCCTACATGCAAACTTTTATTTTTCTCAGGTGATCTCCTGGGCAAAATGCCAACTGTACCAATAAAGTACCCAAGCAGCCATGGTATCAAGGGTGCCAAGAATCAAATAGGATTCTGTAAGGAATCAGTCTTCACATGCCAGGTTAGACAAATTCCCAAGTTGTCAAGGGTAGGAGACCCAAAGGCTGCCCTCATCTGGTTTGGCCCACCTATCAAATTTGATTACTGGAGTGTGGCTGTTTTTACATACTAACAACTACATGGAGCCATATGCGAGAAATGGATGAAGGTGCAGACCAATACTGGATGAGCCAGTTTAAAGAGTGCAGCAAGCTTACCCTGTGAGGGATTCTACCCCATATACACCTTAACAGCAATAAAAGTACAAAATATGGGGTTGATTTTCAACTTCTCACTTGAGCATAAAACTGGTGGAGCAGATCAGCCGTTTGTTAATCAAAAGTGCCCGATTTTCATTTCAAATTCAACTCAGTTAAAATGAGAATTGGGTTGTCTCTACAATGGGCAGCTGATCTGCAACACCAGTTTCATGCTTGAGCAGCAAGTTCAAAATCTATTGCATATTCTTTAAAATTAGGAAAACTAAGTATGATTACAGGATTATTGTGTGTGCTTTGATCATTTTGGTTTTCTGTTTGAACCAAAGAAAAATGGGATGGGCAAGAAATGCTGGTTCTTCCTGTAAGGCCCAGAGCTAATGAATAAATGTATTTGAAAAAAATGAATTCAGTACACATGTTTTCATGTGCTACTCAAAGATAGATCTATTATATAACTTTACTCTGTAGTGACACAGCAGTATTCACCTGAGGAAGGAGCAGTGCTCTGAAAGCTAGTGTTTGAAACAAACCTGTTGAACTTTAACCTGGTGTTGTAAGACTTCATACTGTGCTCACTCCTGAAAGGTCTGGCTCTAATTTTTAGCCTAATCCTGGATTTCTCAACCGACCAATATCTACCCTGTCTGTTCCCCTTAATATCGTGAAAGAAAATGATTAAGTCATCCCTTAATCTTCTAAATTTCAATAACTAAATCTCTCCTTGTAATTTAGCCCTTGGAAATCCAAAATTGGCTAAGACACTCCCTCTTTGAAAAGTATATCCTTTCTTAGGCAAGGAGACCAAAACTGCACACAATACTCCAGGTGTGCTTTCATCAAGGCCCAGTAGAGGTACAGTAAGACATCCTTGCTCGAGTATTCAAATCCTCTTGCAATCAAGGTCAACAAATCATTTGCCTTCCTTCTTTTTTTTTACTTTAAAAAAAATTTAATGTACCCAATTCTTTATTTTCCCAATAAAGAGGCAATTTAGCATGGCCAATCCACCTGTCCTGCACATCTTTAGGTTATGGGGGTGAGACCCACGCAGACACGGGGTGAATGTGCAAATTCCACACGGGATCGAACCTGGGTACTTGGCGCTGTGAGGCAGCAGTGATATATTATGAATATATCTTAAGCATTACCACTGCCTGCTACTCCAAAAAAGACTCCCCACTTCTTGGCTAAATGGTAATAAAGTCCTGGAATCTTGTGTTCAGCCTGCTCAGCACCCTGAGCATGTGATTGCACTAATTGGTGGTGTTGTAATATTTTTGTGACCCGGGACGTTTCATCTGTGTGTTCGTCAGATGCAGGATTTGCTGCATTGGCCTCTGTAGTATTCTGCATACTTGACAGAACGAACCGCCTGTTCCGCCAAACCACTTGACTGTGGATACAAGGGGCTGCTTGTGATGTGCTCAAAGTCCCATGTGTGTGAAAAGCTGCAAAATTCAGTGGAGACGAAATAGCAAGTGATGGATTTCATGAGGATACTGTATGTGGCGAAATACTCCTAAGCTTGAAGATTACTGTTTTACTGTCATGTTTGGCAGAATATGAATTAACTAAAACTAAATGTTGTTTACCATTCCACTTGAAGATGTTGGCTGCTGTGAATGACTATGGGAGGTCTGGGACCTCTTGTACATGCAACAGTCCCTTTGCTTGATGTAGCTTGAGTGCATTGCAAGGTGTACATCTGGAGATTTCCCTTTCCATGTCTGTGTGCATGCTGGACCAGGACATTGGTTTCATTGGCCTTGTATCTTGTTGCTTCCAATTCATGATGCCCTTGGTGCAATTGTGTGTAGTATCTCCTGGAGGGCAGTAGGGATGACAAATCGCTGGCTATGCAGTATTGTTTGGTCAGTTCATCTCTGGTGAAGAATGTACGGCGTTCATGGGGAAGCTCACTTGAGAACTCTGGCCAGCACCTCATGATGACGTTGTGCAGTTACTTGCATGTGATGTCCTCCTGTAAGGCCCGTTTGAGTTAATGAATTCAATGAGAAGACAACACCTCTATTTCCAGAATGGTTATATCTTACTCAAAATCTGGTTGATCAGAGACAGCTCTGGGGAGGGCATCACCCAATTACAGCTCCTTGCCATGTTTTGTAGATGATGCAACCTTAGCGTCATGTGTTGCAGCCATGCAGACATTATGTGGAGAGGCTTTTTTAAGATAGTTATGAGTGGCTGTTGCAGGATGGCCATATATGAAGTCATGAAATTTCTGACAGGTGAAAGCTAAAGCAAGGAGTTCCTTTTCAACCTGTGCAGAATTGGTCTCACGGTCAGTGAGGACCCTGGAAGCAAAGGCGACTGGTCTGCCATTCTGGATGCAGACCTCACCAAGTCCATGCCAGGAAGCGTCTGCTGATATGAGTCTAGCGTGTTCGAACCTCAAAATATTGTAATACCAGTGGGACTGAGAGTGCTTGTTTGAGTTTGTTGAAGACCGCTATGCGTTTCTCCTGCCAGCACCATTTCACATCCTGGAGAAGTTGATGACGAGGTCCAGTGATCTCACAGGCTAATCTTAGGAAGTTGATTTGTCATACCAGGAAAACTCTGTAAAGTGTGCCTGCCCATGGAAATGGCGGTCTGAGTTAGCCTTTGTCTGGATTGGGCTTTACACCATCGTCTGTGAGTAAATGGCCCATGTAAGGCACCTGGTTGACCCTGAATCTACATTTCGTAGCTTCAGCTTTAATTGGATGTTCCTGATTTTGTCAAGGCCAAGACGAAGACGTGCATCATGTTCTTGTGTCGTGTTCAACCCTAAACAATGCCATTACCAATGATCTTGCAAGGTTAGTCTGCAAAAGTTCCTCCATGCACTGCTGGAAATCCTCACTGCCCATGGCAATCTTATAGGGCATATCAAGTAAACAATATCTGCCCATCGGAGCCATGAATGTCATTAGTTTTGAGGACTCCTAATCTAGCAGGATCTTCTAGAACCTGCATTTTGTATCAAGAATGCTGAAGACATTGTGGCATTTGGCATGTCTGCTGTTCCACTGTTTTTGTAGGGAGATGTGGTCTGAGCAGTTCAATTGCACTTGGTCAATGCATATCCTGACTGTGCCAGTCTTTTTTTACTGGGGCCACCATTGCTGAAATCCATTCTGTGGCTTTATAGGAATTATGACATCTAGTGCCGTCATCCGATGCAGCTCATCAATGACTTTCTGCCTCATGGCTACTGGTGTTCTTCATGGAGCACAGGATCTTGGGTGGTATCAAAATTCTTCATGTGGTATACAACTGGTAGCTTACCAATTATGTCACAGTGAAAGGTCTCTATACGCTATCATCTCTGGGTCTTGGGTTTGCAGAGTATGCACTTCTGGACCAAGCTGAATGAGCCGTAATGCAATTCTGCCCCAAAGCCCAAGTAGAGGCTTTACATTCTGGTTAACCAAATGGAACTTGAAATTTCTCTGCGTGCAATGGAGGGATGCTACACCTTCAGAGTGGATTGTCTGTCTGCCAGAAGCCACGAGGTGCGTCTGGGTGGTGAGATCTGGTGCTGCATACAGGCCTACTTCCCATAACCTTTGGCTAGACAATATTTTATCCATTGCTGCAGTATCAACCTTGACTTTAAGTAGGTGTTAATATTGAGAGTGGTGAAGATCTCACTATTTCCTGTAAGACTGTCAACACTTTTGAAATAGAGGGTTTTTGGAGATCCTGTAGCTTTGCTGTTTTGGTTGAACTCTAACTCATTCACCTTACTGATGTGTGCGGAACTTGGCTATAAATTTCTGCTTGGCGATTCTGCATTGGATCTCCAAGGCAGCCTTCAGGACGCGCGACAATGCAGAATGAGTACGATCTCAACTGGGACCTTTTATTCATGTCGCATTACATTCAACCCCCACCATCTGGCATGGGCTTGCGAAATCCTACCAACTGTCCTGGCTTGAGACAATTCACACCTCTTTAACCTGTGATTATCCCTATCTCTGAAGTTGCTCCATCTGGACCTGTAAAGACTTAATTACCCGCAAAGACTTGCATTCAAAGTATCGTCTTGCATCTTTGACTTTGTCTTTATATATGTTTCTGGAACCCACCTTTTCATTCACTTGAGGAAGGAGCTGTGCTCTGAAAGCTAGTGATTCAAAACATTAACCTGGGTGTTGTAAGACTTCTTACTGTGCTCACCCCAGTCCAACACCGGCATCTCCACATCATGGCTATCTTTAAAACAGAGATGAGGAGGAATTTGTTCAGTCAGAGGGTGGTGAATCTGTGGAACTCATCGCCACAGAATGCTGTGGAGGCCAAGTCACTGAGTGTCTTTAAGACAGAGCTTGGGGATTAAAGTTTATGGAGAGAAGGCATGAGAATGGGGATGAGAAACATATTAGCCATAATTAAATGGTGGGCAGACTCGATGGGCCGAATAGCCTAATCTGCCCCTAAGTCTTGTTGCATTTTTTTTACCATTTGTAAAACAAGCTGTAGTTCGGAAGGTGCTAGCAGCTGCAGTTGGAACAGAGTGCCCCCTGTACTTCAAATACCTCGGTTTCCCGCCCAAAATCTTTGTTTCTCAGATTGTTCATTTAACATATAGCTATTGATGGCTGCTTGTAACGTTAGGCTTCTTTCTCGCAGCGGCTGCTCTCATACTAAATCGCTATATATTCCACAAATTACTCGATCCCTGATTAGATCTTCAGTGAGAGTTCCAAACACACATTTCTTTGCCAATATTTTTAGGGTGGCCATGTAGGATTGTATTGACTCATCTACTTTTTGGTTTGTGGAATTTAATGCATGTCTGTCGATGATTAGCTTTTCTTCCAAGTGACAAACGTTCTCCAAATGCTTTGGGGATTATGTTGGTGTCTTCTTTTTCCTGCTCTGGCTGGAAAGCAAACAACTCAAACTTTTTGATGGCCTCGTGGCCCACAACATTTAATATAGCAATGCCTGTACCACTGTTGACTTGTTGTAAAGGGCAGCACCACAGTAAATATGCCAATCCGTCTGGAACTTTTCAAAACAATTTGAATTATTTTCATCAAAACCGAGTGGGTCGATGCGAAGAAGTCTTTGTGCCATATTGGCAACTTCCTATACCACAGAGAATTTTGCGGGTTCCTTAAATTACTGACATCAAGGTTTTCCAAAAAAGATAGATTATTGCTAAACTCAACAGCTACAGACTTGTGTTCTGACCGAGATCCTGGGGATAACACCTGTACTCTTAGCCACATGACCTCTTATGTAGTCACAGCTCCCCTCTGGAGTTCAGCTCTTTTGGCCATGTTTTGACCAAGGCTGTAATGTGGTCAGGAGCTGAATGACCTGGTAGAAACTAAACTGAGCATCAATGAGCAGGTTATTGCTGTGTTAGTGCTGCTTGATATAACTGTCAGCAGCACCTTCCCTCATAATTGAGAGTGACTGATGGGGTGGTAATTAGCCAGGTTCGATTTGTCCTGATTTTTGTGGACAGAACATACCTGGGCAATTACCTACCTAGTTGGGTAGATGGCAGTGTTGTAGTTATGCTGGTTTGGGATCAATTACTCAGCTTGTTTACGGGTACGGTTAGTTCTTGAGCACAAGTCTTCAATATTGCTGCTGAAATATTGTCATGACCCGTAGTCTTCGCAGTATCCCGTGCCTTCAGGCATTTATTAATATCACATGGAGTGAATTGACTGAAGATTGGCATCTGTGATGCTGGGTACCTTAGGAAGAGGCCGCAGTGGATCATCGACTCTCCATGCCTGACTACCATGTGACTTCCTAATTGCTTGCTCTACCTCCATTCTAGCTTTATTTTGTTCTTTGTATGAGTATATCCCTGAGGTTAAACGTTTAAAAGTTTCATGCCTTTTAAAAAAATATTCTGCTGCTCTATTCTTGCTAAGGAATGATGTGGAGATGCCGGCGTTGGACTGGGGTGAGCACAGTAAGAAGTCTTACAACACCAGGTTAAAGTCCAACAGGTTTGTTTCGATGTCACTAGCTTTCGGAGCGCTGCTCCTTCCTCAGGTGAATGAAGAGGTATGTTCCAGAAACATATATATAGACAAATTCAAAGATGCCAAACAATGCTTGGAATGCGACCATTAGCAGGTGATTAAATCTTTACAGATCCAGAGATGGGGTAACCCCAGGTTAAAGAGGTGTGAATTGCATCAAGCCAGGACAGTTGGTGGGATTTCGCAGGCCAGATGGTGGGGGATGAATGTAATGCGACATGAATCCCAGGTCCCGGTTAAGGCCGCACTCATGTGTGCGGAACTTGGCTATAAGTTTCTGCTCGGCGATTCTGCGTTGTCGCGCGTCCTGAAGGCCGCCTTGGAGAACGCTTACCCGGAGATCAGAGGCTGAATGCCCTTGACTGCTGAAGTGTTCCCCGACTGGAAGGGAACATTCCTGCCTGGTGATTGTTGCGCGATGTCCGTTCATTCATTGTCGCAGCGTCTGCATGGTCTCGCCAATGTACCACGCTTCAGGACATCCTTTCCTGCAGCGTATGAGGTAGACAACGTTGGCCGAGTCGCACGAGTATGTACCGCGTACCTGGTGGGTGGTGTTCTCACGTGTAATAGTGGTATCCATGTCGATGATCTGGCACGTCTTGCAGAGATTGCCATGGCAGGGTTGTGTGGTGTCGTGGTCACTGTTCTGAAGACTGGGTAGTTTGCTGCAAACAATGGTTCGTTTGAGGTTGCGCGGTTGTTTGAAGGCAAGTAGTGGGGGTGTGGGGATGACCTTGGCAAGATGTTCATCGTCATCAATGACGTGTTGAAGGCTGTGAAGAAGATGACGTAGTTTCTCCGCTCCGGGGAAGTACTGGACGACGAAGGGTATTCTGTCGGTTGTGTCCCATGTTTGTCTTCTGAGGAGGTCGGTGCGGTTTTTCGCTGTGGCGCGTTGGAACTGTCGATCGATGAGTCAAGTGCCATATCCCGTTCGTACGAGGGCATCTTTCAACGTCTGTAGATGGCTGTTACGCTCCTCCTCGTCTGAGCAGATCCTGTGTATACGGAGCGCTTGTCCATAGGGGATGGCTTCTTTAATGTGTTTTGGGTGGAAGCTGGAGAAGTGGAGCATCGTGAGGTTATCCGTGGGTTTGCGGTAAAGCGAAGTGCTGAGGTGTCCGTCCTTGATGGAGACGAGTGTGTCCAAGAATGCAACTGATTTTGGAGAGTAGGCCATGGTGAGTCTGATGGTTGGATGGAACTTATTAATGTCATCGTGTAGTTGTTTCAGTGATTCTTCTCCGTGGGTCCAAAGGAAAAAAATGTCATCGATGTATCTGGTGTATAACGTCGGTTGAAGGTCCTGTGCGGTGAGTAGGTCCTGTTCAAACTTGTGCATGAAGATGTTGGCGTATTGGGGTGCGAATTTGGTCCCCATGGCTGTTCCGTGCGTCTGGATGAAGAACTTGTTGTCGAATGTGAAGACGTTGTGATCCAGAATGAAGCGGATGAGTTGCAGAATTGCGCCTGGAGATTGGCAGTTGTCGGTGTTGAGTACTGAGGCTGTTGCAGCAATGCCGTCGTCATGGGGGATGCTGGTGTAGAGTACCAAGACGTCCATTGTGACGAGGAATGTTCCTGGTTCAACTGGTCCATGGGTGCTGAGTTTCTGTAGGAGGTCCGTCGTGTCGCGACAGAAGCTGGGCGTACCTTGTACGATGGGTTTCAAGATGCCCTCGATGTAGCCAGAAAGGTTCTCTTGCTAAGGACTTGCTAAGTCAATGATCTCACACTTCACCAAGTTATATTCTATCTGCCACCTTGTTGCCCATTCAACTTATCTATGTCTCCTTGCAGCTTCTTTGTGTCCTCTTCACAGTTTACATTCCCACCTAACTTTGTGCCGCCAACAAACTTGAATACATTACCTGTGGGCTCTCTGTCGAAGGCTTTCCTATAGATTTTAAATAACTGGGGCCCCAGGACTTTGTGGCATTCCACTAATCAAAGCCTCCCAACTTAAAAGCACCCTGTTTATCCTTACTTTCTGCTTCCTGTCCGTTAACCAATTCCCCAACCATGCTGATATATTATCCTCAACTCTATGAACCTTTATCTTGTGTGTTACCCTTTTGTGTGGCACTATTTCCAATGCCTTTTGAAAATCCAGATATACTACATCGCTTGGTTTCCCTTTATCTAACCTTAACGTTTTATCTGGGTCTTTGACTAGGCTTTCTTCTCTGATAACTTTAATTACATTTAAGGAATTAAAGACTTTTGGAAGCTATGGGAGGTTGCAGCATGCTCTCCTTATTGTTTTGACTTGAGCACAAAATTCAAAGCTGAGATGCCATGTTGGAGTGCTGTACTATTGAGTCTTTTGGATTGAACACTAAAGCAAGGCCCTTTCTGCTCTTCAGGGTGGCTGTAAAAAAGCCCATGGCACTTTATTAAAAAAAGAGCAGTGGAGGTGAAAACCTAGACTTATTTGAGAACCAGATGGATGCTGAAATGGTTGAACATTAAGATTAATTTGATGGATGAATTCAGAATGTCCTTTCTCATCCATAAGTGTCTCGTGACCTTGTGAAGATAAATGCCATTCTTGTCACTTAATTTATTGCACTAGCTGTACAGAGTCCTTTAATATAGTTGGATGAAGATTTGTCTTTGTACTTCTTGGTCTTCATTCAGAGTGTGACTTTAAAATTAATCTTCTTCACTATAAAGACATCACCAACCCAAGCCTGCAGTGCAGAATATATTCAGAACAGATTATGGTGCAATAGCATTTATTGATGTTCTTATGGTTATTGTAAGCCCTAAACTGAGACCAGCAACCCTGTGGAGATTTTTATACATTTTCACTAATGACAGCAATTTTCCAGTTATAAAGAATTTGTTATGAGATTGTAAAATCCAGCACAGGAAGAAACACTGATCAGTAAATTAAAACACAGACGCTGTAATCTTCAGATTTGAGGTGAGTATCAGATACAAAAAAAATGATCAAGGGAAAGATTAGCATGACTCTGTCTTGTGAAATATATTCTTGATTAATTATGGGTATGATATCAAGTTTTTTTAAATGTGCTTTTAATTAACCAGTACAATACATATCATGTAATAATGCTGTTAAGAGCTTTGAGTAATGATTTGTAATTGACACTGCATTGAAGTAACTTATTGCTCAAGGCTCTATTTATAAAACCTTTAGTCGTAGCGTAGTTAATCTATGGGTGTTGAGATAATGGATCTAATCCATTAACGATGTCCTGAGGTGGGGCATAGGGGCCTTTTGTAAAACCATTTGTAAAAAGGTCTGCCAATAGATCAGCACAATTATAAACATTTCACAATCATTGATTACTAATGAAAGAAAGAGTGAACTTGCATTTATATAGCACCTTTCACAGTTTTGGGCCATCCACTGAAATATTTTTGTATGCAGTCCATGTTGTAAGCTTGCAGTCCAGCAAGGACCCACAAGCAGCAATGACATTTTTTGTTTAATTTATTCGTTCATGCCAGCATTTATTGCCCATCCCTAATTTCCCTTGAGGGGGGCAATTAAGAGTCAACTGTTGTGGGTCTGGTGTCACATGTAGGCCAGATCAGGTACGGAGGGCAGATTTCCTTCCCTAAAGGACATGAGTGAACCAGATGGATTTTTAAAACAAACGGCAATGGTTTCATGGTCATCATTAGACTTTTAAGTCCAGATATTTTATTGAGTTTAAATTCCACCACCTGCCATGGTGAGATTCGAACCTGGGTCCCCAGATCATTATCCTGGGTTTCTGTATTGCTAGTCCAGCGACAATACCACTATGCCACTGCCTCCCCATTTGATAAATGATCAAATGTTTATTTTAGTGATGTTGGTAGAGGGATAACTATTGGCCAAGGAACCAGAGGGAGATCCCATGCTCTTCTTTGAAATAGTGCCAAGAAGACAAGCAAGGGCCCAGTTTAGCACCCTATCCAAAATGCAACACAAGAACAGAAAGTGGGTGGAACACATACTCAGTGAGTGGAGTTGAAATATCTATAGATTGTCCAATGGTCAATGCAGAGCAGTAACAAAAACAATAGAAGTTTGAACTAATGTAGCTGAAACAGTGGAAAACAAATGTGAGAAAGTGCAACCAAGCACAATAGGGCTGATAGCGAGCATCTTGTGTTTAGGTTATGAAGAGAGACTGGAAAAGTTCAGTGCTGTAAGGAGTCACATATAATCCCTACAGTGCAGAGGAAAGTCATTCAGCCCATCGAGTCTGTGCTGACCCTCTGAAAGAGCATTCTACCTAGGCCCACTTCCCCGCCCTATCCCTGTAACCCCACTTAAACTGCACATCTTTGGACACTAAGGGGCAATTTAGCATGGCCATTCCACCTAACTTGTTTGTTGTCCTAACAGGGTGTCCATTCTGTTATAGAAAGTCCCTGCCCCCCTGCCCTTGCTCTGAAGAACCCAAATGGTATTATAAGGGCAGAGCAATTGTCTGCCCCAACCAAGGCCATTGTAATAAGGGGAGCTGGGTGGACTGTGAGGCTTTCATGCATCAGGAGTTCTTTTCCCTGAGACCTCAAAAGGAACTAGGTGAATGGACATTGCAGGTACTGCAATCAAACAAGATGTATTGCCCCAAAGAGGCAGAGTGAGTACGAGCTGGGGGTCCTGACTACAATCGAAACAGTGAGGGCATAAGTGCCCAAATTGTTGAAAGTGGCAGAGCAGTTGAGAAAATGATTAAAAAGCCTCATGGGATCCTGAACTTTATAATTAGAGGCATAGAATACAAAAGCAAGGAAGTTATTGTGAACCTTGGTTTGACCTCAATTGGAGTATTGTGTTCTGTTCTAGGCAGTGCCCTTTAGGAAAAATGTGAAGACAGTACAGAAAAGACTTCTGAGAATGGTGCCTGAAATGACGGAGTTCAGGTACATGTATAGTTAGAAGTAGCTGCTTTCCCTAACAAAGGGAAGGTGAAAACAAAGTTTGATACAAGTGTTCAAAATCTGTCTAGACGGAATAGATTTGAAAAAGCTGCTCTCATTGCGGAAAGATCGAGAATCAGAGGACACTAGTAAAAAGTGATTAGCAAAAGATGACATGAAAACATTTATTTTTTCCACAGTACATGGTTATGATCTGGAACACACTGCTTAAGAGACATGCAGGGAAATTCAAGCATGGCTTTGAAAAGGGAATTGGATAAGTGTTTGATGGAAAAGACAGGCAGGGGTCTGAGGAAAGGGTTCGGGTTTGGGCCCAGCTGAGTTGCTTTTGCAGAGAGCCAGCATGGGTTTGGTGGGCCAAATGTCTTCCCTCAGTGCTGCAACCATTCTATGATTCTATGGTACAGCAGTTGACAAGCTACCACACAGGAAGCTATTGGAGAAGATTAAGGGGACTGTGAGAAAGGTAGATGGTTCTTCCTTTCCCTGTCCTTCTCAACCTCTCTCCAGCTTTTGACTAACCTTTTCCAAAGCCCCCATCTCCATCCAGCTGGGTGCTCTGCAGTTGTTTGGTTCCAATCTTTTTAAAAATAAATTTAGAGTTCCCAATTCATTTTTTCCAATTAAGGGGCAATTTAGCATGTTCCATCCACCTACCCTGCACATCTTTGGGTTGTGGGGGCGAAACGGGGAGAACGTGCAAACTCCACACGAACAGTGACCCAGAGCCGGGATCAAACCTGGGACCTCGGCGCCGTGAGGCAGCAATGCTAAACACTGCGCCACCGCGCTGCCGTCTTTTGGTTCCAATCTTATTTATCCAGTGATAGCCAGAGAAGCACCTGCAATAGATTTTCTTCCTGCTCTCACATCATTGCCTGGTATCCCGTAAAGATCTAGGGCGGGATCTTCCGCTTCACCGGCAGCGCACTGGCGCCTGCGAATTTCCCAACAGCGTGGGGGTGGCCACAATGGGAAACCGCATTGGCCGGAGGATCCCAGTGCTGGTGGGGGCACGCCGCGCCAGAAAACAGGTCTGGCAGGATGGAGAATCCCGCCCCAGTTGTCAGCTTTCTTCCTATTTCTCACCAACATGCTGCCCCTCAGCAACATCAGTCAAAAGCATAGCAACAGTTTTCACACATTTGGATTTGGGTTTATTGTCACCTGTACGGGGGTAAAGTGAAAAGTATTGTTCTGCGTACAGTGCAGACAGTTCATTCCATACATGATAAAACATAGGTCATACGATAGATACACAGTGTAAATACATAGACACAGACATCGGGTGAAGCATATGGAGTGTAGCACTACTCAGTAGAGTAGATGTGTGGAGAGATTAGTTCAATCCATTAGAGGGTCATTTAGGAGTCTGGTAACAGCAGAACAACCCCCAGCTCCACCTCTCTCTTGGTTGTCAGATTACTTGTTTGACATCCAACTCTGGTTGAGCTGAAATTTCTTCCAACCATTGACAAGACCAAAGCCATTGTCTTTAGTCTCTGCCACAAACTCTGTTTCCTATAGATTGACTTCACTCCTCTTCCTGGCAGCCGTGTGCAGCTGAACCAGCTTGTTTGCAACCTGGTGTCATAGTTGACCTTGAAATGAGCTATCAACCACATGTCCATAACATCAGTAAGACTGCCCATTTGCACCTCTAATTACATTACCTATCCACGCCTGCTTCAGCTCATCAGCTGCTGAAACTCCCGCCCATGTGTGTATTATCACCAGGCTTGACTATCCCAATGCACGCCTCGCCAGCCTCCACACTTCGTAAACATGAGGTAATCCAAACACCATCTTACGCCCAAACTCACACCAGTAATTTGTTCACCCCTATGCTTGTTGAGCTACACTGGCCCTTTGGTGAGCAAATTTTAAATTTTGGGTCCTTGTTTTCAATTCTCTCCTCATCTCAGTCACCTCCTCCACCCTCACAGCCCTCCTCCAGTTCTGCGGCGAAATTCTCCGGAAACGGCGCGATGTCCGCCGACTGGTGCCCAAAACGGCGCAAATCAAACGGGCATCGCGCTGCCCCAAAGGTGTGGAATGCTCCGCACCTTTGGGGGCCGAGCCCCAACATTGAGGGGCTAGGCCGGCGCCGGACGAATTTACACCCCGCCAGCTGGCGGAAAAGGCCTTTGGTGCCCCGCCAGCTGGCGCGGAAATGACATCTCCGGGTGGCGCATGCGCGGGAGCGTTAGCGGCCGCTGACGGCATTCCCGCGCATGCGCAGTGGAGGGAGTCTCTTCCGCCTCTGCCATGGTGGAGACCGTGGCGGAGGCAGAAGGGAAAGAGTGCCCCCACGGCACAGGCCCGCCTGCGGATTGGTGGGCCCCGATCGCGGGCCAAGCCACCGTGGGGGCACCCCCCGGGGCCAGATCGCCCCGCGCCCCCCCCCAGGACCCCGGAGCCCGCCCGCGCCGCCTTGTCCCGCCGGAAAGGTAGGTGATTTAATTTACGCCGGCGGGACAGGCATTTTAGCGGCGGGACTTCGGCCCATCCGGGAGGAGAATCGAGCGGGGGGGCCCGCCAACTGGCGCAGCGCAATTCCCGCCCCCGCCGAATATCCGGTGCCGGAGCCTTCGGCAACCGGCGGGGGCGGGATTCACGTCAGCCCCCGGCGATTCTCCGACCCGGCGGGGGGTCGGAGAATTTCGCCCCTGGTCTCTTCAATATCAACAATTCTAAACCTTTTGCCATTAGCAGCCATGCCTCCACCTGCCAAAGCCCCAATTCTGGGATTCTAGGTGGAGAGGCAAAGAGGTGAAGATATTTAGTGATTGAATCCCAATCACTAAATATCTTCACCTCTTTGCCTCTCCACCTTTTTAGAGTACGCCTTAAAACCTACCTCTATGGTCAAGCTTTTAGTCTTCTGCCCTTGTATCCCGTCATGTGGCTCAGTGTCAAATTTTGTTTTGTAATTCTCCTGTGTCTGGGGTGGTTTTATTACTTTAAAGTTGATATGTAAATACAAGTTGGTGTTCGGTATAGAATGAAGGAAAAAGTAACAAATTAGTTCCAGTATTTAAAAAAATTAATTTACAGGATGTGGGTGTCACTGGCAAGGCCAGAATTTATTGCCCATCCCTAGTTCCCCTTCAGAAGGTGGTGGTGAGCTGTCTTCCTGAACCGCTGCAGTCCCTGAGGTGTAGGTACACCCACTTAGGGAGGGAATTCCATGACCGAGTGACAGTGAAGGAATGGCCTTATGTTTCCAAGTCAAGGTGGTGAGTGACTTGGAAGGGAACCTCCAGGTGGTGGTATTACCAGGTATCTGCTGCTCTTGTCCTCCTAGATGGTAGTGGTCGTGGGTTTGGAAGGTGCTGTCTAATAATAATACGAAGAAGAAGAATCTTTATTGTCACAAGTAGGCTTACATTGCAATGAAGTTACTGAGAAAAGCCTCTAATCGCCACATTCCGGCACCTGTTTGGGTACACGGAGGGAGAATTCAGAATGTCCAAATTACCTAACAGCATGGGCGGGATTCTGTGATCCCGAGGCTAAGTGTTGACGCCGTCGGAAATGCCGTCGCGTTTCTCGATGGCTTCAACACGGCCTCAGGATCAGCAATTCTGGCCCCTACAGGGGGCCAGCACAGCACTGGAGTGAACCACACCGCTCCAGCTGCTGATCCTGGCATGAACTGGGCACCGCGGGGTCCGCGCATGCGCAGCGGCACTGGAACCAATGCGCGCATGCGCAGTGGCTCCCTTCTCCGCGCCAGCCCCGACGCAACATGGTGCAGTGCTACAGGGGCTGGCACGGAAGAAACAAGGCCCCCAGCCTGAGAGGCCGACCCGCTGATCGGTGGGCCCCGATCGTGGGCCAGGCCACATCAGAGTCCTCCCCTGGGGTTGGACCCCCCCTCCCCTCCCACAGACCACCCCTGGACCCTTCCACGCCGAGGTCCCACCGGCTGAGAGCAGGTGTGAATGGCGTCGGCAGGACTCAGATTTTTTACGAAAGCCGCTCGGCCCATCCCGGGCCGAAATTGGCGGGGCGGCCACATAGAGTGGCCCCCGGCTGGCGCCACGCCAACCACACCGGTGCCAATGGCAGCAATTCTCCGCTCTGCAGAGCGGCGTGGCGCGATTCGCGCCGGTCGGGGGGATTCTCTGGCCCGGTCCCGGGCTGAGAGAATCCCGCCCCATGTCTTTCGGGACTTGTGGGAGGAAACCAGAGCACCCGGAGGAAACCCACGCAGCCACAGGGAGAACGTGCAGACTCTGCACAGAGAGTGACCCAGCCGGGAATCGAATCTGGGACCCTGGCACTGTGAAGCCACAGTGCTAATTACTGTCTAAGAAACCTTGGTGAGTTCCTGCACTACATCATGTAGATGGTGCACACGGGTACACAAGGATGCCACTGTTTGTTGGTGGTGGAGGGTTTAAATGTTTGTGGAAGGGGTAGCAATCAAGCGGGCTGCTTTGTCCCAGCTGACGTCGAGCTTCTTGAGTGTTGTTGGAGCTGCACTCATCCATGCAAGTGGAGAGTATTCCATTACACACCTGACTTGTGCTTTGTAGATGGTGGACAGGCTTTGGGGAGTCAGGTGGTGAGTTCCTCGCCATGGGATTCCTAGCCTTTGAGTTGCTTTGGTATCCACAGTACTCACATGGCTAGTCCAGTTCAGTTTCTGGTAAATGATTAACTCCCAGCATGTTGATAGTAGCAGATTCAGCGATGGTAATGTCATTGAATGTCAAGAGCCAATGGTTCGATCTTGTTGGAGATGCTCCTTGTCTGACACTTGTGTGGAGCAAATGTTACTTGCCACTTGTCAGCCCAAGCCTGGATATGGTCCAGGCCTTGTTGTTATTGGTCATGGGCTGCTTCATTGACTGAGGAATCACGAATGGTGCTGAACGTTATGTACTCATCAGCGAACATTCCCACTTCTGACCTTATGATGGATGGTAGGTAAATGATGAAAGCAACTGAAGATAGTTGGGCCTAGGAAAGGAGGAAATAGAAAGTAGGAATTAAGAGTAGGTTTTTTTAATAAAGAATTGATGGATGTGTGTACAAAAGTCCCGTAGGGTTTTGTTCTGGTCTGCTTCTGTCCGCCACATACATCAATGCAGTAGGGCTGGAGGGACTGCAAATCAAATTCCAGACTAAAGTAGGAAGCATACCAAATAATAGATGACCAAACGAATTGCATTGGATGATGATGGAATGGATTAAAAAGTGACAGATAGAATCCTGTGTCGGTACATGTGAGGTATTGGCTTTTGATTTTTTTTTTTAAAAGAGTAATATTTATACTGTGATTGGCAGAAAGCTGGATGATGTAGAAGAGTAGAGGGATTTAAGAAACTGGTTCACATGGGTTAAAAAATTGCAATTTTAAAAAATTTTCATGACGTTGCTTAAGGATTTTTTATTAAATGGAGCTTCTGTGCATTGCTGGAGAGATGGTTTGTCAGCTGAGAGTGAGGGCATAGCATGCAGTCTGATAGTAGCTGCTGACCACAATCTACGTATCTGTGTGCAGGTTTGAGTGGGGAAATGTCGCTCTCGGGATTTCACATTATAAACACACCACAGTGACTGGCAGCTGTTCTAATAAAGATAATTGGCTTTCGTTCAAAACAATCCAAGACTGTGTGATCAGTGCTTTTTATCCTTTGAATGCAGACTTCAAAGGTGCAGCATCTGTCATATTGTGTTTACACCACATTAGGCAGTCAGGGCTGCCTTTGTAAATAGTGCAAAACACCATTAATACCAGCTTCCGTTTACACAGAAAACCCACTTCTGGTAATTATCCAAGGACTGACACCAATCCTGGGGTATTTCAGAGTGACTGCTTACCTTTTAGATATCAAACAATTAGCACAATTCAACTTTTTTTTGGTAGGAAAAATGCTTTAGATTAAATTGGTTAGAGTTTCAGCACACACCAAAGATTTGTAGAAACAGAAGTACACTTTAATTAAACGCTGAAATAAAAGCAGATGCCAGATGTTTAATCCCTCTGACTTTATGAATAAGGAGAAACTTTGCTTTTTTTTTCTTTGGCCTGTCAGAGATTCACATTACCTTTCCAGGTCACACAATTGGAGTTTATGAAAGACTTGGTCCCACCTTTCCACGTTCATCTCTGTCCCTGTGATCTGTCACTATACTCGATGCAGAGTTGTAGCTTCTCTTGAGGTTGGAATTATAACACACTTCATGCAAACTAATTGTGTGACACAGCCTCCATTATTGAAGTAAAAGTGGCTGCAGCCCATTTGCCAGGAGTTGCTAACATTTCCTGCCCTCGCAACCCGCCCCCCCCCCCCCCCCCCCCCCCGCAGCAGGAAATCCACAGGGGGGCAGGCTTTGGTGCAAGTTTCCCAAGTGTGGCCCTGACGGTGGGTTAAAGTCAACGCATTGCTGAGGTGCCCCCAAAGGTCCATCGGAAGTGCCCCTCTCCGCAATATGGAAAACGGGCCTCCCCGCTAACAAGTAGGGGCAAATCCGCCCCCCCCCAACCACAGGAATAACAGGTTACCCCACCACAGCATGCACAAACGAGAGTGACTCTCCCCCCTCCCCCACCGACCTTCCCCAAATCAATCACCGACCGCCCCCACCTGTCACTGATCCCCCCCCCATTTGTCAACTACCCATCAGTCACAGACCCACTCCATCAGTCACCCCTTCCACTCAGTGACCCACTTCAATCCCCCCCATTAGTCACCCCTCCATCAGTCACCCACCCATCAGTCACTGACCCACCCCATCAGTCACCCCTTCCCATATCAGTCACCCACATCAGTAACCCTCATCAGTAGCACTCCATCAGTCACCCCCCATCACTCACCCCCTTCCCATCAAGCACCACTCCCCAATCAGTCGCCTCCGATCAGTCACCCCAAATCAATCACCCCCCCCAGTAGTCTCCCCTCCCCATCAGTCACCACTCCCCATCAGTCACCAACCCCCATCAGTCACCAACCCCTCCCCATCAATCCTCCTTTCCCATCAGTCACCCCCTGTCTGAAATCTGAAGAGCAGTCCAAGCAGTACAGTGAAAGATCATTGCATTTTCACTTGTCCTACCCTAACATCTACTGCCTCAGACAAAAGTGTTAAGCAACTATATGTGACAAGTAATAGAAGTAAGTGATTTTTACTTGCTCTTATTCACAACAGAAAGCACTTAGCCCTTTCATGTGGTGAGGCACTGTCGTCATAGCAAGAGTGTTTATAAACATTGTGGTTAGCATCAAAGCAGGGGTACCTGAGATGCATTCAAGCATGAAAGTAAAGATAGATAAACAGTCCACCAAGCACCTACCTCTGGACTAATAAAACTGTCAATCACTGATAAGTGAAATGCATTGCTGTGTGAAATTGAATGGGAGTTTTACATTTTAAAGGCTGTGCAGATATTTGAAGCCCTTTCAAGATTACTTGGCTTTCGAGGAAGCCTCTGACATTTGTAATAGCTATTACTTTAAACACTTTTGTCTGAGGCAGCAGATGCTAGGAGAGAGTAAGTGAAAATGCAGAGATTTTTCACTCTACTGCCTGGACTGCTCTTCAGCTTCCATGTGGAGTGGTTGATAGGGGTGGATGGGGTCTCTGATAGTGTGTGTGTGTGTGTGGGGGGATGGCTTGTGGGGGGGGGGGTCAGTGTGGGGGGGTTGGGTGACCCTCATGTGCATGTGCTATGGGGGGATAACCATTTTTTCCCGTGGGGGGGAAGGATGCTCCTACGTGTCAGCGGGGGGGACTCAGGATTAGCATTATGGGGGGAAGGTGGCCTGCCTCCTGACCTCGGGATATGGCCGCTCACTCAAAATGGGGGCCCGATACTGGAATTCCGATGGAATCTGGGAAACTCTCCCCATTCATATGTTTGCACAGTAAGAAGTCCAACAGGTTTATTTGAAATCACAAGCTTTCGGAGTGCTGCTCCTTCATGAGGTGAAGTGGAGGCAGGTTTACAATCAGTAAGACACAACTGCAAGATAATTACAGAAAGAATGTGAAGAATGGTTGGAATGTGAGTCTTTACAGGAACAAACAGTGTGAATGGAGTGAGTGATAATGACATTTGCATGATTAAGGAGAGAGGCGCCTAGCACCAGTGGAGACCAGCCCAGATTCTCCGCTGGTGGGAGCAGGCTCCAGAACAGCGAATCATGGCCATGGGGCTGGATTCTCCGATTCTGCATCTATGTCAGCAGGAACCGTCTGGTCTTACAACCAAAAATTCAGTGCCGCCCACTGATGCTTCGCCCGGTGGGGGCTAGCAGCCGCTCCATACAAAGCCCCCGGCTTTATCTGCATATACGGCCGCAGAATGGCCGGGTCTGTGGCCACGCATGTGCACGCCGGCGGTAAGCAGCAGCCGCATCCTGAATCATGGCGCCGGCTGTGTGCTGACCCGGCCTGCCAAAACTGCCCCTTTGTAGCTCCGCTCTCCTCCCCACCCCCGGACTACCCCCCACCAGTCCCCCCAGTCCCTACCCAGGCACCCCCTGCCAGCGGAACGGCTCACCCCTCTGACTGTGGTGGCGCTGGACACAGTCCGCAGCCCCCACGCGAGACCCCCAAAAGTTGTGAGACACGCGTCCCACGCCGTTGGGGACTCGGATCATCGGGGCTGGAAATCGGGGGAGGGCCTCAGGTGACGTCCTGAGGCCGTCCCGACGGTATGCGTTTTTGAGGGAGCGGAGCTTCGGAAAAACGGCACTACCCCCAATTCCAGCGTAAAAACGCATTCTCCAGCCAACCGGCGAACGCGATTTCGGCGTGGGCGATCGGAGAATTAGCCCATGATCTCTGAAGACCTGTGCTGCCATTCACAGTTGTTGCTTAACAATTAAAAGAATATTAGTGTGCTTTTCATGAAGAGATGGAAAGCAAAGGATTCCATCAGTTACCTGTAATTCTTACTACAAAGCTCCCCACCATCAAAAGAAAGAGGGTAATTTTAAGGAAGAATACCTGTTAGGCTCACTCATGGTTTGTTCTGGTTTATAAAAAACCTGCTTCGTCTCACTGTGAAAAAGCACAACCCTATTTAGTTAAAAGATATTGGGTGGTTGCTGAGGGAGAGAGAGGGGGTACGAAAAGTGTGCTAACAGTTGTGCCCCTGGCTGGGGTGCGCCTGCCAGGTCCGGATGGAATAGCGGGGGTGGGGTGGCCAGGTGGTGGGCTGTGGGGTCGGGGTGGCTCGGCACGGACCACCATTGCCGCAGCCTGCAAGGCAGCCATGCAGCTGCGCATGCCATTGACTGCCACTGTGAACTTAGCGCCACAGGTTGTATGGGTGCCTCCCCAGGCCACCCTCACTAGGTACCCTCTGGCCCCAGCTGACCTATCAACTGGATGGGAATGCTCCAGTGGAACCAGTGCCATCTTCTTGGCTGGAATGAGGCTGTGTGGGGAGTGGAGTGCTTATATGCAGCTCCTGCTTGTCATCCCGACCCCGTTATATCACATGCCAGCAGGCATTGGAATTGCCCTAGTTTCATGTGGCGCTGGTGCTAGCCCAGTAACATGCCCTTAATTGCTCCGGGACCTGCGCCGTTGTCGGGGCCGTAGAACACTTGCAATTCTGTCCCGGCGTCTGCACTTAGTCTCTCAAACGGAAAATTTATTGTATCTATCTCGCATTCTACCTTTCATTCATTCTTTTAAGGCACTTCTTTAAACTTCCCTCTTTGACCATGTTTTGGGTAACTTGTCCCAATATCTCCTTATGTGGCTATGTCACATTTGTTTAACCGTGTTCCTGTGAAGTTCTTTGGGTGTTCTGCTACTTAATTGCTATATAAATGCAAGTTGCTGTTGGTGGTCTAATCATAAATCTGACTCCTGGAGTACTGATATTGATGTTTTTGACAGGGGTGATGGCCAATGCTTTTCCTTATTCGACCTTTCACATTCGTCCCTGTTAGCTTTCGTTATATCCTGATATAAGCTAGGTTTTGTGGGTTTCTATTTTCGAGCGTATGATTCTCGACCAATACCCGAATTAAAAAAAATACATGGAAACTCATGGGGCTGGATTCTCCATTGGTGGGATTCTCCGTTTCGCCAGCAGCGCACTCACGCACGTTGATTTCCTGACGGCGTGGGGGTGCCCACGACGGGAAACCCCATTGGTTGACTGCCGGGCCGGAGGTTCCCGCTGCCGGCGACGGCGCGCTGCACCAGAAAATGGGTGAGGTCGGACGGAGAATCCCGCCTATAGGCTGGTAAGTGCAGAAGCAAAAACCCTGGACAAATTCTTTAGCAATTAGAAAGATTAAAAACTTCTGGAATTTGCTTTTTAAAAAAATAATAAACCTTGTTTGTTGAGGATATCAGGGGCAGACTTAATTATTCAGCATGCCTGCATATTCCTTCTTTTAATCAGAAACCAAAAGAGATCAAAGTCTGTCAAGATAATGCTTCTGGGTAGCCTCAGGGTTCACACAGTAGGAAGACTTAGTTTACTGTTGCAGTAGAAAATGGAACACGTGGCATGATACCGCCAACTCTACTTACTTAAGTCAAAGGAGAAAATGAATTGATCCAGATTACCTCACCCGACTTGATTTTGTGTTTCATTCTGGCTGACAATACACTAATGATGAAGAAGTTTCTGGCTTAGACCTTGTCAATCTCTTTGAGTTTCTATGTATAAGTATAAGGTTAATAGAGGACCAAGACGTGATGTGAAAGGATGCAGGCGGCAGAGATTTGAATGATTTGGAGTTCATGTAGGATGTAGTTCAGCTTCACAATTAGGGACCTTGTCAAGTTTGGTTTTAAAATACCAAAGATGTGTGAGGTTTACAGTGCAAACTGCAGAATATTTATCTGCTTCACTTTTCAAAGTCGGCAAGTTCACAACTCTGACCTCAACATATATCTCCACCAATCCCAGGGCTGCTGTGTACCGTTGAGTATTCAATTTATGTTTTATGTAGCTCAGTGTCATACTTGTTTTATTATGCCGCTGGTAAGTGTCTTGGGATGTTTTAATGTCTTGAGACTCTGTATAACTATAAATTGTTGTTGTTTTGCTGCAGGATTCTGGTCCAAGGCTAATACTGTCATTCAATCTTTCAGCTGGTGTCTGGAATGGAAAGATATTTTGTGATTTGTTCGACAAGAAGAGGGATAAACTTGTACGTTTACAACAAGTACAAATAGGAACTCTGCAGTATTTTGGATATTAAAATCTGTGCATATAGCCTGTGTTGCTCACACAGATACAGTACCACTAACTACACTGTATTGAACTATGTTACTTGAGAAAGAAAGGAATGGAAGGATATTCAGATAGGTTTAGATGAGGTAGTCCTCATGACAAAGACAAGTTGGGGCAAATATCCTGTTTCTGTGCTGTATGTAATGATGGAGATTTCTCAATTTATATTTGTTAGGTGTGCCATTCAATCTTCTTCGGCGATCACTCGCTAACGAGTATGATTGTCCATCTAAGAAACTCTGTGTGACGGGTTATGGGTTCTGTGGGTTCTTGCATGGCGGATGAGCCCGATTCTAGAGCCACATCTTCAACCGTGGACTTGGCAGGTGTTTCCAGGCAGTAGGATCAGTTCCTGGACTCTAGATTGCTGGTATTCCTTTCTCAGGCTCCATCTCTGGGCCTCCTCATACTGTTTGGTGTCCTCGAAGAATTGTGTCCCTTTAATCAGGAAGCTCCTCCAAGTAGGGTCTCCCAGGCTTTGACATCCATGCTCCGTTTCTTGAGGTAAACCTCCAGGGTGGCTTTGAAGCACTTCCTTTGTCCTCCTCTTCTTCGGAAGCCTTCCTTGAACTGGTTAAAAAGATTTGCTTTGGCAGCCAGGACTCTGACACCCTAACCATATGGCCGGCCCAGCAATTTACAAAATATTTTCACAGAATATAATTTATCTGGACAGCAACAGAACTATTGCCCACCTATTTCTTCGACAAAGGTAACATTTAATTAAATGCATAGACTGGACAATGTTACAGGGATCAGATTTCAGGATCACCCATAAACAGTCATGTTCAATGTAATTTGCAACGTGTTCTGAGCACCCCAAAGGGAAGTGTCAACCTGTCACCATTTCAGGAATACAATAAATCAAAGGGGGTACAAAGATTCGTTGGAATTTTTATAAAGAAACCACAAAGGGGATGTGAGAAATATTTCTTCTTTGAAGTCCTGCAGGATGAAAGAATAGGAAAACTAATGCGAGAATTTTTCGACAGCCACATAGAAAGAGAGAAAATAATTTGTTTGCAACAGACACTAATAATAATAATCATCTTAATTAGTGTCACAAGTATTAACACTGCAATGAAGTTACCGTGAAGAGCCCCTTGTCGCCACATTCTGCCGCCTGTTCGGGTACATGGAGGGAGAATTCAGAATTCCAAACTATCTAACAGCATGTCTTTTGGGACTTGTGGAAGGAAACCGGAGCACCCGGAGGAAACCTATGCAGACACTGCGAGAACGTGCACTCAGAACAGACAGTGATCCAGGCTGGGATTCGAGCCTGGGACCATGGCGCTGTGAAGCAACAGGGATGGAGTTCAAGACTAGGGAGGTTATGCTGCAATTGTATAAGGTGTTGGTGAGGCCACATCTGGAGTATTGTGTTCAGTTTTGGTCTCCTTACCTGAGAAAGGACATATTGGCACTGGACGGAGTGCAGAGGAGATTCACTAGGTTGATCCCAGAGTTGAGGGGATTAGATTATGACGAGAGGTTGAGTAGACTGGGACTGTACTCATTGGAGTTTAGAAGGATGCGGGGGGATCTTATTGAAACATATAAAATTATGAAGGGAATAGATAGGATAGATGCTCTCTTTCTCCGGGCCTAATTTCGGGAGCCGTTCAGAGGAGGAGGAGCAGTCTCTGTGAGTATAAAAACCTAATGGTAACTTCGTTTTTTTTCCCCAAACGTGACGTCAGAGGGAAGCTGTGATCTGATTGGTTGATAGCAAATCTGCCCCAAATTTTTTTTAAAAACACAGCTAAACTCGTAATCCTTAAATTAAACTAATTAATTAATTAGTGATGGCTGGTCAGGTGATGTGCTTGAGCTGCTTGATGTGGGAGCTGGCTGATCCCATTGCGAGCTGCAGCGACCACATCTGCAGTAAGTGTTGGCTGCTCGAAGAGCTCCGGCTCAGAGTTGATGAGCTGAAGTCTGAGTTTCAAACACTGAGGCACATCCGGGAGGGGGAGACTTACCTGGACACTGTGTTTCAGGAGGCAGTCAGACCTGTCAGAGTAAGTAGTTTAAATCCTGCCAGTGGCCAGGGACAGCAGGGTGTGACTGCAAGTCAGGCAGGTAAAGGGAACCAGCAGTCAGGAACTCAGGAGCCTCAGCCCTTGACCCTGTCCAACAGGTATGAGGCACTTGCTCCCTGTGTGGATGGCGAACAGGGCTGCAGGAAGGATGAGTCAGCTGACCAAGGCACCATGGTTCAGCAGGCCATTCAAGGGGAGGGAGTAAATAGGCACGTTGTAGTTGTAGGGTATTCTATTATCAGGGGGATAGATAGTATCCTTTGTGAGCAGGATAAAGTGTCCCGCATGGTATGTTGCCTGCCCGGTGCTAGGGTGCGGGACATCTCTGACCGGCTTGAAAGGATACTGGAGAAGGAGGGGGAGGATCCAGTTGTTGTGGTCCATGTCGGTACCAACAACATAGGCAAGTCTAGAAAAGAGGACCTGTTTAGAGATTATAAAGAGCTTGGATTCAAATTAAAAAACAGGTCCTCAAGGGTCATAATCTCCGGATTACTGCCCGAGCCACGTGCAAATTGGCATAGGGAGGCAAGAATAAGGGAAGTTAACACGTGGCTGAAAGAGTGGTGTGGGAAAGAGGGGTTCCTTTTCATGGGACACTGGCATCAGTTTTGGGACAGGGGGGGACCTATACCGTTGGGATGGTCTCCACCTGATCCGAGCTGGGACCAGTGTTCTGGCGAAAAGAGTAAATAGGGTGGTCAATAGGACTTTAAACTAGAGATTGGGGGGGAAGGGAAAGTCAGGGAACCAAGAGGTGAAGTAATCAGTGGGAAGCGTAGCTGCTTAGGAATACAAAAAAGCACGAAAAGACAAATCCCAGGAGAGGTTACGATAGTCACCATCCCACAAAATATGACACAGTGTATGGAAAGGCTCAGTAAACCAAGGTCCACCACACTAAGAAAACAAAAAGGGACGGTCAATAGAGAATTAAAGGTGCTATATTTAAATGCGCGCAGTGTACGGAACAAGGTAGATGAGCTTGTGGCCCAGATTGTGACTGGCAGGTATGATGTGGTAGGCATCACAGAGACGTGGTTGCAGGGGGTTCAGGACTGGCATTTAAACATCCAGGGATTCACAACCTATCGAAAAGACAGAGCGGTGGGCAGAGGGGGCGGGGTTGCCTTGTTAATTAGGAATGAAATTAAATCAATAGCACTAAACGACATAGGGTCAGATGATGTGAAGTCTGTGTGGGTAGAGTTGAGGAACCACAAAAGCAAAAAAACCATAATGGGAGTTATGTACAGGCCTCCTAACAGTGGTCAGGACCGGGGGCACAAAATGCACCAAGAAATAGAAAGTGCATGTCAGAAAGGCAAGGTCACAGTGATCATGGGGGACTTCAATATGCAGGTGGACTGGGTACATAATACTGGCAGTGGACCCAAGGAAAGGGAATTCATTGAATGTTTACAGGAGGGCTTTTTGGAACAGCTTGTGATGGAGCGCACGAGGGAACAGGCCATTCTGGACTTAGTGTTATGTAATGAGCCAGACTTGATTAAAGATCTTAAAGTAAGGGAACACTTAGGAGGCAGTGATCATAATATGGTAAAATTCAATCTCCAATTTGAAAGAAAGAAGGTAGAATCAGATGTAAAGGTGTTACAATAAATAAAGGTAACTACAGGGGCATGAGGGAGGAACTGACGAAAATCGACTGGGAGCAGAGCCTAGTGGGAAAGACAGTAGAACAGCAATGGCAGGAGTTTCTGGGAGTAATTGAGGACACAGTGCAGAGGTTCATCCCAAAGAAAAGAAAGGTTATCAGAGGGGGGATTAGGCAGCCATGGCTGACAAAGGAAGTTAGGGAATGCATCAAAGTAAAAGAGAAAGCCTATAATGTGGCAAAGAGTAGTGGGAAGTCAGAAGATTGGGAAGGCTACAAAAACAAACAGAGGATAACAAAGAGAGAAATAAGGAAAGAGAGGATCAATTATGAAGGTAGGCTAGCCAGTAACATTAGGAATGATAGTAAAAGTTTCTTTAAATACATTAAAAACAAATGGGAGGCAAAAGTAGACATTGGGCCGCTCCAAAATGATGCTGGTAATCTAGTGATGGGAGACGAGGAAATAGCTGAGGAACTAAATAAGTACTTTGCGTCAGTCTTCACAGTAGAAGACATGAGTAATATCCCAACAATTCCAGAGAGTCAGGGGGCACAGTTGAATATGGTAGCCATCACAAAGGAGAAAGTGCTAGAGAAACTAAGAGGTCTAAAAATTGATAAATCTCCGGGCCCAAATGGGCTACATCCTAGAGTTCTAAAGGAGATAGCTGAAGAAATAGTGGAGGCGTTAGTTATGATCTTTCAAAAGTCACTGGAGTCAGGGAAAGTCCCAGAGGATTGGAAAATCGCTGTTGTAACCCCCCAATTCAAGAAGGGAACAAGGAAAAAGATTGAAAATTATTGGCCAATTAGCCTAACCTCGGTTGTTGGCAAGATTCTAGAATCCATTGTTAAGGATGAGATTTCTAAATTCTTGGAAGTTCAGGGTCGGATTAGGACAAGTCAGCATGGATTTAGTAAGGGGAGGTCGTGCCTGACAAACCTGTTAGAGTTCTTTGAAGAGATAACAAATAGGTTAGACCAAGGAGAGCCAATGGATGTTATCTATCTTGACTTCCAAAAGGCCTTTGATAAGGTGCCTCACGGGAGACTGCTGAGTAAAATAAGGGCCCATGGTATTCAAGGCAAGGTACTAACATGGATTGACGATTGGCTGTCAGGCAGAAGGCAGAGAGTTGGGATAAAAGGTCCTTTTTCGGAATGGCAACCGGTGACGAGTGGTGTCCCGCAGGGTTCAGTGTTGGGGCCACAGCTGTTCTCTTTATATATTAACGATCTAGATGACGGGACTGGGGGCATTCTGGCTAGGTTTGCCGATGATACAAAGATAGGTGGAGGGGCAGGTAGTATGGAGGAGGTGGGGAGGCTGCAGAAAGATTTAGACAGTTTAGGAGAGTGGTCCAAGAAATGGCTGATGAAATTCAACGTGGGCAAGTGCGAGGTCTTGCACTTTGGAAAAAAGAATAGAGGCAAGGACTATTTTCTAAACGGTGACAAAATTCATAATGCTGAAGTGCAAAGGGACTTGGGAGTCCTAGTCCAGGATTCTCTAAAGGTAAACTTGCAGGTTGAGTCCGTAATTAAGAAAGCAAATGCAATGTTGTCATTTATCTCAAGAGGCTTGGAATATAAAAGCAGGGATGTACTTCTGAAGCTTTATAAAGCATTAGTTAGGCCCCATTTAGAATACTGTGAGCAAGTCTGGGCCCCACACCTCAGGAAGGACATACTGGCACTGGAGCGGGTCCAGCGGAGATTCACACGGATGATCCCAGGAATGGTAGGCCTAACATACGATGAACGTCTGAGGATCCTGGGATTATATTCATTGGAGTTTAGGAGGTTGAGGGGAGACCTAATATAAACTTACAAGAAAACGAATGGGTTAGATAGGGTGGACGTAGGGAAGTTGTTTCCATTAGTAGGGGAGACTAGGACCCGGGGGCACAGCCTTAGAATAAAAGGGAGTCACTTTAGAACAGAGATGAGGAGAAATTTCTTCAGCCAGAGAGTGGTGGGTCTGTGGAATTCATTGCCACAGAGGGCGGTGGAGGCCGGGACGTTGAGTGTCTTTAAGACAGAAGTTGATAAATTCTTGATTTCTCGAGGAATTAAGGGCTATGGAGAGAGAGCGGGTAAATGGAGTTGAAATCAGCCATGATTGAATGGTGGAGTGGACTCGATGGGCCGAATGGCCTTACTTCCGCTCCTATGTCTTATGGTCTTATGCGGGCAGGTTGTTTCTACTGGTCGGGGAAAGCAGAACTAGGGGGCATAGCCTCAAAATAAGAGGAAGTAGATTTAGGACCGAGTTTAGGAGGAACTTCTTCACCCAAAGGGTTGTGAATCTCTGGAATTCCTTGCCCAGTGAAGCAGTTAAGGCTCCTTCTTTAAACGTTTTTAAGAAAAAGATAAATACCTTTCTAAAGAATAAAGGGATTCGGGGATATGGTGTACGGGCCGGAGAGTGGAGCTGAGTCCACAAAGATCAGCCATGATCTCATTGAATGGCGGAGCAGGCTCGAGGGGCCAGATGGCCTCCTCCTGTTCCTAGTTCTTATGTTCTTATGCTAACCACTGTGCTACTGTGCCGCCCATTACAAGTCAAGCGCGAATCTGAAGAAAATTTCACCAACATCCTGTACTTATCACTTGTGGATACTGTACCGGTGACTTCATCTTAAGTTCAGAGATACACAGGTACTGATCAAGTGGTGTGGAAGGTGATGGACTTGATCCCAAAAGGAATGCTGTCAGACATTCATAGGAAAAATCCAGACCTCAAGTCTTAAATCACACAAGGACTTAACAGTGCAGAATGGAGTTTTATTATGGGGAATCCATATGATTATTCCTCCGCGCTTGCATTGTAATTCCTTGACGAACTACATGAAGGAATTGGTAGCCAGGATTAGATGCTCAAATCAAAGAGAAAGTAGGGCAATGTCAATCCTGTGCAAAACTAAGGAACACTCTACCACTGCAACCATTACATCCGTGGAAATGGTCGACACAGCCATGGCAGAGAATACACATTGATTATGCTGGTCCAGTGGAGGGTCACATGCTCTTAGTGGTTGTGGACGCACGCTCTAAATGACCGGAAGTGGTCATCATGAACTCAATGATGACTGAACAGACCATAGAGAAACTAGTCAAAATATTCACAAGATTTGGAACACCGGAGCAGATTGTCAGTGATAATGGTACTCGGTTCACTTTAAAGTAGTTTGAGGAAGGGAAATGGTATACAGCATATCAGTCAGCTCCATATCACCCTGCAACGAATGGATTGGCTGAACATTTTGTTCAATCTTTGAGTCATTCCATCAAAGCATCGAAGGACCAGGGGACATTGGCAAGAAGAGTACCCAAATTCCTAATATATTGCTGGAACAGAATACACACACCAGAGAGTTTACCAGCAATGCTGTTCAAAAATAAACGGCGAACACAGTTTGATTTGTTAACACCACCTGATATTTCAGAGATTGTTAAATAACAACAGCAAGCACATATTCCTAGGAGGGAGCAAAACTCTAAAAAGTGAATATTCAACCAAGGAGAGCGTGCGTGTGCTAGCCAGAAGCTACACCACCAACGGGCAATGGGTACCTGCTGACGGGTCCAATTTCACCCTACAGATGGATGTTTAAAGAGTTTGGCGACATCATGCCTCACACAGTGAAATCGGCAAGACTTCTCCAGAAGATCTACTTTTGGGAAATTTAGATAGCGATACTTTGGAAAAGGGACCAGACACAGAGACAAGTTCAGGTTTTGTTTCTGAGGTCTTTCCAAAACCTATAGTATTTAATTCTATAATACCTATAATATTATAATCGACATTGGAATACCGCCTACTGAGGGAATGAGGTTTCAAGTAGCCATGTTCCAGAACGCCGAATTCAACCCAAATGGGATAGATGTCCATCTGAGAGATTGAATTGTATATATGTGTATAAAGACAACGCTTGAATGGATATGTTGTATAAATGTCAAATCATTGTTGTTTCACTAATGAAGTAAAAGGGGAGGGATGTTATGTATCAGAGAATACATCCCTGCTGGTAAAGCTTCGCAGGATGTATGGTGATGTCAGCAAGAGTGTTTGTATGGAATTTGTAGTTTTCCCGCTTAGATTTTATGAGCAACACCTCTTCATAAAATCTCTCATCATGTTTAAAAGAATCCAGAGTGTGGGCACCTCCATACCTTTTCTCTTTGCGGCTAACAAAGAAATATGACGGGAAACTTCTCTTCTTCAGTTGTCTGTTATGCTCCTTGAGGAGTTTGTTAATGGGTCAGGGAGGGCCACAAGATGATTATCAAATTATAAATCACCAAACCTGGACAGTCTGGTACAGCTGTTGGATTCAATGTGGACAGAAATTAACAATTTTCTTTACATTGGAAAATTTTGGTAATGAATGGATCTTCTCCATTCGGGCGCAATACCACGGGTGCAATACCTTTTTAAATGGCCATTTGGTCACTGTAAATTCTATGATCTATGATGACTTTTGTGCATGGTGAGGCTGCTATCCCTCCAATGTTCTGAATGCTTACTTTGACCCCGGACCAGACCTCAACAGCTGCTAGGATACTGGACAGAAATATTTTTATTTAATTTCTAAGACTGAGGAAAGGATACTTCGCTCCAGGAGTGACTCCACACACAAATCAGGATATGGTATTTTAAAACAAACTTTATTACCAATACAGCTTTACTAGCTTTAACCTCCTAAAGAAAATAGCTTACCAGTTAAACAATGCTTAACAATAACATGAAACACTAACTCCTAACTGCTATTTTTCACCTCCACTCAAGTAAAACCCATCTCGGGTCAAAACCCATCTTGGGTCAAAACCCACTTTCAAATTCTGTTAGCCACCCAGGAATACTTGCTGTAAAGAGATGTCTTGGATAAACCACTTTGAGATGGAGAGCCTTCAGGAAACCAACTTGCAGAGTCTTGCCTGTGTCTATTGCTGTTTAACCTGTCAACCTTTTCAGAAACGGACTTTTCTGTTCATAGGCAAAATATTTTAAACTAAACTGCTTTGAGAAAAGCTGCTGGTCTGTACACAGTCAAATCTTTAACTGAAATGAAACTGAAATTCAACACTTGTCTGTTACAACCCCTGACTCCTCCCATTAACTACATCATCTTACTAAGGCCAAACACAATGGACGGGATTCTCCTTCCCGCCAGATCCGTTTTCTGGCATGGTGCATCCTCACTGGCAGCGAGATCCTCCGTCCCGGCAGCCGGCCAATGGGATTTCTCATTGTGGCCACCCCACGCCGTCGGGAAATCCGCGGGCATGAGTGCGTTGCCGCCGATGTGGAAGATCCTGCCGATGAAGAATCCCACCCAATCTCGAATTATCTACTCCCCCGGGTGCCCTCTTCATATAATCAAAATTCCATTAGCCCAAACTTTTACAATGCTTTAATTATTCCTTGTAGCCAAAGTGTCTGTATTTAAAACCAGGGGCGGAATTCTCCGTAATCGGCGGATGTCCGCCGACCGGCGCCAAAAACGGTGCAAATCAGTCCGGCATCGCGCCGCCCCAAAGGGTCGGAATCCTCCGCATCTTGAGGGGCCGAGCCCTCACCTTGAGGGGCTAGGCCCGCGCCGGACTGATTTCCGCCCCGCCAGCTGGCGGGAAAGGCCTTTGGTGCCCCGCCAGCTGGCGCGGAAGTGGCATTGCCAGGCGGCGCATGCGCGGGAGCATCAGCGGCCGCTCACGGCATCCCCGCGCATGCGCAGTGGAGGGGGTCTCTTCCGCCATGGTGGAGACCGTGGAGAGGGCGGAAGGAAAGGAGTGCCCCAACGGCACAGGCCCGCTCGCGGATCGGTGGGCCCCGATCGCGGGCCAGGCCACCGTGGGGGCACCCCCCGGGGCCAGATCGCTCCGCGCCCCCTCCCAGGACCCCGGAGCCCGCCCGCGCCACCTTGTCCCGCCGGTAAGAGAGGTGGTTTAATCCATGCCGGTGGGACAGGCATTCCAGCAGCGGGACTTCGGCCCATGCGGGCCGGAGAATCGCCGGGGGGGGGGGGGGGTCCGCCAACCGGTGCGGCGCGATTCCCGCCCCCGTCGAATCTCCGGTGCCGGAGAATTCGGCAACCGGCGGGGAAGGGATTCACGCCAGCCCCCGGCGATCCTCCGACCCCGCGGGGGGGTCGGAGAATCCCGCCCCTGGACTTTTAAAAAGGGTTATTGCAGCAGATGCACACAAAAACCAACCCAGGCTTTTAACCCTTACTGCACCAAATACATATCATAAAATATATATCTGAACTTCCTAGATACATCATAGTCCTCTTCTGCAAGGCAGTGGCAATCCCCATCATGGCTGCCATCTGGCTTTGTTACTTGTACTCTTCAGACAGCTCCCACCACCTATCAGAGCTTGGTGGCACTAATTGGATGTTGAGCCCGCCGCTAGCCCAATTAGGTGTCATGAATCTGCCTGGAAACAGCATAGATAGTATTCAAAGGTATTCAAATTGGTATGGGCCTTTCCTGTTCACAAGTTTAGAATGGCAGTTTTGATAATAATCTAGTGTAAATAGCTTATGGAGGAGAAACAGATTGCAGACGATTGGAAAGGTCCCTGAGATATATATATATGTTAATGCAGAGTGAAGGAAGTTGATGGGGCAGACAGCCGAACACACAGAAGGCATAATCAAAGAACAACAAAGGTATAATTGACCAGTTCCTGGGAAGGAAGTGGGGAGGTAATCATCTCGCAGTCTCGTAAAGTGGACAGGCCAGTTTCCAGCCACCAAGCCTGAAGGCCAAGTTTACAGCAAACGAGCTTCTAAGTCTTCTTGTCAAGGCAGTGCAGAAAGCCATCGTAACAGCAGTTTTAAAATGCCTTCGCTGGACAAGGAAAAGACGGTTCCCAGATTTGAGTATCATCCCTGTATTGTGTGGGAACTATAGGTGGTTATTCAGTTAGATTTTGTTTGGGAAACAGAGGAAGTCTTGTGGAGTTCAGGTTTCATAGATGTATTTTGTAACAAGGGGTACATTCTACAGAAGCTGTGTGTGTTTAATAATGCATGATCTTGATTGCGTAAGAGTAGAGTAGTCCGGTTTGTGGGTATTTGTGCTTTCTTTACTTTAATATATAGTCTTTAATAATTGTTACACGCCGACTGGGTATTTATTTTCACTGGGGTTTCACATGCCCCCTCACACCAAAACAAAACTATACACCCGCATGAACTAGTGTCCAAAATTGCCCTTAGTGTTGGGTTGGGTTATGGGGATAGGGTGAAGGTGTTGACCTTGGGTAGGGTGCTCTTTTCAAGAGCTGGTGCAGACTCGATGGGCCGAATGGCCTCCTTCTGCACTGTAAATTCTATTATAACGGTGCTTTTCTCTCCTTCACCAAAGGATTACTGAACCGTCAGGTGGGGTTCCTGGACTACTGAGTTTGTTTTTTTTTTTTTAAATAATATTTTATTGAAAATTTTTGGTCAACCAACACAGTACATTGTGCATCCTTTACACAACATTATAACAATACAGATAATAATGACCTTTTTTATTTAAACAAGAACAAAAGAAAACAACAACAAATAAATAAATATTAAATAACAAAAATAAAAACTAGCCCTAATTGGCAACTGCCTTGTCTCAGGCCACACACCCCCCCCCCCCCCCCACCCCCCCCCCCCCAAGTTCTGGGCTGCTGCTGCTGCCTTCTTTGTTCTCCCCTATCTATCTTTCCGCAAGATATTCGACGAACGGTTGCCACCGCCTTGTAAACCCTTGAGCCGACCCCCTTAGGACGAACTTAATCCGCTCTAACTTTATGAACCCCGCCATATCATTTATCCAGGTCTCCACCCCCGGGGGCTTGGCTTCTTTCCACATTAGCAATATTCTGCGCCGGGCTACTAGGGACGCAAAGGCCAAAACATCGGCCTCTTTCGCCTCCTGCACTCCCGGCTCTTGTGCAACCCCAAATATAGCCAACCCCCAGCTTGGTTCGACCCGGACTCCTACTACTTTCGAAAGCACCTTTGTCACCCCCATCCAAAACCCCTGTAGTGCCGGGCATGACCAAAACATATGGGTATGATTCGCTGGGCTTCTCGAGCACCTCGCACACCTATCCTCCACCCCAAAAAATTTACTGAGCCGTGTTCCAGTCATATGTGCCCTGTGTAATACCTTAAACTGAATCAGGCTTAGCCTGGCGCACGAGGACGACGAGTTTACCCTGTTTAGGGCATCTGCCCACATCCCCTCCTCAATCTCCTCCCCTAGCTCTTCTTCCCATTTCCCTTTTAGTTCGTCCATCATAGTCTCCCCTTCGTCTCTCAATTCCCTATATATATCCGACACCTTACCGTCCCCCACCCATTTCTTTGAGATGACTCTGTCCTGCACCTCTTGTGTCGGGAGCTGCGGGAATTCCCTCACCTGCTGCCTCGCAAAAGCCCTCAATTGCATGTACCTGAATGCATTCCCTTGGGGCAACCCATATTTCTCGGTCAGCGCTCCCAGACTCGCAAACTTCCCATCCACAAATAGATCTTTCAATTGCGTTATACCTGCTCTTTGCCACATTCCATATCCCCCATCCATTCCCCCCGGGGCAAACCTATGGTTGTTTCTTATCGGGGACCCCCCCAGTGCTCCGGTCTTTCCCCTATGTCGTCTCCACTGTCCCCAAATCTTCAGTGTAGCTACCACCACCGGACTCGTGGTATAGTTCCTTGGTGAGAACGGCAATGGGGCTGTCACCATAGCCTGCAGGCTGGTCCCCCTACAGGACGCCCTCTCTAATCTCTTCCACGCCGCTCCTTCCTCCTCTCCCATCCACTTACTCACCATTGAAATATTAGCGGCCCAATAATACTCACTTAGGCTCGGTAGTGCCAGCCCCCCCCTATCCCTACTACGCTGTAAGAATCCCTTCCTCACTCTCGGAGTCTTCCCGGCCCAAACAAAACCCATAATACTCTTTTCTATCCTTTTGAAAAAAGCCTTCGTGATCACCACCGGGAGACACTGAAACACAAAAAGGAATCTCGGGAGGACCACCATCTTAACTGCCTGCACCCTCCCTGCCATTGACAATGCTACCATGTCCCATCTCTTGAAATCTTCCTCCATCTGTTCCACCAACCGCGTCAAATTTAGCCTGTGCAATGTGCCCCAATTCTTAGCTATCTGGATCCCCAGGTAACGAAAGTCTCTTGTTACCTTCCTCAACGGTAGGTCTTCTATTTCTCTACTCTGCTCCCCTGGATGCACCACAAACAGCTCACTCTTTCCCATGTTCAATTTATACCCTGAAAAATCCCCAAACTCCCCAAGTATCCGCATTATTTCTGGCATCCCCTCCGCTGGATCCGCCACATATAGTAGCAGATCATCCGCATATAAAGATACCCGGTGTTCTTCTCCTCCCCTAAGTATTCCCCTCCATCCCTTGGAACCTCTCAGCGCTATCGCCAGGGGCTCAATCGCCAGTGCAAACAGTAATGGGGACAGAGGACATCCCTGCCTTGTCCCTCTGTGGAGCCGAAAATATGCCGATCCCCGTCCATTCGTGACCACACTCGCCACTGGGGCCCTATACAACAGCTGCACCCATCTAACATACCCCTCTCCGAACCCAAATCTCCTCAACACCTCCCACAGATAATCCCACTCCACTCTATCAAATGCTTTCTCGGCATCCATCGCCACTACTATCTCCGTTTCACCCTCTGGTGGGGCCATCATCATTACGCCTAACAACCTCCGTATGTTCGTGTTCAGCTGTCTCCCCTTCACAAACCCAGTTTGGTCTTCATGAACCACCCCCGGGACACATTCCTCTATTCTCATTGCCATTACCTTGGCCAAGACCTTGGCATCTACATTGAGGAGGGAGATTGGTCTGTAGGACCCGCATTGTAGCGGATCCTTTTCCTTCTTTAAAAGAAGCGATATCGTTGCTTCTGACATAGTCGGGGGCAGTTGTCCCCTTTCCTTTGCCTCGTTGAAGGTCCTCGTCAGTAGCGGGGCGAGCAAGTCCAAATATTTTCTGTAAAATTCAACTGGGAATCCGTCCGGTCCCGGGGCCTTTCCCGTCTGCATGTTCCTAATTCCTTTCACCACTTCTTCTACCGTGATCTGTGCTCCCAATCCCATCCTTTCCTGCTCTTCCACCTTGGGAATTTCCAGCCGATCCAAAAACTCCATCATTCTCTCCCTCCCATCCGGGGGTTGAGCTTCATACAATTTTTTATAAAATGTCTTGAACACTTCATTCACTCTCTCCGCTCCCCGCTCCGTCTCTCCATCTTCGTCTCTCACCCCCCCTATTTCCCTCGCTGCTCCCCTTTTCCTCAATTGGTGTGCCAGCAATCTGCTCGCCTTCTCTCCATATTCATACTGTACACCCTGCGCCTTCCTCCATTGTGCCTCTGCAGTGCCTGTGGTCAGCAAGTCAAATTCCACATGCAGCCTTTGCCTTTCCCTATACAGTCCCTCCTCCGGTGCTTCCGCATACTGTCTGTCCACCCTCAAAAGTTCTTGCAACAACCGCTCCCGTTCCTTACTCTCCTGCTTCCCTTTATGTGTCCTTATTGATATCAGCTCCCCCCTAACCACCGCCTTCAACGCCTCCCAGACCACTCCCACCTGAACCTCCCCATTGTCATTGAGTTCCAAGTACTTTTCAATGCATCCCCTCACCCTTAAGCACACCCCCTCATCCGCCATTAGTCCCATATCCATTCTCCAGGGTGGACGCCCTCTTGTTTCCTCCCCTATCTCCAAGTCTACCCAGTGTGGGGCATGATCCGAAATGGCTATAGCCGTATATTCCGTTCCCCTCACCCTCGGGATCAATGCCCTACCCAACACAAAAAAGTCTATGCGTGAATAGACTTTATGGACATAGGAGAAAAACGAGAACTCCTTACTCCTAGGTCTACTGAATCTCCACGGGTCCACCCCTCCCATCTGCTCCATAAAATCCTTAAGCACCATGGCTGCTGCCGGCCTCCTACCAGTCCTGGACTTCGACCTATCCAGCCTTGGTTCCAACACCGTGTTAAAGTCTCCCCCCATTATCAGCTTTCCGGTCTCTAGGTCTGGGATGCGTCCTAGCATTCGCCTCATAAAATTGGCATCGTCCCAATTCGGGGCATACACGTTTACCAACACCACCATCTCTCCCTGTAATTTGCCACTCACCATCACGTATCTGCCCCCGTTATCCGCCACTATAGTCTTTGCCTCGAACATTACCCGCTTCCCCACTAATATAGCCACCCCCCTGTTTTTCGCATCCAGCCCCGAATGGAACACCTGCCCTACCCATCCTTTGCGCAACCTAACCTGATCTATCAGTTTCAGGTGCGTTTCCTGTAACATGACCACATCTGCTTTAAGTTTCTTAAGGTGTGCGAGTACTCGTGCCCTCTTTATCGGCCCGTTAAGCCCCCTCACGTTCCACGTGATCAGCCGAGTTGGGGGGCTTCCCCCCCCCCCCTTGCCGGTTAGCCATCATCTTTTTCCAGCTTCTCGCCCAGTTCCCACGCGGCTGTATTTCTCCCAGACGGTGCCCCCCCGCCCATCCTTTCCCGCACCCACTCCCCCCTTTCCCCAGCAGCAGCAACCCAGTAATTCCCCCCTCCCCCCCCCCCCGCTAGGCCCCCCGCTAGCGTAATTACTCCCCCCATGTTGCTCCCAGAAGTCAGCAAACTCTGGCTGACCTCGGCTTCCCCCCGTGATCACGGCTCGCCCCGTGCGGTGCCCCCTCCTTCCTGCTTCTCTATTCCCGCCATAATTATCATAGCGCGGGAACCAAGCCCGCGCCTCTCCCTCGGCCCCGCCTCCCATGGCCAACGCCCCATCTCCTCTCCCTCCCCACCTCCCCCCATCACCACCTGTGGGAGAAAGAAAAGTTACCATACCGCAGGATTAATCATACAATACAATCCCTCTTCGCCCCCCCCCCCCCCACTCGTCCCACCACTTTGTCCAAACGTTCATTTTCGTAGTCCAATCATTCCAATTTTTCTTCTACAATAAAAGTCCACGCTTCATCCGCCGTCTCAAAGTAGTGGTGCCTCCCTTGATATGTGACCCACAGTCTTGCCGGTTGCAGCATTCCAAACTTTATCTTTTTTTTGTGAAGTACCGCTTTGGCCCGATTAAAGCTCGCCCTCCTTCTCGCCACCTCCGCACTCCAATCTTGATAGACGCGGATCACCGCGTTCTCCCATTTACTACACCGAGTTTTCTTCGCCCATCTAAGGACCATTTCTCTATCCTTAAAACGGAGAAATCTCACCACTATGGCTCTGGGAGCTTCTCCTGCTCTCGGTCCTCGCACCATAACTCGGTATGCTCCCTCCACCTCCAACGTACCCGTCGGGGCCTCCACTCCCATTAACGAGTGCAGCATCGTGCTCACATATGCCCCGACGTCCGCCCCCTCCACACCTTCAGGAAGGCCAAGAATCCTCAAGTTGTTCCTCCTTGCGTTATTTTCCAGTGCCTCCAACCTCTCCACAGATCGTTTCTGGTGTGCCTCCTGTATCTCCGACTTCACCACCAGGCCCTGTATATCGTTTTCATTCTCAGCTGCTTTCGCCTTCACGACCCGAAGCTCCTGCTCCTGGGTCTTTTGTTCCTCTTTCAGCCCTTCAATCGCCTGTAATATCGGGGCCAACAACTCTTTCTTCATTTCCTTTTTTATCTCCTCCACGCAGCGTTTCAAAAACTCTTGTTGTTCAGGGCCCCATATGAAACTGCCACCTTCCGACGCCATCTTGGTTTCTGCTTGCCTTCCTTGCCGTTGTTCCAAAGGATCCGCTGCAATCCGGCCACTTTCCTCTCCTTTTTCCATCCGTGTCCAGGGGGAACACCCTTCTGGTTTACCGCACGGTGTTTTCAGCCGTTAAAATTGCCGTTGGGGCTCCTATCAAGAGCCCAAAAGTCCGTTTCACAGGGAGCTGCCGAAACGTGCGACTCAGCTGGTCATCGCCGCACCCGGAAGTCGACTACTGAGTTTGTTAATGATAGATCTGCAAATGTATAAATAATTTCATCAAAATTATTTGTAACCTGCAGGTCTCCATAGTCTACACCTAAGTGACTTTTGAAGACAAATTTGTGCCCTCTTGTAAAGACATTGTAGTTTTGATCAGATGGCAAAAGTATGCATATATAACTGGTCGTGGAACACAGACATTCATGTGAATTTATGGAGTGAAAGTTCAAGAAGTAGTGCAATCAGCATCTTGATCGCGTGCGTTAATGGAAATCATTATTTCTATTCCATTCAGGATTTTCAGGATGTACACTTAACAATAGAGAAGGTCGCAGAGATAAATGCAGGGTTTAGAAGAGAGTGAGAGAGTTGAACAAAAGTAGATTTAAAATTAAGGAATGTGATTCATGTTTTGAAGTAATGAAAGGGAGTGACAAGGTGGATGTAAAGAAACATTTTGTGGAAAACTAGGACAAACGAGACAGTGAACATCATTACAAACTGAAGTAGATGAATGAACTGTTTTAATTTTGAACACTGCTGTCGCATGGCACCCTGGGTTTGATCCCAGTCCTGGGTCACTATCCGTGTGGAGTTTGCACATTCTCCCAGTGCCTGCGTGGGTTTCATCCCCAAAGCCCAAAGATGTGCAGGGTAGGTGAATTGGCCACACTAAATTAATAATAATAATAACCTTTTATTGTCACATGTGTGAAGTTACTGTGAAACGCCCCTAGTCGCCACATTCCAGCGCCTGTACAGGTAAGCTGGTACGGGAATTGAACCCACGCTGCTGGCCTTGTTCTGCATCACAAACCAACTATCTAGCCCACGGAGCTAAACCAGCCCTTGCCCTTAATTGGAAAAAAAATTGGGTTCTTTACATTCATTCAAAAAAATATTTTGAAATAACCTCGTCAGACACAGTGTGTAGAAATTGGTTACAATGGAATTCAATTTTTGTCATATAATCTGATGATTGAAATACGATTACCTTTAGTGGTATTGTAAAGACATTTATTGACTCTGGATCCCAACTGAATGTAATTAAACCTGTACTTTTCAATGTTTTAAACCTATTATTAAAGTGAGAGGGAGTTGAAACAAAATGGCGTCAGCTTTGCCAAAACTATTTGAGCCTCTTGCCCATTGTCAGTCCAGACAAAACATAGTCAGTCCGTGTAACTTAATATATGGCAACTTCATCAATTTTATTACAAAATGTTGGGGCACCTAATTCCTCTTTTTATATTGTGTTGCATAAGATCGCTTACCCCATCATCAGTGATAATAAATCTAAATTATACATCTAAATGGAAACCAATATTTGTAATAGAAAATCAAGGTATAAAATTGTAATTTGTCCCTTTCAACTAACCCCATTCACCAGGTTATATTTCAGGCCCCAATGTATTTTCCCTCCTTCCCCTCAGACATGCACTTTTTTGTGTGATTTATCTAAACCAACAATGTCAGAACACAAATTAAATGCAGGGTAAGTCTCCTTTGCATTCACCCAATCGTGTGGCTTGAATCCAACTTTGAAACATTCCCCCTCCTCCATACCAGCAGTGTGACATTTTTGATTTCCCATACCAGTCATCCTTGTCATATCTTCTCAATGAGGCTGTCAGTTCAAGGCAATTAGTGGCTCATAAACAATAGGAACTGACTTGAAATTGCCCAAGTCCATTTCACTTACATCAGAGCAAGGGAATTTTCATTTAATTAGTCTAACTTGAATTTAAAGTTGAATTTCAGTATTGATATCACATGTACTGTACTGCAGCACCTGCCATTTCCTCCCCTGCCTCGCAAAGCCCCTGCCTTCCCAACCCATCACTAAACTGCCATTGTGTTGTTATTGCATTGCCTGTGGTGGTGACCCATGTATAGGACAAGCTTTCTAGAGTATAAATTCCTGTTTAAGTCTAATTCCATCAGTGATTATTAATTATCAGATTTCTCCTAAGCGATCTAAGAGACCTTTCTGTGAGAAACCAGCAATAATATTTATTTTAATAAAAACGCCTTGGGTTTGCACTGTACAGAAGTACAAATCTAACATTTCAAACTATTACATGATTGAGCTTTACTGCTGGAAAATTTGTCTTTTTTCGGTGGTCATTTGAGTGGAATTTCGTGGGTCCACTCATCACGGGTGCAAATCCCGTTATGACTGCAAAATCGCATTAGAGGGACATAACGGGATTTGCACCGGTGGTATTTCAGAATACGGGATTCTCCGACCCCCCGCCGGGTCGGGGAATCCCCGGGGGGCGGCGTGAATCCCGCCCCTTCGCTCTGGCGCCGGCTGCCGTATTCTCCGGCGCTGGGTTTCGGGCGGGGGCGGGGATCACGCGTGCCGGTCTGGGGCCGTTGGCAGCGCCCCCCCGGCAATTCTCCGGGCCCCGATGGGCCAAGCGGCCATCTGTTTCCGGCCAGTCCCGCCGGCATGAAATGGACATGGTCCCACATAGCGGGACCTGGCTGGTAGGCCGGCTGGTGCGGTGCTCGGGGGGGGGGGGGGGGGGTGCAGGTGTTCCGGGGGCCCCACGGTGACCTGGCCCGCGATCGGGGCCCACCGATCTGCGGCCGTGTCTGTGCCGTTTGGGCACTCCTTCATTTCGCGCCGGCCCCTGTAGGGCTCCACCATGGCCTGCGCGGAGAAGACACCCCCTACGCATGCGCAAGAATACACCGGCCAGTCTGCGCATGCGTGGAACCACGCCGGCAGTTCTGCGCATGCGCTAACTCGCGGTTGATCTACACATCTTTGGACATTAAAGGACAAATTTAGCATGGCCAGTCCATCTAAACTGCACATCTTTGGACTGTAGGAGGAAACTGGAGCATGAGGGGTAATGCAAGCAGGCACGGGGAGAACGTGCAAACTCCACACAGTCATCTAACTGGAATGAAACCTGGGTCCCTGGTGCTGTAAGGCAGCAGTGCTAACCACTGCGCAATATCACAACATGTATGTATACAATACCTGGCAGTTCAACAGTAAAGAAAGCAAATTTGGAAAATGCAGGCATTACAGCTTGAGTATTCATTTTGTCTTTTGTCACAAAGGGAAAAGATTTAGTTCAGCACAGTCCAGCGTGGGCCTATACAATACTAAATGTGAAGATCCTAAGCTTGCCCCTTGGGGCGGAATTTAATGAGGGTGACACGGGGCCTGATGTCAGTCAACAAAACTGGCACTGTCCCTGTAAACTCGATCTCGAGGAGTATCAATGGAATTTGGTCCCTAACTGACAGCGGGAATACTGCCACTGCGGATCTCGGTTCTGAAAGGGATACCTAACTCCTGACCTTCTCCCAGTAAGATAGAAATTCCAGCTTGGGAACTGCCAGTCAATTAGAGACCAGCAGCTCTCCATTACTGGCAGCAACACTGGGACACACATAGAAACATATTTAGAAAATAGAAGCAGGCGGAGGCCATTCATTATGATCATGGCTGATCATCAAGTTCAATACCTTGATCCCGCCTTCTGCCCAAGTCCCTTGACCCTTTAGCTCCAAGAGCTATATATAATTCTCCCTTTAGCCCCAAGAGCTATATCTGGTGCTTTTGCTAGTAATTCACAGTGGCTGGTTTAGCACAGGGCTAAATCGCTGGCTTTGAAAGCATACCAAGGCAGGCCAGCAGCATGAGTCAATTCCCGTACCAGCCTCCCCGAACAGGCACCGAAATGTGGCAACTAGGGACTTTTCACAGTAACTTCATTTGAAGCCTACTTGTGACAATAAGTGATTAGCATTATCATTATCACTTGCACCTTCACCAGGGATTATTTCTAGTCCCTGGCAAAAGGTGAATAAATAGGGGAGAAAAAAGAGACAATGCGGTCGCATGGAGTGGGCAAGGGAGGCAGTGGAGGTGGTCAGCAGCAAGGGCATGGAAGTGGCTATCAGTGGCACCCCTTCCCGGTGCCAGGTCCCTCAATCAGGCAATGCGTGCCTTTGAACGAGAAACCCCTTCCACTATGCCGCAAGCAACCCACGAGGGTTTGCTTGTTGGCCTCCCGCATGGACAGTTCCTTTCCCGCCCAGCATTAATTACCCACTTGAGGGCCTCAAGTGGCATCTATGTGGGAAGGTTGCCCACAAGCCTTCCCGCCCCAGACTTTATCAGAGGGAGGCAACATGGTACCCTCCCACCTGATCAAACAGTCCACACCTGGGGCGAGATTCTCTGACCCCCCGCCGGTTCGGAGAATCGCCGGGGGCTGGCGTGAATCCCGCCCCCGCCGGTTGCCGAATTCTCCAGCACCGGATATTCGGCGGGGGCGGGAATCGCGCCGCGCCGGTTGGCCCCCCCCCCCCCCCCCGCGATTCTCTGGCCCAGATGGGCCCAAGTCCCACTGCTAGAATGCCTGTCCCGCCGGCGTGGATTAAACCACCTCTCTTACCGGCGGGACAAGGCGGCGCGGGCGGGCTCCGGGGTCCTGGGGGGGGCGCGGGGTGATCTGGCCCTGGGGGGGTGCCCCCACGGTGGCCTGGCCCGCGATCGGGGCCCACCGATCCGCGGGCGGGCCTGTGCCGTGTGGGCACTCTTTTCCTTCCGCCTTCGCCACGGTCTCCACCATGGCGGAGGTGGAAGAGACTCCCTCCACTGCGCATGCGCGGGGATGCCGTGAGCGGCCGCTGACGCTCCCGCGCATGCGCCGCCCGGCAATGTCATTTCCGCGCCAGCTGGCGGGGCACCAAAGGCCTTTCCCGCCAGCTGGCGGGGCGGAAATCAGTCCGGCGCGGGCCTAGCCCCTCAAGGTTAGGGCTCGGCCCCTCAAGGGGCGGAGGATTCTGCACCTTTGGGGCGGCGCGATGCCGGACAGATTCGTGCCGTTTTTGGCACCGGTCGGCGGACATCGCGCCGATTACGGAGAATTTCGCCCCAGGTGTGGACTCTTCCAAAGGGGATGTTAAATTCCACACATGCTTTGTGTCACTTCAAGTGATGTTGAGTTGCCCCAAACAGGGACAGTGGCTAAACATTACAATTGATTCTGGTGCATCTAAATATGAAAGGGTAATGTTAACCAAGACTCTCACTCCTGATTGCTGTACCGTGACCTCTGCTGGCAAATGCATGTTAGCTGGGGGCAGATCAGGGTGGGTGTTGCCCTGCATCGTTGAATAATCTGCTGACAGGCTGAGATTTTTCATTTCAGCCACGATAGCCAGCCCACGATATTCTGTTCGTTAATGAAAATGGGTATAAAATCTTTGACTGTAGAAAGGAGAACCGGGGCCTCATTCTCTAGAATCACACGTGAATCAAAAAGTCAATCAGCCTATCTCTTTTACCCATTGTTTAAACCTCTGTGCTGATTCGGCTGAAACCATTTTCAGTACTCTTACACAGTTTGAGAAAAATGGTTGCGTTGAGGAAAAATAACTATTTACTTAACGTTTTATGGGGCTTTTCACAGTAACTTAATTGAAGCCTACTTGTGACAATAAGCGATTTTCATTTTATTTCATTTCATCTTGTCTCCAGGATCCCCCAATTAAGTACTTCACAACCAATGAATTATTTTTGAAAATGTGGGGCGTGATACTCCCAAAAAATGATTACGGGCGCGATCTACAGGCCGATCTACAGGCCATGTCGCAACCGGAAGCAGCGCGCTGCTGTAAACGTAGCTGGTAAATGAAGGGAGATACAGCTCCTGGGATCTACCTGGCTCGCTACGCTTCGCGAGATCTAGTGCGATCTCGCAAGACAACGTGATCACTTTTTAGCAAATCTTTACATTAGAGCAAGACAGCTAGTCTCACTCTAATATGCAGTTCCCTGAGATAACCAAGGCATTGGGATCTATTCTCTTTGCCTTGGAGACCTTGGGCGAGCACCATTCAGTGCTGGTCTCCACAAACGGGGACCAGATGAAAGGACACTCGTTGGGGTCTCCCAGGGATCAGAGGCCCCAGGGTTCTTGCCGCCTGGGCAGGGTGGCACCTTGGCATTGCTAGTGCCACCCGGGAACCCTAGCACTGCCAGCATGGCACCCTGGCAGTGCCACCTGGATGCCAGCCTGGTGTATCCAGGTGACACTGCCAGCTGTCCGGCGAATGGCGTTCCTCAGTGAGGCTGCGGGCATGCATTCTCTGCTGCGAGCGCAGATATCCTGCTGCACTGAGGAGTTCCAGCAGACAGAGCTCCTCGGTGCAGAAAGCAGGGCTAAGCACGGCCTCGACGGGGAGTTCCCCGCTGAGGCCCTCGTATCTACCCAGATGGGCGTTAGATAGCGAGGTATTTCTAGGTGCTCCAATTGTGCCACAGCCATTTTTGTGGACCATGGGGAGCCGGCCTAGCCCACTCTTAAAATTTTTTTCTGCATTGGGGAACTAATCTCACTGGCCAGACAGGCTCCTCAGGGATTATGGCGCCATTTTGAAAGAGTTCCCCACACCTCCCATCCATGGACAATGCCATTTCCACCCCCCCCCCCCCCACAGTGAGCACACCCTGCCATGGGGTCACTAAGGATCTCCCTCTTTCAGGCCACTGCCTCTTTCCGGACCCCTCCTTCACCCCTCCCAATCTTTATCATGCCCCTTCATCCCCCCTCTTTCATGGACATGGCGCCCCTCAGGCTCTGGCCCAGGTTGGCACTGCTGGCGTGCCTGGGTGCCAGGGGGAGTGCCAGCATACTTCATTGCCCTGTCCCCAACCACCCTGGTGGCTCCAATGACCTCTTAGACCCCCGGAGTGGCCATCACACCTGGTCTCTGCTTGTGGTGCGGCTGGTGACTCCTGGGCGCCGGGAGTTTGTGGCCTCAAACAGGCAGCGCATTTTAAAATTAGCCTAATGGTACATTTAAAAACAATTACATGGATTACACCTAGTGAGGGCCTGATCCAGATTGTGCCAGGCGCCATGGGTCATGTGACCTGCATATGGTTTTGCCCCCGGTGCGAAGCCCGATTTGGGCATCATCTGTGGTGCTCCTGGCGCACTGGGAAAGTTGTGCCCGTCGTAATTGTTATTCAGTGTAAGCCTACCTGTGACACTAATAAAGATTAAAGAAAAAATCCTTTAGGAACGCCTCAGCAACAGGCTTAACATTTAACTAGATAACAACATTCAATGTGAATTAGGTCATTTTTGAAACTTTTATTTTCCTTGCTCTATTTCATTTTCCCCAAGTGCATAGCTTTTGGTGATCTGCAGACCCATAGGCAGCGGTTGAGCTCCCCTCGGATGCAAAGTTTCTTTTGACGGTGTGTGAGTGCACAGCAACCTGTGAGGTAGCACACAGGCCTCTGTCAAATTGTCCCATTGGAGATAGTGCATGTGCTCAACGATGCAAAACATTTAAAGGTACAGCATGTTGAACAGGTCATACACAGAAACATACATAGAAAATTGAAGCAGGAGGAGGCTATTTGGCCCTTTGAGCCTCCTCCGCCATTCATTATGATCATAGGTGACCATCAAGTTCAATATCCTGATACCGCCTTCCCCCCACTATTCCTTGATCCCTTTAGCCCCAAGAGCTATAACAAATTCCTTCTTGAAATTACACAACTATTTCACCTCAACTACGTTTTGTGGTAGTGAATTCCAGAGAGAGAACATAGTTCATGTGGACTTTTTCTATGAACCAAGCCCCAAGTATTTACAGGCTATTTGATTTGGCAACCATTGCAACCAAGCTTAACACTGTCTTCATACATTTGCAAACAGGGATCATCATATAGCACTCAGCGTGGGAATTCAGCTCATTTCTCCACTTTCTAATTTGGCTAAATCAATTGCTGCCACAATCCAATCTAAGGCCTATTAATCCTTAAGTAGTACCACATTTGAGAATGTTATTACCACCTAGGCCATTAGGGGAGCTGGGGGCAATGTTTAAAACTTGTACATTTGAAGACATCAAGACTTCTGCTGAAATAAATGCAGAAGAATTCAAATTAATCTTTGGTGGCTCAATTTTTCTTTTCCCTTTTCTCCTCCTCTGACATTGCCATCCACTGCTCTTCGCGCACTTAGATCACAGGGTTCTCTGAAGACACCAATTCTTAGCTTAACTATGGACAACAAAAACACGAGTGGCTGATTGGAGAATGGAGCCACACATACAGATTTTTCTTTTGCTATAAAGTGATCATCCATTCAGCAACCTCAGCGGAGGTCTCAACTACGAGGACCATTTAGCACATTCGCTGAAATAAAACTTGACTTAAAATGTTACGGCAATGCTGCCAGCACATTCCCTTGACCAGAGTTTCAGGTATTGAATAATTTGTGATATTGGTTTAATCCAATGCACGTTCCCCCCTTTTTAAAAAGAATTATATTTAATAAAGTTTTTAACACAATTTCTCTCCCTTATAAACAATAAACCCCCCCCCCCCCGTAAAAAAAAAGAAACGAGAAATCGCGCGGAGCAAGATATATACATGGCAAAATAGTATATTTACATAGCTTTGTACACTGGCTCTCTCCCGTACGTGCCAGTTTCCCCGACTCTTCATGTTATCTCTTGCTCATCCACCCCCCCCCCGGCAGCTCCCCCCCCCCCCCCCCCCCCCAGGTTGCTGCTGCTGCTGACCGACCCTCCTCTAATGCTCCGCGAGATTGTCTAGGAACGGTTGCCACCACCTGTAGAATCTCCCTGCGCAGACCCTCTCAAGGCGAACTTAATCCTCTCCAACTTTATGAACCCAGCCATATTGTTTATCCAGGCCTTCACGCTGGGGGGCTTCGCCTCCTTCCACATTAGCAAGATCCTTCGCCGGGCTACTAGGGACGCAAAGGCCAGAATGCCGGCCCCTTTCGCCTCCTGCACTCCCGGTTCGTCCACTACTCCGAATATTGCTAGCCCCCAGCTTGGCTTGACCCGGACTTTCACCACCTGAGATATTGCTCCTGCCACTCCTCTCCAGAATCCCTCCAGTGCCGGGCATGACCAAAACATATGGACATGGTTCGCCGGGCTCCCTGAGCACCTTCCACATCTGTCCTCTACCCCAAAGAACCTGCTCAACCTCGCCCCCGTCAGGTGAGCTCTGTGGACCACCTTAAATTGTATCAGCTGAGCCTGGCAGACGAGGAGGAGGAATTAACCCTACCTAGGGCATCCGCCCACAGACCTTCCTCGATCTCTTCCCCCAGCTCCTCCTCCCATTTACCCTTCAACTCTTCTACCAGCGCTCCCCCTTCTTTCATCTTCTGGTGTATTGTCGAAACTGTGCCCTCCCCGGCCCATGCGCCGGAGATCACCCTGTCTTGAATTTCTTGTGCCGGGAGAAACGGGAATTCCCTCACCTGTCGCCTTACAAAAGCCCTCACCTGCATATATCTAAAGGCATTTCCCGGGGGTAACTCAAACTTCTCCTCCAGTGCCCCTAGGCTCGCAAACGTTCCGTCAATGAACAGGTCCCCCATTCTTCTGATCCCCGCCCGATGCCAGCTCTGGAACCCCCCCGTCCATCTTCCCCGGGACAAACCGATGGTTACCCCTGATCGGGGACCACACCGATGCTCCCATTGCACCCCTGTGCCGTCTCCACTGGCCCCAGATCCTTAGCGTTGCCGCCACCACCGGGCTCGTGGTATACTTTGTCGGCGAGAGCGGCAGCGGTGCCGTCACCAACGCCCCCAGACTCGTTCCTTTGCAGGACGCCATCTCCATCCTCTTCCATGCCGCCCCCTCTCCCTCCATAACCCACTTGCGGATCATCGACACATTTGCTGCCCAGTAGTAGCTCCCCAGGTTTGGCAGCGCCAACCCTCCTCGGTCCCTACTGCGTTCCAGGAACCCTCTCCTTACCCTCGGGGTCTTATTCGCCCACACAAACCCCATAATACTCCTGCCGACTCTCTTAAAAAGGGCCTTAGTGATCACGATGGGAAGGCACTGAAACACAAACAAAAATCTCGGAAGGACCACCATTTTGACCGATTGCACTCTACCCGCCAGCGAGAGTGGTAGCATGTCCCATCTTTTAAAATCCTCCTCCATTTGCTCCACCAACCTCGTCAGATTCAGTTTATGTAGGGTCCCCCAACTCCTGGCTATCTGGTTCCCCAGATACCGAAAGCTCCCCTCCGCCCTCCTCAGCGGTAGGTCCCCTATCCCTCTTTCTTGGTCCCCCGCCTGTAATACAAAGAGCTCACTCTTCCCTACATTGAGCTTATAGCCCGAAAACTCCCCAAACTCCCTTAGAGTCTGCATGACCTCCACCATCCCCTCCATTGGATCCGCCACGTACAGCAACAGGTCATCCGCATATAGCGACAGCCGATGCTCTTCTCCCCCTCGGACCACCCCCCTCCATTTATTAGACTCCCTCAATGACATGGCCAATGGTTCGATCGCCAATGCGAACAACAGGGGGGACAGGGGGCACCCCTGCCTCGTCCCTCGGTACAGCCGAAAGTACTCCGACCTCCGCTGGTTCGTCACTACGCTCGCCACCGGGGCTCTGTAAAGGAGCTTAACCCAACTGATAAACCCTCCCCTGAACCCAAACCTACGCAGCACCTCCCAGAGGTACTCCCACGCTACTCGGTCAAAGGCCTTCTCCGCGTCCATAGCTGCCACTATCTCCGATTCTCCCTCCACCAATGGCATCATTATCACGTTTAAGAGCCGCCACACATTGGTGTTTAGCTGCCTACCCTTTACAAATCCTGTCTCTTCCTCGTGAATCACCCCCGGGACACAGTCCTCGATCCTCGTGGCCAGCACTTTTGCCAGCAACTTTGCATCCACATTAAGGAGCGAGATCGGCCTGTACGATCCACATTGCAGTGAGTCCTTGTCTCGCTTTAGGATCAAAGAAATTGTCGCTTCCGACATTGTCGGATGTAGGGTCCCCTCCTCTCTTGCCTCATTAAAGGTCCTCACCAGTAGCGGGGCCAATAGGTCTACGTACTTCTTGTAGAACTCCACCGGGAACCCGTCCGGCCCCGGGGCATTCCCTGCCTGCATGCTCCCCAAACCCTTGCTCAGCTCCTCCAACCCGATTGGTGCCCCCAGATCAGCCACTTCTTGTTCCTCCACCCTCGGGAATCTCAGCTGGTCTAGGAATCGTCTCATACCCTCTTCCCCCGTTGGGGGCTGGGATCTGTACAGCTCTTCATAGAAGGCCTTAAATACCTCGTTTATTTTCGTCGCACTCCGAACCGTGGCTCCCCTTCCATCTTTGACTCCCCCTATTTCCCTCGCTGCCATCCTTTGACGGAGCTGGTGTGCCAGCATCCGACTAGCCTTTTCCCCATACTCCTAGGTCGCCCCCTGCACTTTCCTCCACTGTGTCTCCGCCTTCCCTGTGATAAACAGGTCAAACTCCGTCTGGAGCCGCCGTCTTTCCCCAAGTAATCTTTCCTCCGGGGCCTCTGCGTATCTCCTGTCCACTCTCAAATCTCCCCCACTAACCTCTCCCTTTCCATGCCCTCTATCTTCTCCCTGTGAGCCCTAATGGAGATTAGCTCTCCCCTGATCACCGCCTTCAACGCCTCCCATACCACCCCTACCCGCACCTCCCCGTTGTCGTTGGCCTCCAAGTACCTTTCGATACACCCCCTCATCTTCGCACACACCACCTCGTCCGCCAGCAGTCCCACATCCAGCCGCCACAGCGGGCGTTGGTCCCTCTCCTCTCCCAGCTCCAGTTCCACCCAGTGCGGGGCATGGTCCGAAATGGCTATGGCCAAATACTCCATCCCCTCCACCCTCGAGATGAGCGCCCTACCCAGAACAAAGAAATCTATCCGGGAGTAGGCTTTGTGTACATGAGAGAAGAAAGAAAATTCCCTGGCCTGTGGCCTTGCAAACCGCCATGGGTCCACTCCCCCCATCTGATCCATAAACCCCCTAAGCACCTTGGCTGCGGCCGGCCTCTTTCCAGTCCTTGATTCGGAGCGGACCAGTGCTGGGTCCAACACTGTATTGAAGTCCCCTCCCATTATCAGGCCTCCTTTCTCCAGGTCCGGAATGCGCCCCAACATGCGCTTCATGAATCCTGCATCATCCCAGTTCGGGGCGTACACGTTTACCAACACCACCCACGTCCCCTGCAGCCCACCGCTCACCATTACATATCGCCCTCCATTGGCCACCTCAATAGTCTTGGCCTCAAATGACACCCGCTTTCCCACTAATATTGCCACCCCTCTATTCTTCGTGTCCAGTCCCGAGTGGAAACCTGTCCTGTCCATCCCTTTCTTAACCTGACCTGGTCCGCCACCTTCAGGTGAGTCTCTTGGAGCATGACCACGTCCGCTTTCAGTCCCTTTAAGTGCGCGAGCCCTCTTCACCGGCCCATTCAGCCCCCTCACGTTCCACGTTATCAGCCGGATTGGAGGGGCTCTCACCCCCCACCCACCTCTGCCGACTAGCCATCTCCTTTTCTGGGCCAGTCCCGTGTCCACGCCTCCCTCACCCTCCAGTCCCCCAGACGGGGGACCCCCGTCCCGACCACCTCTTCTATATCCCATTCCCTTTCGGCCAGTGCAGCAGCAACCCTTTCCCCCCGTCCTCGTCCTCGTTCCGACCAACTCTTTTTTGTACCTCCTGGATCTGAACCTCGTGGGCCTTCTGGGTGATCCCTAGTCCTTCGATTGCCGAAAGCATTGGCGCCAGCATTTCCTTACGCATCTCCTCACGATGCTCCTCGAAGCAGTGCCTAATAAACACCTGCAGCTCCACTTTGTCACTGGCCGCCGCCATTCTACCTTTCTTCCCCGATCCTTCCCGCTGCTCCAGCTCCTGCAGCTCACCTTTGTCTCTGGCCGCCGCCATTTTGTCTTTTTTCCCCGGTTTTTCCCGTTGCTTCAATGCCACTTTTGTGGCCGTTGCGCTTCGAGTCCGTTTCATACAGGTTGGAGGAGGACCTCCCTCTTACCTTCCCCACGGGTTAGTTTCAGAAGAAATTCCGTTGGGGCTCTTCTAGCGAGCCCGAAAGTCCGAGGTAGCGGGAGCTGCCGAATCGTGCGGCTCAGCTCCGCATTGCCGCACCCGGAAGTCCCATGCACGTTCCCCCTTGCCCCAACTATTTTCTAAATTCCTCGATGTTTCTTTTTTTTTCAAACTATAGAAGGATAGGGCAACATGGTGGCGCAGTGGTTGACACTGGAACTACGGCGCTGAGGACCCGGGTTCGAATCCCGGCCCTGGGTCACTGTCCATGTGGAGTTTGCACATTCTCCCCATGTCTGCATGGGTTTCACCCCCCACAACCCAAAAAATGTGCAGGTTAGGTGGATTGGCTACGCTAAATTGCCCCTGAATTGGAAAAAGATAATTGTTTATTCTAAATTTATTTTAAAAACTATAGATGGATGCTCGGTCATTTTACAATGAAGTGAATGTAGATAAAAATCCACACCATTGCTGTTTTGGTTTTGAAACTGTCTCTGCATCAACGATGGATAACATTTCTAATTCTGGAACAGTCAAGCCCCAGCCCTGATTATTTCCAGCTGTTCTTGGGTTTTTGTGACCCTGCCCTTGTCGAGCAATATTCTTCTGTTGCAACGAGCAAGTTTTACTCTATCTGGTCCAAGTTTTGAAAAAGAACGATTGCCAAAACCCCACCAGTTGTAACTATCAGGAGGTGGTTTGCAGGAAATAGCTCCTTTTTGTCTTGACATTTGCGATCCCAATCTGGCAGCGGTTTCTCAATTGGAATTTTCACTGAAACATGCCAAGTAGAAAATGACAAACATTCCCATCACATTAACCATATTCATATTTTGAAGGTGAGCAGTTTAAAGTTGTGGTATTGCTTAATAGTAGCGATCTGGTGGAGCCTTTCAAAGATCGTTTTTGTTTTGTTTATCTAAATCTTCTTTCACACATCCAGATAGTCAAGTGATGATTTGTGACTTATCTAAGAATTGGAAGCTGGGGCTGTTGAGCTCTGTGAACATAATTTATTAAATATAAAAAAGTTTTATTTATATGCACATGCAAACATGTGTGCATATATATAACACACGCAAACACAATGCCTGCTTGCTGCTGCTTCCTTGGTCAGCTTTAAGCATGTTAGAACTTCATTTTTAGCAGTGTGCTTTCAATCATTGAATACCTGAGAATTAATCCTACTAGGTCTTATGCTTCATTCCAAGTTCCTAATGATTTATTAATAGTACAGTACTTTGTATAGTAAGTAAATTACCTTTTATGGTCTATTAGTCATAGATTTGAAGCCAAACAAAAAAGGATACTGTAACTTTTCTCACTCCGCACGTACCAGGAGGGTATTGACCACTTCTAACAGTGTTCTTTCAGTTTATAACCCGAAAGCTATGACAGCCTGAATTTCTTGGTGGCCAGGATTGGTTGCAGACCTGGCTGTAAAGCACAATGGCTCACTGTGATGGTAAAATAGGTGCTTCTGGGCAAATGTTACGCTTTCCCACCTGTTTGTTGATATTTCTGACTGACCTTGCAGAGAGTTGTTGAATATAAAAGGATACTATTTTTGAAATATGCCTGCTTAGAATTTTCTAACAGTTTTTGTGAATTTGCAAGAATTTGAGATAACAGTCAAAATAGAAGCTTTTTTGCATTCTATCAAATGCCCCCTGGTTTATTTATCGGAATGTACAGGCCAGAGTTAATGAACAGCTTGGGACATGATGCCAACGAAAACTTGGAATGGGAGCTAGTAGTTTCTCTTTGGGGAAGAAGGGGATTAAGTCATACAGTTTTCTTTATTAAAATCATAAAATGGTGCCTTCCAAAATTCATCTGAACAGCCACCCCTAAATAATTTGTGCATAAAAATATTGAGGCAATAAAATCTCATCGGATCACTTTTATTTGCTGCTGCGCAAATTCAATCTGTTGTGTGACCACATTATCCGAGCTGCATTGTGCTAAGAGAGTTAGACAATGCTTTATTTAAATGGGTATGAATTCCCTCTTTTTAAGACTATTTCCCCCATCTTTCACACACCGATTGCACATAGCACAAGTGGTTGAGCAACCAACTTTCTATGCTCTCTGCGACTGGTCATTAGGCGGTTTGTAAGAATGATCTGCATCTTATTCTTGTCTCCTTTCACCTTCATCCTAACAGCGGGACATTTGAACTCTGCTGCCACGATGTAGTGCCTGCCTTTCACAGCATGCTGAGATTGACAGCTTGTCAGTGTGAGGAAATGCACGGACCTGCTGAGGCTCTAAAGTCCTGCACCATTCTATTCTACATATCTGGGTGTCGTTCATATTATTGGTTGAATTTATACCTGTACCTGTAGTTTTTTTGTCTAGATAATGTTCCCTCAGCTATTCTGTAAACCTCAGAGCATTTGTTCCTTTTTGTCTCTGCCTAGGCCACTCTCCTGCTGAAATCCTCTTCCACATTTACATCAACTCAAATTTCTCACATGCTTTTCTCACAGGCTTTTGCACCTCGAACTTTCACAAACTTCAGCCAATGCTAAATTCTTTAAGTAGGTCCTAGCCCACACAAAATCCCGAACATCCATCAACCTCTCCTACCTCGCAGCTTCAGCTAATAGTCTATGCTGCTGCAAACTTAGTTCAAGATTTTTCGACATCTTTTTAAACCCCTCCATGTCTTTGCAGTCTATTTGGATAATGCTTTCCAGTCTTAAATTCCAACCTGCACCCTGTTCCTCCGACTAACATCATTGCAGCTCAATCTTTGAGCAAATACACCTCAGCCCTTTGGGACTCTGTTTGAATACCATCTGCGCTTGCTACCTCTCCTCCTGCCTGTAATGATATTTCTCTCTCCGTACCTTCAGTCCCTATCCTTCAATATTTATTTCCAGTTTAATGCCCAGTTCTACCCTTAGAAAGCAGGCTGAGACATCCAAGCTGCTTCTAAATTATGCACGGCCCGTACTATTGCTGCTGTGTGGTTTTCATGCATTTGGATGCAAGCCAAGTATAAAACTGCCAGGATTTGCTAAGACCAGCCATTGGAAATATAACTGCTTCTAGCTCTTAGTGAATCCCAGCTATTGGCATTTGAGCTTCAAGAGTCATGTTTCCACAATCTGGCTGAGCAATGCACTCTGTAAGAACAGTTTCATTCATCTGAGGAACAGTACTACAAGTAAGGTGCGGTGATGATTGTATTACTACTTGTGGTTGTAATTTATGGTTCTGGTTTATTTACTGGTGGCGATTATAGTTTCCGTCTGACTTTATATTTTCTGTCTGTGGCTTTGTTTTTCTTTGGCACTGATTATGTTTTCTGATTGTGGTTACTTTCTGCTTCATGTTTTTTTAATATAACGGTGTGTATTATCCCATAACAAATTCACCACCTCAGTGTTTTTAGTGGTACAGTTTTGGGCACGAAGCAAATAGGTTATAACCACCAATATGTTATTTTATTAGAATCAAGTTTGGTTCCAGATACCGCACAAGCTCATGCATGTCATTTAAAGATGTTTATGCATGACTTACTACAAGGCAACATGACCATGATAGTGGGGTCAAGTTAGGGCAACATTTACAGCACAGCATTTACAACAAACCTCTGGCTGAAGGTGGTCTGCCCTTCAGTCACTGGTGCAGTTTACAGTCACCAGATTGACCTGCCATTGATTTATGCCTGGGATTAGCCAACCAAGATCTCACAATAAGGCCTTTGTGAATAAATAGAATGGACTGAGCTACCCTGTGAACCAGTTTTTGTTACCAACATTCAGGCAATTATGGCCTTATTCAATGTTAGAGGAACCACTGTGGCTGGGGTATGGAATAAGGTGTGACAAAGCAAAAGGGTTATTGTGTAAGAAAAGATCATGACCTTGGTTAGTTCCCGTTCTGTTCCGCTGTGGAGGGTACTCCTGTAACCAGTCTTCGAATGGTGTTACATTTTATAATATTTCAAGACAGCTTATTGCATTTCATTTTTATAGACAGGAATAGCGCATTGCAATAACCAAACATGGGAAAGCTGAGTAATTCAGGAGCTTATTTATGCCTGTAGATATATATAAATTAAAGCTATTTTGTCCTTGGATCAATCTAATTCAGTATTTCTCAGTTTTGAACAGTTCATAGCTCATGCTGGAAAAATCCTGGATGTGAGGTTTTTTGGTATGTTTGGGGATTTCTGAGGTGTTGCCTTATGTGAGAAATATAAACCCTTTTGAAAGTGACAAAGCAAAATGAGTTTTGGGGAATGGCAAAAAGCTTTTGTGCAAGTTTGTTGCTGAACTACTGTTTTGAGTGGTTGTTTTGAGCAACTGATTTTCTCCTATTTTTGCTGAGGGCGATTGTCACTTTTATTAAAACTGCAGGAAAATACACTTTCAGGCTAATACCAAGGTCCAAAACCATCAGGAGCAGGTAGTATAAACGGAAATGGTGTGAAATTCCAGCAGAAATAATGTAAGTGACTTTGTAAGCAATCTGTAAGCAATCTGATTAAGTTCCAGTCACAAGAGTATAAATAGCACCAAGAATAGGCCATTCAGCCCCTTGAGTTTGCCCTGCCATTCAATAAAATCCCCACATCCCTCAATTCCTTTGTATCCAAAATTTTATTAATCTCTGACCTGAATATATTCAACGACTGAGGACCCACAGCTCTCTGTGGTAGAGAATCCCAAAGATTCACAATCCTCTGAGTGAAGACATTTCTCTTCATCTCACTCCTAAATGGGCAACTCGTTATTCTGAGACTTTGACCCGTGTTCGAGTCTCCCTGGGCCAGAGAACCAACTTCCCATCCTTCATTCCCTCAAGTCTCTTAAGAATTTTATATGTTTTAATGAAATCACCTCTTATTCTTTTAAATGCAAGGAATATAGGCCTAATCTACTCTATCTTTCCTCATAGGACAATCCCTTCAACTCAGGAATCAGCCCAGTGAACATTGGTTGCACTCCCTCTAAGACAAGTATCTCCTTCCTTGGGTAAGGAGACCAAAACAGTGCAGGTTAGTCCCAGTGGGGTCTCCCCAAGGCCCTATATAATTCACAGAATCACCAAATTATTACAGTGCAGAAGGAGGCCATTTGGCCCATCGTGTCTGTGCCTGCTCTCCATTGGAGCAATTGTGTGCTGGTTCCACAGTGCCATGGAATGTGCACATTTGGAATGGGTACACATATTTGGTTCACATTGTGCTTTTCAGCTCATTGGCTGATTGCAGAGTTAGATGATCTTCTCCCAGCAAAAGCATGGGGTTTCCAATGGTGCTCCTTGTGGTCCGTGGTACATAGATTTCAGTGTGTGAAGTGTAAGCGTGTTTGCACCTGCATCCAATTTTGCATCCAATTTCTGCTGATCCTACATCGATGGGCATATAATCTGGACGGTGGCAAAGGTTTCTGTTGGAATCACTGTTCCAATACGTTCTTTGATGTTGAATGTCTGCTTATTTTGTGTGCTGATGCCCTGGTCATCCTCACAATCTGATTGTACAGCGTGGCAAAATATTTTGTTTATATTCTTTGTGTGCGGTCTTGGTTTATTGGACTACTGTACCTATTTGGCCTTGGGTTGTGGTTTCTTGTGATGTTGGATCACTTGTGGTGGCCTTTGCCTTTTGCAGTTGCGCTTCCAAAGTCTTCTTGTGCCGCATGCCATGCGTACAGCCTGAAAAGCTGGACAATTTAATGGTCCCTCGATAAGGCCGCACCACCCATATTGCTTACTAGATTTGTCTGCGTGGCTATCATGCCAATGGTGGAAGAATTACACATAGCATGTAGTCTCTGCCCACCCATTGATATAGCTCTGTACATGCATCTGCTTAATTCTAGTGCTTCCACAGTGTAATCTTTAGGTTGTTCCAAGATCTCTTTTTGGAACACTTCCATTAGGGTAGAGCTCAGTTATTCTGTCAGCTAGCTCTGTTGCCATTGAGTCACAATCACGCTCCTTGTCTCTGCATCTTCTTACGAATTAATTTAAAAAATATATATATATTTATTAAAGTTTTTTAACACAATTTTTCTCCCTTAGAAACAATAACCCCCTTCCCCCGTAACAAAAAAACCCAGAAATCGCGCAGAGCAAGATATATACATGGCAAAATGATATATTTACACAGCCTTGTACACTGGCCCTCACCCGTATGTGCCAGTTTCCCCAACCCTTCATGTTATCTCTTGCTCATCCCCCCTCCCAGGCAGTCCCCCCCACCCCCCCCCCTCCCCCCCCCGCCAAGGTTGCTGCTGCTGCTGCTGACCGACCTTCCTCTAACGCTCCGCGAGATAGTCTAGGAACGGTTGCCACCTGTAAAACCCCTGCGCAGACCCTCTCAAGGCGAACTTAATCCTCTCCAACTTTATGAACCCAGCCATATCATTTATCCAGGCCTCCAGGCTGGGGGGTTTGCCTCCTTCCACATTAGCAAGATCCTTCGCCGGGCTACTAGGGACGCAAAGGCCAGAATGCCGGCCCCTTTCGCCTCCTGCACACCCGGTTCGTCCACTACTCCAAATATCGCTAGCCCCCAGCTTGGCTTGATCCGGACTTTCACCACCTGAGATATTGCTCCCGCCACTCCTCTCCAGAACCCCTCCAGTGCCGAGCATGACCAAAACATATGGACATGGTTCGCCGGGCTCCCTGAGCACCTTCCACATCTGTCCTCTACCCCAAAGAACCTACTCAACCTCGCCCCCGTCAAGTGCGCTCTGTGGACCACCTTAAATTGTATCAGGCTGAGCCTGGCACACGAGGAGGAGGAATTAACCCTACCTAGGGCATCAGCCCACAGTCCTTCCTCGATCTCCTGCCCCAGCTCCTCCTCCCATTTACCCTTCAACTCTTCTACCAGCGCTTCCCCCTCTTCTTTCAACTCCTGGTGTATTTCCGACACCTTGCCCTCCCCGACCCATACACCCAAGATCACCCTATCTTGAACTTCTTGTGCCGGGAGCAACGGGAATTCCCCCACCTGTCGCCTCACAAAAGCCCTCACCTGCATATATCTAAAGGCATTTCCTGGGGGTAACTCGAACTTCTCCTCCAGTGCCCCGAGGCTCGCAAACGTCCCGTCGATGAACAGGTCCCCCATTCTTCCAATCCCCGCCCGATGCCAGCTCTGGAACGCCCCGTCCATCTTCCCCGGGACAAAACGGTGGTTACCCCTGATTGGGGACCACACCGATGCTCCCATTGCACCCCGGTGCCATCTCCACTGGCCCCAGATCCTTAGCGTTGCGGCCACCACCGGGCTCGTGGTATACTTTGTCGGCGAGAGCGGCAGCGGTGCCGCCACCAACTCCCCCAGGCTCGTTCCTGTACAGGACCCCATTTCCATCCTCTTCCATGCCACCCCCTCTCCCTCCATAACCCACTTGCGGATCATCACCACATTTGCTGCCCAGTAGTAGCTCCCCAGGTTTGGCAGCGCCAACCCTCCTCGGTCCCTACTGCGTTCCAGGAACCCTCTCCTTACTCTCGGGGTCTTATTCGCCCACACAAACCCCATAATACTCCTGCCTACTCTCTTAAAAAAGGGCTTAGTGATCACGATGGGAAGGCACTGAAACACAAACAAAAACCTCGGAAGGACCACCATTTTGACCGACTGCACTCTACCCGCCAGCGAGAGCGGTAACATGTCCCATCTTTTGAAATCCTCCTCCATTAGCTCCACCAACCTCGTCAGATTCAGTTTATGTAGGGTCCCCCAACTCCTGGCTATCTGGATCCCCAGATACCGAAAGCTCCCCTCCGCCCTCCTCAGCGGTAGGTCCCCTATCCCTCTTTCTTGGTCCCCCGCCTGTAATACAAAGAGCTCACTCTTCCCTACATTGAGCTTATAGCCCGAAAACTCCCCAAACTCCCTTAGGGTCTGCATGACCTCCACCATCCCCTCCATTGGATCCGCCACGTACAGCAACAGGTCATCCGCATATAGCGACACCCGATGCTCTTCTCCCCCTCGGACCACCCCCTTCCATTTATTAGACTCCCTCAATGATATGGCCAATGGTTCGATCGCCAATGCGAACAACAAGGGGGACAGGGGACACCCCTGCCTCGTCCCTCGGTACAGTCGAAAGTACTCGAACCTCCGCCGGTTCGTCACTACACTTACCATCAGGGCTCTGTAAAGGAGCTTAACCCAATTGATAAACCCTACCCCGAACCCAAACCTGCGCAGCACCTCCCAGAGGTACTCCCACTCTACTCGGTCAAAGGCCTCCTCCGCGTTAATAGCTGCCACTATCTCCGCCTCTCCCTCCTCCGATGGCATCATTATCACGTTTATGAGCCACCGCACATTGGTGTTTAGTTGCCTGCCCTTTACAAATCGCGTCTGGTCCTTGTGGATTACCCCCGGGACACAGTCCTCGATCCTCGTGGCCAGCACTTTTGCCAGCAACTTTGCATCCACATTGAGGAATGAGATCGGCCTGTACGATCCACATTGCAGTGGGTCCTTGTCCCGCTTTAGGATCAAAGAAATTGTCGCTTCCGACATTGTCAGGGGCAGGGTCCCCTCCTCTCTTGCCTCATTAAAGGTCCTCACCAGTACCGGGGCCAACAGGTCTGCGTACTTCCTGTAGAACTCCACCGGGAATCCGTCCGGTCCCGGGGCCTTCCCCTCCTGCATGCTCCCCAAACCCTTGTTCAGCTCCTCCAACCCAATTGGTGCCCCAAACCAGCCACTTCTTGCTCCTCCACGCTCGGGAATCTCAGCTGATCTAGGAATCGCCTCATCCCCTCTTCCCCCGCTGGGGGCTGGGATCTGTACAGCTCTTCATAAAAGGCCTTGAATACCTCGTTTATTTTCGTCGCACTCCGAACCGTGGCTCCCCTTCCATCTTTGATTCCCCCTATCTCCCTCGCTGCCATCCTCTTATGGAGTTGGTGTGCCAGCATCCGACTAGCCTTTTCCCCATACTCGTAGGTCGCCCCCTGCGCTTTCCTCCACTGTGCCTCCGCCTTCCCTGTGGTCAACAGGTCAAACTCCGTCTGGAGCCGTCGTCTTTCCCCAAGTAGTCTTTCCTCCGGGGCCTCTGCGTATCTCCTGTCCACTCTCAAAATCTCACCCACTAACCTCTCCCTTTCCATACCCTCTGTCTTCTCCCTATGAGCCCCAATGGAAATTAGCTCTCCCCTGATCACCGCCTTCAACGACTCCCATACCACCCCCACCCGCACCTCCCCGTTGTCGTTGGCTTCCAAGTACCTTTCGATACACCCCCTCACCTTCCCACACACCACCTCGTCCGCCAGCAGTCCCACATCCAGCCGACACAACGGGCGTTGGTCCCTCTCCTCTCCCAGCTCCAGTTCCACCCAGTGTGGGGCATGGTCCAAAACGGCTATAGCCGAATACTCCGTCCCCTCCACCCTCGGGATGAGCGCCCTACCCAGAACAAAGAAATCTATCCGGGAGTAGGCTTTGTGTACATGGGAGAAGAAAGAAAATTCCCTGGCCTGCGGCCTTGCAAACCGCCATGGGTCCACTCCCCCCATCTGATTCATAAACCCCCTAAGTAACTTGGCCGCCGCCGGCCTCTTTCCAGTCCTTGATTTGGAGCGGTCCAGTGCTGGATCCAACACTGTATTGAAGTCCCCTCCCATTATCAGGCCTACTATCTCCAGGTCCGGAATGCGCCCCAACATGCGCTTCATGAATCCTGCACCATCCCAGTTCGGGGCGTATACGTTTACCAACACCACCCACATCCCTTGCAGCCTACCGCTCACCATTATATATCACCCTCCATTGTCCGCTACAATAGTCTTGGCCTCAAATGACACCCGCTTTCCCACCAATATTGCCACCCTTCTATTCTTCGCGTCCAGTCCCGAGTGGAATACCTGTCCTACCCATCCCTTTCTTAGTCTGACCTGGTCCGCCACCTTCAGGTGTGCCTCTTGGAGCATGACCACGTCCGCCTTCAGTCCCTTTAAGTGCGCGAACACTCAAGCCCTCTTCACCGGCCCATTCAGGCCCATCACATTCCACGTTATCAGCCGGATTGGAGGGGCTCTCACCCCCCCCCCCCCCCCCCACGCCCCGCCGGCTAGCCATCTCCTTTTCTGGGCCAGTCCCGTGTCCACGCCTCCCTCACCCTCCAGTCTCCCAGAGGGGGGATCCCCGACCCGACCAGCTCTTCTGTGTCCCATTCCCTTTCAGCCAGTGCAGCAGCAACCCTTCCCCCCCCCCCTTCCCCCCCTCCCCTCCCCCCGCTAGACCCCTGTCTAGCTTTTTTGCTCCCCATGTCACTCCCGTAAGTCAGCTGACGCCTGCTGACCCCGGCTTCCCCCGCTGTCCCATTGACCTCCCCGCGTGGGAGTCTCCCAATCCATATGCATTCCTTTGTTCCCCTTCCCGCCTTTCTTCCCGCGCGTGGGAAAACACCCCGCGCTTTCCAAAGCCCGCTCCGCCCCCTCTGGCGCAGCTCCTGTCGCGGCCTTGTCTCACTCCCCCAGACCATGTAACATTTCCTGCGCGTGATTGACCCCCTATATACAACAACCATCACACATCAAACCCCAAAACATCCCCCCCACCCTCACAAACCCTCAGTTAGAGTCCAACTTTTCGGCTTGTACAAAGGTCCACGCCTCTTCAGGCGTTTCGAAGTAATAGTGTTGGCCCTTGTATGTGACCCACAGTCGCGCTGGCTGCAGCATTCCGAATTTCACTTCTTTCCGGTACAACGCCGCTTTGGCCCGGTTGAAACCCGCTCTCCGCTTTGCAACCTCTGTGCTCCAGTCCGGGTATATTTGGATCTCTGCATTGTCCCACTTACTGCTCCGCTCCTTCTTGGCCCATCTCAGGACCCACTCTCTGTCCGTGAACCGGTGGAACCTCACCACCATCGCCCTTGGCGGCTCATTTGCCTGGGGCTTCTTCGCCAGCACCCGATGTGCCCCGTCCAACTCCAGCGGCCTCGAAGGGGCCTTCGTGCCCATCATCGCCTCGAGCATCGTGCTCGCGTATGCCCTGGCATCAGCCCCCTCCACTCCCTCAGGGAGACCCAGGATTCGCAGATTCTTTCTCCTCGACCTGTTCTCCAGGTCTTCGGGTCTTCCCGCCCACCTCTTGTGTAGCGCCTCGTTCTGCTCCACTCTCACTGCCAGGCCCACGAGCGCGTCCTCCTACTGACTGACTCTTTTCTGTACCTCCTGGATCTTAGCTTCGTGGACCTTCTGGGTGATCCTGAGTCCTTCAATTGCCGAAAGCATAGGCGCCAACATCTCCTTGCGCATCTCCTCGCGCTGCTCCTCGAAGCAGCGCTTGATGAACTCCTGCAGCTCCCCTTTGTCCCTGGCCGCCGCCATTTTGTTTTCTTTCCCTCGCTTCTCCCGTTGCTCCAGTGCCGCTCCTTTGGCCGTTACACTTCTGGTCCATTTAAAAAGTCTATGGAAACTCCTGAAAAAGGTCTGAGAGTCAGTTCCAGACGGGAACTGCCAAATGCGCGACCTACTCCTCCATGGCCGCCACCGGAAGCCTCGTCCCTGCTTCTTCAATGGCCTTGGTAGATCTTTTCACAGTTGTTCCCTCTGCTGCTAGAATTCACCTTTGATAGAGTCAAGTAAGATTGCAGCTTTAAGCTTGCCCTTCCCCCGCCTGCATGCTGGAAGAGGCTTTTGGCTCAACCTGCAGCCAAAGCCAAATCTTTTACTGTTTCTGCCGGGTCTGGTAGCCAAAAGACATAACATTCCTGGGGGACACTGTCAGGGGAATGCTGCAGTCTTCTTGCCACACCGGCAAATGTCAAACAAATGCCGTGGGGGCCCTGTAAAAGAGCCCAAAAGTCCGTTCCAAGCGGGAGCTACCGAATATGCGACCTAGCTCTGCATCGGCGCACCCGGAAGTCCTTCTTATGAATTAATGAGAGGGATCTCATAGAGACTTATAAAATTTTAATGGGACTAGACAGGGTAGATGCAGGGAAGATGTTACCAATGATGTCCAGAACCAGGGGTCACAATCTGAAGATTGAGGGTAAACCATTTCGGACAGACATAAGGAGATATTTCCTCATGCAAAGAGTGGTGAGCCTATGGAATTCATTATCACAGGAAGTAGTTGATGCTAAAACTTTGAATACATTAAAGAGGCGGCTGGATATAGCACTTGGGGAGAATGGGATCAAAGGCAATGGTGAGAGAGCAGGATTAGGTTATTGAGTTGGATGATCAGCCATGATCATGATGAATGGCGGAGCAGGCTCGAAGGGCCAAAAGGCCTCCTCCTGCTCCTATCTTCTATGTATCTATGTATCTATGTAATTAATGGTCTCTGTTGCCTAAAAGACAAAGGGTGGGATTCTACCGCACTTGGCGTGATGGCCCGACGCTGGCTCCAAGAGCGGCGCGAACCACTCCGGCGTTGGGCCACCCGGAAGTTGCGGAATCCTCCGCACTTCTGGGGGCTAGGCCGGCGCCGGAGCGCGTGGTCCAGCGCATGCGCAGAACTGCCGGCGTGTTCTGCCGCATGCGCAGAACCGCTGGCGTGTTCCTGTGCATGAGCAGGGGGGTTCTTCTCCGCGCCAGCCATGGCGGAGCCCTACAGAGGCCGGCGCGGAGGGAAAGAGTGCCCCAGGGCACAGGCCCACCCGCAGATCGGTGGGCCCCGATCGCGGGCTAGGCCACCGTGGGGGCTCCCCCCGGGGACGGATCCACCCGCGCCCCCCGTTAGATAGCCGACAAGCCAGGTCCCGCTGTGACGGACCATGTCCATTTGACGCCGGCAGGACTGGCCGAAAATGGGCGGCCACTCGGCCCATCGGGGCCCGGAGAATTGCCGGAGGGCCGTTGCCAACAGCCCTCGACCGGCGCGGCGTAATCCCCGCCCCTGCCCGAAAACCGGCGCCGGAGAATTCGGCAGCTGGCGTTGGAGAGGCGGGTCGGGATTCACGTCGCCCCCCCCCGGGGATTCACCGACTCGGCAGGGGGTCGGAGAATCCCGCCCAATGCTTTCGGAAGTTGAATTTCATTTGTAATTGAACTTCGAGCGTTGGCCATATTTTTTCTGAATTTTTAAGCCGGCCAGCAGACAGACCTGACGTGTTCAGTCTGTGGAGACCTTCATTGCCTACAGCTATTTTAATTTTTATGGCTTATTTATCTGGTTTGGAAACAATGATGTCCAGAAATGCAGCTCAATGTGTTGTTAGAGCACGGTGCATTCAGATAGGAGATCCATTGATTTCCAGCTTAAATTACTGTGGACACAATAAGTGCATATATAACATTTTCCTGTGTATTATTTTAATGCTAGTGTGTACATAATCAAAGTGGATATGAGTAGTGAAATTGCAGACAGAGAACACTGGGCGGGATTCTCCAAAAAGGAGGCAGAGTGTCCACGCCGTTGTGAACGCCGTCGCGTTTCACGTCGGCGCGAAACGGGCGTGAGCACTACCGATTCTGGGCGGCGCGTCAACCCGCGCATGTGCAGGGGACTTCCTCAACGCGCCGTCCCCGACGTAACATGGCGAGGGGGTTCAGGGGCCGGTTGCGTAACAAAATAGGACAGAGCCTGGAGAGACCGGCCCGCCGATCGGTGGGCCCCGATCGCGGGCCAGACCCGATCGGAGGCCCCCCCCCGGTGAAGAATCGCGCCACGCCGCCCCGACCCCCGCACATGATTCTCCCACCCCCCGGCAACCAGCGACGCGCGATTTGCACCGGGCAGTTCAGAGAACCGGCAAGCTACAACACGACAGGTTCCCGCCGGCGCCTTCCACCCCTGGTCGCTGCCGGCGGGAACTCTGTGGGAACGCTGGGGGGGCGGCCTGTGGGGGAGGGAGGGGGGCTCCTTCACCGAGGTGGCCTCCGATGGGGTCTGGCCCGCGATTGGGGCCCACTGATCTGCGGGCCGGCCTCCCCCCCCGGGCCTACCTCCCGCGCGCGGCCCCAGAACACCGGCTCCATGTTGGTGAGGGGCCGGCATGCGTAAGATGTTCCCCGCGCATGTGCAGGATTGGGCTGCCCCAGCTGCGCATGTGCGGGTTGGCGCAGTGCCCATTTGGCGCCGTGTAAGGATGCTGGAGCTGCGTGAACCGCTCCAGTGCCGTGCTGGCCCCCTGTGTGGGCCTGTCTAGATTGTGCCCGGGCCCTGTTCGCGCCGTCGTGAAACGCGACGGCGTTCACGACGGCGCGAACACTTGGCCTCCATATCAGAGAATCGCCCCCATAGTCTTTGAGTTTTCGTGTTTTACTTTATGCACACTGTGCATTGAGACACAGTAACAGAACAGTACAAGGTTCAACATCTTCTCATGGCCCACATCAAATGCCTTTGACTGCTCCTTTCTCTGATATCATTTCCTTTTATTATTTTTAATCTTTGCTATTTCGACTGAGGATAAGGCCTAAAAGAAGGCTTCCCTTCCCACTCAACGCTTGACCACTCAGCTTCTTTCCTGGTGCAAATACGGGCAGCACGGTAGCACAGTGGTTAGCACAGTTGCTTCACAGCTCCAGAGTCCCAGGTGGGGCGTGGGCTTGTGTAGGGTGCTCTTTCCAAGGGCCGGCGCAGACTTGATGGGCCGAGTGGCCTTCTTCTGCACTGCAGATTCTATGATTCTATGAATATTAGTTGACATTGTCCCCTTTCTTCGGAGGGTATCCCTCTCCCTTTCAAATCCCCTTGCTCAACTGCAACCTCTCCCTCAATGTCAGCAAAACTAAAGAGCTGGTCATTGGCTTCAGCAAGCAAAGTATCGTACACACCCCTGTCAGCATCAACAGGGCCAAGGTGGAGATGGTTGACGGCTTCAAATTCCTAGATATGCACATCACCAACAATCTGTCCTGGTCCACACACATTGACTCTTACCAACTTTTAGAGATGCACCACAGAAAGCATCCTAACTGGCTGCATAACAGCTTGGTATGGCAACTGCTTTTCCCAAGACCGTAAGAAACTTCAGAGAGTCGTGAACTCCACCCAGTCCATCACACGAACCTGCCTCCCATCCATTGACTCTATCTGCACCTCGCGCTGCCTGGGGAAAGCGGGCAGCATAATCAAAGACCCCTCCCACCTGGCTTATTCACTCTTCTGACTTCATCCATCGGGCAGGAGATACAAAAGTCTGAGAACACGCACTGACAGATTCAAAAACAACTTCTTCCCCGCTGTTACCAGACTCCTAAACGACCCTCTTATGGGACTGCTCTGAACTTTCCACACATCTTTTTTACTGAGTAGTACTGCTCCGTATGTTTCATCCTATATCTATGTATTTACATTGTGTATTTTATGTTTGCCCTATGTATTTTCTTTTCATGTACTGAATGATCTGCCTGAGCTGTACACAGAACAATACTTTTCATTGTACCTTGGTACACATGACAATAAACAAATCTAATCCAATCCAACCCAATGTCTGTCCTCCCAAATTCTTAAGCACAACGGTTAGCACTGTTGCTTCACAGCGCCAGGGACCCATGTTCGATTCCCACTTGAGTCACTGTCTGTGTGGAGTCTGCATGTTCTCCCTGTGTCTGCGTGGGTTTCCTCCGAGTGCTCCGGTTTCCTCCCACAAGTCCCTAATGATGTGCTTATTGGGGAAATTGGACATTCTCCCTCCGTGTACCCGAACAGGCGCCGGAATTTGGCGACTTGGGGATTTTCACAGTAACTTAATTGTAGTGTTAATGTAAGCTTACTTGTGACAATAATAAAGATTATTGTCATTATGTTCTGTGACTGTGACCATGCTAGGTTACCCTTTGTCTATAAAATTGTTCCAGTTGTAGAATTGGGCCCTGAGTTTGCAAGTTATGGGTTCAAGAGCTACTTTAGTTCACCGAATAGGCTGACACGCCAGGGCAGTATTAAGGGAGTCAACTCCATTGTTATGAATTGTTGGAGTTGCCAGCATTCAGATGAGATTTTACTCTGAGGTGCTATTTGCCCATTCAGGAGCATATGATACTATTCGACCAAGAACTGTGAGTTCTCCCAGTAGCCTGGCCAGTTCAATCCTCAGTCAGTATCACCAATACAGCTTAACCAGTTCTTCGTCCCATTTACTGTTTCATAGAATCACGACAGTGCAGAAGGATATCGAGTCTGCACCGACCTTCTGAAAGATCACCCTAATATTATTATTATTACCTAGGCCCACGCCCCACCCTATCCCCGAAACCCAGTAATCCCACCTAACTTTTTTGGACACTAAGGGGCAACTTAGCATTGCCAATCCACCTTTGGACTGTGGGAGGAAACCGGAGCACAGGGAGGAAACCCACGCAGACACGAGAAGAACATACAAACTCCACACAGTGACCCAAGGCTGGAATTGAACCCGGTTCCCTGGCGCTGTGAGGCAGCAGTGCTAACCACTGTGCCACAGTGCTGCCCATGTTTGTGAGGCCTTTTCCTATAAAATGATTAGATTCCAACCCAAAGGTGTTCCATTGTCTGTAAACCGCTTTGGGTCATCCTGAGGTTGCAAAAGGTGCTATAAAAATCCTTTGAAAATATTGTTTTTAACTAATCTTTTCACTCAGGATTATGATTACTACCCCTGCCCCCCATTTCCTTCCTCGTGGTTCAGTGTCCAATTTCTCTATCTACCCCCATTTGCAAAGTACTTGTGCATCAGAGACAAGTTGTTGTTAAAGTATGTGTGTAGACCTGGAGCTCAGCTGCCAGAGAGCAGTTGAATAAAGCAGGGTGTCCCCTTGGGACGCTGTCTGTGAAATCGATCACCCTTGATGTGAGACCTTGAACTTTAGTTATTCACTGATGGGGTAGAACTGAATGTGAAATTGCATTCTATTATTTCTCACTTCACGCTGTCTCAGAGTGTAAATCGATTCTCAGCTGGGAGGAAGGGGATATGATTCAAGCTGCCTTACACTTTCTGCATCCCTGATGTGTTGTGCTGAAGATGTTTTCATTCTAAGTGGCGTACGGCAGTTTCTAAAACGTAGTCCCTGATAGAATCACTAGAGCAGTGTTTGCATTGTTGAAACTATCACAAATTCAACTGGTGAATGTAGCTATTTCAGTCTCTGATCACCAAAAAAGTTTGACTCAAATAATTGATCAAAAATGCTTTCATTTATAAAATACAAGCACTAAAAAGATACATCTTGTCCATCAAGTTATGGCTGTGTACAGCTCCAGTACACCGTTCAAACCAATTGGAGAAATCCCATCTTACTTTACTCATTCAGGTAAACAGACACTGTAAAAAGGAAAGGAGGCATAAGCTACGTTTCAATTTATTTCTCTTAAAGGCATGAATCCATTAGGTTTATTTCGAAGACCCCAATTCTCCTGGGCCAACCACTGCAGACATCCAAGAGGATTAGTGACCTCTAAATGTCACAGTGAACCGGGTCCCTAAGAGGCATGTGACATAGGCCATGGCATATGTATCTGTGTAATGTTTCCTGTCCTTTGTGACTATGCATAGGCTTCACATGGGGCCTTACAGAGCAGCATTACTGTGATCAAAGACTCAGTGACAAGGAGAATCAAACCTGCAGCCTTGCTATCATGATGTACATAACCTTGTTATATTTTGGATCAGCATCTAATATTGGGATGCAGAGACAGCTCGCTTAGTATCGATGAATGGTGGGATAATCTAAATTTACACAGAAATCCAATAATTTGGGACAGGAAGTGTAAAAATGGCCAGGTTTCTGAAATCTTAAATTTTACTGAACTTTATCGCGATCTTGTAACTGGCATAAAATATATATTAATACGAAGAAATTGTTCAATTTAATTATATTTTGCTTCAGCTCTTACTTAATGAGATGCCAGTACATTGGGTTAAAAACCCTATTATTAAATGATCTTGATACTACAGTTGCCAACTCTACCGGAATGGCTGGGAGACTACTGGATTCATCATCAACCTCCCGGTGGCTATTAAAAGCAATCCAGAAGATGTTAAAATTATAATTCTGTGATTCCATTCTGGAATTCATAGGGCTGGATTATTCCGCCCCACCCGCCGCAAGATCGTCAAGGGCGGGATGCGGACCATGTAAAGGTCCATGACCTTGGGCAGAAATCTCCGGCCACCGGGCGAGTGTGGCCGGAGAATCCCACCCATAGTCCTCAACCAACGGCCAATCATGAATGTTGATGATTGCATTTGTAGCAGTTCTGCAGGCACAGCGTGATGATATAGATGTGACTGAGGTGACATATGTACTGTGCAAACAAACATTGCTGCAGCCGCTACCTGTTAATTTTTGATGTATAGAATGTTTGCGCCTCGAGCCAACCTCTATGTGCAGCCGAAAGAAATTCCTGGGACACGAGGTCAAATGGGGCACTGCTACACTAGAAGAATTACTTTGATTAAATAGGCCTAAAAGGCTGTCTTAAAACAATGTAATCAATAAAGCTACTGATTTTGCAACTTTCTGTTTGTGAAATCGCATTCATATTGTCGAAAAAATGTTGGACTCAGTAAGTTGTAATTTAGAACCAGCTAGAACGGCGATGAAATAGCAGCGACCGAACAGGAAATGGAGACTTTGGCCCTGGTTAAAGCCTGGGCCTTTCCTGCGCCTTATCAATCATTAAGGTTTGAGCGCATTACATCAGAAGCCTCAAAAAGGCAGTTGATCAGAATGTCACCAATTTTTAACGCAGTATTGTTTCATTTGTTTTCTTCTAATCCTGGGACACTGAACAAGCCAGAATTGAACATCGAAAAGACGGCAAAATCATTAATGCAGGGGAAAGAAAGGAAAAACGGGAGAGAAAGGAAAAACCGTAAAGAGAAATAAATGTCTGAAAACTGAGACTGGGAGAACGGCCAAGGGAAATGAGTAAGTTGACAGGGTAGATGAAAAATATAAACAGAACATGCTGGTAAAGCTCAGCAGGTCTGACAGCTTCTGTGGAGAGAGAAGCAGAGTTAATGGGTGGGATTCTCCGAAATGGAGGCAGAGTGTTCGCACCGTCGTGAATGCCGTCGAGGTTCACGACGGCCCCTATCCCGACCGATTCAGGGCCCGATAATGGGCTAGGAGCGGCGCCGCATCATTTACGGTGAATCGTCCTCTCCGTGTCCGCCCCGCAAGAAGATGTCTGACGGATCTTGCGGGGCTGCGGAAGAAAGGAGGTCCTCCTTCAGAGAGGCTAGCCCGACGATCGGTGGGCACCGATCGTGGGCCAGACCCCATTTGAGTTCCTCCCCCGGTGCAGGATCCCCCCTCGCCACCCCCGCAGGCCGCCCCCCAGTGTTCCCGCGCTGTTCCCGCCAGCAGCGACCAGGTGTGGACGGCGCCGCGGGGAACCCGCCGTTTTGGGCAGGCTGCTCGGCCCATCCGGGCCGGAGAATTGCGGGGGTACTGGTGAATCGCCATTTTGGCTGTCTCGGGCGATTCACTGGACCGCGCCGCGCAAAACGTAATTGTGCCGATCTGGCCACTTCCGTGAATCGCGGGAGGGCGTCGGACCGGCGTGGTGGGAAAATTTGGCGACCCAGGCGATTCTCCCAACCGGCGCGATAGCGGAGAATCGCACCCAAGATTTCCACTTCAATTTGACTTTTCTTCGGAACTTCGGGCAGATGAGAAATTGGGTCAGTGAAGAAATTCACTTACTTACACTCGTCTTTCTATCACATCAGTGCTGCCGACGCCTTCCAGAATATGCCCAGCCAGAGGTGAAAACCCTACTTGGCTCTTGTGTCAGCACTAAACTCTTCCCATTTTGATACAACATAGAGGAAACTCGCTTTGCTGTGTCTCAGCAATGAGGTAACAATTCCTCTGGTGGTTGCGGCTGAAATCTGAGGGTTTGTGAAGATATCCTCTGTTTGGGCAGCAGTCTGGAATTATTTTGTAAAGCCTGCTCTAATTTGGCTGGTACAGCTTCAGACGACAAAGCAGCCAGGCTTCTAACACTACCCCTGAGGGAAGGTATCGGCCAAGTGGGCCAAGGACAATCTAGGCCATTCTTTTAGAACTTGTTTACTGTCTTCCTAGAATTAACAAGCAGACAAAAGTTTCACAAGCTCATTTAAAATACAAGACATAGAGCGACCAGAGGAATTCTTAATAGCATGATGTTATCGAGAAGAGCATCCGTTCACCGTGGAGGGATTGGCAAGGAGGAAAAAGTTGCGGGGGCAATTTGACAGGCTGACAACAGGGAGGGTGGTAGGGCAACTGCGCAGGGCAAGAGGGGTGCAATACGAGTATGGGGAGAAGGCGAGCCGTATGCTGGCGCACCAGCTGCGGAGGCAGGCTGCGTCCAGGGAAATATTGAAGATCCGGACTGGGGCTGGGGATGTGATGTCAGAGCCAGGGAAGATAAATGAGGCATTTAGAAAGTATTACCAGGGACTTTATGAGGCAGACCCAGGAGGAGAGGAGGGGGACATGGGGTGGGTTCTGGACGAGCTGGAATTTCCCCAGGTGGAGGAAGCAAAGAGGCAGGCGTTGGAGGAGCCCCTGGGGCTGAGGCAGGTGCTGGATAGTATCAGGGGTATGAAGTCGGGGAAGGCCCTTGGGCTAGATGGGTATCCAGCAGAATTTTATAAGGAATTTGCGGTGGACCTGGCACCACATCTGTTGGGGGCGTTTAATGAAGCACTGGAGAAGGGGGAGTTGCCAGAGACGATGAAGCAGGCAGTAATCACACTCATCCCAAAAAAAGGGAAGGAGCCAGTGGAATGCGGGTCGTATAGACTCATATCACTATTGAACATGGATGTGAAAGTATTGGCTAAGTTTTTGGCGGGGAGGATGGAGGATTGTGTCCTGGGGATGGTTGCAGAAGATCAAACAGGCTTCGTGAAGGACAGGCAGCTCGAGGGTAATATAAGTCGGCTGTTGAATGTGGTGATTAATCCGTCGAGAGCTCTGATACCGGAGGTAGTGGTGTCTGTCCATGGACGGGGAAAAAACATTTGATCGGGTGGAGTGGCGGTACTTGTTCGAAATTTTTGGAAGGTTTGGGCCGTGATTTGTGGCATGGGTGCGGATGCTGTATGTGGCGCCAAGAGCGAGGGCGAGGACGAATGATATGAGCTCACAAAGCTTTGACTTACACAGGGGTACGAGGCAGGGCTGACGCTGTTGCCGCTGCTGTTTGCGCTGGCCATAGAGCCATTGGCGATGGCTCTCAGTGGGTCGGCAGAGTGGCAGGGGATAATGAGGGGACAGAGGGAGCATCGGGTGTCGCTCTATGCCGATGCCCTCTTGCTGTATGTTTCGGATCCGTTGGAGAGTATAGGAAGGATTATGGGCCTGTTGGGGAGGTTTGGAGGGTTCTCGAGATACAAGCTGAATGTAGGGAAAAGCGAGATATTCCCGGTGAATGAACTGGCACAGCGGGATAATTTAGGGGGGATGCCATTAACGGTAGCGAGGGATAGGTTTAGGTACTTGGGGATTCAGGTAGCGAGAGAATGGACAGGGCTCCATAAGTGGAACTTAACGGGGGAATGGATAGTGTATACAGGAGGTGGAGGGAAGTGGAGCTGGTCAAGGTGAGGGATTTGTATTTGGAGGAAGGGTTCGCCAATCTGGAGGAGCTAAGGGAGAGGGTAGAGCTGCTGAGCGGTAGTGGGTTCAGGTATCAGCTCGATCCTCCACCTCAAGATCTTATCGTTTTTGATCTTACCCCGCTGTGTATTATTGAACATGAAGGCAACCGACCGTTGGTCAGTGAGGAGAGTGAATCTCCTGCCGGCCAGGTAAAGCCTCCAATGCCGCACAGCTTCCACAATGGCTTGAGCCTCCTTTTCGACAGAGGAGTGCCAAATTTCGGAGGCATGGAGAGTGCATGGAAAAGAATGCCACGGACCTGCCTGCCTGGTTGAGGGTGGCGGCCAGAGCTACGTCCGATGCATCGCTCTCGACCCGAAAGGGGAGGAACTCGTCGACCGCGTGCATCGTGGCCTTGGCGATATCTGCCTTGATGCGGTTAGAGGCCTGGTGGGCCTCAGCTGTCAGGGGAAAGACTGTGGACTGAATGAGTGGGCGGGCCTTGTGCGCATAGTTAGGGACCCACTGGGCATAATAGGAGAAGAACTCCAGGCATTGTTTCAGGGCCTTGGGGCAGTGGGGGAGGGGGAGTTCCATGAGGGGGCGCATGTGGTCGGGGTCGGGCCCTAGAACTCCATTTTCCACAACATAGCCAAGGATGGCTAAGCGGTTGGTGCGGAACACGCACTTCTCCTTATTGTACGTGAGATTAAGGAGTTTGGCGGTGTGGAGAAATTTGCGAAGGTTAGCGTCGTGACTCTGCTGATCGTGGCCGCAGATGGTGACGTTGTCTATGTACGGGAAGGTGGCCCGCAGTCCGTACTGGTCAACCATTCAGTCCATCTCACGTTGGAAGATCGAGACCCCGTCAGTGACGCTGAAGGGAACCCTAAGGAAGTGATAAAAGCGGCCATCTGCTTCGAACGCAGTGTATTGGCGGTCCTCCTTGCGGATGGGGAGCTGGTGGTAGGCGGACTTCAGGTCCACTGTGGAAAAGACCCGGTACTGTGCAATCTGATTGACCATATCAGATATGCGTGGGAGGGGATACGCGTCGAGCTGCGTGTACCGATTGATGGTCTGACTGTAGTCAATGACCATCCTGTGTTTCTCTGCAGTCTTTACTCCTACCACTTGGGTTCTCCAGGGGCTGTTGCTGGCCTCAATGAAGCCTTCCCGCAGAAGCCACTGGACCTCCGACCTGATGAAGGTCCTGTCTTGGGCACAGTACCGTCTGCTCCTCGTGGCGACGGGTTTGCAATCCGGGGTGAGGTTTGCAAACAAGATACGGTGGGGGGCGGGGGGGGGGGGGGGGGGGTGGGTAGGGGTCCGCCGAATTTTAAAGTTAAGCTTTGGAGGTGGCACTGGAAGTCCAGGCCGAGTAACAGGGCAGCATAGAGGTGGGGGAGGGTGTAGAGCCGGAAGTTGCTAAATTCTACACCCTGGACGGTGAGGGTCGCGATGCAGTACACCCAGATTTCCACGGAATGGGATCCGGAGGCCAGGGAGATTCTCTGGGTAACGGGGTGTACCGCGAGGGAGCAGCGCCTTACTGTAGTGGGGTGGATGAAGCTTTCGGTGCTCCCAGAGTCAAGAAGGCAGGAAGTCTTGTGCCCATCGATTTTCACCGTTGTCGTTGCGGTTGCGAGGTTGTGGGGCCGGGACTGGTCGAGAGTGATCGAGATGAGCTGCGGCTGATGCTGGCAGGCCCCGGGCTGGTCAGTGGTGGTGGCAGGCGATGAGCAGCCAGACGAGCTTCCTGATGGGCTGGGGCCCTGAGGCACCGTCCGAAATATAGCCGAAGATGGCGGCGCCCATGGGGCGCACATGGCGGGTGGCATTAAAGATGGTGGAGCCTACGGGCCGCACATGGCCTGTGGAGAAGAAGATGGTGGCGCCCACTGGCCGCACGTGGCCTGCGGAGAATAAGATGGCGGCGCCCACGGGCCACATGTGGGGGGTGCAGGAACGCCGGGCCTGGAAACAGCAGCGAACGACCAGGCCTGGCACACAGCAGCAAAATGTCCCTTCTTTCCGCAGCTGCTACAGGTTGCACTCCGCGCCGGGCAGCGCTGCTGGGGGTGTTTGTTCTGCCCGCAGAAGTAGCATTTGGGCCCCCCGGGGTTGGCTGGCTGCCGCTCAGCGCAGGCTTGCGGTGGGCTGGGGTCGGTAGCTGGTGGGGCTCACGATGCCCATGAGGGTGCCGTGCGGTCGGGGGCGTACGACTGGATGTTACGGGAGGCCACTGTTAACGGGTTCGCGAGCTGCCTGGTTCCCGCAAGATCAAGCGTACCCCCCTCCAATAGACGCTGATGGATGTACGTCGACCCCATGCCCGTAACAAAAGTGTCTCTGATTAAAAGTTCTGTATGCTCGACTGCCGAAACTGCCTGGCAGTCACAGTTCCTCGCCAGGATGTGCAGGGCACGCCAGAAATTGTCTAGGGACTCACCGGGGAGTTGCTGTCTCCTGGACAGGAGGTGCCTGGCGTATAGTTTGTTGGCCGGCCGAACGTAATGTCCTTTCAGGAGCTCCATTGCTTCAGATTAAGTGGGCGCATCCCGGATGAGAGGAAAAATGTCAGGGCTCACCCGTGAATAAAGGACCTGGAGCTTCTGTGTGTCTGAGGGTTCTTCAGTGGATGTTCGGAGGTAGCTTTCGAAGCAGGCTAGCCAGTGGTCAAAAGCGGATGTAGCATTGGCTGCTTGAGGGCTCAACTGTAGGCGATCAGGCTTGATGCGAAGTTCCATCGTTTTAAAATCTTTGCTCAATAAATTGATGCACTATCAATTACTACAAAGACGAGAGTAGTGAATAATCGAGGCTTTATTGAGCAAAGATGTTGTGCCTCCTGTAGCTGCTACCAGAAAGGGAGCAGCACCGGCGAGCACACACATTTATACGCCGCCTACTGGGCGGAGCCAGCAGGCAGGGATTTACCCAGGTACCTCTAGTACAGGTGTCTTACCGTACTACATCTAATATACATCTAATACAGTTAGTGGTGACTACCACAAAGTATGAGTTAAGGGGCTCAGCAGGAGAGTTTGAGAAAAGGTGGGGGATGTTTGTACCGTGTTTGAGGAGCTGTTTGTCGCAGGGGGGTGGGTTGATGGGGAGGGGGGTGAAAAAGGAGAAAAATCTGTACAAACTGTATAGTTGATTGTTGGGAAGAATGTTTTCCGGGGTGTTTGCTGTAACCTACTTTGATACAAGTTTGAATAAAATGCGTTTATAAAAAAAAAGAGAAGCGCATCTGTTATTGTGCCAGAGTGACATTTTCATTTCCACCAACTACCAACAGATTTCCTGCACCAGCTGATAATATCTGACAGATTGTTAATTTAATGCTCAATTATATTCCAGTTCTCTCCTGTGCACACACCCTTTCTACACGGGATTAAAAATAAATTAAATCTTGAATTTCGGAGATGAAAAGACAGGTTTTCCTTAACTGTTTGATATTTAAAAGATATACTCGTTGTTGGACTCACTCCTTTAGATTGCCTAAGAATTGGTTGTTGGGCATATTTTGCAGTTTAAATGATCATTAGAACATTCTTTAATAATCAGTGTGACAAAGTAAAGGTATTGTACCCTCTGCGTACATGGATATCAAACAGCTTATAAAGTTGAACTTTTTAAATAATTTCAGTAGTACCTGCAGAAAAGCAAAACATCCAATTCACGGTACAGTATTAAAAACAGAAAATGCTGGAAAAGCTCAGCAGAGTTAGAAGTGTTCAGTTTATGCCACTATAATAATCTGTCTACATCTTTATTGAGCAGCTAACATCGCTATGGTTAGGAAGTGGGTAGTGGGGGAAGGGTCGGTGTGGGAGCGGATGGAGGTGGCCTCTTGTAGGAGGACGAGTTTAGCCTCTGCCATCCTCACCAGCCAGGTACTCCACAAGTCCAGTGATGGTGGCGGCCTTGAGGGTATGGGGGTAGTGGCGGCAGCATCTGAGACTGGAAGGTGCCTCGGTGTGGGCACCAATTTGTGACAAGACAGGTGGGGGGAGGGGGTTGGATAAGGGGGTTAAAAAGGGGTAAGGCAGGATGGGAGGAGGGGGAGGGCAGGGGGAGTTTGGGTGTTGATTAATTAGTTAATATGTTGTTCCAGTTTGCTCTTGTTCTTAGTTGTGTGCTTGCTGTTTATATAAATGCCTTTAAAATATTTTTTTAAATAAAAATATATTTTTACATTGACTGCGTCTTATAAATGAAAACCAAGAAACATGTCCTGAGGGGATAAATTTCACAGCGATTTTAGACTTTGAAGATTTAGTCTAGGTATGGGATATGTGCAACTATTCCAATAAAACCAAAAATAATCAGATCAGCATGAAGGAGATGTGAAACAGAGTAACATGCTAATATGTTAATTGAGATATCCAGATAATTGAGTTTAAAATGTATATCCAGTGTGAGGGACTGTAAACAGCCTTTCGACAGTTCATTGAATGGACGAATTTGTATAGTTCCTGTCCGGTTAGACTGATTCGGAAACTCGTCAGCTACTCGGTAACTCATTTTCAATGAGAAACCCCTGTGAAGGGCTGTGAGATATGGGGCGAAATTCTCCCCCAACGGCGCGATGTCCGCCGACTGGCGCCAAACACGGCGCCAATCAGATGGGCATCGCGCCGGCCCAAAGGTGCGGAATGCTCCGCATCTTTGGGGGTCGAGCCCCAACATTGAGGGGCTAGGCCGGCGCCGGAGGGATTTCCGCCCCGCCAGCTGGCGGAAATGGCCTTTTTTGCCCCGCCAGCTGGCGGAAATGGCGTTTGTTGCACCGCCAGCTGGCGCGGAAATGCGGCGCATGCGCGGGAGCGTCAGCGGCCGCTGACAGTTTCCCGGCGCATGCGCGGGAGCGTCATCGGCCGCTGTCAGTTTCCCGCGCATGCGCAGTGGGGAGAGTCTCTTTCGCCTCCACCATGGTGGAGGCCGTAGCGGAGGCGGAAGGGAAAGAGTGCCACCACGACACAGGCCCGCCCGCGGATCGGTGGGCCCCGATCGCGGGCCAGGCCACCGTGGGGGCACCCCCCGGGGTCAGATCGCCCCGCGCCCCCCCCCAGGATCCCGGAGCCCGCCCACGCCGCCTGGTCCCGCCGGTAAATACCAGGTTTGATTTACGCCGGCGGGACAGGCAATTTCTGGGCGGGACTTCGGCCATCCGGGCCGGAGAATCCAGCGGGGGGCCCCGCCAACCGGCGCGGCCCGATTCCCGCCCCTGCCCAATCTCCGGTACCGGAGACTTCGGCGGGGGCGGGGGCGGGATTCACGGCGGCCAACGGCCATTCTCCGACCCGGCGGGGGCTCGGAGAATGATGCCCATGATGCAGGACACCAACTGTCACAGAGAGAATCAGATAAATGTAGATGAGTGGTTTTAAGACGTTAGGCTTCAGTTTAAAAAATGTTTTATGTTATAGTAGAAAAGAAGGTGGATTTTCTACTGGGAATCTGGATGCTTTCAGACAGGCCTATAGTGATGTTTTGAGGAAAATGGGGGAATCCCCACCCCATAAACAGTTTCCTTCCCCATCGATGTTGGTTGCTCACCCATCCCATCTCAAATCACCATGACAATGGACAAATGAGGCTTAGTACTCTGGGAAATTTTTAATGCCCCTTTACATCTCAGGTGAAGGGGAAGACAGAACAAGAGAAAGGAATCAACGTACTGCAGTGAGGAGGTGTGAAGATTGGCAGCAATATTGGAGAAGGCCAAATCTCCAACTACCAGGCCCTCCAAGAGCCTGGTGATTGGCTGCTAGGCTTATTCATAGTGTATTCAAATGACAGGATCATTTTAAAGCCATCAAAAACACCCATATCAGGTGATCCAGTGCATGTCCATGGCTTGTTTTTTCTTCACAATGGCAGACTCCCTCTTGAGAATGATGATACCATCTTGAGCTTGCCCTGTGCACATAACTGCCTCGGAACAAGCATACTACTCTTGGTGGAACTGGGTTAACAGACAGTCTGATGCATTAGGGAACGTTACTTAAAGGAATGATGGTGGCTAACAACGGCAAACATTCAACGAGTGTATGGATGAACTGCCATAATTGTTAATTCCTGCCTGGCTCAAAAATAAAGGTGGACAAACCATGGCTTACAAGGGAAATTAGAATTAGTATTAGATCAAAAGAAGAGGCATACAAATTGCCCAGAAAAAAACCAGCAGATTTGAGGATAGGGAGCTGTTTGTTTTCCCCATCTCAATCAACCCCTTTCTCCTCCTCTGCTGAATTTACAGTACGAGAGTAAGTTCACGGGGAACATAAAAAGATTGGTGAAGACAAATGTAGGTCCCTTACAGTCAGAAACAGGGGAATTAATAATGGGGAACAAAGAAATGGCTGAGTACACACTTTGGTTTTGTCTTCACAAAGGAGGACACAAATAACACACCAGAAATGTTGGAGAACGCAGGTGTAATAATCCACAGGAGGCAGGGGTACCGTCACTACACCAGTATTTATTTGCAATAACTATATCCAAGAGCAGCTCTAAACAGTGCTGCTAGCATTCCAGTCAACTTAAGACTGCTTCACAAAGCCTACACCGGTGCTTATATGACCCCCCTCAATGAGCTATCATTGAGGGAGCTCATACTCCAATTGGCCAACCAATAATGCCAATTGGAGGTCATTACAGCAGGTTTAGTGAGCGGGAGGAACTGAAGGAAATCAATATTAGTAGGGAAATGGTGTTGGGGATATTGTTGGGATTGAAGGCCGATACAACCCCAGGGCCAGATAGTCTGCAAAGCAGAGTACTTAAGGAAGTGGCCCTAGAAATAGTGGATGCATTGGTAGTCGTTTTCCAAGATTCTATAGAACAATTCCTACAAATTGGAGGGTAGCTAATGTGGCCCCACTATTTAAAAAAGAGGTAGAGAGAAAACGGGGACTGCTCGACCAGTCAGCCTGACATTGGTAGTGGGAAAATATTGGAGTCCATTATAAAAAATTTAACGCAGAGCACTTGGAAATCAGTGGCAGGATCAGATAGAGTCAGCATGGATTCATGAAATGAAAAATGAAATGAAATGAAAATCGCTTATTGTCACAAGTAGGCTTCAAATGAAGTTACTGTGAAAAGCCCCTAGTCGCCACATTCCGGCGCCTGTTCGGGGAGGCTGGTACGGAATTGAACCGTGCTGCTGGCCTGCCTTGGTCTGCTTTAAAAGCCAGCGATTTAGCCCTGTGCTAAACCAGCCCCTGAAAGCTAAATCATGCTTGACAAATCTACTGGAATTCTTTGAGAATGTAACCAATAGAGCTGGTGGGGGGAGCCAGTTGCTGTGGTTTATTTGGACTTTCAAAGGGGTTTCGACAAGGACCCACATAAGAGATTTGTGTGTAAAATGAAAGCACATGGTATTGGGGGTAGAGGCTGGGATTCTCCGCTTGGGAGATTAGGGGCGGGATTCTCTGACCCCGCACCACGCTGCCCCGATGCCGGCAGGCGATTCTCTGCAGAGCAGAGAATCGGCACCATTGGTGCCGGCGTGGTTGGCGCCGCGCCGGTCGCAGGCCACTCTACACGGCCGGCCCACCGATTCTCCTGCCTGGATGGGCCGAGCTGCCCTAAGAAAAGAGCCGAGTCACGTCGGTGCCGTTCTAACCTGCTGTGGGCCGGAGGGACCTCGGCGTGTAAGGGTCGGGTGGCGGCCTTTGTGGGGGGGGGGGGAGGCGGGTTCCGTCCCTCGGGGGGCCTCCGATGTGGCCTGGCTCACGATCGGGGCCCACCGATCAGCGGGCCGGCCTCAGTGGCTGGGGGCCTCCTTTCCTACCCGCCGGCCCCTGTAGTCCTGCGCCATGTTGCGTCGGTGCCGGCGCGTTGAAGGAGGCCACTGCGCATGCGCGTCTTGGCGCCGGTGCCACTGCGCATGTCCTCGTTGGCGCCGGCGCAACTGGAATTAGTCGTGGGAGCGGCCCGTTCATGCTGTCGTAAAACGCGACGGCGTTTATGTTGGCGTGAACACTCTAACGCGGGATTGGAGAATCCCGCCCTAGGTTATCCCGCCAGAGGTGAATTAAATCAGGAAGTGATTCCCAATCTTCAGCCATGCAAATTTATACATAGTAAGGGTTGCTAGGGAGTCCCAAGGGAATCCCGCTATCGGGTCATTATTTTGAGTGGGCAAGGTCCCATAGCCAGCCACTCTCACCCCCTCACATCAGAAATCAGTCCCCACCTTCCCACGCCCCCCCAATTTTTTGGTTGAATTGTGCTCTGTATGTTTTCCAGAAGGAGTTAGATATAGTTATTATGTTTTCAAGAAAGATGTTTTTAAGAAGGAGTTGGATATAGCTCTTGGAGCGAAAGGGATCAATGGAAAAAGGGGGGACTGCAGGAACAGGTTTCTGAGCTGGATAATTAGCTATGACCATAATGAATGGCGGAGCAGACTCAAAGGGTCGAATGGCCTCCCCCTACTCCTATTTTCTATGTTTCTGTGTTAGTCCCACCCTACCTACTTGCAGCAGTTATACAGCCCATAAGGAAAATTTCTCCCAGGGGGTTCATGATTCTTGCAAATATTGGGTTAAAGTGCTTTGTCATAGTGGCACCATGGACTTCTAATGGATGATCCTTCAGTGACAGCAATAATCAATTGGATTGGATTTATTTTGCAGCAGTAAAGACACAGGACCGGACTTTTGTCCCCAGATGGAGGCACCTGTGGAGGCACTGGGTGCTAAAATTCAGGTTGTTGGCTGACTTCCTGGTGTGCCTGACCCATCCCTTCCCCAGGCTTTTTTCCTCCGAGATGGGGTAGCAGTTGGCAGAGCTACCCACCTGCAAGTGGCAGGCAGCCAATTAAGCAGGGTAAATGGCTTATTCTCAGAAGCCAACTGGAATTTTCCAATCGACCTGCATGTCCCCTGAGGCATTCATTGAGGACCTGCCCAGCTACCTGAAGGTGGCACCCCAATGCCAGACCTGGAGAGCTTAGTGTTCCAAACAATATTTGAGGCCCTCCTCTCCTGCCTGACCACAGCTCTGGCCCTTGGCCCATCATCAGGGTCCCACACCAAAATCTTCCCCGCAGATTATCACAAACGTCCTGAGCAGTCTCAAGGAGATAGGTTAGCGGTGGTTCAGCACTTTCACAAGACCATCAATAAGTTTATGTCAAGATGTAAATTAGCTTCAAGGTACAAACACACTAACATACAGAAGCATCTAAATGAGTTTTGGAAGTCCAGTGATCTAAATTTCTTTTTTAAAAACAAAAACAATGCATTCCAGATGCATTTCAAAAACAGAGACTCAAACCATTTGAAATGTTTTGGTTTCTTTAGAAGCCTCAAGCAGGATAAATTTTCCCATCATATTTAAAAAGTCACTAACGACCAGAGAGGAGACAAAAATGGTCTCAAGGCTATTTCATCAGAGGCTTGGGTGGGATTCTTCGGTCCGCCAGTTGCGATTTCCTGGGGGTGCACATCCTCACCGGCTGCAGAATTCTCCGTTCCTGCCATTGTGGCCACCCCACACTGCTGGGAAACCCTGGGGCATGGGTGCCCTGCCGGCGCAACAGAGAATCCCGCCGGAGAAGAATCCCCCTGTTTATGTGATTGTTACCAGGATATTAGTGGGATGATTTTGCATTAATCCTTCCTTCCTTAATCTCCCACCAGATTCCTTCCTTTGGCCTCGATGACAGGATGGTCAGAACCCTATACTGTCTTCACAGTTGTGGACAGCATCAATCTGTGGTCAGCTAATTGGAGCTCAGATCTGGCTTTGACTGATAAATTGCTCTTGCAAGCAGTCCCCCACCCAACAGCCTGCATCAAACAAAGTGGCTCCAGAGAGAGAGTAGGCAAATGAAGTGACAGTGGATTTAGTGGCCTATAGTCAGCTTGGTTCAGTTCAGGAAAAACTGATAAAATTACAATGATTGCTTTTCATTCATAAATTTCTGAAAATATTTGAGGTTTAGAAGATCAATACTTATCCGAGCCAGGCGAGCTAGGGATTGGGTTTTAAGATAGTCATCCAAATGAAATTCTGTTTGGCTCGCTTCGTATCGATCAACAGAATATTTCCTACTGCAATTTAATACAATATGTAATTTGTAACTCTGGATACAGGACTCTGCTCATGGGTACAAAACCTGGATTTCAGTTTCAGCCATATACACCCAGCACAGCAGTGATGGAAAACCTTTTGGGTTATTGTGATCTCAAAAGTAGTTTTGCACTTATAGTGCTAAATCTTGCCCCCTTTAATATCGAGGAACAGGACCATTTCCAGGACTGGGTAAATTCCAATCTTTCTGCCCTGCACATGAACAAAATATGTATCAAATAAAATCTTGAAACGGTTACCAGTAATTGACAGATATCAAATCTCCGCATTCAATGGGAAATTCCCAGAAAACAGAAACAGCTCAAAACGTGCAGCAAATAAGTCAATTGGTGTACATGATTGGAGAAGAAAGGCGCAGTACTTTGGATGGGGATGCTGTTTATGATATGCATTCAGTGCGCACTAATGGTAATCTCTCGAACCTTAACTAGTGGGCGGCCCGGCAACACAGTGGTTAGCACTGCTGCCTCACAGCTCCAGGGTCACTGAGGGAGAGCCTGTAAGGTCCAGCTCAGGCTCATAAACCATCTGCAAACCCACAATCAACGCTGGCAACTCATTTAACCCCAGCTATCTGCAAGAAACAATCACCCTTGACACAAGGGATTGCAGATGACTCTGTGAGAATAGTGCTGGCAGCAGAAGGTGCGGTAAGTCAGACTTTCCCTGCTGACCTGTTCACTTCAAGCCGGTGCTGCTGCTGATGTTGTACCTGGTGCTGTTGCTGCTCCTCTTGTTCCTCACCAAAGGTGCAAGGTAGAGCTGCCTAAGCTGCTTTAGTGTCATGGTGAAGGCTGGCGGCAGGAAAATACAGCTGAAGGTGAGTGAAGTGACTTCCAAGAAGCTGGATATCACCTGACGAGCAGTCATAGCACATTCTTGTGAGCATGCCTGAACTTCTGCAGTTTCAAAGGCTTCCCAACCTGTCTGTTTAGAATAAACACTGCTGTGCGCTCACCTCATTGATCGTGGCGAGTTGCAGAGAGTTCAGGAAACCTATGTGCAGGCTGATAACGCCAGAATGTAGGATTAAATTAAATCAGAATTTTTGCATATGATGACTTTCTTAATAGGTTAGAGAGGGGAAGGGGGGGGGGGGGGTTCCCCCTACCCTGAAAATCCGTTCATCTCAAACCTCCAATCGTCTATGGACCTGCTGGAGTGTCGCTGAAATCTCCCTCAATGTCCCGGCCGCACCCTAACATCTCCATCAGGTGACCCTGTACCAGAGGCTCAGCATCAGGCTGGGATCCAGCAGACCTCCAGGTGCTGTCCCCACCTGATGTGCATCAGCAGCTATGTGGTGCTCACCAGATTGTTCCTCAGAAGCTTGACCACTAACGTTTCATACCGAGGTGTGTATATCTGCGCTGGTGGAGGGTGGGTTGAGAGCTGTGATACGTCGATTGTGGCAAGCTCAGAACTCTCCTTTGAGGTGTTCTCCTGGGAAGCAGGAGAGGGGGCCACCCGGGATGGGCCGGCAGCATCGGCTGGAGGACCTGCGGGAGAATGGATGTGTGGTCAGTGGGTGGGATGGGTCAGTCAGTATGGTAATAACAACTCACGTGTGACAGGACCTCTGGGTGCGGCCGGGTGGTCCATCAGCTCTGTGACATCCGCCAGCCTCAGCTTTGGTGACCGCCCTGTCCTCGGCCACACCAGACACCTCTAGGGCCTATTCCTCAAAGGTGGTGAGGATTCAGGGGCGAAATTCTCCTACCCACCCTGCCACATTTCTGCGTCGACCGGCCGGCGGGAGCCTCCGTAACACCGGCCGGTCAATGGGGTTTCCCATTGTGGGGCAGCCCCACGCCGTCGGGAAACCCCCCCGGTGCCGGCAGAACGGAGACTCCCGCCGGCGGAGAATGATGCCCCATATGTCTGGCACCCCTCCGCGGAGACACAGAGAGGGCATTGTAGCCACATGTGTGATTCACAGCAGTCGGAAGGTGTGTGTGAAGGAAAGGATTGAGGCGTGTTGATGGGAGGGGGGGTGAAGGGAGGATTGGGGATCATATGTAGGGTTGGAGGGGGTTGATGCTCGCGTGGGGGCGGAAAGGTCTTGGGGTGGTGGGGGGTGTTGGTGTCAACTCACCCATGGTGCCCAGTGTAGGTCATTGACCTTCTTACGACACTGAGGCCAGTCTTCCTGGTCGACCTCCCCGAAGCACACGGCTGCCACCATCTCGTCCCAGGTGGCACTGGCCGCCCTGTGGCCCACCCTGCCAGACCCTCGGGGGAACAGGATGTCCTTCTTTGCCTCCACTGCATCGAGGAGCCTTCCCAGGTTTGCATCCCCGAATATTGGGACCGGACGTCTCGGCGCCATGGCTGCGTGCTGAGTGGGGCTGATTATACAAATGCTGTTTAAGTGCTGCAGGGGGGGCGGGGGGGGGGGGGGGGGGGGGGGTGGGTGGGGGGGGGGGGGTGCTGGTGAGTGCAGTCCTCGTGAATCGGTTAACGAGCCTTCATTTGCGGTGAGAAGCCCATGGGATCTCGTTAAGTTGGATAGCATTGCTGGCCTCGCTGGGCCGAGAGCTGAGAAGCTTGCAGCAGTTCCCGCTCGCTACCACACCTAGAAATCTTTCCAGAGAATCGCGCCCATCTTGTGCAGGGTACAGAGCTCTTCGATCATCCAATTTAGCAAGTGAGAGGGATTTGCCCTGGATGTTCAGTTATGTAAGGCCATTTCTTCAAGAAATCAATGGGATAAAGGGAAGGATAAAAAATGTACATCTTGCTGCTGCAAACATCCATCTATATTAATCACCACCTGTGAATTGCTGGGCAGCAGCAGCTAAGTGAATAATATCACTAGCTGTTTCTGTAGCTGCTACTTAAATGGATGTGTAGGCTTTTTACTCTCAACGTGTGGAAAGCAGATGAAGCCTCTGGGAGAGTGGTGCAGGGTAATATCTATTAAGAGTCCAATGATGGATATGGACAGGAACTTACTGGCGAGACAGGTTTGATTAGTTCTTAGATCATGGTGGCGAGCTACTTACTGCCAATACTGAACTGTAGCCCTGTGACTGATTTGATCAGAATTCTTATTAAGTCTTTCTCACCTCTGAGGAAAACACCAAGACTGATAAAATCTAGGGGGAGAGGTGAAGCAAAATTATTACAAAGTGTGAACAGCGATTCCGAGGAAACACAAGTTTGTGGCTCATTAATCAGCCGAGTAACTTCAGTATGGAAAGCAATTCTTTTGTTCGATGGTGGTGCTACGATTTAGAGGGATTTGATAACATCCACACGCACAATTGCAAAGAAAGTGGGACAACGTTAATATGACTCTGGTGTGATAGATAATACAGGTTTCTCTCGATAACTGTTTTTAATTCTGATTGCCAAGCAATAAAAAAGGCATTTAAGCATTGGAGGAAATGTAGGGAGGTAATATGATGCAAATCCCCAGAGTGAGGGGTGAGAGTTATGCAGAAAGGCTGAAGAAGCTTGGGGATCAAATTCATCACAGGTGGTAACACAGAACAGGGGTGCATGGTATCAGATGACCAGCCTATTGTATATAGCCACTGATATTCTGTTTCATTGCAGCCAATGGAATTAAATCTCAGGTGCTGCTAGAATGGTTGGGGAGGATTTAAACTAATATGGCAGGGGGATGGGAATGTCTGTCAGGACTCAGAGCAGGGGGAATCGAGAAAAAGACAGCAGGTAGAATAAGAAAAGTGATAGGCAGAGATATCATGGGCATGTATCAGGTAATGACACTTTAAATAATCATAGGGACGGGACAAGCACTGTTATAAGAACGAGCCTTAAGGTTTGTACCTGAACGTGTGGAGCATTCAAAATGAAATGGATAAATTAATTGCGCAGATAGATGTAAAGGGGTATGATATGGTTAGTATTACAGAGACATGGCTCCAAGGTGACCAAGGATGGGAACTAAACATTGAAAGCTATTCAGTTTTTAGGCAGGACAGACAGAAAGGAAAGGGTGGTGGTGTGGCATTGTTGATTAAAGAAGATATTGATACAATATTGAGGAAATATATCAGCACAGATGATGTGGAATCTGGCTGGGTCGAATTACGAAATACCACAGAGCAAAAAACATTCACGGGCGTGGTATACACACCACCAAACTGTAGTGGTACGTTTGAGAATATTAGATAGGAAATCAGAGATGTGATGAAGCAACATCTGTGATAATGGGTGACTTTATTCTGCATATAGATTGGGTCAATTAAATTAGTCACTGTACAATAGAGGAAGAATTTCTGGAGTGTATACAGCATGGTATGTTGAAGAACCAACACGGGAACAGGCCATCTTGGACTGGGTGTTGCACAATAAGAAAGGATTCGTTAGCAGTCTAATTGTGAAAGAACCCTTGGGAATGAGTGACCATAATATGATAGAATTCTTTATCAAGGTGGATAGTGAGGTAGTTGATTCTGAGACAGGGTCCTCCACCTCAGTAAAGGTAACTATGATGATATGAGGCATGAGTTGGCTATGATGGACTGGGAAACATTACTGAAAGGAAGAACAGTGGACAGGCAATGGCAGGCATTAAGGAATGAATAGGTGAACTCCAAAAGTTCTTTATTCCTATTTGGTACAATAATAGAAAGGGAACTGTGGCCAAACCGTGGCTTAAGTCTTTACAGGCACAGACATTGCGACCGGAGAGAGGGATAATCACAGGTTAAAGAGGTGTGAATTTTCTCAAGCCGGTACAGTTGGTAGGATTTCGGCCAGATGGTGGGGGGTGAATGTCGCTCTCTCCCCACCATTGAATCTGTCTATATATGTGGTTGTACAATCTACCTCTTCACTCACCTGATGAAGGAGCTGCGCTCCAAAAGCTAGTGATTTGAAACAAACCTGTTGGACTTTAACCTGGTGTTGTAAGACTTCTTACTGTCCAATGCTGGCATCTCCACATTATAATATGTCAGCCAGTCAACAGGCCAGGGGGCAGCCTTTCCCCAGGTTGAGGACCTTGGGTTTTAACATCCGCTATTGGAGAGATGTTGACCAATGGGAGAATGGCAACATCTCTGGGAAGATTGTGGTTGCTGCCAGAATGACAACGATCCGAGGTTCAGGACCCAGGTCAGAGTTGAGTGATGGCAGGAGGGGGTTCCTGGAGTCGGCATTGTGGGGGAAGGAGGGGAACGGGAATCGGCATTAAGGACAGGAGGTGGTTTCAGCAGGCTCCTGCCCTCCTGATGCTGAGTCCCTTGGTCAGGCATTGAGTGTCTTTGAATAAAGAATCCTACAACCCTCCTGAGTGCTAGCAAGCAATCACGCCACAGTCTGATGTTGTGCATGCCACATGGTGAGATCCCACCAACTGCTTGGTTAATACCAATGGTAGCAGAGCCCCTGCCCACCATCCTCCTGCCTGATGAACTGTACCTTGACCATCAGGCTTACCACAGGGGAGGTCACAAAATTCAGCAATATGATTGTGACATTGGAAGGTTGGAGGCCATTGAACCTCTTGAGTGCTGTTATGGTTGCACCCATCGAAGTGAATGATGAGCATTTCATCAAGTCCTGTCTTGAGTTTTGTTAGATGATGGAGAGGCCTCCGCACAAGCTCAGCTTGTGAGCTGCTTATTACAGAGAACCCAGTCACTGTCCTGCTTTTCCATGATTGTGTCAGTGGTGACCCCCCCCCCCCTCCCGCCCCCCCCCCCCACAAATGCTGATTTTATTTGAATTTATCTTTATTAATGCAAACTATGGGGTCTTCATTTTTTAGTAGTTACTTATTCTGCACCTCTACAATGTCTTTCTTTAAAGTGTTCCACAGTTGCTGTTCAATCAATACAGTGATTCAATTTAATTCCAGACCCTCACATCTACCAAATAAATGATCAAGGACTGTGATGAGCTATCTGGCCTTGGACTAAATGTACTCTGCCTCAGGAATAAGCAATAGGTTGTGCCTGACTTCCCTTTGGCTGTTTTTAGTACCAGCGAACTGTTAATGACCAATGCCTGTGATAAATGATAGGCCCAACTCACTTGAAAGATTTGTCCTTCTGAAATGAATGGATTACACCTAGGGAAAACTTAAATTAGCTGCACTGTGTCCTTCCTTGTCAGCGACAGATAAAATATGATGGTAGCTACTGGCTTGTGCTGTGGTAAACTGTGCTAAGAACCTGGGTGTGCTGCAGCTTGATGTGATTTGCATAGAGATCTGCATTTAACTGTGATTCTTAATATATGCAGTTCATTATTCTTTTACAGTGAGGAAATCACATTGTGGTGCAAATTGTTATGGCCCCAAGAGTGGTGACACAGTTACTATTTTACATAATTCCCATTTTGTCAACTGGTGTTCAGTTGGTAGCATTCTCAGCTCTGAGCTGCAATGGTCTGGGTTCAACTCGAGGGCAGGAGCACAAAAATCAAGGCCAACACTCCAGTACAGTACTGAGGGAGTGCTGCACTGTTAAGGCACTGTCTTTTGGATGAAATGTTAAACTGGGGCCCTCTCTGCCTGTTTGGTGATATAAAAGATCCCATGGCACCATTTCAAAGAAGTATAATTATCCCCGGTGTCCTGGCCAATGTTTATCCCTAATTAACATCACAAAACAGATTTACTGGTCTGTATCACATTGCTGTCTGTGGGAGTTTGCTTTGTGTGCACTTTGGTGGCCACGTTTCCTACGTTAAAACTGTGACTACACTTCCAAAAAAATGTAATTACCTGTGAAGTTCTTTTAGATATTCATTGCTTGTGAAAAGCATTATATAAATGCGAGGTACTTGTGGTAGCATGGCCCCTTTAAGGGGGTGAGGCACGATCAACTGGACAAAAGACGATAGTTGAATCCAACTGAGGCTTTATTGCTATCAGATATGTGGCCTCCCACAGCAGCTGGTGAAATGGCTGCTGGCTGGAGGACACGCATATTTATACCCCGCCTCCTGGGTGGAGCCAGCAGGCAGGGACTACCGGCGAACCTGTAGTACAGGTCCTACCGTACATCACCTAATATAGGTGCAACAGTGGTTTACCACATTCGCCCCCTGTTAAAAATTGAGTCCGGCGAGGGTGGTGGATAATTATATACAACAATGAGTTGATATTTACAAGATTTGAACAAACAAATGTCCTTTGATGTCCGGTAGACCGGTCAGAGGTTTAGCCGGTCCGGGGCCTTGATGTTCCTCTGGGAGCGACGCTGTGGTGTCAGCGATGTTGGTGCTGATCTGGTCGATGGTGACTCTGGGAGCATGCCGAAATCCTCTTCATTGTCGGGCGTGGGCAGGGGGGGACGGATAGTCCTGGGGGGAGGGGTGGTGTTGGGAGCGACGGGGGAGGGGAGGGTGGCGCCGGGGGCGGAGGGGGTGTGGGGGTGAAACCTGCTGGTGCCAGGTCCCTGAGGGAGATAGTATCCTGGCAGCTGTCGGGGAACGCCATGTAGGCGTACTGGGGGTTTGCGTGGAGCAAGTGCACCCTCTCCACCAACGGGTCCGCCTTGTGGAGTCAGGCGTACTTACGGAGAAGCACGGTTCCCGGAGCTGCGAGCCAAGTCGGGAGCGACACCCCGGATGTGGACTTCCTGGGGAAGGCAAAAAGACGTTCATGCGGTGTACTGTTAGTGGCAGTGCAGAGTAATGAGCGAATGGAGTGGAGTGCCTCAGGGAGGACCTCCTGCCAGCGGGAGGCCGGGAGGTTTCTGGACCGTAGGGCCAGCTGGACGGCCCTCCACACCGTCCCATTCTCCCTTTCTACCTGTCCGTTTCCCCGGGGGTTATAGCTTGTCGCTCTGCTGGAGGTGATACCCCTGCTGAGCAGGAACTGACGCAGCTCATCGTTCATGAATGAGATCCCCTGTCACTGTGGATGTAGGCGGGCAAACAGAGTGAAGATTGTGTTGAGGGCTTTAATGACGGTGGCAGACGTCATGTCGGGGCATGGGATGGCGAAGGGAAAACGGGAGCATTCATCGATCACACTGAGAAAATATGTGTGACGGTCGGTGGAGGGGAGGGGGCCTTTGAAGTGCACGCTGAGGCCTTCACCAGGCGCGTGCGGTCCGGCCGGTAGAAGTGCGGCTTGCACGCCGCACAGACCTGGCAGTCCCTGGTGATTGTCCTTACTTCCTCAGCGGAGTAGGGCAGATTTTGTGCCTTAATGAAGTGGTAGAACCGTGTGACTCCTAGGTGACAAAGGCTGTCGGCAGGGTCTGGAGTCGGTATACCTGTGCGTTGGCACATGTACCTCGTGATTGGGTGTCTGGAGCTCCGTTGAGTTTGCCGGGGCAATACATAATCTCGTAATTATAGGTGGAAAGCTCGATTCTCCACCGCAAGATTTTACCATTTTTGATCTTGCCCCGCTCTGCGTTGTTGAACATGAAGGCTACCGACCGTTGGTCAGTGAGGAGAGTGAATCTCCTGCCGGCCAGGTAATGCCTCCAATGCCGCACAGCTACAACGATAGCTTGGGCCTCCTTTTCGACGGATGAGTGTCGAATTTCCGAGGCATGAAGGGTGCGGGAAAAGAATGCCATGGGCCTGCCTGCCTGATTGAGGGTGGCGGCAAGGGCGACGTCTGATGCGTCGCTTTCTACATGGAAGGGCAGTGTCTCATCTACAGCGTGCATTGTGGCCTTGGCGATATTAGCTCTGATACGGGCGAAGGCCTGTTGTGCCTCGGCCGTCAGGGGAAACTGGGTGGACCCTATGAGTGGGCGGGCCTTGTTCGCATAGTTTGGGACCCACTGAGCATGGTACGAAAAGAACCCCAGGCAGCGTTTGAGGGCCTTGGGCAGTGGGGGAGGGGGAGCTCCATGAGGGGGCGCATGTGGTCGGGATCGGGCCCCAGAACTCCGTTCTGGACCACATAGCCGAGGATGGTTAAGCGGTTTGTGCTGAACACGCACTTCTCCTTGTTGTAAGTGAGGTTTAGGAGAGTAGCGGTGTGGAGAAATTTAGCAAGGTTGGCATCGTGGTCCTGCTGATCATGGCCGCGGATGGTGACGTTGTCTAGGTATGGAAAGGTGGCCCGCAACCCATACCGGTTGACCATTCGGTCCATCTCCCTTTGGAAAACCGAGACCCCGTTTGTGACGCCGAAGGGGAGCCGAAGGAAGTGGTATAGGCAGCCGTCTGCCTCGAAGGCGGTGTATGGACTGTCCGATTTATGGATGGGGAGCTGGTGGTAGGCGGATTTCAGGTCTACCGTTGAGAAGACCCGGTACTGCACAATCTGGTTAACCATGTCAGATATGCGTGGGAGGGGGCACGCGTTGAGCTACGTGTACCAGTTGATGGTCTGGCTGTAGTACATGATCATTCGGTGTTTCTCCCCAGTTTTAACTACTACCACTTCAGCTCTTCTGGGGCTGTTGCTGGCCTCGATGATGCCTTCCCGAAGCAGCCGCTGGACTTCAGACCTGATGAAGGTCTTGTCCTGGGTGCTGTATCGTCTGCTCTTGGTGGAGACGGGTTTGCAATCTGGAGTTAGATTGGCAAAGAGGGAAGGTGGGTCGACCGTTAGGGTCGCGAGGCCGCACACAGTAAGGGGTGGTAAGGGCCCGCCGAATTTCAGAGTTAGGCTCTGGAGGTTGCACTGGAAGTCCAGGCCGAGGGGTTAGTGCAGTGCAGAGGTTAGGGAGGACGTAGAGGCGGAAGCCGCTGAATTCTACGCCCTGGACCGTGAGCGTGACCGTACAGTACCCCCGGATCAGTACGCAATGAGATCCGGGGGCCAGGGAGATTTTTTGATTGGCGGGGTGTATCGTGAGGGAGCAGCGCCTTACCGTATCCGGGTGTATGAAGCCTTCGGTGCTCCCGGAGTCCAGCAGGCAGGAGATTACATGTCCGTCAACTTTCACGCTGGTGGATGCGTTGGTCAGGTTATGCGGACGAGACTGGTCGATTGACATGGAGGCGAGTCTTGGTTGGGCGTCGGGTAACGGGGCGGCTGGTGAGCCCGGGTCCTGGAACGCTGTTGGTGCCCATGTGCTGAGGGGTAGACAAGATGGCGGCACCCGAAGATCTTGAGGGTTACAAAATGGCGGCGCCCATGGAACGCACGTTGCTGGGGTGGAACAAGATGGCGGCGCCCATGAAACGCATGTGTTGCGCGGAGGGGTAGCTGGCGGCACCCACTGACCGCATGTGGTCTGAGGGGGGTGGGGATGGCGGCGCCCATTGTCCGTGACGGAGGGGGGTGGGGGCGATAGCGGCTACTGAGCGGGCCTGACACACCGCGGCGAAGTGGCCCTTCTTCCCGCAGGCTTTACACAGGGCAGCGTGGGCCGGGCAGCATTGGCGGGGGTGCTTCTGTTGGCCGCAAAAATAGCATCGGGGGCCCTCTGGGTTCGCTGGCTGGCGTATTGGGGGGGCAGCACCCCTGCTGGGGCGGCTGTCTGTGGGGTCCATGAAGCGTAGGAGGGGTAGGCCGCGCGGCTGGGGGTATAGGACTGGACGTTGCGCAGGGCGACTGTCATGAAGAACGCTAGCGTTTTAGTCTCTGCGAGGTCGCGCGTGGCCCCTTCTAGGAGCCGCTGGCGTATGAGATCTGACCCAATTCCAGTCACAAAAGCGTCCCGCATAAGGAGGTCTGAGTGTTCCGTGGCCGTAACGGCCTGACAGTCACAGTCCCAGACTAGTGGGATTAGGGCCCACCAGAAGACCTCTATGGACTCACCAGGGAGTTGAGAGCAAGTGGCGAGTGCGTGCCTGGTGAAGAGCGTGTTCGTTTTCTGTGCGTAGTTGACCTTGAGTCGAGTCATGGCTTCGGCGTAGTTCGGCGCGTCCTGGATTAACGGAAAGACTTTGGAGCTCAACCTGGAATATAAAATCTGAATCTTCTGAGCCTCCGGAACAGGGGTTGGCGCCGCGTTGATATACGCTTCAAAGCAAGCTAGCCAGTGCTGGAAGTCCTTTCTGGCGTCGCTTGAGTGCGAATCCAGCTGCAGGTGATCCAGTTTGATACGGAGGTCCATCCTTAGAAACTGATAGCAATAAATTGAGGTACGATCAATTGGACAAAAGACGATAGTTGAATCCAACTGAGGCTTTGTTGCTATCAGATGTGTGGCCTCCCACAGCAGCTGGCGAAATGGCTGCTGGCTGGAGGACATGCATATTTAAACCCCGCCTCCCGGGCGGAGCCATCAGGCAGGGACTACCGGCGAACCTGTAGTACACGATCCTACCGTACATCACCTAATACAGGTGCAACAGTGGTTTACCACAGGGGGTGGGGTTCTCGGACCATGTGTCCGGCTCGGGGCCAATCACGTGGGAGTGTATGTATCCTGGCCAATAGAGAGTTTGCGCGGGGCCTTGGGAGCAGGACTGCAGGCAGTGTGAGCTCTGGGGCCGAAGTGTTACATTGTGTTCTGTGCCTGTCACTTTATTGATTTTGCCTTTCATCAATAAATCTATTTGTAACTGCTGGAAATCTCCAGTGTATGTCTCGAGCCACCATCGTTCTTTTTACTGAACCAGATGTAGTTTCATCACAAAGGTGACAAGTGCACAAATCCCAAACTCTTCCATGCTTTTTTCCATTTCTTATCCTCACCTCTGCTGGCACTACATTGACAACCCTCGGCGCTTTGTTGAAGTAACCAGTCTTCAGACATGACCATGAATGCCGGAGCCAGCCTCCTTAATTTGAGAGGCCACAAGTAGAAATAGACAATGGTCAGAGGTTTGGCGAAGCTAGAGCTGCACTCACTCTGTAACTCAATGTATCTTCAACTGGGTGAGGCTGGTAGGGTGGCAGTAAGGCTGGGTAGATGCTGGTGGTGTAGATCCTGCACACCATTTCTTGCTGTTCATAGAATCTCTGAATTGTTCCAGTGCAGAAGGAGACCATTTAGTACACTGTGGCCGGGATTCTCCCTTTTGGGGACTAAGTCCCCACGCCCGCCGGAAAATGGGTGAGAATCACTCCGGACTTTTTCCTCGAAAGTCCAGGGTGATTCTCCATTTTCCAGGTGGCTAGCAGGGCCCCGGCATGCATCCCGCAGCTCTGGCTGCCGTTGGGCCCTGCTGTCCAGACTTTGCGGCCGCGCATGTTCACGACGGCTGCAAGCGGGTCCGCACATGTCGCGGCAGCCCACTTCGGCGCGGGCACCGCCGACATGGCAGAGCCACACAGCGGGCCCACACGGAGTAAGGTAGGTCCCCTCAAAGCACGATCGCTAGCCGATCGGTGGCTCCCGATCGTGGGCCTGGCCACCGCTGAGGCCCCTCTGGAGTCAGATTCTCCCCGCCCCCCAACCAGGACTGCCACCACGGCCGCAGGTCCGAGCTCCCGCCGGGTGGTACCAGATGTAAACCACGCCGGCGGGTGTTCGGCTGGTCGCCCGTGGAGAATCGCCGCAGGGGCCTATTTCAGTGGCCTCCAACCGGCGCCATGGTGACCGCGTGGGCGCCGATTCTCTGGTCACCGGAGAATCGGCGGCCCGGCGTCGGAGCGCTGTGAATTTCCAGTGCCCCCGGCAATTCCCCAACTCGGCGCGGGCTCGGAGAATCCCAGCCCGTGTCTGCACCAGCTCTCTAAATAAGCAATTAACCTTGTGCCAATCCACTGACTTCATGCCTGTAAATTGCTCCTTTCTCAGTAACCTCTGGAATGTCTAATTTTCTTTTGAATGCCTTGATTTAACCTGCCTCAACCACACTCTCAATGCATTCCAGACTTTAGCACTCACTATGTGAAAAATATTGTTCTTCTGTCACTATTGCTTCTTCTGCCGATTACTGTAAATCTATTCCCCCCTCATTCTCAACCCTTTCGTGATTAGGAACAGTTTCTCCATATCTCCCCGGACCCCTCATGATTTTGAACACTTCTATCAAATCTCAGTCAACCATCTTTTCTCTAAAGAAAACAGTCCCAACTTCATAACTGAAGGTATTGATACCTCTCAACCTTCCCTTCTCCAAGGGAAACAGTCTAGCATCTCCAATTTATCTTCATACACTGAAGTTTCTGGTCCCTGGAATCATTCTAGTGAATCTTTCTTGCACTGTCTCCAATGCCTTCGCATATTTCCCAAAGTGCAGTGCCCAAAACTGGATGCAATCCTCCAGCAAAAGCCAAACTAGAGTCGTATGCAAATTTAACATAACCTCCTTTCTCTTTTACTCTTTGCCCAATTAATAAGGCCACAGGTACTGTAAGCTTTATTAACCATGTTCTTAACCTGTCCTTCCATCTTCAGTAACTTGTGCACAGAACCCTCTAATCCTGCACGCTCTCCTGTCCCCTTTATATAAACTCTCCATTGCTGCAGACGCAGTACAGTGGCTTTGTATTCCTTCATTTTTTGCAAGTCTTACCTTAACCCAGAGCCTCTTAAGGGTAGCAAAAATCGATGATGTGTGGAGTTTCCTTTTGAGGCTTTGTAAAGACTTTACTGTTGATGACATCCAACTATGGCACTGGTCATCAATTATCCCTATTTTTACTTGCAAGCAGTTTGTTTTGCGTCCGTCACGATTGTGCTGGTTGCACTTGCTGCGACTGTACCTGTAACTATGCTGTGAGCTAACCACTGTAATTGGATCGTCTGGTTGTACGTTAATCTCAGAAGGTAATTCTGAATAATTTAGATATTACACAATAGTTTTGTTAATCCTAGTGTTGTATGCTGCTGAAATTGACGCCATGGCCAAGGTGTATATTTTTGTTATTGGACGCAGCTACAGAGCCACTGCGTTTTTAACTTCATGTGGAAGTTGGAGTTTACACTGGAAATAAGGCCCTCTTCATTTGGACAGATGATGAAATGTCAGTAATCACAGCTGGAGAATTGTGATTCACTCGGATTTAACTGAGATTCCCACTTCCTTCACCTTAGTGCAACTTTTAGAGATTTTTGACACAACACTAAATGATGCAGCAATACTGTTGTGAAGAATCAGCATGCTGTTTTTCATCTTCTGCATGGGGAAGTTTCCTGATGTTACAAAAATAAAGTTCACTGAGCTGCAGTACAGACACACTCAATATTCTGAGGCAAATGCACATTTTAAAAATAGTTTATTAAGTATTTTAGTAAACATTGCCAATCAATGTTGGCATTGTATTTGCACTTATTTTGTGCCAGCTCGTACGTTCTCGCAAAGGCAAATGACCTCTGAAGGAAATGTTGGCACATATTCCCATTGGCAAGAGTGACATGGAACTGCCATAGATTTTGTTATAATTTTTGTCATAAGTGCAACATAGGAATTTCGGGGCCAATAGATTTCACAAAGCAAAAGAAAGCCCTAATCTGTCTCATTCATGTGGACCAAGGAAAAACATGAGAACAGTTCTTAAAGCTAATTCAGGTCTTTCCTTTAAAGACAGCTTCTTAAAAATGTAGCTCCTCAGCTGAGAGATGCTAAATCAGAATATACAAAGAAAATCAAACCTGACTCCTTGTGGTCTGCTTGTTTAATACAACTCTTGTTTCCACTCTGGTTTATACGTTGCATTTCGCTTTGTACTGCCCTTCTCAGGTAGGTCAAATGTGAGTTGGGGCATACGCCGTATGGCTGTTATTAATCCTCCTATCTCCAGGAGACACATTTGAAGGTGGCGGATCAGGTCAGGTTAAGAAAGGGATGGGTAGGACAAGTATTCCATTCGGGGCTGGATGCGAAGAACAGAGGGGTGGCAATACTGGTGGGGAAGCGGGTGTCGTTTGAGGCCAAGAATATCGTAGTGGACAATGGAGGTCGATACGTTATGGTGAGCGGTAAGTTGCAGGGGACGTAGGTGGTATTGGTAAATGTATACGCCCCGAAGTGGGATGATGCCGGATTCATGAAGCGCATGTTGGGGCGCATTCCGGACCTGGAGGTAGGAAGCTGGATTATGGGTGGGGATTTTAATACGGTGTTGGACCCAGCACTGGATCGTTCCAGATCTAGGACCGGAGAAAGGCCGGCTGTGGCCAAGGTGCTTAGGGGGTTTATGGATCAGATGGGGGGAGTGGACCCGTGGAGGTTTGCCAGGCTGCAGCCCAGGGAATTTTCTTTTTTCTCCCACGTGCACAAAGACTACTCCCGGATAGATTTTTTTGTTCTGGGCAGAGCGCTGATCCCGAAGGTGGAGGGAACGGAGTACTCGGCCGTAGCCGTTTCGGATCACGCCCCGCACTGGGTGGAACTGGAGTTGGGAGAGGAGAGGGATCAACGCCCGTTGTGGCGGTTGGATGTTGGACTGCTGGCAGATGAGGTGGTGTGTGGGAGGGTGAGGGGGTGTATCGAAAGGTACTTGGAGGCCAACGACAACGGGGAGGTGCAGGTGGGGGTGGTATGGGAGGCACTGAAGGCGGTGATCAGGGGAGAGCTAATCTCCATCAGGGCTCATAGGGAGAAGATAGAAGGCATGGAAAGGGAGAGGTTAGTGGGGGAGATTTTAAGAGTGGACAGGAGATATGCAGAGGCCCCGAAGAGGGATTACTTAGGGAAAGGCGATGTCTCCAGACGGAGTTTGACCTGTTGACGACAGGGAAGGCAGAGGCACAGTGGAGGAAAGCGCAGGGGGCAACGTATGAGTATGGGGAGAAGGCGAGTCGGATGCTGGCACACCAGCTCCGTAAGAGGATGGCAGCGAGGGAAATAGGTGGAGTCAAGGATGGAAGGGGAGCTACGGTGTGGAGTGCTACAAAAGTAAATGAGGCATTCAAGGCCTTCTATGAGGAGCTGTACAGATCCCAGCCCCCAGCGGGGGAAGAGGGGATGAGACGATTCCTGGACCAACTGAGGTTCCCGAGGATGGAGGAGCAGAAGGTGGCTAGTTTGGGGGCACCAATTGGGTTGGAGGAGCTGAGCAAAGGTCTGGAGAGTATGCAGGCAGGGAAGGCCCCGGGACCGGACGGGTTCCCGGTTGAGTTCCATAGGAAGTACTTAGACCTGTTGGCCCCGCTGCTAGTGAGGACTTTTAATGAGGCAAGGGAGGGAGGGACCCTGCCTCCGACAATGCCGGAGGCGACGATCTCTTTGATCCTGAAGCGGGACAAGGACCCACTGCAATGTGGGTCGTACAGGCCGATCTCGCTCCTCAACGTGGATGCTAAGTTGCTGGCAAAAGAGCTGGCTACGAGGATCGAGGACTGTGTCCCGGGGGTGATTCATGAGGACCAGACGGGATTTGTAAAGGGTAGGCAGCTAAACACCAATGTGCGGCGGCTCCTAAACATGATAATGATGCCATCGGTGGAGGGAGAGGCGGAGATAGTGGCAGCTATGGACGCGGAGAAGGCCTATGACCGAGTAGAGTGGGAGTACCTCTGGGAAGTGCTGTGTAGGTTTGGGTTCGGGGGAGGGTTTATTAGTTGGGTTAAGCTCCTTTACAGAGCCCCGGTGGCGAGTGTGGTTACGAATCGGCGGAGGTCGGAGTATTTTCGGCTGTACCGTGGGACGAAGCAGGGGTGCCCCCTGCCCCCCCTGTTGTTTGCATTGGTGATCGAACCCTTGGCCATGTCATTAAGGGAGTCTAGGAAATGGAGGGGGGTGGTCCGAGGGGGAGAGGAGCATCGAGTGTCGCTTTATGCAGACAACCTGTTGCTGTACGTGGCGGATCCAGTGGAGGGGATGGTGGAGGTCATGCAGACTCTAAGGGAGTTTGGGGATTTTTCGGGCTATAAGCTTAATGTAGGGAAGAGTGAGCTTTTTGTAGTACAGTCAGGAGACCAGGAAAGGGGGATAGACGATCTACCGCTGAGGAGGGCGGAAAGGAGCTTTCGGTACCTGGGGATCCAAATAGCTAGGAGTTGGGGGGCCCTACATAAACTGAATCTGACGAGGATGGTGGAGCAGATGGAGGAGGACTTCAAAAGATGGGACATGTTGCCGCTCTCGCTCGCGGGTAGAGTGCAGTCGGTCAAAATGGTGGTCCTCCCGAGGTTTCCTTTTGTGTTCCAGTGCCTTCCAATTGTAATCACCAAAGCCTTTTTTAAGAGGGTAGGCAGGAGTATGATGGGTTTTGTGTAGGCGAATAAGACCCCGAGGGTAAGGAGAGGGTTTCTGGAGCGCAGTAGGGACCGAGGAAGGTTGGCGCTGCCGAATCTGGGTGGCTACTACTGGGCAGCAAATGTGGCGATGATCCGTAAGTGGGTGATGGAGGGAGAGGGGGCGGCATGGAAGAGGTTGGAGATGGCGTCCTGCAAAGGAACGAGCCTGGGGGCGCTGGTGACGGCACCGCTGCCGCTCTCGCTGACAAGGTACACCACGAGTCCGGTGGTGGCGGCAACGCTAAAGATCTGGGGCCAGTGGAGATGGCACAGGGGTGCAATGGGAGCCTCGATATGGTCCTCGATCAGGGGTAACCATCGGTTTGTCCCAGGGAGGATGGACGGGGGGTTTCAGAGCTGGCATCGAGCAGGGATTAGAAGAATGGGGGACCTATTCATTGATGGGACGTTTGCGAGCCTAGGGCCACTGGAGGAGAAGTTTGGGCTACCCCTGGGAAAAACTTTCAGATACATGCAGGTGAGGGTGTTTGTGAGGCGACAGGTGAGGGAATTCCCGTTGCACAGGAAATTCAAGACAGGGTGATCTTGGGCATATGGGTCGGAGAGGGCAAGGTGTTGGCGATATACCAGGAGATGAAAGAAGAGGGGGAGTCGTTGGTAGAGGAGCTGAAGGGTAAATGGGAGGAGGAGCTGGGGGAGGAGATTGAGGAGGGGCTGTGGGCTGATGCCCTAAGTAGGGTTAATTCCTCTTCTTCGTGTGCCAGGCTTAGCCTGATACAGTTTAAGGTGGTTCATAGAGCGCACTTGACGGGGGCGAGGCTGAGTAGGTTCTTCGGGGTGGAGGACAGATGTGGGAGGTGCTCAGGAAGCCCGGCAAACCATGTCCATATGTTTTGGTCATGCCCGGTACTGGAGGGGTTCTGGAGGGGAGTGGCGGGAACAATATCTAAGGTGATGAAGGTCGGTCAGCAGCAGCAACCCGGGGGGGAGGGGGAAGGGGGGTCTGTCTGGGGGGTATTTGAGCAAGAAAATACATGAACGATCTGGAAAACTGACATGTACGGGAGGAATTCAATGTACAAAGTTCTGAAACATATCATTTTACCATGTTTATGTCTTGCTATGTGCATTTTCTTTCTATTTGTTACGGGGGGGGGGGGGGGGGGTTTGTTTGTAAGGGTGAAAAATTGTGTTAAAAATCTTAATAAATATATATTTTTAAAGAAAATTAATGCTCCTATACACCAAACACTAATGTTGCACAGCTTATGCAACGTTCCCTTCCCTCCACACATCATCCCGCAGCCCCCCACCCACCCCCCCACACACCCAGAACCGATCCAAGTATTGTGAAAGAAAGAAAATTACCGAAGCACTCTTCCTCACATTCAACAATTATTATAATTAATCTTGCAGGTTGTGCCCACTGTAATGTACTTAATTTAAGGGAATAATTTGAAATTAACAAACAGCCCTGAACCCTTTAGGCACTGCAACAATGGCATCATTGCTGGTAAAATCTGATTTATTGGGAAATCAAGCCTCAATTAAAATCTGTGCAAATGTATGGCAGACAGCAGGGATTTAGCTTTCTTCTGGTTCCATTGCTTAAAGTCAAACTCCTCCTTCTCAATCCATGCTACCCTCATGGGTGATTCACCAAAGTGCACATTGTTGTGCATATGAATGCTATTTCTTTTAGTTTCCCAGGGGTGTGGTTTAGGGAAGGAGGAAGCACCTCTTACCAAAAAGCTTCCTTACACGCCCCTTCCCATGACTTGACAAAGACTATTAAAAATTGTCCCGATGGAGCAAATGTAACTCAACACCTATGTTCCACTCAGAAATCCAGCATTTATTTGTCATTTAAAAATTGAACTGCAACTTTCAAATCACCTACACAATAACTGGGTAGTTGTGCTGGAGCAGTCTTATTTTAATGCCACCGATCGGGGACTGATCTTTGCAAATCTGCCAACACGTTCTGCTCTGGGAAGTTTAAAAGTGAAATTAAAAGGCCATAGTGTTGCAGTGATTTTCATAAATCAAATTCAGTTTTTTTGTTAGACCAGGATTTTTAGCCAGTGTTTTGGGGATCACGTATGATTTGTTTATTATTCAACTCAAAAAAATGCAAATAAAACTGCCTTTGGTGACCAATCTAATTAGGTTCTTATTAGGTGAGATTACAGAATTTGGGGGAGTGTTAGGGATCATATTGAATACTGTTTTCAGTGGCTTGATTGAATGTTAGCTCTGCTGATGTCTTTAGCAATAATAACTTGCAATTATATAGGTTTTCAGAAGGTTTTTACTAATGTGTAAAAGAGAATCCGAGTCTGATTTTTGACATTCTGTGCTATCTAAACCTATCATAGTAGCAGTAGGAGCTCTCAACAGCCTCTGTGGGCTCAGGGGAGAAATGTCATCCGGGTTTGCCACTCTTGGGGGGCGATTCTCCGAGCCCCGCTCCGGGCCGGAATATCGGCGTAACCACGCCACGGCGCCCCGATGCCGGCGCACGATTCTCCGAGGTGCGGAGAATCGGCGGCATTTATGCCGCCGCGTTTGGCGCGACGCTGGCTGCGGGCCACTGGAATCGGCGGGGCCGCCGATTCTCTGGCCCGGATGGGCCGAGCGGCGGCGCCAATACGACAGAGTCCCGCCGCCGCCGTTCACCCCTGGTCGCTGCCGGCGGGAACTCTGCACGAACGGTCAGGGGGCGGCCTGTGGGAGGGGGGCGGGGGGGGGGGGGGGCTCCTTCAACGGAGGGGCCTCCGATGGGGTCTGGCCCGCGATCGGGGCAGCCCAATCGGCGGGCCGTCCTCTCCCCCCCCCCGGGCCTACTTTCTGGCGCGCTGGCTCCTGAACACCGACTCTATCTTGAGTCGGGGCCGGCGCACTAAAGAAGTTCCCCGCACATGCGCAGGTTGGCATAGCCCAACTGCGCATGCGTGGGTTGGCGCCGCGAAAGCAGAGCGGTGTGAACCACTCCATCGCTGTGCTGGCCAGAATGGGTTGTACCAGGGCCAGGTTCGCGCCGTCGTGAAACACGATGGTGTTCACAACAGCAGGAACACTTGGGCTCCATATTGGAGAATCGCCCCCTTGATTACTGTCTATCGGTCTCTGACGCAATAGTATTTGTCACTATTTGACAGAAGAATTGCTAGCACACTGATGGTCACCATGGGCTGGAGTGTATCAAATGCCTCACAAATTGTTTGGTGCCACGAACCTTAAACTGGCTTCAATAGTAGCAGTGCTTCTGCTTTTTTGAGAAGGGAGCAACAATATCAGACCTTAATTCAAGCATAAATAACCCAGGAAAATTCCATTTGGATCAACCAAACTGGATTTCAAATTCATTTGCAGTTACAACCTTTAGGACCTTACAGCAATAATCGCTGACCGACAGCTGTGTGCCATGCCATATATTATTAATTCTTCTCTTTTGTCAAAGATTTAAAGTTGGAAAGTAAGCAAACGTTGAATCAACTAAATAGAGCTGCTGCATCACATATGGGACTGTAGTTGGTGAGGATTGACCAATGAACAACCAGCAATAAGAGGTGCTTGAAAAATTATCTAGTAACCAGTTTCTAACAAGCCCCACTACTTCCTACTAACCCACAAGTGCAATTTAAGGAACAACTAATCCATTGCAGCAGGTTTAGCACATGACATTGTACTAATTACTTTGAGTTTTTTTTAACACAAATTAAACTGACAGCACATTATGGCCATCAGTAATGTGGTGAAAGTTTTCACAAGTAAGGCCAGCTTGTTGATGGTAAGGTCAGTTTCATCAGTAAAGATCATTATAACTCCCTGCTGCCCATAAATTATTCAATTTAGCACTTACACTGGGTTTTGTAAACCAAGTCCTGCTGCATTTTTGTGCACAAATATTCAATAACTGGAATGGTTCCCCATTGGCTTTGGCGCTAAATGCATGGTCCTACATGGAGCTGAGTCACATACACACGAGGGAAACCATTCACCCATCCAGCTCGATCTTCCTTAGAAACCTACAATTCCCTCTCATTATAGTGCCCACATGTCTCTAAATGACTCAAGAGGTTTTGTCTGAACTAGCCTAGCTGGAGAGATAGCCCAGTTATTGATAATTCATTGTGTAAAATTTCTTCCAGGTATCATTTCATTTACCAGTTTATACCTATGTCTCCATGCCAGGCTGTCATCCTATAATTAAGGCATGATTTTTCAAATGGTGGTGTTTCCTGCCCCTGCCACCTGCAGAGTGGGCAGAGAAAGCATTCTCACTAATTACAATAGCCCCGCAGCCCAGTGTGATGGGTCAGCAGCTCTGTAATCCCAGCAGCATTGGTGGCAGCAGTGGCCAAAACTGGAACTACAGGCAGTATCCACGTTCAAAGTCCCAGGCCGGGATTCTCTGAAATCCCGGCCAAGTGTTGACGCCGGTGTCAAAACCGGCACGAGCGACGCCGGCGTCAACGGGCCTCCAGGCCCAGTCATTCTCCCCGTCCTTGGGGGCTAGAACGGTGCCGAGTGCTGTGTGCTGCTGTGGCACTGAAAGCCGGCCCGGCACAGCTGGCGCGGGTCCGAGCATGCAGGTCCACTGATGCGTGCCACGGCCGTCTCCGCGCCGGCCCGCGGGCAACATGGCGGAGCTCTACAGGAACCCGGAGCGGAGGAACATAGGCCCCCTCCGGAATTAGCGCGCCCGCCGATTGGTTGCACCCAATCGCGGGCCTGGCCACTGTGGAGGCCCCCCCCCTAAGCCGGCTCCCCTTGCCCCCCCCCCCACCAGAACGCCGAGGCCCCGCCGGGTAGGACCATACGCAAACGACGCCGGCAGAACTCGGCGGGCACTTGACCCATCGAGCGCTCAGAATCGTCGCAGGGGCTGGTTTCAATTGGCGTGATTGGAGCCGATTCTCCGGTCGGTGGAGAATCGACGGCCAGGCGTCGGAGCAGCATGGCGGGATTCGGGCGCCCCCCCCCCCCCCCTCCCCCGGCGACTTTCCGACCCGGCGTGAGTCTAAGACCAGGTAGGTATGGATGATTTCACTGAAGGGAGGGGAGGTGAGATTCGGAATGATGGGGAAACTGGCCTGGGAATCCTGATGGAAATGCTGTGGGGAGGGTATTTTGGGGAAGTGGAGGGAGGGTTCGGGGATTTGGTGTTGGATGAGAATTAGCAGAGGTGGACTTTGGGTAGGTGCCCAATGTAGAAAGGAGGTCCTTAAGGTTCCCCTTTAACACCCAAGGCCCAAGCAGAGTGACCTACAAGCATCCCTCCTGACTCTGAACTACTCCTGCAGCCTCAAAATTGAGGCTGGACAGGGAGCCAGTAAGAGGCCAGTAATGAATGCCTCAGGGCCTCAATTGGGGAGAAGGATGGTGGCCCAGGCCCTGCTGTAGAAAGGGTGGAAATGATTAGGAGCCTCAACATTCTGCCTTTAATACTAAGGATTAACCTATTTTGTTTCAATTTGTATCTTTTACATCTCAGTCATTTCCTTTCAAGGTTAAAGAGACCTTTTTTTTCTCATGACTCACCCCTTCGATAGTCAAAGTCAACTTTATGGTGCTTCTCTGCATCACTTGCAGGAAACGTTTTACATAAGTTCCAAAATTTTGTGTCAATCTGTGCTGAGTTAGCTTAATTTCAGTCAGAGTGATGGTACAATTGACCTCAGCTCTGCCAGGTCAAGTCCATTCCTCCCACCCCTGATGCTATTAACTTCTAATATGCCCATTTGTGGACAACAGATGAGGATATCTAATAATAATAATCTTTATTATTGTCACAAGTAGGCTTAGATTAACACTGCAATGAAGTTACTGTGAAAAGTCCCGAGTCACAACACTTCAGTGCCTGCTTATGTAGACTGAGGGAGAATTCAGAATGTCCTATTCACCTAATAGCACATCTTTTGGGACTTGTGGGAGGAAACCGGAGCACCCAGAGGAAACCCACGAAGACACTGGGAGAACGTGCAGACTCCGCACAGCCAGTAACCAAGCCAGGAATCAAACCTGGGACCCTGGCGCTGTGAAGCAACAGTGCTAACCATTGTGCGGCCGTGCTTCCCTGTAGACTTGAGTGGATACCCTGCACAAAATAGGCTGACCACATTCAATGTCTAAGCTCGCCATTGGAGAAAGACATGAGATATTGAAGGATATCATTGTTTAAGGAACTATAGTTGAACATGTGTCAGCACCTTAATGAAAACAAGGGAGAAATTGTGGGGTACAGAGGGACGCAATATGAAATATGCAGTCAGAGAGTGCAAGGTGGTGGCATTATGAGGAGATTAATTCTACTGTCAGATCAGGAGAGTTTTTAATGAAAAAATGAACTGGAAAATATAGCACTGGCAGAGTGAAGAGCCACAGGTATTTTGGTGGAATGTTGGTTTTATGGTTTGCAGAGCTTACAGTTCCTCATTTACACTAGTCCCTTGATTCTCCAATATATCTGGGAGGCTTTTAGTGTTTTCCTCCATGAATGAACACATATGGTTTTATTGTGGTTGAGTATAGAGATCTATAACTATCAATGAAGTGGTTGAACCATTTACAAGAATCTGAGATGGAAATAAAAGCAATTATAGCATATTACAACCCACATTAAGTCATTACACTATTTCATCACTCTGGCAACCCACAGAATCTCTAACTTAATAAATGTCAATAACTACATTTTTTAAGATAGTTATTGGCCAATTTGGGAGTCCGGATCTGAATCAGGGTTATGGTTTAATGCATCATAATGAAATTCTGGTTATACAATAATGATTTTTGCAGTCAGAAAGAAATCAAGGCTGTGTTCACACATTAATCGAGTGCAGTTGTGCTGATAGTTAGCGGGGTGGGGGGCTGGCCTCTCGAACTTTTTAAGGCAAACTCCCCTCATTCATTTAGATATACGTCCTACACAACGAAAATGTGCATAAGAAACGGTGCAGCACGTAGCACAGTGGTTAGCACAGTTGCTTCACAGCTCTAGGGTCCCAGGTTCGATTATCCGCTGGGTCACTGTCTGCACGTTCTCCCCGTGTTTGCGTGGGTTTCCTCCGGGTGCTCCGCTTTCCTCCCACAGTCCAAAGATGTGCAGGTTAGGTGGATTGGCCATGATAAATTGCCCTTAGTGTCCAAAAAGATTAGATGGGGGTACTGGGTTACGGGGTTAGGGTGGAGGTGTGGGGGCTTAGGTGGGGTGATCTTTCCATGGGCCAGTGCAGACTTGATGGGCCGAATGACCTCCTTCTGCACTGTAAATTCTATGATCTATAAGGAAACAAGTTTTCATGTTAGTTGGATGGGAATTGTGCTGTTGAATAAGAGCCTAGAAGTCATGGTCATCTAAACATCTGATGGTTGTGAGTTTAAAATCACCTGATGCCAAGTTCTGCAATTGAATTCACTAATTCTGATCACTGTGAACTGCCACTAGAACATGACCATGAAAGCTACAGTGTTGTTGTAAAAGCTCTCATGGCTAATTGATGTCCATCACTGAAGTGATCGATCAAATCATTCAAAGAGGAAAATACTAAAACCCCCCCAGAAATGTTTGAGAATCAAGGGACGAGTTTAAATGAGGAACTGCAAGATATTAATCTTAGTTTAAAAGAGAAAATAATGGGAGTTAAAGTAGATAAATCGCCTGAATGTAGTGACCTGTAAACCAGAGTCTTGAAAGGGGTGGCTGTAAAAATAGAAGATGCATTGGTGGTCAACCTTCAAACTTCTCTAGACTCAGGAATGGTTCCTGCAGATTGGAAGGTGGCAAATGTAACCCCACTATTTAAGGAAGGAGGGAGAGAGATATGGAACTACAGACCTGTTAGCCTAACATCAGTCGTGGGGGAAATTCTAGAGTCTACAATAAAAGATTGAGAACCGAACACTTATAAAATAATGATAATATTGGGCAGTGTCAACATGGGTTTATGAAAAAAAAATCATGTTTAACAAACCTGTTGGAGTTTTATGAGCATGTAACTAGCAGAAAAGGTGAGGGGTATTGGTGAATGTGGTATATTTAGATTTTCAGAAAGCTTTTGATAAGTTCCTGGACAAGAGTTTAATAAACAAAGTTAGAACACATGGGATTGGGGAAAATATACTGGCAGGGATTGTGAACTGGTTAATGGACAAAAAACAGAATTTGAATCAATGGGTCATTTTCAGTTTGGCAGACTGACTAGTGGGGTACCGCAAGAATCAGTGTTTGGGGCCCCAGCTGTTCACAATCTATATCAATCTATATTTGGATGTGCGAATTAAATGTAATATTTCCAAGTTTGCAGATGACACAAAACTAGATGGAAATGAGGAGGTTGTAAAGATGCTTCAAGAGGATTTGGAGAGGCTAAGTGAGTGGGCAAACCTTTAGCAGATGAAATACAACTTGGAAAAATGTGAGGTTATCCATTTCGGTAGGAAAATAGAGATGTGGAGTATTTCCTAAATGGTGAGAGGGTGGAGAACGTGGAGCTTCAAAAAGGCTTGTGGTGTCCTTTCTCATGAGCCACTTAAAGCTAACATGCAGATGCAGTAAGCAGTTAAGAAGGTAAACAGTGTATTGGCCTTTATTACAAGAGGATTTGAGTATCGAAGTAAAGATGTCTTACTGTAATTATACAGAGCCTTGGTGAGATCTCACCTGAGTAGTGTGCTGCTTTGGTCCCCTTACCGAAGGAAAGATATACTTGTGGTAGAGGGAGTGCAACAAAGGTTCATCAAATTAATTTCTGGGATGGAGGGATTATCCTGTGAGGAATGATTAAATAGACTGGGCCCTTATTCTCTGGTGTTTAGAGGAATGATAGGTGATCTCATTCAAACATATACAGCTGGATTCTCCTACCCCCCCGCCGGGTCAGAGAATCCCCGGGGGGGCGGCACGAATCCCGCCCCCCCGCCCCGACGGCGGCTGCCGTATTCTCCGATGCGGCTTTTGGGCGGGGGCGGGGTTCACGCAACGCCGGTCGGGGGTCGTTGACAGTGGGCCCCGCTCCGGCAATTCTCCGGGCCCCGATGGCCCGAGCGGCAGTCCGTTTTTGGCAAGTCCCGCCGGCGAGGGTTAGGCATGGCCCCACATGGCGGGACCTGGCAGGTAGGTCAGCTGGGGCCGTCCTCGGGGGGGGGGGACGTGAGGGGATCCAACCCCGGTGGGGGCCCCCACGGTGGCCTGGCAGAAGGTCAGCCATGACCTCATTGAATGGCAGATCAGGCCTGAAGGGCTGAATGGCCTACTTCTGTTCCTACATTGTATGTTCTTATTTGGCCTGACTTACAAAGACACTCTGAAGCTCCTTGAAGCGCAGCAACATTGACATTAATCACTTGGAGGAGCTCGCTACCTTTTGCTCAAAATGGCAACAACTTGTCCATCAAGCTACATCATGTTTTGAGTCCAAATACCTTAATGATGAGGGAGGGCTATGGCAGAGAAGGAAAGAAAAGGAAGCAAATCCTGTACTCCAGATCCCGCTATCTCATGGGGCATCCTGCCCTTTGTGCGCAAAGATATGTGGGTCAAGAATCGGCCTGCTCAGTCAAATGAAGACCCATGACAGCCATTGGCTGGCTGCTGGATCTTCTGGTCCCGTTGTTGTCAACCTGTTGCCTGGAACGACTGCCAAATTCCGGCCTATGGTGGTTGATTTGCCATGTCCTCTCTTTGGCGGCATTTTCTTGGATTACTCCACATGATGCTACACACTCTGGCATATCGCAACAGACTTTGTCAAGCTCTTGTCCTGCCCACAGATATTAGCACTCCTTGAGGTTTGAGAGTGAGTTTGAGGAAATTGCATTTGTGGAATCACAATTCAAAGGTAAGGAGGAGCAGTTGGAGGTGACCATAAAGGAAGCCAGAAACCTGTCTGGCTTGTAGTCAAATTTATGAAGACCTCATTGGTGCCCCTGAAGATGGGGGTCAATGCAGGAGCATCAGTCTTTTACAATGCTGTTTCAAATCTGCACAGACAGAAACTGGGAGATGCATACAGCAGTGCACTTCTACAGTCACTGCCGTCCTGTGGAAGAAATTCTGGAAAGTGCATTTGAGAAAATGGCATCTGCAGGTTAGCTTCAAAGCAATGAAGGAGCATGCACTGATCATTGCTCACTCATCAATGTTGTGGCTTGTGCCATTGAGTCCTGGGACACCCACTGAGAAGAACCTGTTGATCCCAGATTTTACAAACTGGAACTGTTTGGAAAGGGCAGTGAGAGTGGGCTTATCCATATCAGAGATGTTCAGTTGATTGTTCTGGTCATCCAGCTTGTCTTTCCCGCTAACGTGGCAGGAGGAAGGTGGGGTGAGGTGCCTCCCTCTTTGTCTGTACATCAACCCAATGTAGCAAGGCACCTGGAAGTATTGAGAAAGTGGCAGGTGCTGGAGAGCTGGTGTTAAACTCTGTCATGGACATGGCTCCAGAATGAGGAGACTCAATGCCACAGTCCTTTCCACATTAACTTGCTACCACAGCTGCTCCCATCATTTGAGGAACGCATTGCCAAAATATGATGTTATGAGGTAGAACAAAAACTATGGAAAATGGGATTATGAATAGGTGTGGTAGTCTTAGCAAAGCCTTTTTTTTAGCGATTAGGAGTCATAAAGAGAGATCAAAGTCTACAAAGGCCTTTGAGGGGCTCTATGGGACATATTTGGGTAGAGTCCAAGCTATGGCCGAATTGCTGAATGGTTACATGACATCTGTTTTCACTACTGAAGATGATGCTGAGTTGCCAGAAGTAAGAAATAGATATAAAGCTAATGCTGAATCCTTTGAAGTTGTTCAGAATTAATCCTTCATAGAATTTGAGCTCCAATGACAAATTGGTTGTTGACCATGATAGTATTCATTCTAGAGTACTTCAGGAAATGGGGTCTGTATCATGTCAGCCACTGGCTTACATATTTGTCAAATTATTAAGGTCTGAGAATGTTCATATGGGCTGGAGGGTGGTTCATATGGTGCCTTTATTTGAAAAAGAGAACAAGTCAGAATTGAGTAATTAAAGACCCATTAGCATGATGTCATTTCCTGAAGGGATTATAAGGAATTAAACGTCAGGTTTATATGATTGTTTGGGGGTTTTAAAAAATTATTTTTTGTAACTTAGTTCCTGCTCCACCAATTTGGTTGAATTTTGGAAAAGGTCACAAAATTGCTCGGTATTCTGTTTCAGAATTTCTAAAAAAAAACCTTGATAATGTGCTGCACAGATGGCTGTTAAGTGAATTGTGTCCTGTGGGATTGACAGTTAGATTTTAAGATGGATTGCAAATTTGCTATGTTCATGTAAGCAGAGAGTGGTTATTAATGTAGGCAGTACTGCAAGGAGGCCCTGGAATCCTGCTGGGATCTGCCTTAGTCCACTGCTCCTCACCATCTTAAAAAACAATTTGGTTGAAGGCATTGGGAGTAAAATCCTGAAGCTTGTTGATGACACCGAGGTTCTTGCAGCAGTTAAGACCCATGGGAAATGGATTCAGACGTGGCCCATGTTACTTAGCATTGATAAATGCAGCTGGATGTCTTTAGGTTGTGGTAATTCTCGAAATTATGTCCCATTCAGAGTGACCCAGAAGAGGGGTAGGAGCAGGAGAGAGAACTAGTGATTATTGTTCAGTAAACAGGAGTTTCATTAGCAGCGTTGCAAGGCTGTAGGGAAAATTTGTGGGTTGTTAGGGTGTATATTGGACTATAAAATGGAAATTCAATAATTGCCCCATCTGGTACCTCCCCAAATTTAAATCGGAGCCAAGATTTTGTCCCCTCAGATATTGGACAATATTTAGCTTCTAGCAAAAGCCCACATGAGGGTCACCGGATTAATGCCCAACCTTAATTATGATTGACACTTTTCACTTTAAAACTTCAGCTTTTGAGCGAATATAATTGAGGACTTCAAAATGATGAAGGAAATGTTTATCCTACAGAAATTTCTTAGTGGGTTTTCCCGGTTGACCACTGTAACTTTAATAGAGGACGCAACCATACGGCCTCGTTGAGCCCGGCTCGGTGACGGGTCGAGGCCGGGAAAAGCTCGGGACACTTTGTGAGGCCTCACAAGATGTCACGATCTGAATCTTGCCCTCACTGGAGTGCGGTCTCGGTGGGGCATTCCTCACCAAGGCCTGAAAAAGAAACAGAGTCCCATTTAGGGGTCGTTGTCGCCACTGCAGGTGCCAAGAAACATGCTGCTAAAAACGCCCAAAAGGGGGATTTTGTTCCTTTTACGTTGAATCATGCCCAGAGATCTTGGAGACACAAATACATCACACAAACCACGTGTCTGTCAAACCTTGACGGATGTTACACAGGCCAGAAGAATCGTCAAGAAAATACCTGCCATTTGTCTGGATAGACAAAAACAACAACATGTATTTAAATCTATAACATAGTACGGTGTCCAAAGATGCTTCATAGGAGTGTTGTCAAACAAAAGTTGACATTGAGCCACATATGGAGCAGAATTTTATGGCCCTGTCACGGTGGGGGTGGTGCCACAAAATGCAGAAAGCTGTTCCAAACTCCATTGACTTTGGTGGGAATGGAAAATTCCGATGGCGGGAGGGGCAGTTAAAATCTTCCCATGGAGATATTAGGATAGATGACTAAAGGTTTGGTCAAAGAGTTAGGCTTTAGGACATATCTTAAAGTAGGAGAAAGAAGCAATGAGGTGAAAAGGTTAAACAAGGGATTGTCCCTCAGCGACTGATGGCATGGTCATTGATAGTGGGGCAGTGAAAATCAGGGTTGTGCAAGTGGCGAGACCTGGAGAGGCTTGGATATATTGGAGGGTCACACTCCTGGAAGAGGTTACAGAGGTAGGGATGCTATGAAGAGATTTGAAAATAACAGTGAGAATTTTAAAATCAAGTCATTGCTGATCAGGAACCAGTTAAGATAAGTGAGCACAGTGGTTATGGATGAAGGGGACTCAGTGCGAGGTAGGGTAGAGGTTTGGATGAACTCAAGTTTATGAAGGGCGTAAGGTGGGAAGCTGGACAGAACTAGACAGAGAAGACAGTACTGTACTGTGGTGAACAATAAAAATTAAGAAAACATCAATTTAGTTTTAACTCCAGGGAGTACTTAATTTCTTTTCAATTTCCAGTACAAACTGAAATCTGTAGAAAGTTCAGTGAATATGGATTCACTACAAGAATCCGAAAGGGATCTTGTTAACTTGCTGTAAGTGGAAGGAAAGTAGGTGAAACTAGAAGTGATTACAATATAAGTTATTTCCCTATTCTGAGCTTGCTGATTTGTTTCCAGCAGTTGGTATGGAATTTCCCAGTCTTTTATTTCCAAAGTCAACCTCAGGGTTTTTCTCTCTTTGCCGCTGCCAAGATATTGTGCAACTGTGAGGGGATTGGTGATGAACAATACATAGATGTTGAGATAGGTTGGATTGGTTCTCCTAGTCCATCATTTCGGTATGTTTGCAAGAACACATATATAGAGGGCAATTTTCAGCCCACAATTGTCAGAGGGAACGGCCATGCAGGTGCAGAATCCAGGGAGAATCGGGAAACGCAATTCTCTCCGAGAGATTGTGTTTCCTGATTTTCCACACCTCTCGTCTGTGATGCCACAAGGTTCATGCCCACAAAAGACAGGAACACCATGGAAATGAATTATAATTTTAATATTATTAGCGGGCCTGTCACTGTGCCGAGGACTCGGGTTCGATCCTGGCCCCGGGTCACTGTCCATGTGGAGTTTGCACATTCTTCCCATGTCTGTGTGGGTCTCACCCAAAGATGTGCGGGGTGGGTGGATTGGCCATGCTAAATTGTCCCTTAATTGGACATTTAAAAAAAAAATTATAAAGTAAAAAAAATATTAATGGGCCTTTCCACCACATGATCCCTCTTCACTAAATATTCATGCATTACGTCAGCGAGGTTTACAGCAACTTTTTAAAAACTTGAATCAGTCGATGGGATTTCGCCAGGGACGCAAAGATAAGTATGGCCCCTGGGGGAGAGGGACAGGCCCAAGCAAAGACAGAGGCTGGCCCGTGTAGGAGCCCTGGGGCTTTGTCAAAGCCCATGGGGCAGGGTTTCCATTTATGTGGGGTGGGAGAAGTGGCAGTGAGGGGGAACCTTGCAGGCATGGCGGGGTGCAGTAGCTGGTGGAGGGGGGATGCCGTCAATACTCTCATGGTGGTGGGTGGGGGGGGGGGTTTAACACTTCTGTTCTGATCAGGGCATCCTTTGAAGATGGCGCCCTGATCTCTGTGGAGCCAGGTGCCGGCTCTATCAGGCCCCGCCCCACCAGAGCGATGCCGTAAATCACGCCTACTCTTTAAAAAGGCTCGAGATTTTGAGAGAAAACTGTTGTGTGCAACTGGAGAGCTCAATGCAGTTTTCAGTCTGATCCTGATACTTTGCAAAACTCTAGTAAAATTCCACCCATAGAGATTCCAAGCTAAACAATGAGTGTCAGGATAGCAGCTCATTTATTAATAATACTAAATAAATATTGGATATTAAATTTTTCCACCCTGATCCCTAAAGTCAATCAAACAAGCTTGGGGAGACTGTTGTAATTAATATGCCACTGATAGCCTTACCTATCTTGTGTAGCTCGAGATTCTTCTCTACTTGCTATAGGGAGTGTTTATTGGACAGGGCAAGAGAAACATAACGGGTGCTGGGCAAGGGAACTGAATGTTCAGCTGCAACATGTTCTTGGGGCTACAACATGTAGGATTTAATGAGAAAAACCAAGTGAATTAGTGGTAGGATGTAGTTGTTAATCACAGGGTTCTGCACCAATTCCCTTCTCTGTGCATCAGCTGATTCCTCTTCCCCATCCTCTTCCTGTCAAACTACTGCACTCTGGACCACCTCCTCATCCTGCTTCATACTCATTCCAATATTTCTATCCAGACAGCACTGATTTTAGGGATTTCACTTGCTTTGTAAATCAGCAGCTTTATAAAGCAAGCTCCTTGCTGCAAAGAACTGCTGAATCATCCCTTGACGCCTTCTTGGGTGGTGACATGTCCCTCATCATGTTTGTTGCTCCATAAGCAGGGTTTCCAGCATGGGTCCAGTGAAGTTATGATAGCAGAGTGGGAACAACCAGGTCCTGGTTTCCCAGTACCTGTTCATTCTCCAAGGAATTCTGAAATATCGCTGGCATTGAAAGCTATTCACCAGAGAATGGAGATGAGCATGTAAGATCACAATTCTGTGATCCGCAACAACTTAAACATTTATGAAATGGCAACCCTCACTTTCAAATTGGTAGATGGGGCCCTGATAGCCAGGTGAGTCTCACTTGTAATTGCTGGACTATTGGGAAGCCTGCTGGGTGGGAAAAGGTTTGTGACTTTGGTGTCTATGATGAAAAGGAATAAAAGTGTCTCCCCTAGTAAATATGGTATCGGGAGTGAATGGAAAGAAAGGCATAACTTTCATCGATATAGCACCAGGCACATCTCAAAATGCACAATAACTGATGGGTTATTTTTGAAGTGTAATCACTGTTTTATTGTAGGTAACCACAATAGCAAATTTGAACACTGCAAAATTCCATTAATAGGATACATTTGTTGTTGAGGGAATAACGTTGGTTAACACATCAGGAGAACTCCATTTCAAGGGGCTGAGGTGACGTTTAATGAACATTTTAAGCAGGTTGATGGCACTACTGAAAATGTGACAATTTCACAACAGTGACCACTGAGATTAAATGATCAGATCTATGCTTGGGCTTCGGCACACAACCTTCCCACTTAGAGAAAGAAAGAAATACTTATACTTTTCACAACCACAGGGCATTGCAAAATGATCTACAGCCAATGAAATAGTTCTGAGGTGCAGTCACTGCTGTAAGAATTACGACAATCAATTTGTGCACAGCAAGCTCCCACTAATAGTGTGGCAATGACTGGATAATTTGTCACTTGAGGGATAAATATTGGCCAGATCATTGGGGTTAACTGCCCTATTCTTCAAATAGTGTTATGGCTGCTCGCAAATCCACCTGGGACCCCCGGGAAATGCCTTTAGATATATGCAGGTGAGGGCTTTTGTGAGGCGACAGGTGAGGGAATTCCCGTTGCTCCCGGCACAAGAAGTTCAAGATAGGGTGATCTCGGGTGTATGGGTCGGGGAGGGCAAGGTGTCGGAAATACACCAGGAGTTGAAAGAAGAGGGGGAAGCGCTGGTAGAAGAGTTGAAGGGTAAATGGGAGGAGGAGCTGGGGGAGGAGATCGAGGAAGGTCTGTGGGCTGATGCCCTAGGTAGGGTTAATTCCTCCTCCTCGTGTGCCAGGCTCAGCCTGATACAATTTAAGGTGGTCCACAGAGCGCACTTGACGGGGCGAGGTTGAGTAGGTTCTTTGGGGTAGAGGACAGATGTGGAAGGTGCTCAGGGAGCCCGGCGAACCATGTCCATATGTTTTGGTCATGCTCGGCACTGGAGGGGTTCTGGAGAGGAGTGGCGGGAGCAATATCTCAGGTGGTGAAAGTCCGGGTCAAGCCAAGCTGGGGGCTAGCAATATTTGGAGTAGTGGACGAACCGGGAGTGCAGGAGGCGAAAGAGGCCGGCATTCTGGCCTTTGCTTCCCTAGTAGCCCGGCGAAGGATCTTGCTAATGTGGAAGGAGGCGAAGCCCCCCAGCTTGGAGGCCTGGATAAATGATATGGCTGGGTTCATAAAGTTGGAGAGGATTAAGTTCGCCTTCAGAGGGCCTGCGCAGGGGTTCTACAGGCGGTGGCAACCGTTCCTAGACTATCTCGCGGAGCGTTAGAAGAAGGTCGGTCAGCAGCAGCAGCAACCTTGGGGGAGGGGGGGTAGGGGGTGGAGGGGACGTCCTGGAGGGGGGGGGGGGGGAAGGTCCTGGGAGGGGGGGGGGTAAAGGGGGGACTGCCTGGGAGGGTGGCTGAGCAAGAGATAACATGAAGGGTTGGGGAAACTGGCACGTACGGGTGAGGGCCAGTGTACAAAGCTGAGTAAATATATCATTTTGCCATGTATATATCTTGCTCTGCGCGATTTCTCTTTTTTTTTGTTATGGGGGGGGGGTTATTGTTTGTAAGGGAGAAAAATTGTGTTAAAAAACTTTAATAAATATATTATTAAAAAAACAAACACCTGGGAGAGCAAATTGAGCATTGGCACCTCTGATTGTGCAGCACTACCGTATTGTACTGGAGTGTCAGCTTTCATGTGCTCAAATTCTGGAGTGGAACTTGAACGTACAATGTTCTGACTCAGATGTGAAAGTACGACCAGTTTAGCCAAGCTAATACGTGACAATTGGCTTATCTGACTGACATTCCCTGCAGTGGCTTGCAAGCAACCTCTTGGATAGAAGCTTCATGCATAACGACGCCCACATCCAATGAAGGATTAAAGAAAAAAAAGTGCACGATAAAACTTGGTCACCCTGTCTGCAGTAAAACAGAGTTGACAAAGACAGAGTTGCAGGATACTCGAACTGGAGTGGTGTAATCTGTAAACAAGTCATTGGGGGTAATACTGACTCAGGGCAATAATGTGGAATGGGCGATATCTGACATGCCACCTGAATACACAACTTCCATGGAAATGAAAATCAGGAAAGGTGCATCGCAGGTGGCTGATTAAATATTTATATGATTGCTCAAAGTCAAAATGGTCCCCTTTTGTGCAGAGGACATACTCTCACAGGTTCTTTGCATCTGAAGATGTCATCCCTGGGTGAATAGATTCTCCTCATCCAGTCCATGAACCCCTATAGGATCAGCCAAAGGGATTCCCATCCTTCCAATTTTATTAATGTGCAACGTGTATTCCAGAACAGGTTGGCAAGACTTCAGAAAGTGTGGCTTTACAAACTCAAGGCTTCAACAAAAAATCCCAGAAATATAGAAAGATATGAAAGTATGCAGTATATTCAATGCAAAAAATTGCTGACTGCAAGAATTGCTGACAGGCACTCATCTGATGAAGAAGCTGCGCTCTGAAAGCTCGTGATTTCAAATAAACCTGTTGGACTTTAACCTGCTGTTGTAAAACTTCTTACTGTGCCCACCCCAGTCCAATGCTGGCATCTCCACATCACACAAAAATAATAGCAACTGAAACAACAGATCCTTTGCTTTGAGGTGCATTCCAAAGGATACCTGATCCATTGGTTAAAAACACTCCTTTATCTAGGTAAATTGCAGATTGAAAGCAGAACCCTGCCCAAATTCATGACATTCAGCATGGGAACTCATTAGACTCAATGTACTGAGGTTCCTATGTTCTAGTGCAGCTTCATTAAGCCAGCATAAACAGTTACATCAGAAAGTTGGGCATATTACAAATTGATTGAGTGAAATCAATGGTTTTCTAAGATGTCACCACCACTGAGGCTTGCCACCAGTACATCTTGTAGATTTGACCTGGAGTGTCACATTTACAGTAATAAAAATTGAAACAGAACCATTTGAGATTTATACAACTGCAGTATAAAATTATTTTGTTCCTCCAATTCTCTCTCATCTACCGGATGTACTGATTTTTGTTGTAATTCGCAAGAAAGGGGGAGTGTGACAAAGCCCGGAGTGGTTGAGCACTCTGGTGCATGGTAATATTTGATAAGGTTAAACCACATGAAGGAGTAATGTGGGGCCTTTGCTGGGGAAAGTGCATGATTGGAAGATGGTGACTGGTTTTGTGCACAAGGTGAAGGCAAGGGAACAGATAACCGGGTCAACAGCAACAGTGAGGTGGTTGCCTTTCTTGCTCTCTTTATGTACTTTTGACACTTTGGCGCCTGAAATCAGAAGGGCAACAAGTCCACACTCGGAATCAAGACTGTTATGGGTGTGCAACAATTAATAATGAACTGGTGAATACATTTATTATCAATAACGATAAAAAGGCAACACTGGATCACCCTAATTTAACTTGTGTGCTGAGCACGAAGGCAACGTGAAAGCAGAGGGCTGAATATCAATTGGACTAATTAAATATTTTAAAATAATTCTCTGCCTGCATCTAAGGACCAAAATACTGATGAGACAGTCTGATTATGCAAAGCTGTTTAGAAGTAATCACCGAAAGGAATTTGGATTACTAATATATCCGACATATAATGAGAAATATAAAGTAATCAATTATCTATATAAATGGATTTTGTAATGCACAGTGAATTGTCAACCTGATGATTTTGGATCTTTTTATGCAAACTATCAGTTATATAAGCTTAATAATGTCATTTGAAGAAATGGATGGCACACTGCTGTTTTACCTCTGACCTAGGTTCTAATCCAGTTTTGGCTTTTGGCTTGCATTTCTGCTAATGGTAAGGATTTTGTGTCAAATGAGATTGTGTCACCTAAACTTATTTCCTGGCTGACAAACAAAAATGCCAGGTTTAGCCCCAAATTTGCCAGCTCATTCAACAAGGTCGTTAAGTTGGCTATGGGTGGTGGAAAAGTGGTACATGCAATATATGAGCTGCTTTTATCAATTTGGGATTGGAAATAAGCAGAATGTTGTTCAGACAGACTAAAGAAAAATTGATCCTGTATCAGCGTTGGCGCGTCATCAGCACGCCCTCCCGCGATGCTCCGCACCCGATGGGCTGAATTCTCGATGTGTGTGGTCTCAGCGGTCGAGAGCCTGGCGTAGCAGCTGTGGATTGTGTCCAGCGACGCCACACTCGGCCGGGATTCATGCCGCTGGCCGGGGGGGGGGGGGGGGGGAGGGGCTTCCGTCAGGGCTGGGGGACTGGTGGGGGGTTGCCAGGGGATGGCCTGTGGGGTTGCGGATGGTGGGTCAGGTCCGCGCACGGCCGATGTCATGTTGTACTGCGCGGCCGCTGCAGAAAAAACATTCTCCGGCCCTTTTTGGAGCGGGAGCCGGGAGTTTCACCCGGCGCTGCTGCTAGCCCCTCACCGCCTGGAATCGCCTGTGAATTCTCCGTTTGAGCTGGCACTTAGCCGCTGAAACAGAGAAGCCAGCTCTTGATGTATTTTAATCATTGTATTAGCAATTGATATTTTCTGCATGTTACACACACAAGAACTGAAAAGCAAAGTGTAATTCTGTATGTACCCTTTGCTGAAACATTTTCAAACATTGTACACAAATCATTTTTTGAGTGTGCAATGACATTTGTCATGTAAATTTACAATAGAAGCACTTATTTTCACCATGTTAGCTTTCAGTTACAGCACAAGTTTGGGCAGACCACACAAGCCACGTGAAGATGAAAAAAAAATGAAACTTCTAAGAATGTAATACAGCTCTCAATTGTACATATTTGATATTGAAAAAACTCCCATTCGTGAAATCTGTTTAAAGATTTTTATGTCCCCTCAAATGTTCAATCTGTTATAAAAACAAACATATATTTAATAACCACATTAAGAACAGCTAATTTTTAATAGCCTCTTTATTCTATCAATCAAAATATGAACTCAGCAGCCCCTGCTGCGATGTGCTTTTGTAGCTTTTGAAACCCAGTAAAGCATTCATAACAGCCTCAGCTCTAATAACAGCCTTAGGGAAATGTCAACAAATAACCATTTAAACTCCAGGAACAGATGATCATTTCCGCTGAATGTACAGCAGATGGCCTGTCAATCGAAGCAGCCCAGCAGAGGGACGTTTTAGAACTCTGACAGCTTCAGCCATTTATTTCATGATAAAGGGCTGGAGATTTAACAAACTTCATATCATGGCACTGAACCAGACCTTATCTGCCCTTCAGGAGCATTTACGTCTATTACACCAATTCATGACTCCCACATTGCGAGTTAAGACCTTTGGAACAGTCTGTTTGAGCTCAGTACTCATTTTTCTGAAATTAAGGGGAGAAGTAATAAAGAGGAATGATTTAAGGAGAGAGTTCCAGACAGAAAAAAACTCTATCTGGTGGTCGAGCAAAAAGAAGTGAGAAACCACAGGAAACTAGGCTTCGAAGCCTAACTGGAATGATGCGTGGAGGACTTCATGAACAAAAATACTGATTTTTGGGGACAGGCAGTCTAGAAAATAATCTAGAAAATGACTGATTGTGATCAATTCACACAAAGATAAGCCTGAAAAACTTCACTATGACTGAATGAAGTACAGTGCATGTGGTTTCTAAAATAAGTGAATATGAATAAATAATCATCAACGCAAAGCTGCAAAGGGTTAGTTTTGAAAGGCTCTCGCGTGTATCACAAAATTGTGCTAACTACTATGTATAACTGCAATGATGTTCAATTGCGAATGGTTTGAGAAAGCACATTGGGCGGAATTGTCCGACCCCCCGCCGGGTCGGAGAATCGGCACGGCGCGAATCGCGCCACGCCACCCCGACCCTGGGACGCAATTCTCTGCAGAATCGGCACCAGCGTGGTCGGAGTGGCGCCGGTTGAGTTATGCGCCGACTCTCTGGCCCTGGGCCGGCACGGGCCGGCGCGTCGATTCTCCGGTCCAGATGGGCCGAGCAGCCGTCATCAAAAAGCCGAGTCCCGCCGGCACCGTTCTAACATCCTCTGAGCTGGCGGGACCTCAGCCTTGAAGAGTCCAATGGCAGCCTGTGGGGGGTGGGGAAGAGGGGGTCCGAACCCGGGGGGGGCCTCTGTAGTGGCCTGGCCCATAATCGGGGCCCACCGATCGGCGGGTTGGCCTCTTGTGCCCCCCGGCCTCCTTCTCCGCGCCGGCTCCTGTAGCCCTGCGCCATTTGACGTCGGGGCCGCCACGGGGAAGAAGGCCACTGCGCATGCGCTAGTTGGCGCCATCCGAACTGCGCATGTGCGGACCCCGCGGTGCCGCGTTCAGGTCGGGATCGGCAGCTGGGGCGGCGGAGGCCGCTCCCGCGCTGTCCTAGCCCCCTGTGGGCCGCAGATAGGGGTCCCGGTACGGGCGCCGACACCAGAGTAAAACACTCCCGTTTTTACTCCGGCGTCGGCAATTAGCCGCTCGTTGGGAGAATCCTGCCCATTATCTCTTGCTTGTGCCATTGAAATGTATATTGGGTTTTAAAATATAATACATCTGATAGAAGTAGGTGCAAAATGAATTACACTGTAAAATCTATTAATCTTATGTTGTAACTGACCAGTATATCAAAGCTACAATAATGTTGTTCTTGGACATGTTCAAGATTTAAAATCAATTGATTTTCTTTTAAATAGAAATACTTCCTGTATCGACCAGTGAGGAAGGGTGCAAGGACTCCCCCTTTTTCCTACTCCTTGTTTGAGTAACAGGGTTTTAAAAAATTTATAAGGATGAATGTGTCAATACTATGTACTAAACGGTTTACATGCTGATTGCAAAGAATTCAGACCGACCGACTATCTTGAGTTTAAAACAAGTTAGCTTTTATTGTACTAAATAACCACCCAGGTAAAGATATGAAACTATTTTTTATAAGGTGTCTGACTGTTGCTACATATGTGTGTGCAAACACATAGATGCATGATGCATGCATGCATATATTCATACACACAAATAAAAAACTTCTGAATGGCCCATTCTTCCATGCAATAAGCTAGGAAGAACATATCAACACCCCCAAGGTGGCCAGTGTCTCTGTGGACTCACCATCTTCAGGCTGATTGAAATGGAATGTAGTCATTGTAGTGGTACAATGGTGGAAGCCATTTTAAGTTTCAATCTCCTCTTTGAAGTATTATTTGTAATCAGTAAGTGTGAAATTCCAGAATAGGTTTGTTTGGGAATGTCCTATTCGCAACTCACTTTGGATACTTCCAGAAACCTGACCAATTTGCAGTTATGTCCAGTGACCCGATAGCCATTTTAAGTCAGTTCCTTTGTTTTAACAGTTGAAACTGACTTTTAAAAAAAAGTTCCAGATGTGATTCCTGCAGATGAAATTGAAATATATAATATTTGACATCAACATACCTCCATAATATTGCCAGGGATTAAATGTTGAAGCTCACAAGCCCGATCGGATTTCCCTTAATTCTCCTGTCAGGTTTTCTCCAAGGTTGGTAAACCAATCCATCTAAACTCTATCTTGTGGTGTTGGGTGCTCTGAGGTACAGATGAACCAACACGGTTGCGATTGGTACAATGCAGTTTTATTCCAACTTGTTATTTACAGATCTGTCTTGGTACTCAGCACGTGGTGACTGTGTGAGTGTCTTGTTAGTCAGGTCCTGTCCTTGTCCTTGTCTCCAGATGGACTGTCCACCAGGTGTCGTGTTTCTTGTCTTATACTGTGTCTGCTCTTGTCTGTGATTGGCTGTCGTGTTATGTGTGCTAATTGGTCTGTTGGTCTGTCTATCATGATGTGTGTGTTTGAATATCATGACATATCTAACGTGAACTTCTGCAGATTATTCCATTGTTGAAGTGAAAGGAATATAACGGCCCGTAGAACATTTTGATTGTAATAGAGCTGTCAGAATTAATCTTTATTTACTGCTAAAAGTAAAGTGCTTCAGTATGGTGGGTGGCACGGTGGTGCAGTGGTTAGTACTGCTGTCTCACTGCGCCGAGGACCTGGGTATGATCTCGGCCCCGGGTCACTGTCTGTGTGGAGTTTGCACATTCTCCCCGTGTCTGCGTGGGTCTCACCCCCGCAACACAAAGATGTACAGGTAGATGAATTGGCCACACTAAATTGCCCCTTAAAGAATTTGGAAAAAAATAATTGGACACTTTAAATTTAAAAACAAATTGCTCCAGTGTGAACTCTCCATAGGCCCTGAACTTGTGGCATAAATCCGAATAAAGCATTTTGAGAGCCAACTGCATTTTAATATCTTGCACCCTTACAATTAATTGAATTTAATTCGTTGGAGCATGCTAATCTTATGTGCAGCCATTGTGATAGACCCGATGGACCTGGGTAGATTGGCAGATAGAACTGGGGAGAAGAGTCAGACTTTGAGCTTTATCAGTGTTTTCCAGCCTGTTAAAGATCAGGTAGATTGCAGTGATAACTTATAATGATATGAGCTGCTGACTGAAACCTTTAAGCGGAGGCTTGTGTGCTTTAAACACCAGCACCAGACCAAAACAAAATTATTTTTAAATCTGATAATGCTGATAGTATTTGGGTGCAAAAAATTGTATGGCACAAGTATGTACAGAAATCACAGCATTACCAACATAAGGGTGTCGATGTGAATGAATCAATATTTGCCAATGTCAGGTAGCTTCAGTTTCACAACAGGCTGCACCCTGCTATTGACTTTGGCTGGGATTTTCCTGCGCTGACAACAGCAACACCCGCCACCGGTGGGGCTGGGAAATTCCGTCCTTTGGCTGGGATTTTCCCCATTATCAACAAAGGCCAATGTCAGGTGGAAAAGCGGTGTTGAAACCACCAACGGCAATAGCGGCTTTCTTCGCCATATAGTGCAACACTTAAAAACGTGAAGTCATGGGTCCATGATGTATCACTGATGGAGCAACCGCTGATTCGCCCGCCCTACCAGCAACTTAGACAGCTGAGGATCAGGGCGCCATTTTTACAGGCCGCTCCAGTTCATCCTGGGAACTCCGAGGGCCACCCCCCCTCCCCTCCCCAGCCACTACCCGGGCAATGCCATGGGGGTTCTCGGGCATTACCCTCTTCCTCCTCGGAGTGCTGCACTCAGCTGAGATCCCTGGGAGGTCTATACGCAAGGTGCACACCTTCAGAGACCAGTCTTATTTTGCGCACTTCTGGTGTTATGCTGCCTTGGATGGATTTCCTGATGGAGGGGATGACTCCTTCATAGAGGCCTGATAATGATATTATAATTTATTACAATGAAGTTACATGCCCCGTCAATGGGAGAAGAGACAATTGCGTCATGCATTTAACCCAAAATAAAACACGACTTTACAGTTTTTGCAATATTCCCCTCCCATCATTGAACCAGCCGAGTAGAAAATCTGAGCCTTGTCTCTTCAGTTGGTCCCTTAGAAAGCGAGTTTGGAGAATAGACAATAGGAAACAAGGAAATGGCAGATGCATTCAACAGATATTTTTAGTATTAATCGTCAAGTAACGTCCCAGAAGCAGCTATAAATCAGGAATTGGAAGGGAGGGAGGAACCCGGGAAAATTGCAAATATCAGAGAAGTGGTGATGAGTAAATGTTTGAAAGCTGTAGGTTGACAAGAGCCCGGGTCCTGATTAAAAGAAGTGGCTACTGAGATAGCTGATGGATTGGTTTGAATTGTCCAAAATTCCCTTGATTCGGGGAAGTCCCAAAAGATTGGAAGATAGCAAATGTAGTCAATTTTTCAAAAAGGAGGGAGACTAAAAGTGGGAAACTACAGGCCAGTTAGCTTAAGAGAGGGAAATGTTAGAAGCTATTATTAAAGAAGCTATAACAGGGCACTTATCTAAGTTCATGGTAATCAGTCAGAGTGAATATGGTTTTGTGAAAGGAAAATCATGTTGAACCAACTTATTGGAGTTCTTTGAGCAAGTAACATGCTGTGGATTTAGGGGGTAATGGTGGATGTACTGTACTTAATTTCCAGAAGGCATATGATAAAGTGTCACATCGAAGGTAATTGCAGAAAGTAAAAGCTCATGGTATAGGGCAGGACTTTTCAAACTGCGGGTCATGACCTGCGGATGGGTCACGGAGCAATCGGTCGTGGTGTTCCCAATCGTGGGAGAAGCATCCAGTGGCCACGAGCGGCACTGGAAATGTGCCCGACTTTCCACAAAGAGCAGGAGGAGCAAACCACAGATTTAAGATCTCCTGCCATGACTTACCCCTTTGGATTGAACCTTTAAAGGACTCTTAAAATCAAATAATATTAAGCACTTCAGGGCCCTTCTTCCCATGACCTCGTTAATGCTAAATATAGCCCCTACAAACTATAGACCACAAAATAAAGAGTAGTACAAATACTCAACATCTACTCACCCAATCAGCAGCTTCCACTTGCCCTGCATCACTTTTTAATGCTGACATCACCTCAAGAGAACTGCCTCTGGATTGAGTGAAGTTGCACTGGATTGAGTGAAGTTGCACTGGATTGCGTGATGTTGCACTGGATTGCGTGAAGTTGCACTGGATTGAGTGAAGTTGCACTGGATTGAGTGAAGTTGCACTGGATTGAGTGAAGTTGCACTGGATTGAGTGAAGTTGCACTGGGTTGAGTGAAGTTGCACTGGGTTGAGTGAAGTTGCACTGGGTTGAGTGAAGTTGCACTGGATTGAGTGAAGTTGCACAGGATTGAGTGAAGTTGCACTGGGTTGAGTGAAGTTGCACTGGGTTGAGTGAAGTTGCACTGGGTTGAGTGAAGTTACACTGGATTGAGTGACGTTGCACTGGATTGAGTGACGTTGCACTGGGTTGAGTGACGTTGCACTGGGCTGCTCCTTTTGAGGTTTTTCCGTTGCTCTGTGCAGCTGCTCCTCATCAGATTCACTCTCCCTCTGACCTCCAGTGATCTGTATTGTAAGAGTTACTTAAAGTCACTCTTTTCCCTTATGCTCCAAATTCCCTAAGACCTTACTGTTATTTTAAAGAGTAGAAGTACTCACCAACGCTACTCACCAATCAGAGATAAGAAAGGACTGATCAGCTCCTCCCTCTTTCATTTAACTCCCTGTTTCACCAAACTCCAGCTGCACTCTAATGTAACAAGGCAGCAGGCAGTCCAAACAAGGCGCCACTGAAGGGACCCTCCTTTTATTCCACCTATTTCACGTGAACAATCTTTGCTAAATCAACCAGCATGAACGTATCCAACTTACCACTGTCTGTAAAGCACTTGGGAAAATTCTGGGATCATGAAAGCCGCTATATAAATGCATTTCTTTTCTATTGCATTTCATATAGGGTTTTATCGCAATCAAAAGAAAATTTAATGTGATCAGTTTGCACTTAATTCAAACTCCTGGGTGAAGAGAGAGAGAGAGTATAACCTGCTGTGGTTCACGCCTAGGGTCAATGCAATGTTAATTATTTTTTTTAAACTTTAAATACCAGGAATCTGGGGGCGGGATTCTACCCTACCCAGTGGGGCGGGCAGTACCGGCGCCGAGGAGTGACGTGAACCACTCTGGTGTCGGGCCACCTGGAAGGTGCGGAATCCTCCACACCTTCAGGGACTAGGCCGGCGCCGGCGGGGTTGGCGCCGCGCCAGTCGGCGCGGAAGGGCTTGGTGCCACGCCAACCGATGCCGAAGGGCCTCTGCCGGCCGGCGCAAGTTGACACATGCACGGGAGCTCCAGCGAGAGCTGGCATCATCCCAGTGCATGCGCAGGCGGGTTCCTCTCCGCGCCGGCCATGGCGGAGGTTGACAGCAGGCAGCGCGGAGGGAAAGAGTGCCCCCACGGCACAGGCCCGCCCATGGACCGGTGGGCCCCGATCGCGGGCCAGGCCACCGTGGGGGCATCCCCCAGGGCCAGATCACTCCCCCCCCCCCGAAGGCTCCACAGGCCGCCCACAGAACCAGGTCCCGCCGGTACGGACTGTGGTGTTGGGTGTTCTGACACACAGATGAGCCAACACAGTTGCATATGGTACAACGCTTCTTTATTTAAACTTACTATTTACAGTTTGGTCTTTGCACTCTGCACGTGGGGGGTTCCCTGCTTGTGGTGTTTTAACAGCTCTTTCTTGTTCCCTTCTCCCCAGACCTACCGACCACCAGGTGTCGTGCTCGTGCTTTTTATATGGTTGGTGTTCTTGTCTGTGATTGGTTGTGGTGTTGTGTACTCTGATTTGCCTGTTAGTGTGTCCATCATGATGTGTGTGTTTGAATGTCATGACATCCCCCCTTTTTACAAAGATATGTGCCTACGTGGTGATAAATATGATTGTGTCGTGAGTGCATCTAGGAGTGTGTGTGTGTCGTGTGCAGCATGTGCATATGACGGAACTATGTACATGGGGCGATGTCGGGTGCGTCACATGAGCCAAGTTGTACCATAACATAACATAAATGCGAACGAGAGAAGAAGAAAAAAAAACTTGAACAGTTGTCCAGTCAGACGACATCTGGAACGATAAACAACAACAGGTTATCATGTAAAATTGTGCAACTTGTTAAACATATGAACGGTATTATAAGTCCAGTCTAATGGGCTTGCGACGAGTTCGGGTTGACCGTCAGGGTGGCACACCACTCATCGGCTGGATTGATGGCATTGACCTTGTTGACATCAATGACGGAAACTCGGAAGGCATCCTGGTCATCTGCATCACTTAACTGGAAGTCTTGATGCGTGGGCTGGACGGTCCTGACTCGTCTGCGAGGTTGTCGAGGATGCGCCGGATCCATGGGTTGAGCCGAACGACAGTGGGCTGCGTAGTGGCCCATCGTGGCACATCTGTGGCACTGTCGGTTTTTTGCAGGACATTGCCCTTTTAAATGTAGAGCTCCACAATTGCCGCACGTCATGACGTCACGGCGTTCGTTGCGCCACTGCGCATGCGCAGTGCGATCTTGCGGTGGGCGCGCCTGCGCAGTGCGTCCCTCGTTGTGGCCGTTATTTTTGGCGCGCACCTGCGCGGGAGACCGCGAAAAGCGCGGGAAGCGGCCGCTGTCGTCCGGGCCGTGGGTCGGGAAGTAATCGACGGCCTGGATGCGTTCGACGTCGTGGGCGGCCTGGCTTGCCGATTCGACGGCTGGGGACCCCCTCCGTGCCAACTCGGACACCTGAAATCGGGCAAAATGGCAGGTAGCATTTTCGTGGAGGACACAGGCTTCCACAGCAGACGCTAAGGTGAGGCTTTTCATTTTAAGAAGCTGCTGGCGTAGGCCACTAGAGGCAACGCCAAAAACAATCTGGTCCCTGATCATGGACTCTGTGGTGGTGCCGTAACCGCAGGACTGCGCTAGAATCCGGAGGTGCGTCAAAAAGGGTTGAAAAAGCTCCTCCTTACCTTGCAGGCGTTGCTGAAAGAGGTATCTTTCAAAACTTTCATTTACTTCAACTTGAAAGTGCTGGTCCAGTTTGAGGATGACCGTGTCATATTTGGCTTGGCTTTCGCCTTCTTCGAACACCAGTGAGTTGAAAACGTCGGTTGCGTGCGGACCTGCGTAGAAGAGGAGCATTGCAATCTTCGAGTCATCCGAGACATTCTGTTTTTTGGTGGCACGGATGTACAGGTCAAATCGCTGCCTGTAGAGCTTCCAGTTGGTACCTAGGTTCCCCGTGACTTGCATCGGCTGCGGTTTGCCGGTGTGGTCCATGTCCAGAATGGCAGGTTAGTAGGCAGGTATCGATCCACTCCTGTACCATGTGGTGTTGGGTGTTCTGACACACAGATGAGCCAACACAGTTGCATATGGTACAACGCTTCTTTATTTAAACTTACTATTTACAGTTTGGTCTTTGCACTCTGCACGTGGGGGGTTCCCTGCTTGTGGTGTTTTAACAGCTCTTTCTTGTTCCCTTCTCCCCAGACCTACCGACCACCAGGTGTCGTGCTCGTGCTTTTTATATGGTTGGTGTTCTTGTCTGTGATTGGTTGTGGTGTTGTGTACTCTGATTTGCCTGTTAGTGTGTCCATCATGATGTGTGTGTTTGAATATCATGACACGGACCTGGTTTGATTTATGCTGGCAGGACCGGCCGAAAACAGGCGGCCACTCGGCCCATCGCGGGGCGGAGAATCGACAGAGAGGCCGCTGCCAACGGCCCCCGACTGGCGCGACGCGATTCCCACCCCGCCGAAAAAGTGCTGGAGAATCCAGCAGCCGGGGCGGGATTCACGCCGCCCCCCCGGTGATTCTCCGACCAGTCGGGGGGGTTGGAGAATTTTTGAGTAGCATTTTTGTTCCATTACTTTAACACTTGTTTCTTTTGCCTCCTTCAATTTCCTTCCTTATCCATTCTCACAAAGGCAATACATTTTGCTGGCATGTGGCCCTCAGAATGCTGGCAGCTCTGCAGAATGTTGTCCATGGGACAAATCTTCAGATTTGAGCCAGACAGAGGGTCCCAGCAAGCGACTGCACAAAACATTACAGTTGAGTAGAATCCTGCCTCTTCCAGCTAAAATAAAATACAATAAATAGGAGCAGGAACCCACTAAAGTGACAACTTTCGGCCTTGTCCAGCCAAAGTAAGCATCATGTTGATATCACTATTTTCTTTTAAAAGCGTTCTTCCTGCACCTACTACACTGAAAGCACGAGTTAGTGCCATTTGCTCATTCCTTCCAGAAAGTTTTGTATCAATGGTAAATGGCACTGTAAATTGCAAGGAGGAATGCCTCTTATAATGTGTTCGAAAAAAATCCTGGTGTAAAAAAAATATGATTGCACTGTTTTAGAATTTGAAACGGGTTACAAAATTACTATTGTCTCATTCGGAAAGAAACCTGGGATATGGTGCCAAAACTAAATTGCTGTACAAGCAGAATTGATTGATCCACTTCAATTATTATGGGACAGTGTCAACATGTGTCTTGCACATATTCGACATTACAGGAGGCTTGTACGAGACCAAATTCTAAACCAAAGTGGTCCAGATTTGAATCCCACTTGATGTCATTATATTTTATTTTTCCTGGTCAAAGTATTTCAAAAGCACATTAATGAATGTACAGAACAGAGCTCCCTGTTATTGTGGGATGATGTCATTTGTATTTCCACATGCAAGACGTATCCTACTGGCTGGCGGCTGGCACAGGTGTGGGTGCCTGTGTCTGCAGGTTTGACCGTGGGTTATGTAATTCCGTGTTCATTTCAGTTTTTAGGAAGTTGAATTAATTCATTCTGTTCTGAAGATTAATTGCACATGTATTGTACCATTCTTCACACAACAGCCATTGAAGTTCAATTTACAGCCTGGGGAGGTTCTTGTGAAATCTTTGTTGTTGGTCTCTGCAATTTAACTGTGACGCTGTAGCACAATGTGCTTGGTTGGATAGCAGACAGACTACTAGAATATGCAAACTTATGCGATAGAAAGCGACCCTTGGTGACCTCGAGTCCAGTCTGAGTCCTGAATTGTGTGCATAAGATTAAGGATCTAAAAATTAAAATATTTCATACTTATTTCATCAAGCAGATAAGAGTTGATTCGCTACTTAAAAGTCAGTTGTTTGTAAAGTTTAGTTTTTCCCCTTGTAAACACACTGGTATTCTTGCTCCAAATAGCCTGTCTTTTCCTTAGCAGCTATAATCAAATGGAGGTGGTAATTCAAATATGTTGTTATTTGTCAAAATTCCTGTTACTTCTCTGCCATTGGAATGACTATAAGAGCTAAATGTCAGAGGTGAGGTGAGAGTGACTTCCCTTGACATCAGGCAGCATTTGACCGAGTGTGGCATCAAGGAGCCCTATCTAAACGAGCCAATGGGAATCAGGGGAAAAACTCTCCGCGAGCTAGAGTCATTCCTGACACAAAGAGTGGGAGAAGGTGCTTTTTCCCTACTGTTTTGTTCTCTCTCTTTCTTCAGGCCTAATTTCGGGAGCCGTTCGGAGGAGGAGGAGCAGTCTCCGAGTATAAAAACCTAACAGTAACTTCCTGTTTTCCAGTTTTTTTTCCAAAAGTGACACCAGAAGGAAGCTGTGATCAGAGTGGTTGATAGCAAATCTGCCCCAAATTTTAAAAAAACACACAGCTAAACTCATAAACTTAAATTAAACTAATTAATTAATTAGTGATGGCTGGTCAGGTGATGTGCTTGAGCTGCTTGATGTGGGAGCTGGCAGATCCCATTGTGAGCTGCAGCGACCACATCTGCAGTCAGTGTTGGCTGCTCGAAGAGCTCCGGCTCAGAGTTGATGAGCTGGAGTCTGAGCTTCAAACACTGAGGCACATCCGGGAGGGGGAGACTTACCTGGACACTGTGTTTCAGGAGGCAATCACACCTGTCAGAGTAAGTAGTTTAAATCCTGCCAGTGGCCAGGGACAGCAGGGTGTGACTGCAAGTCAGGCAGGTAAAGGGAACCAGCAGTCAGGAACTCAGGAGCCTCAGCCCTTGACTCTGTCCAACAGGTATGAGGCACTTGCTCCCTGTGTGGATGGCGAACAGGGCTGCAGGAAGGATGAGTCAGCTGACCAAGGCACCATGGTTCAGCAGGCCATTCAAGGGGAGGGAGTAAATAGGCAAGTTGTAGTTGTAGGGGATTCTATTATCAGGGGGATAGATAGTATCCTTTGTGAGCAGGATAAAGAGTCCCGCATGGTATGTTGCCTGCCCGGTGCTAGGGTGCGGGACATCTCTGACCGGCTTGAAAGGATACTGGAGAGGGAGGGGGAGGATCCAGTTGTTGTGGTCCATGTCGGTACCAACAACATAGGCAAGTCTAGGAAAGAGGACCTGTTTAGAGATTATAAAGAGCTAGGATTCAAATTAAAAAACAGGTCCTCAAGGGTCATAATCTCCGGATTACTGCCCGAGCCACGTGCACATTGGCATAGGGAGGCAAGAATAAGGGAAGTTAACACGTGGCTGAAAGAGTGGTGTGGGAAAGATGGGACACTGGCATCAGTTTTGGGACAGGGGGGACCTATACCGTTGGGATGGTCTCCACCTGAACCGAGCTGGGACCAGCGTTCTGGTGAAAAGAATAAATAGGGTGGTCAATAGGACTTTAAACTAAAGATTGGGGGGGGGAAGGGAAAGTCAGGGAACCAAGAGGTGAAGTAATCAGTGGGAAGCGTAGCTGCTTAGGAATACAAAAAAGCACGAAAAGACAAAACTCAGGAGAGGTTACGATAGTCCCCATCCCACAAAATATGACACAGTGTATGGAAAGGCTCAGTAAACCAAGGTCCACCACACTAAGAAAACAAAAAGGGACGGTCAATAGAGAATTAAAGGTGCTATATTTAAATGCGCGCAGTGTACGGAACAAGGTAAATGAGCTTGTGGCCCAGATTGTGACTGGCAGGTATGATGTGGTAGGCATCACAGAGACATGGTTGCAGGGGGTTCAGGACTGGCATTTAAACATCCAGGGATTCACAACCTATCGAAAAGACAGGGAGGTGGGCAGAGTTGCCTTGTTAATTAGGAATGAAATTAAATCAATAGCACTAAATGACATAGGGTCAGATGATGTGGAGTCTGTGTGGGTAGAGTTGAGGAACCACAAAGGCAAAAAAACCATAATGGGAGTTATGTACAGGCCTCCTAACAGTGGTCAGGACCGGGGGCACAAAATGCACCACAAAATAGAAATTGCATGTCTATTTTGGGGGACTTCAATATGCAGGTGGACTGGGTAAATAATGCTGCCAGTGGACCCAAGGAAAGGGAATTCATTGAATGTTTACAGGAGGGCTTTTTGGAACAGCTTGTGATGGAGCCCACGAGGGAACAGGCCATTCTGGACTTGGTGTTATGTAATGAGCCAGACTTGATTAAAGATCTTAAAGTAAGGGAGCACTTAGGATGCAGTGATCATAATATGGTAGAATTCAATCTCCAATTTGAAAGAAAGAAGGTAGAATCAGATGTAAAGGTGTTACAGTTAAATAAAGGTAACTACAGGGGCATGAGGGAGGAACTGACGAAAATCGACTGGGAGCAGAGCCTAGTGGGAAAGACAGTAGAACAGCAATGGCAAGAGTTTCTGGGAGTAACTGAGGACACAGTACAGAGGTTCATCCCAAAGAAAAGAAAGGTTATCAGAGGGGGGATTAGGCAGCCATGGCTGACAAAGGAAGTTAGGGAATGCATCAAAGCAAAAGAGAAAGCCTATAATGTGGCAAAGAGTAGTGGGAAGTCAGAAGATTGAGAAGGCTACAAAAACAAACAGAGGATAATAAAGAGAGAAATAAGGAAAGAGAGGATCAAATATGAAGGTAGGCTAGCCAGTAACATTAGGAATGATAGTAAAAGTTTCTTTAAATACATTAAAAACAAACGGGAGGCAAAAGTTGACATTGGGCCGCTCCAAAATGACGCTGGTAATTTTGTGATGGGAGACAAGGAAATAGCTGAGGAACTAAATAAGTATTTTGCGTCAGTCTTCACAGTAGAAGACATGAGTAATATCCCAACAATTCCGGAGAGTCAGGGGGCAGAGTTGAATATGGTAGCCATCACAAAGGAGAACGTGCTAGAGAAACTAAGAGGTCTAAAAATTGATAAATCTCCGGGCCCAGATGGACTACATCCTAGAGTTCTAAAGGAGATAGCTGAAGAAATAGTGGAGGCGTTAGTTATGATCTTTCAAAAGTCACTGGAGTCAGGGAAAGTCCCAGAGGATTGGAAAATCGCTGTTGTAACCCCCCTGTTCAAGAAGGGAACAAGGAAAAAGATGGAAAATTATAGGCCAATTAGCCTAACCTCGGTTGTTGGCAAGATTCTAGAATCAATTGTTAAGGATGAGATTTCTAAATTCCTGGAAGTGCAGGGTCGGATTAGGACAAGTCAGCATGGATTTAGTAAGGGGAGGTCGTGCCTGATAAACCTGTTAGAGTTCTTTGAAGAGATAACAAATAGGTTAGACCAAGGAGAGCCAATGGATGTTATCTGTCTTGACTTCCAAAAGGCCTTTGATAAGGTGCCTCACGGGAGACTGCGGAGTAAAATAAGGGCCCATGGTATTCGAGGCAAGGTACTAACATGGATTGACGATTGGCTGTCAGGCAGAAGGTTGGGATAAAAGGTTCTTTTTCGGAATGGCAACCGGTGACGAGTGGTGTCCCGCAGGGTTCAGTGTTGGGGCCACAGCTGTTCTCTTTATATATTAACGATCTAGATGACGGGACTGGGGGCATTCTGGCTAAGTTTGCCGATGATACAAAGATAGGTGGAGGGGCAGGTAGTATGGAGGAGGTGGGGAGGCTGCAGAAAGATTTAGACAGTTTAGGAGAGTGGTCCAAGAAATGGCTGATGAAATTCAACGTGGGCAAGTGCGAGGTCTTGCACTTTGGAAAAAAGAATAGAGGCATGGACAATTTACTAAACGGTGACAAAATTCATAATGCTGAAGTGCAAAGGGGCTTGGGAGTCCTAGTCCAGGATTCTCTAAAGGTAAACTTGCAGGTTGAGTCCGTAATTAAGAAAGCAAATGCAATGCTGTCATTCATCTCAAGAGGCTTGGAATATAAAAGCAGGGATGTACTTCTGAAGCTTTATAAAGCATTAGTTAAGCCCCATTTAGAATACTGTGAGCAATTTTGGGCCCCACACCTCAGGAAGGACATACTGGCACTGGAGCGGGTCCAGCGGAGATTCACACGGATGATCCCAGGAATGGTAGGCCTAACATACGATGAACGTCTGAGGATCCTGGGATTATATTCATTGGAATTTAGGAGGTTGAGGGGAGATCTAATAGAAACTTACAAGATAATGAATGGGTTAGATAGGGTGGATGTAGGGAAGTTGTTTCCATTAGCAGGGGAGACTAGGACCCGGGGGCACAGCCTTAGAATAAAAGGGAGTCACTTTAGAACAGAGATGAGGAGAAATTTCTTCAGCCAGAGAGTGGTGGGTCTGTGGAATTCATTGCCACAGAGGGCGGTGGAGGCCGGGACGTTGAGTGTCTTTAAGACAGAAGTTGATAAATTCTTGATTTCTCGAGGAATTAAGGGCTATGGAGAGAGAGTGGGTAAATGGAGTTGAAATCAGCCATGATTGAATGGTGGAGTGGACTCGATGGGCCGAATGGCCTTACTTCCGCTCCTATGTCTTATGGTCTTAAAGGAAGATGGTTGTGGTGGTTAGAGATCATCTTAGCTCCAGGACATCACTGCAGGAGTTCCTCAGGATAGTGTCCTCGGCCCAACCATCTTCAGCTGCTTTTTCAATGACCTCCTTTCCATCATAAGGTCAGAAATGGCGATGTTTGTGCATGACTGCACCATTCGCAACTGCTCAGATAATGAAGCAGTCCTTATCCAAATGCAGCAAGACCTGGACAATATCCAGGTTTGGGCTGACAGGTGGCAAGTTACATTTATGTCACACAAATGCCAGGGAGGATCTAACCATCACCCCTTGACATTCAATGGCATTACCATCGCTGAATGCCCCACAATCATTATCAATTCAGTTACCATTGATCAGAAACTGAACTGGACTAGCCATATTAACTGTGGCTACCAGGACAGGTCAAAGGCTAGGAATCCTACGGCGAGTAACTCATCTCCTGACCCCACAAAGCCTGCCCATCATCTACAAGGCACAAGTCAGGAGTTCAATGGAATACTCTCAAATTGCCTGGATGAGTGCAGCTCCAACAATGCTCAAGACGCTCAACACATCCAGGATAAAGCAGACCGCTTGATTGCTCCCCTTCCACAAACATTCAAACCCTCCACCACTGACGAAACAAAACTGGACAGCTACCTGGCTTTAGCTGGATGGAGGGATCTCCAATTTGTCTCCCATCATGAAAGTCAGTTCAGGAAATAGAAGTTATCTGGCTGGATTAGAAAAAGTGATCTGAGAATTGCTTTGACTGGTTCCTGGAGAACGAAGTGTTGACTTAAGGTTAAGTATAACAGTGGGAGTGAGATCCTCGGTCATTTTGAAGTTAAATGGGAGATCTTCCCTGTAGTTTAAAGTTGCTCATTAAAATAGTGTTTTGTCGTGATTCCTTGAAATTAGTTTGTTGCAGAGAAAGTCTTAAAACGTGAATTTTTGTTATGTGATCCTTTCAGTCATTCACTGGAAGTTCAAATTGCTTTTCAAAAGTAATCAATTTCTACAGGGATAGGAACATTGAGAACTAATGAGGGGGGGAGCCATATTAGATTTGATTATAAGCAATTAGCTAGATTTAGTTAACAGCCAAACAGTATGTGAACATCTATCTATTCATCTATATTGTGTTTAAAAAGAACAAAGAACAAAAAAAAAGTACAGCACAGGAACAGGCCCTTCAGCCCTCCAAGCCTGTGTCGACCATGCTGCCCGCCTAAACTAAAATCTTCTACACTTCCTGGGTCCGTATCCCTCTATTCTCATCCTATTCATGTATTTGTCAAGATGCCCCATATATGTCACTATCGTCCCTGATTCCACCACCTCCTCCGGCAGAGAGTTCCAGGTACCCACTACCCTCTGTGTAAAAAACATGCCTCGTACATCCCCTCTAAACCTTGCCCCTCTCACCTTAAACCTATGCCCCCTAGTAATTGACCCCTCTACCCTGGGAAAAAGCCTCTGACTATCCACTCTGTCTATGCCCCTCATAATTTTGTAGACCTCTATCAGGTCGCCCCTCCACCTCCGTCGTTCCAGTGAGAACAAAGCGAGTTTATTCAGCCGCTCCTCATAGCTAATGCCCTCCATACCAGGCAACACGCTGGTAAATCTCTTCTGCACCCTCTCTAAAGCCTCCACATCCTTCTGGTAGTGTGGCGACCAGAATTGAACACTATACTCCAAGTGTGGCCTAACTAAGGTTCTGTACAGCTGCAACATGACTTGCCAATTCTTATACTCAGTGCCCCGGCCAATGAAGGCAAGCATGCCGTATGGCTTCTTGACTACCTTCTCCACCTGTGTTGCCCCTTTCAGTGACCTGTGGACCTGTACACCTAGATCTCTCTGACTGTCAATACTCTTGAGGGTTCTACAATTCACTGTATATTCCCTACTGTCATGATATTCAAACACACACATCATGATAGACACACCAACAGACAAATCAGAACACACAACACCACAACCAATGACAGAAAGATATAAAAGCACAGACACGACCCCCGGTGGTCAGTATTAGCTGCAGAGGAGAACCAGGACACATCTGTTACCAAACACACTCAGGGAGACAGCACGTGCAGAGTATCCAGAACGAACTGTATTATAAGAGTTATAATAAAATAGCGTTGTACCACATACAACTGTGTTGGCTCATCTGTGCACCAGAGCACCCAACACCACATGGTACAGGAGTGGATCGATACCTGCCGGCATACCTCAGTGTACAGAGACAACCAGCAGTGCCCAGGCAAAATGATAGAGCTCCCGGTTCCGCAGCCGCTCCAGTGCTACGGCGATCTCCGCGAAAACTGGCGGCGATTCCGGCAAATGTTCGAATTGTTCCTGGTGGCAGCTGAACTCCAAGACCTGGATGATAGGGAAAAAATTGAATTTCTCCTCACCATCGCCGGTGCAAGGGCAAGAGAAATATTCAGAAGGTTCAGGTTCTTCAGGAGGCAGCAAAGGTACGATTACCAGGCAGTCCTTGCACGGACAAGAAGTGACTCCAGTGTCACAAGCCTCCACAGAGAGCTCGTGGACAGCCTCCACGATAGAGGCAACGCAAGACTCCAGAGCGCAGTCCTTGCACGAACAAGAAGTGACTCCAGTGTCACACGCCTCCACAGAGAGCTCGTGGACAGCCTCCACGATAGAAGCAACGCAAGACTCCAGAGCGCAGTCCTTGCACGAACAGGAAGTGACTCCAGTGTCACAAGCCTCCACAGAGAGCTCGTGGACAGCCTCCACAATAGAAGCAACGCAAGACTCCAGAGCGCAGTCCTTGCACGAACAAGAAGTGACTCCAGTGTCACAAGCCTCCACAGAGAGCTCGTGGACGGACTCCACGATGGAAGGAACACAAGACTCCAGAGCGCAGTCCTTGCAGGAACAAGACCATGAGGGTCTAGCAACCTCTCCTGACCAACCAGCGGCAGACGATGCAAGTCTGCCATGCTCACGTGAACAGCAAGAAGGCTATAACAGCCTACCATGCTCCACTACACAGCAGCATGAACATGACGGTCTCTCATGCTACAATGAAGGGCACAGCGCTGAAGACTGTTCAAGCCCAACTGAAGACAAGCCAAAGGAATCGCCTCGTCCAAGCCCGAAGAAAAAAGGTTTATGCGCTGACCTTCAGGATCATTATAGCCGAACAGAGATTAATAATGCTGCACGGCCACAGAAGGATGCTGAGGATCTGCTAACAAAATTAATTGAATGTTTAACTTGCAAGGAGCAGACTGAGAATTGCCAGTGTTTTAGTACGGATCGAAAAAATGGACAAGACATTGATCCTCAGGTAATGGAAATAACACAACCTGAATCATATCTACAGCAGGGACAAATGTCTCCCTTCAACACAACACCGCAAAATCCCAACTTCGGAGACCAGCAGTTAGTCAGTAATGACTCTTCAAACCTTGAGGGGAACATTAATTGCATTGAACCTATACACGCTCCACTGATTATTGAGCAGAACATTGGAGCAAGAATCCTGAGGACACCGACATCGAGTAGCCAGATAACGAATTTAAAACCCACAGCAGTTTCAAGTGAACCAAGTGTGCTTTCCACTAATGGTGAAGATGCAGATAAGGTCGACCCGATTATCCATTGTACCACACTAACCCCAGTGATTAAGCAGTTATGTATGGGGAGTATAATGTGGGCAATTGAGAACAGTAAAAGAGAGACTGTGACCATGCCAGTCCCAGCAAAATCAGACCCAGAGACCATGAAGGCATGTACATTAGACAAAGATACATATGAGGCACCTGAGAAGAAAAGTGAAACGGAATGTTCTTTGGAAAATAGTACAATGTCGATAGAAACATTGGATCCTATATTCGAGACCATACCTATGGGAGAATTTGGGGGTAATAAACAAGGTTCTGCAATGTCTGGGGGAAGATTTAAAATTTCAAAGAAGAAAAGCCCAAATGAAGGACAACGGCAAGACAATGACAGTCCACCGACATGGTGTGCACCACCAGATGAAAACTCTGACAATTTACCCAACCCTAGTGAACAGCAAGCTGCTAATGAGGATCTATCCACGGGATGTGAGACGAGTGACGACAGCATCCCACTTCCCATGCAAAAGGTGCAAGGTGACAGACCTCGCCTAGTGCGTACCGAGGCACTCGACGATCACGGTGGGACCACTGACGACTGCGGTGGCAGCGCACCGCTTCCACCCTCGATGGCTCGACCCTCTCCACTGGTTGGTGCATTCCTGCATGTTCCGACTCCAGAAGTGCAGCTTCAGGGAATCTCGGCTGCCTCCAGTGAACCTGTTGGGACTCCGGACGGGGGGCATCGACGGAAGGCAGACCGGACTCCAGATGGGGAGCAGCCAAGCGCCGACTCTGATTCGCACACGCCAGACCTTGCTCCGGACGGGCGGTGTCACGGCCTCGGTGATGGCACGCTCAGGGTGACGGCGGATGCCACGGCGACAGGGAATGGATCGCGTGGCAGTCCCACTGGGTCGGCAGTGGCAACCAGCACCGGCGGTCCAAGATGGACACACCAATTCGCGCCATCGCCAGACGTTGATGCGAGCAACAATTCTCTCTCCAAGGCGACATGCTTCGACGTTTCTCTGCGGAGTCGCCCTTCCGGCACAGCAGGTGGCCGGAACCAGCGTACACGGTCTCGGCCAACTTCCACATCTGGCACAGTCATCGCCTTGCATGATATTAGTGATGGTGCTACTTCGATGGCAACGACCCATCGGCTACAAGATGCCGTCCACCACAAACATAAAAAGAAAAAGACTCCACCTTGTTCCTGGCATGCAGGGCGGATGGATTGGTGCGTAGGCGCAATCAGCGAGCTTTGCGCCGCCTTCCACGCTCGCAACTGAACCGTACGCACACGCCGGATCCTCCACTGGTTCCCAAGGATGACTTCGTGGAGATGCCACGGATCATGCCCCTTCCATCGCCACCAGAACCAAACCACAGCCAAGGCACCACTAACAAAGATGTTGAATGATATATTTGCACGAATGAAAAAACCAAGCACTGCACGAAGTACAACAAATGGTAAAGTAGAGACTTCGGCAACAGCATCACCTCCAACAGTCCAAGGTGAACCAGTGTGACCCCAAATCTCCACAGCTGAACCGGCTTGAGGACCAGCCCATTCTTGAGGCGGTCACCCATTAGACTGGACTTATAACGCTGTTCATACGTTCAAAAAGTCAAACACTTCTGTATTATAACCTGTTGTTGTTTATTGTTCCAGATATCGTCTGACCAGACCAATGTTCAAGTTTTTTTTTCTCTCGTATCCAAGTTTTGTTATGGTACAACCTTGTTAGTGTGACGCACCCGACATCGCCCCATGTAAATAGTTACGTCATATACACACGCTGTACATAACACACACACACACTCTTCGATGCACTCACGACACAATTATATTTATAACCACGTAGGCACATATCTTTGTAAAAAGGGGGGATGTCATGATATTCAAACACACACATCATGATAGACACACCAACAGACAAATCAGAACACACAACACCACAACCAATGACAGAAAGATATAAAAGCACAGACACGACCCCCGGTGGTCAGTATTAGCTGCAGAGGAGAACCAGGACACATCTGTTACCAAACACACTCAGGGAGACAGCACGTGCAGAGTATCCAGAACGAACTGTATTATAAGAGTTATAATAAAATAGAGTTGTACCACATACAACTGTGTTGGCTCATCTGTGCACCAGAGCACCCAACACCACACCTACCTGCATTAGATCTTCCAAAATGCATTACCTCACATTTGTCCGGATTAAACTCCATCTGCCATTTCTCCGCCCAAGTCTCCAAACGATCTAAATCCTGCTGTATCCTCTGAAAGTCCTCATCGCTATCCGCAATTCCACCAACTTTTGTGTCATCTGCAAACTTATTAATCAGACCAGTTACATTTTCCTCCAAATCATTTATATATACTACGAACAGCAAAGGTCCCAGCACTGATCCCTGCGGAACACCACTAGTCATAGACCTCCAATCAGAAAAGCACCCTCCCATTGCTACTCTCTGCCTTCTATGACCTAGTCAGCTCTGTATCCACCTTGCCAGCTCACCCCTGATCCCATGTGACTTCATCTTTTGTACCAGTCTGCCATGAGGGACCTTGTCAAAGGCCTTACTGAAGTCCATATAAACAACATCCACTGCCCTACCTGCATCAATCATTTTATCAAGTTAGTGAGACACGACCTCCCCTTCACAAAACCATGCTGCCTCTCGCTAATACGTCCATTTGCTTCCAAATGGGAGTATATTCTGTCTCGAAGAATTCTCTCCAGTAATTTCCCTACCACTGACGTAAGGCTCACCGGCCTGTAGTTCCCTGGATTATCCTTGCTACCCTTCTTAAACAAAGGAACAACATTGGCTATTCTCCAGTCCTCCGGGACATCACCTGAAGACAGTGAGGATCCAAAGATTTCTGTCAAGGCCTCAGCAATTTCCTCTCTAGCCTCCTTCCGTATTCTGGGGTAGATCCCATCAGGCCCTGGTGACATATCTACCTTAATATTTTTCAGAACGCCCAACACTTCGTCTTTTTGGATCTCAATGTGACCCAGGGTATCTACACACCCTTCTCCAGATTCAACAACCACCAATTCCTTCTCTTTGGTGAATACTGATGCAAAGTATTCATTTAGTACCTCGCCCATTTCCTCTGGCTCCACACATAGATTCCCTTGCCTATCCTTCAGTGGGCCAACCCTTTCCCTGGCTAGCCTCTTGCTTTTTATGTACGTGTAAAAAGCCTTGGGATTTTCCTTAACCCTATTTGCCAATGACTTTTCGTGACCCCTTCTAGCCCTCCTGACTCCTTGCTTAAGTTCCTTCCTACTTTCCTTATATTCCACACAGGCTTCGTCTGTTCCCAGCCTTTTAGCCCTGACAAATGCCTCCTTTTTCTTTTTGACGAGGCCTACAATATCCCTCGTTATCCAAGGTTCCTGAAATTTGCCGTATTTATCCTTCTTCCGCACAGGAACATGCCAGTCCTGAATTCCTTTCAACTGACATTTGAAAGCCTCCCACATGTCAGATGTTGATTTACCCTCAAACATCCACCCCCAATCTAGGTTCTTCAGTTCCAGCCTAATATTGTTATAATTAGCCTTCCCCAATTTAGCACATTCACCCAAGGACCATTCTTATCCTTGTCCACCAGCACTTTAAGATTTACTGAATTGTCATCACTGTTCCCGAAATGCTCCCCGACTGAAACTTCTACCACCTGGTCGGGCTCATTCCCCAGTACTAGGGCCAGTACACCCCCTTCCCTAGTTGGACTATCTACATATTGTTTTAAGAAGCCCTCCTGGATGCACCTTACAAACTCTGCCCCGTCCAAGCCCCTAGCACTAAGTGAGTCCCAGTCAATATTGGGGAAGTTGAAGTCTCCCATCACAACAACCCTGTTGTTTTTACTCCTTTCCAAAATCTATCTAACTTTCTGCTCCTCTAACACCTGTTGGCTGTTGGGAGGCCTGTAGTATACCCCCAACATTGTGACTGCACCTTTCTTATTCCTGATCTCTACCCACATAGCCTCGCTGCCCTCTGAGGTGTCCTCCCATAGTACAGCTGTGATATTCTCCCTAACCAGTAGCGCAACTCCGCCACCCCTTTAACATCCCCCTCTATCCCGCCTGAAACATCTAAATCCTGGAACGTTTATCTGCCAATCCTGTCCTTCCCTCAACCTTGGGCGAGATTCTCCGACCACCTGCCGGGTCGGAGAATCGCCGAGGGCTGGTGTGAATCCCGCCCCCGCCGGTTGCCGAATTCTCCGGCACCGGATATTCGGCGGGGGCGGGAATCGCGCCGCGCCGGTTGGCGGGCCCCCCCCGCGATTCTCCGGCCCGGATGGGCCGAAGTCCCGCTGCTTCGGCCCATCCTTCGGATCATTCGGGAGGCAGAGGGGGTCATAGATAGCAGCTTTAGGAAATTAGTTACACCAAAGATTGGAGATAGATGGGTAACTGTAAGAAGCAGTCAGTGCAGTGATCCCCTGCGGTCGTTCCCCTGAGAAACAAGTATACCGCTTTGGATACTTGTGGGGGGGGGGGGACTTACCAGGGGTAAGCCATGGGGTACGGGCCTCTGGCACGGAGTCTGTCCCTGTTGCTCAGAAGGAAAGGGGGGAGAGGAGCAGAGCATTAGTAATTGGGGACTCGATAGTCAGGGGCACAGATAGGAGATTTTGTGGGAGCGTGAGAGACTCACGTTTGGTATATTGCCTCCCAGGTGCAAGGGTACGTGATGTCTCGGATTGTGTTTTCCGGGTCCTTAAGGGGGAGGGGTAGCAGCCCCAAGTCGTGGTCCACATTGGCACTAACGACATAGGTAGGAAAGGGGACAAGGATGTCAGGCAGGCTTTCAGGGAGCTAGGATGGAAGCTCAGAACTAGAACAAACAGAGTTGTTATCTCTGGGTTGTTGCCCGTGCCACGTGATAGTGAGATGAGGAATAGGGAGAGAGAGAGCAATTAAACACCTGGCTACAGGGATGGTGCAGGCGGGAGGGATTCAGATTTCTGGATAACTGGGGCTCTTTCTGGGGAAGGTGGGACCTCTACAGACAGGATGGTCTACATCTGAACCTGAGGGGCACAAATATCCTGGGGGGGGGAGATTTGTTAGTGCTCTTTGGGGGGGTTTAAACTAATGCAGCAGGGGCATGGGAACCTGGATTGTAGTTTTAGGGTAAGGGAGAATGAGAGTATAGAGGTCAGGAGCACAGATTTGACGTCGCAGGAGGGGGCCAGTGTTCAGGTAGGTGGTTTGAAGTGTGTCTATTTCAATGCCAGGAGTATACGAAATAAGGTAGGGGAACTGGCAGAATGGGTTGGTACCTGGGACTTCGATGTTGTGGCATTTCGGAGACATGGATAGAGCAGGGACAGGAATGGATGTTGCAGGTTCCGGGGTTTAAGTGTTTTAGTAAGCTCAGAGAAGGAGGCAAAAGAGGGGGAGGTGTGGCGCTGCTAGTCAAGAGCAGTATTACGGTGGCGGAGAGGATGCTAGATGGGGACTCATCTTCCGAGGTAGTATGGGCTGAGGTTAGAAACATGAAAGGAGAGGTCACACTGTTGGGAGTCTTCTATAGGCCTCCAAATAGTTCGAGGGATGTAGAGGAAAGGATGGTGAGGATGATCCTGGATAAGAGCGAAAGTAACAGGGTAGTTATTATGGGAGTCTTTAACTTTCCAAATATTGACTGGAAAAGATATAGTTTGAGTACATTAGATGGGTCGTTTTTTGTACAGAGTGTGCAGGAGGGTTTCCTGACACAATATGTTGACAGGCCAACAAGAGGCGAGGCCACGTTGGATTTGGTTTTGGGTAATGAACCAGGCCAGGTGTTGGATTTGGAGGTAGGAGAGCACTTTGGGGACAGTGACCACAAGTCGGTGACGTTTACGTTAATGATGGAAAGGGATAAGTATACACCGCAGGGCAAGAGTTATAGCTGGGGGAAGGGTGATTATGATGCCATTAGACGTGACTTGGGGGGATAAGGTGGAGAGGTAGGCTGCAAGTGTTGGGCACACTGGATAAGTGGAGCTTGTTCAAGGATCAGCTACTGCGTGTTCTTGATAAGTATGTACCGGTCAGGCAGGGAGGAAGGCGTCGAGCGAGGGAACCGTGGTTTACCAAAGAAGTGGAATCTCTTGTTAAGAGGAAGAAGGAGGCCTATGTGAAGATGAGGTATGAAGTTTCAGTTGGGGCGATGGATAGTTACAAGGTAGCGAGGAAGGATCTAAAGAGAGAGCTAAGACGAGCAAGGAGGGGACATGAGAAGTATTTGGCAGGTAGGATCAAGGAAAACCCAAAAGCTTTCTATAGGTATGTCAGGAATAAGCGAATGACTAGGGAAAGAGTAGGACCAGTCAAGGACAGGGATGGGAAGTTGTGCGTGGAGTCTGAAGAGATACTAAATGAATATTTTTCATCAGTATTCACTCTGGAAAAAGATAATGTTGTGGAGGAGAATGCTGAGACCCAGGCTATTAGAATAGATGGCATTGAAGTACGTAGGGAAGAGGTGTTGGCAATTCTGGACATGCTGAAAATAGATAAGTCCCCGGGGCCTGATGGGATTTATCCTAGGATTCTCTGGGAGGCCAGGGAAGAGATTGCTGGACCATTGGCTTTGATTTTTATGTCATCATTGGCTACAGGAATAGTGCCAGAGGACTGGAGGATAGCAAATGTGGTCCCTTTGTTCAAAAAGGGGAGCAGAGACAACCCCGGCAACTATAGACCGGTGAGCCTCACGTCTGTAGTGGGTAAAGTCTTGGAGGGGATTATAAGAGACAAGATTTATAATCATCTAGATAGGAATAATATGATCAGGGATAGTCAGCATGGCTTTGTGAAGGGTAGGTCATGCCTCACAAACCTTATCGAGTTCTTTGAGAAGGTGACTGAACAGGTAGACGAGGGTAGAGCAGTTGATGTGGTGTATATGGATTTCAGCAAAGCACTTGATAAGGTTCCCCACGGTAGGCTATTGCAGAAAATACGGAGGCTGGGGATTGAGGGAGATTTAGAGATGTGGATCAGAAATTGGCTGGCTGAAAGAAGACAGAGGGTGGTGGTTGATGGGAAATGTTCAGAATGGAGTTCAGTTACAAGTGGCGTGCCACAAGGATCTGTTCTGGGGCCGTTGCTGTTTGTCATTTTTATCAATGACCTAGAGGAAGGCGCAGAAGGGTGGGTGAGTAAATTTGCAGACGATACTAAAGTCGGTGGTGTTGTCGACAGTGTGGAAGGATGTAGCAGGTTACAGAGGGATATAGATAAGCTGCAGAGCTGGGCTGAGAGGTGGCAAACGGAGTTTAATGTAGAGAAGGGTGAGGTGATTCACTTTGGAAGGAATAACAGAAATGCGGAATATTTGACTAATGGTAAAGTTCTTGAAAGTGTGGATGAGCAGAGGGATCTAGGTGTCCACGTACATAGATCCCTGAAAGTTGCCACCCAGGTTGATAGGGTTGTGAAGAAGGCCTATGGAGTGTTGGCCTTTATTGGTAGAGGGATTGAGTTCCGGAGTCAGGAGGTCATGTTGCAGCTGTACAAAACTCTGGTACGGCCGCATTTGGAGTATTGCGTACAGTTATGGTCACCGCATTATAGGAAGGACGTGGAGGCTTTGGAGCGGGTGCAGAGGAGATTTACCAGGATGTTGCCTGGTATGGAGGGAAAATCTTATGAGGAAAGGCTGATGGACTTGAGGTTGTTTTCATTGGAGAGAAGAAGGGCAAGAGGAGACTTAATAGAGGCATACAAAATGGTCAGGGGGTTAGATAGGGTGGACAGTGAGAGCCTTCTCCCGCGGATGGAAATGGCTGGCACGAGGGGACATAACTTTAAACTGAGGGGTAATAGATATAGGACAGAGGTCAGAGGTAGGTTCTTTACGCAAAGAGTAGTCAGGCCGTGGAATGCCCTACCTGCTACAGTAGTGAACTCGCCAACATTGAGGGCATTTAAAAGTTTATTGGATAAACATATGGATGATAATGGCATAATGTAGGTTAGATGGCTTTTGTTTTGGTGCAACATCGTGGGCCGAAGGGCCTGTACTGCGCTGTATCGTTCTATGTTCTATGTTAAAATGCCTGTCCCGCCGGCGTAGATTAAACCACCTACCTTACCGGCGGGGCAAGGCGGCGCGGGTGGGCTCCAGGGTCCCTGGGGGCGGCGCGGGGCGATCTGGCCCCGGAGGGTGCTCCCACGGTGGCCTGGCCTGCGATCGGGGCCCACTGATCCGCAGGCGGGCCTGTGCCGTGGGGGCACTTTTTTCCTTCCGCCTTCGCCACGGTCTCCACCATGGCGGAGGCGGAAGAGACTCCCTCCACTGTGTATGCGCGGGAATGCCATCAGCGGCCGCTAACAGTCCCGCGCATGCGCCGCCCGGAGATGTCATTTCCGTGCCAGCTGGTGGGGCACCAAAGGCCTTTTCCGCCAGCTGGCGGGGCGGAAATTCGTCCTGCGCGGGCCTAGCCCCTAAAGGTTGGGGCTCGGCCCCCAAAGATGCGGAGCATTCCGCACCTTTGGGGCGGTGCGATGCCCGACTGATTTGCGCCGTTTTGGGCGCCAGTCGGCGGACATCGTGCCGATACCGGAGAATTTCGCCCAGGTCTCTGTAATGGCAACAACATCATAGTTCCAAGTACAGGAGAAACACTAAACAGCTACGAAGATTCTAGATTTAGGTAACGCTTCAACAGGATGAAAAAGAAACCACAGTAAGCTCGGTACATTTGTTAATGAGGAAAAGGACAGAAAATCAATGGGAGATATTCAAAAACAGACTTTAACAAGCAAAACCTGTTTGTAGCCCTGAAGGGCAAGAGCTGTATTTGCCATAAAATTGCCATGGATGAGTAAAGAGATAAGGTGGAACATAAAACTAAAAGAGAAAGCATGCAAAAATGCAAAATGCAATAGCATAGATCCTGGCCAATGGGAGAGATACAAAGAACAGCAAAAGTAGATTGTAAGCTATGAAAAGGAAATATTAATAGAAATTTGCGAGCGATATCAAAATCAAACTAAGGAGGAAATAGCGGGGCACCTGGAGGGAAATTGTCCCATTGGGCAGACGCAGCATGGGTTCACAAAGGGTAGGTCGTGTCTGACTAATTTGGTAGAATTTTTTGAGGACGTTACCAGTGCAGTAGATAACGGGGAGCCAATGGATGTGGTATATCTGGATTTCCAGAAAGCTTTTGACAAGGTGCCACACAAAAGATTGCTGCATAAACTAAAGATGCATGGCATAGAGGGTAAAGTGGTAGCATGGGTAGAGGATTGGTTAACTAACAGAAAGCAGAGAGTGGGGATAAATGGGTGTTTCTCTGGTTGGCAACCTGTAACTAGTGGGGTCCCTCAAGGATCAGTGTTGGGCCCGCAGTTGTTCACAATTTACATAGACGATTTGAAGTTGGGGACCAAGTGCAATGTGTCAAAGTTTGCAGACGACACTAAGATGAGTGGTAAAGCAAAAGGTGCAGAGGATACCGGAAGTCTGCAGAAGGATTTGGATAGGTTAGGTGAATGGGCTAGGGTCTGGCAGATGGAATTCAATGTTGCCAAGTGTGAGGCTATCCATTTTGGGAGGAATAACAGCAGAATGGATTATTATTTATACGGTAAGATGTTAAAACATGCTGCTGTGCAGAGGGACCTGGGTGTGCTGGTGCACGAGTCGCAAAAAGTTGGTTTGCAGGTGCAACAGGTGATTAAGAAGGCTAAACGAGTTTTGTCTTTCATTGCTAGAGGGATGGAGTTCAAGACTAGGGAGGTTATGCTGCAATTGTATAGGGTGTTGGTGAGGCCGTATCTGGAGTATTATGTGCAGTTTTGGTCTCCTTACCTGAGAAAGGACATATTGGCACTGGAGGGAGTGCAGAGGAGATTCACTAGGTTGATCCCAGAGTTGAGGGGATTAGATTATGACGAGAGGTTGAGTAGACTGGGACTGTACTCATTGGAGTTTAGAAGGATGCGGGGGGATCTTATTGAAACATATAAAATTATGAAGAGAATAGATAGGATAGATGCGGGCAGGTTGTTTCCACTGGTCGAGGAAAGCAGAACTAGGGGGCATAGCCTCAAAATAATGGGAAGTAGATTTAGGACGGAGTGTAGGAGGAACTTCTTCACCCAAAAGGTTGTGAATCTCTGGAATTCCTTGCCCAGTGAAGCAGTTGAGGCTCCTTCTTTAAACGTTTTTAAGAAAAAGATAGATACCTTTCTAAAGAATAAAGGGATTCGGGGATATGGTGTACGGGCCGGAGAGTGGAGCTGAGTCCACAAAGATCAGCCATGATCTCATTGAATGGCGGAGCAGGCTCGAGGGACCAGATGGCCTACTCCTGTTCCTAGTTCTTATGTTCTTATGTATTCAGGCTAAAAACGTTCAAGAATTATATTCGGAAAAAGGGTCCTTAAAAGCAATTCAATGGTGATTTATAAATGAAAATAAAGAACAGACGAACATGTTAGGTAATTACTTTGCATCAGCATTTACAGTAGAGGAAGAGGAGAAGAATAGAATGCCAGACATCCTAGGAAAATAATTTTAAATCAGGAATGGAGACTTGCCAAAATGAATGTAAGCAAATTAACAGTAACTAAGAAAATAGCGGAACTAAATCTCTAGGACCTCATAGTTTTCATCCTTGAGTAAAGGAATTAGGCAAGAACTTTGCAGTTGCTCTAAATAAAATCTTCCAAAGGTATTTTGATCCAGGAACTGTTTCTTTAGATTGAAAAATTGCTCATGTCACTCTGATATTGAAGAATTGTGAGAGAGGTTTTGTAAGGGCCACAAAGAATCCAGCACGAGTTTTAAGGATACAAAATAATAACGTTTATTTACTATAACAATATATACATAACAGTAGCAGTAACTTCCCTTGCTACCTTCTCCTTCCTCCTGGTTCCTGAACTGGCCAGCTTATTTATACTAGGAGTTTCTCCGCCCCCCTCATTGGGGAAGCTCATACTCCCATTGGATTGTGGGATAGTCATTAGTCCCCAGCCAATGGTAAGCAGGCAGGTTATAACATCCCTCCCCCCCAAAGTCCAAGGAATCCACTGAAGACCCTGGCGAAGGAAGGCGTCGAACTCGTTTGGCCGCAGGCCGGACGCCATTTGCACGCGGCGCTGGATCAGGCGGCGTGTAACGAGACGGAGACCGGCGCTTCCGTGATGAACGGCGCGGTTGTACATCCACGGCCTGTGGACCCGAGGATTCCCCCTCTGATGTATCCTGTGTCTCCATCTCGGAGTCAGAGTCTGCTGCCTCCGTCATGTCAGCGTCTCTATCTCCATTCGGTCCCGTAACGACCTGCTTCGAGTGAGGCACCAGTGGAAGATTTTGAGGACTACCTTCCCTTGTCTCTGGTCTTTGCGGCTGTTGAAATGAGTTCTGGTGGCGGGGAGTCTTTTGAGGGGATGATCTTCTGGACCGAACGTGGTCTACATGTTTTCGCTGGAGACGGCCCTGGGCTTGCACTTGGTAAGATATAGGGCCCGTTTGGCGAAAGATTACACCAGGAACCCATTGGGCACCACCAGCAAAATTCCGCACGAATACTGGGTCACCGGGCGCAAACTGCCGAATCGGACGATGCCGAGACAATCCCTGTCCCTGCCGCTCGTGTGCGGCGTACTTTTGCGCCAATGTCCGGGAAGACCATACTAAGGCGGGTGCGAAGTCTTCGGCCCATTAGGAGTTCTGCGGGAGCTACCCCAGTCACTGCATGGGGGGTGGTCCTGTACGTAAACAAAAAGCGAGCCAGTCTCGTGTCCATTGATCCGGAAGACTGCTTCTTTAGGCCTCTTTTGAATGTTTGCACGGCACGCTCTGCCAACCCATTTGAAGCCGGGTGGTAAGGGGCAGTGCGGATATGGCGGATGCCGTTCATCTTTGTAAACCTAGCAAACTCCTCACTCGTGAATGGAGTGCCATTATTGGTGACCAGCACCTCGGGGAGGCCATGCGTACTAAATGATAAACGCATCTTTTCAATTGTTGCTCAGGACGTTGTCCCCTGCATCTTATGCACCTCCAGCCATTTGGACTGGGCGTCAATTAGTAGAAGGAACATGGATCCCTGAAAAGGGCCTGCGAAATCTGCATGTAAGCGTGCCCAAGGCCGCCCTGGCCATTCCCAGTGATGTAGGGGCGCGGCCGGCGGAAGCTTCTGATGCTCCTGGCAAATGGAGCAGTTTTGGGCCACCTTCTCAATGTCGGTGTCAAGGCCTGGCCACCAGACATAACTCCGGGCCAACATTTTCATCTTGGTCACGCCCGGATGCCCATTGTGCAAGTCTGATAATATCAGCTCCTGGCCTTTTTCCGGGACAATCACACGTGTCCCCCACAAGAGGATGCCGTCTTCCACGCTGAACTCTGACAGCTTGGAGGAAAATGCCCGCAACTCGCCTGGGAGCTGTCTATGCTGCCCCTTCTACCTTCTCGAGCAAAGCGTAAGGCACTGGGCGCGCCCGGAAATAGCGCGGCGTGGCTCCTGGTTCAACTTGGGTACGGGCTACGGCCCCTTTTATTTTCCCCAAACCAGGCTGGAATACCTCTGGGTATCGTCCTAGCACCTCAGTCAACCCTCCAGAAACTGTTTGGAGGATGTGCTGCCATTGCAACCGCAAATGGCGCAACCAGTCCCGACCCAACAGGCTGGGCCCATGGCCATGCACTACGATAAGTGGGAAACGCCCCTCCTGGCGTCCATAGACAACAGGGGTCATTGTAGTTCCTGCAATGTCCAGTGGTTCCCCAGTGTAGGTGGCCAACCTGGCCTGTGAGTCAATTAATGTAAGGGTCTGTATACCCTGCTTGATGCGGTCGAATGTCCTCTGGGCGATCACGGAGACCGCTGCGCCAGTATCCAACTCCATCTCCAGCGGGTGGCCATTGACCCGTACTGTCACCTTAATGGGGGCCACACGGGGAGCTGCCACACAATGCAGCTGCAGGCAGTCGTCCTCCGTCTCCACGTCCTCAGGAGTGGTCGCCGCAGGTTCATCCACATGGAAGGTACGGCCTCTGGGCTGGTCCCAGTTACGGCCCCTGGGCTGGTCCCAGTTTCGGTTGGAACGACGGCGCCTCTGGCGTCCCCAGGACCGCCGTCCGCGACGGGGTCGGCGCCTACAAGTCTGACACGGACATGGCTCCTCATCCATTGGCTCTGGAGAAGGCTCCCTTCGGGGAGGAATGTCCGATGGCCACTGGCGTCGGTCCGGTCGTTGCCTCGCCCAAGGTACCGCAGGAGTGCGAGGGGACGTTTTTGGGCGGAAAGGGTTGCGCCCCAAGGCATGCACTTCCATTCCCTGTAGCTCCTGTACTCCTCGCTCTGCGCTCTCTCGGGACAAGACTATTTATATTGCCTGTTGAAAAGTCAATGTTGGCTCCGCTAACAACTTTCTCTGGGTTGCTGCATTGTTAATACCGCAAACCAAACGGTCGCGTAACATTTCTGACAAGGTCTCACCATAGTCACAGTATTCCGCAATCCCACGTAGCCTGGATAAAAAAAAAAAAAAAAAAAAAAAAAAAAAAAAAAAATCGGCAAGGGATTCTCCAGGGGTCCTCTCAGCGGTATTAAACCGGTAACGCTGGACTATTGTGGACGGGGTTGGGTTAAAGTGTTGCCCCACTATATTCACAAGTTCGTCAAACATTTTGGTGTCCGGCGCAGCTGGGTACGTAAGGCTCCTAATCACCCCAAACGTATGCGGCCCGCAGGCGGTGAGCAATATGACCACCTGGCGCTCGTTTTCAGTGATATAGTTTGCCCGGAAATAGTAACACATCCGTTGTGTGTACTGGTTCCAGCTTTCCAGCGCAGCATCAAAAACATCCAAACGTCCGTACAGAGGCATGGTATAATAGAAAACAACTTCCAACCTGTATCCAACAAAAATCCAGGGAGGTGGCTTCAGCAGTGTAGACAGCTATTCGCTTTAACCTTCGTCGCCAGTTTTGTGAGGGTCACGAAGAATCCAGCACGAGTTTTAAGGATACAAAATAATAACGTTTATTTACTATAACAATATATACATAACAGTAGCAGTAACTTCCCTTGCTACCTTCTCCTTCCTGCTGGTTCCTGAACTGGCCAGCTTATTTATACAAGGAGTTTCTCCGCCCCCCTCATTGGGGAAGTTCATACTCCCATAGGATTGTGGGATAGTCATTAGTCCCCAGCCAATCGTAAGTAGGCAGGTTATAACAAGAGGGAAACCAGTTATAGACTGGTTATCCCAACGAGAGTTGTCAGGAAATTTCCAGAGTTTATAATTGAGGACAGAGTGACTCAACATCTCCAGTTTTCAGCTGATCAGAGTGAGCCAGCATGGATTTGTAAAGGGTAGGTCATGCCTTCCGTTGCACCCGATTGCATTTTTTAAAGAGGTGACTGAAGTAGTGGACAGAGGAACATTTATGGATATTATTTATATGAACTTCAAGAAGGCATTTGATAAAGTTACCCATAAGAGATTGTGAGCTAAATTTACATGGAATTCAACTCATGGAATTGATGGAATATTATTGCTAAGGATGAGATTCAAGAGAAAGAGAGCAGAGGTATTGTTCAGATACTCAAAGTGGCAACCTGAATTGGCCATCCAATTGGCTGTTAAACGGCTGCAGGGCAGCAATTCTTTGCCTGGGCAAACTCTCTCACCCATGCATTACGCTTGCCCTCCTACACCATCCCTTGTACCCCCACCACAACAACCAGGGCAGCAATTCTTTGCCTGGGCAGACTCTCTTCTCCATGCACTACCCCTGCTCTCTGACACCATCCCATGCACCCCCACCGCGCCTACCAGGACAGCCCATACAATCCATCAGAAAGAGTTTGGTCGCATATCAACCATGATCTCATTGATTGGTAGAATTGCCTTGAGGGGCTAACTGGCCCATTTCTCTTTCTATACCACATGGAATTTGCCCATCTTGCAGGTCAGACTAAGGCTCATTAGGAAACATTGGTGTGTTAAGTAAAAGCAAAACATTGTATTATATTCAAATCTAACCCCTTGCATGGTAATTTAAATTTTCTGGTGGTTGAGTCAGTAGACAGAAGGTGTAAGTTCAGGATCACCACCTTTGTAAGGTGAGGTTACAGAGCTGGTGTGATTAGCAGTGTTGCTTCACCGCTCCAGGGTGCCAGTTTTGATTTCCGCTTGGGTCACTGTGCGGAGTCTGCACATTCTCCCTGTGCCTGCGTGTGTTTCCTCCAGGTGCCCAGGTTTCCTCCCACAGTCCAAAGATGTGCAGGTTAGATGGATTGGCCATGCTAAATTCCTCTTAGTGCCCAAAAAGGTTAGGTGGGGTTAGTGGATTATGGGGATAGGGTGGAGGTGTGGGCTTGAGCAGGGTGCTTTATCCAAGTGGAGACTTGATGGGTCGAATGGCCTCCTTCTGCACTTTAAATTCTTTGATTCTATGATTCTAATGGGCAGAATGGCCTCATTCTGTGCTATTAAATTCTACAAAATCATTCTGCTAACTTTCTTTTCTGTATTACTGTCTTTTTCCCTCTAGTCTCCCTATACTCCCAATTCACCAGCTGATTGACCAAGACAAAAGAAGCTTTTGCTTTACTGCTTTGAAGCCAGGAGATAAACTGATGAAACATTTATTGACTCTCCTTGTGTGTGACTCTCCTTGCCTCCAATTCTTGTCTTCCCCTGGTGGTGCAACTATGATTAGAAATTCACTGTATGCAAATTCAGCCGCACTACCATTCTGAGTTATATGCATTTAAGGCTACGAAAGTACAACATAAGCATCATGTATCACTGACACTTTTTAAAATCGCATTTTATTACAAACATTCTCACCCGAGTCATATGCAGCCTGTGCACCACCTTAAACTGTATCAGGCTCATCCTTGCACAAGAGGAGGTCCCGTTTACCCTTCGCAGTGTCTCACTCCATACTCCCCAATTAATCTCCCCTCCCAACTCCACTTCCCATTTCTCCTTGATCTTTACCACACGCTCACCTCCCTGCTCCCCCAAACACTTATATATATCTCCAATTTTTCCCTCCCCTTTCACATCCAGAAGCATCAGTCGCTCCAGCAGGGTGTATCCCGGCAATCTAGGGAACACCCTCCAGACCTTTTGTGCAAAGTCCCTAACCTGCAGGTACCTGAACTCACTACCCCTTGGCAGCTCTACCCTCTCCCTTATCTCCTCCAGACTGGCGAGCCCTTCCTCCAAATACAAATCCCTCACCTTGACCAGCCGCACTTCCCTCCACCTCCTATATGCACTGTCCCCCCCCCCCCCTCCCCGGCTCAAACCCATGATTCTCGCACAGCGACGTTAGCACCCACATCCCTTCCATCCTAAAAAGCCTCCTCAGTTGATTCCATAACTTCACCGTGGACTGCACCACTGGGCTCCTTGAATACCGACTCGGAGCCATTGGCAATGCTGCCATCACCATAGCCCTGAAACTAGACCCCTTACAAGGTTCCTCTTTCATCCTAACCCACTCTATCCCTTCTCCTTCCCACCATCGCCACACGTTGTCCACATTCGCCGCCCAATAATAATGAAGCAAGTTCGGCAACATCCGCCCCCCCTGCTGCCTCTGCCTCTGTAGCAGGGTCCTCCCCACCCTCGGCACCTTCCCCACCCATACAAAGTCCGAAATTATCGTGTCCACTTTCCAAAAAAAGGCCTTTGGTGTAAAGATCGGGAGAGCCTGAAAGATAAACAGCAACCCCGCAGAATATTCATTTTCACTACTTGGATCCTCCCTGCCAATGTTAAGTGCAGTGTATTCCACCTCTTAAGATACTCCCTGGCCTCCGCCACCAGCTTTGTTAAGTTTCACTTATGAAGCCTCGTCCAGTCCCTCGCTACCTGAATCCCCAAATACCTAAACCTATCCCTTGCTACCGTAAATGGCATCCCCCCTAAATTAGCCCGCTGTGCCAGCTCATTCACCGGGAATACCTTGCTTTTCCCTACATTCAGTTTGTAATCACTGACATTTCTGATTGCAATTCATGATATGTGAACTGGGCAATGAAACACTCTAACAGAGCCTGATGCTATACTCAAATTATATCCACACAAGCACAATCTGCAGCAGACACTATTGGATCATGATCATCTAACTATCTGTTTTCCCCATAGGCCAGAGAAAAAGGCCAGTTGTAGCTTCTCTTTCATAGCTTTGGCTGAGTTCAGTTAACGCCGGTTCACTGGGACCTTTAGGCCACATTTAACACAAATGCAAATAAAACCCAAAGATATAAGGTTTAATTTTCCCATACATTTTCTGTGTCAGATTTAGACTGAAACCTGTTGCTAACTTTTGGTTGGTTCAATTGGCTCTGTTTTATAACCTTTGCTCTAGAGTCGCCAGGTATCTTTGTGATACCGCCACGAGGTTCAAGTTCAAGTAATGATCAATAACTCAACACATCAATTAGTAAGATTCAAATCAAAACACATTTATTATGCACAGTAAATCGCTACTCATGCATAAACTCCACTTTCTAGGCTATTTCTATCACTAACAGGCCTATGTTTAGCTTCGGACTGGCACACCAGGTCAGGGGAACAAATGGCTTTTCGTTCAGGTCCTGAGTCTGCGGGATTCAAAGCTGGTATGGACTGGTAGCTAGGAGCGCCTATCTCGTAGCGAGCATTGACTTGAGACTTACTTGTTGGAGGCAACAAGACAGGTCACTGTCAAGGGTTGGTTCAAGTTGCTGAGTGACCCTGCCAAAGAAGGACGATTTGAACTTGGGGGCTTTACTTTATAGTCCCCAGGGGCTTCCCGCCTTTCGGGGCGGACCCCGTACCTGGTTTCAGGTGATTGGACTTCGTTCCAATCACTTGTTTTGATTTCTCCAATGCTGGAGCGGTTCCCTGATCGTTGGGTGGTCTTTTAGTGTCCGTTAACCTCTTTTGTGTTGGCTCCTGCTGGCGCCGAGGAGTCTGGCTTGGCTTTATTTACCTTAACTGTTGCCATTGTGCCTGGGAATCGCACATTACTATGTAGATGGCTGCTACATTACTATGCAGATGGCTGCTGGTTTCAGTGCTGTCTGGTTGTTTTGCAGGTTCCAATATACATGATTTCTGTATTTGCTAGTCTTTGCCGGTGTTGGCTGAATTTCCCTTCAGCCTTTGCGGTTCTCCATTTTAAGTCGGGAAGTGGCCAACTCAGGTGGCTACAAACCGATGTGTAGCTCTCCAGCTGTACAGTCCAGTTTTAAATCCAGAACTTGTGGAATCTCTCTTGAGCATTAAAAAAAATGAATGGCCGTGGTTTTCGCCATCACTCTGGTAGGGTGGGGCCTGGTTGAGCGGACAAGGCCAGCTCCACAGAGATGGGGCGCCATCTTTAAAGGGCTGAAACCAAAGAGAAAATGCTGGAAAATCTCAGCAAGTCTGGCAGCATCTGTAGGGAGAGAAAATAACTAACGTTTTGTGTTGGGTGTGGTCCCTCTCACACCCACCCTCCTTGCAGGCATTGGGGTGACTGTCCCCCCTCCCCCACCACCACCACCGCCGCAGTCACGGGGGCACTCGTCCCTCTCACACACAAGGGGAACCTTCCAATGGGGTTGCCCAGAGGGCCCACCCTGGCACTGCCCCTGGCACAGGTTGGCAACCTGTGCCAACCTGGCAGTGCCAATCTATGTCAGGGGGTAATGTCTGGCATGTCCCTCTCCCCCGGGGCTATACTTACCCTTCCACCCCCAGGGGGATCCTCTTGACTAAATCTTTTTCAAAACCTTCTGTAAACCTCACATTGGCAAGGTTTGAATATTCAGTGAGGTGAGGGATCATGTGGTGGAGTGGGCTGGCTAATTGTATTAAAATGCATGCAAAACCATTAAAATTAGGTTCTCGCCCTTTGTAGGCATTAACCTCCTGGCTTCACTGGCGAGAGACATGGAAAATCGGGGAACGCAATCGCTCCGGAGAAAATCACATTTCCCGATTCCAAATTTTTCACCCGGGTCAGCAATCACTTTTATCATAGGTTCAAAATCACCCCCAACGTTACTCTTCATGTCCCTCATCACTTCCAGTTGCCTCTAATTCCCATCCACACATCATTTGTCTTTATATGTATTAATTATTTTGTTTAGTAGCCAACAAAGGTCTAAGATATCTGTTTTTAAACAAAGTAGGCAGCATTTGATAAAAGAGCATGTCATGTACTTAACATTGGTTCCATATGGTAATAAGAATTCTATCGTTACAGTTGAACATTACTGAGCTGGCTTTACATAGGCTCATAGTTGTAGCAACTTGCAAACAGCCAGGTTTTTGACAACGTCTTGACAGGGACTGGAGGCAACACCTTGGTTACCAAGGTGTTACCAAAACAGGATTAGGCTATTGAGTTGGATGATCAGTCATGAATGGTGGAGCAGGCTCGAAGGGCCGCTTTCTGCTCCTATCTTCTATGTATCTATGCAAGGTTTTTAGTGCTATTTTCATTGCTAACATAATTTTCCTCAAAACTTCTCTTTCCCACACTAGAAGAAGCTGTTAGGAGCTTGTGGGACAGTTTGCTGCAGTGTTGTGGTAGGATCGATCTCGTGTCTCTTCTTGAGGAGACAGCTAGTTTATATTGTTTGTTTCTGAAGCTGGGGGCCTTGAATGTGCAAATGTATGAATGCCAGGTAGTGAGTGTCCATTGGGGGAAATTGGTTTGAGTTGCTTTATATTTAATATCTTACAGCTATGCAGAGATGGCACTAGCTTCTGTGTGTAACCGGCGTTACTCACTATACTGTAAAATATTTGCTTCATGCAAACAGCGATAATTTTTAGCAACTTCTACAGTTTATTTACTTTTCCCGGAGTCCAGACCCAGGCTTAAGTAATTAAACACATGGCCATCAATGGTAAACAGACTCTCATAATCAAACACACAACAATTTAATCCCACATTATTTCTCTCTTGTAAAACCAAAGACTTGGGCAGAATTTCACAGGGTGTTGTGGCTTGCCTCCCCTAGAAGCAATGTTGGCTTAGAGCTAATCTCCTTCACACTTGCCCTCCCCGCAGTCATAACGCACTGCAGGTGGGCTAACTAAGGGCTGTATGGGACTTATGCCCTTCACTGGGGTGCAAGTCCCGCCCTTGGCAGCTGCGGGTCAATCCGATTGGCCAGCAGCTTGAACAGTCTCTGAAGCACCAAGAATACATTTGTGGGCACTGCCAGGGCTGAAACCGGGAAGAAGAAGAAGGCCCAAAAGATCCCAGAGACAGAGCAGGCTGGGGTCTTGGGCAGAGCAGGTTTGGGCGGTTTAGGGAAGGGGGCAGGGGTTGGGGGTGATGAGTTTATTGCAGAAGCCTGGTAGGTAGAAAGGGGGAGGTTCTACCTTGGAGGGGGGTCATCCCCCAATCTGCAAAGGGCAGCCCCTGAAAATGAACCCTCTCACCCTGTTTCTGCCCGCCCTTTGAAAGGGATTGTACATAAGAGTCCTTTTTTTAGAATTCAGTGTGATGAATGGTTACTGCCTTATCATCATGTAAGGTGATGTCCCCTTTAAGACCGGGCTTGGAACCCTGGGGACTCCACCTCTGGCCCCGCCCATCTGTGAGCCATATATAAAGGGCTGCCTCATGGGCTGTGCAGCAGTCAGCACATGTCTCAGCTCTAGCATTGTTCTTAGTCTAATAAAGCCTTCTTTACAGTTTATACTCTAAGTGTCGTTATTGAGGGTACCTCATTCGGCTTGTCAGTTTTCTTTAAGTACAGAAATAGTCCTTGAGACATTAAAATCTCTGATGATGGCACTGAGATCTAGGAATTTGGGGTTGTGTTTTTGTGTGATATGATCGGACCATCTGTAAATGCCTAAAGCAGATCCTGATTTGGCTAACAATGTGATCAGTGCAGTGAGTGAACTTACTACTACCGAGATACGTGCCCGTATTCACTTGCATAGATGCAGACTCGTACTTTCTGTTCTCCAGTAGGGTGTTTCTGTTCAGTTTCCACTAAAGGACATGATGAATAAGTGATTAATTGTTCACTTCCTTCAATGTACTGCGAAAGTACAGCTGCAATCCTATTTTCTACCGCATCTTGACATACATTTCCCCATGTGGGTTGAAATGCACAAGGACTGACTAGATGTTATTTTTACCATTAATGTATCAAATACTGTTTGCTGTGTGATTGTCCATTCCTCTTGTGTAACTTTGTGCCGTAGCTTCCAACGATGCTCCACGATCTCTATATATGATGAATCTGTGATGAAAGTTGGTTGTACCGAGGAACGATGCCAAGTCTTTTGCGTTAGACAGGTTCCGAAGCCTTTGAACAGCTTTATTCCAGCTGCTACCTATCCAAATTCTAGAAAGTCAATCTTCGATCCCTTGAATGTGCATTTGGCCTGTTGTGCATAAAATTCTGCTGCACAGGTTGAGTGAGCATTGCCAATAACCGCTCCTCTGCCCATTCCATAGATAACATTGTCAAGTAGGTTTGAGTGAGTGTCCCCTCAATGTCTGACAAGACTGAAGAAATAACCTTGTGGAATACGCTAGGTGTTAAGCATAAGGCATTCTACGGACTGAAACATACTTTCATGAATAACAAAAACTGTCAGATATTGATTTTTCTCTGCTGGAGGGATAGCTCCATCATATGTCTGTCGTGCTTCATGACGACTGGAGTCATGAAATGTGTTGATAGTTCTTGGATTGTAGGAGGTGGATACTTACCTGAAATTGTAGCTTTGTTGACAATCTAAAAATTAATGCCTAGTCTAAGTTTGCCATTTTTGGGTTGTGCAATATCTAGATTCTATATCCATGGTGATGAGTTGATTCGTTCAATAATACTTGAGCTGTCATTGTTCCCAAAACTGGAAAAATATAATGATTGTGAAGAGTTTCTGTCACAGGAGTGAGAGAAAGTTATGAAAAATACTGGTGGTAGAGTGTGTTGCTCAAAATAGAAACTTTTGCGCTAACATTGATGAGAAACAACATTAAGATTCTTGTGAGCTCGGCTGAGCTTTCCTTAAAATGATGGAATACATAACTCTCTCAAGGTAGACTCCTTCATGTTTCGAACTGATGAAGTCCTCTTCCTTCATCTACCTAAAGTGGTTCTGCATTAAGCACAAGTAACACTTGGTTCTCAACCTGGACAGGTGTTGTGAATTGAAGAGCACTAGAACAATTTTGGCATAATTCTGAAGGTATGTGACCATTTTGGGACATGTGTTGATGAGACTGCTGAGGTCTCTTTGCCCATGACCCTTGCATTGAAGCTGGTTGGACAAACTGTGTTATTCTCTTTGGATTTGGTATTCTTACGGATCTATCCTGGTAAGTGTAAGGCAAAACATTTGAAACATGTCTCTTTTTCAGCAATACTCAAGTTCTGAACTCCCAATTTTTTATGCATTTGTGCATTGGTTAAGTGTATTGACCCACATTTTGCATCGATAATAACAGTGAGTTTAACAGCACTGAATTGAATCAGATGTGGGCCGCTGCCAGCGAGGTGAGCAGTAAGTGCTGTTCCTTTGTTGCCGCGTTCAAAATCCAGGCTAACATCTTATTTAAGCCGAAAGTTAGAGGATAGAGTGCTAACATGTATAAACATGGAACTATGTAATAGAGCTCTGAATTATCATTCTTCTGAATGCCTGATATAAAGTGTACAGTGTGGAGCTGGCACTGAATGGAGACTGTGTGTCGCCTTGCTGCTAAAGTAAAATTTGTCATGACAGACTGTTTTCAGGGTCCTTTCTTAACAGAATATAGAATTGAAATTCATTCCATACACCACTAAATCAAATGTACATATTTATGGTGAAAATACAGATACAGTAGTCTGGATATCTAAAATATGTATACTTTTGACAATTTGTGTCTATGATTATCAACATCACTTATAAATTATTTGTCTCAATTCTCTCATAAACAGCTGGCATCTCCTAATACTTTCCCTGAAATAATTGAGCGTTTCTTGGTGTTCAGAGAGTTAAAATTAGTAGGCAGTGCCTTGACACATTGGTTCAGAACAGTGTGGCACAAATGTAGTTTATTGCCATTGGAAATAATAGGCACCCAGACATTCGGGACCAGCTCAGTATTGAATGAAAATGAATTTAAACTGTGTGCCAGTCTGAGCTGTTCTATTGATGTGAATAGAAGGATTACAAGCAGACTGAGGCTTCAAAGAATTAAGCAGTGTGGCAACCAGATGACATATGCTAGCTTTCTGTGAGTCATACCTTGCTAGCTCATTCAGACAGGCAGGCTGATTAATTTGGCTGCCTAAACTGTAGCCCTCAGACATTCTGTTGATAGCGTATGATTAGCATGAACAAATGTAAACAGATATGATTGATAAGAAATAATTTAAAAGGTTGGAATCCCTCTAGCTAATAACTACTAGTTGGACTGTGCTTTAGTTGGCTGGGTTCTAGAGGGTATTTTAATGAGCTTTGTTGGTATTTCTTGTGTCCTGATTTAATAGACATGTTTTCTTTTGTAAAATATTTTTATTCTCCATTTTCACATTTTCTTCAGAATTAACACCCCACCAACAAGCAGTAAACAGTAACAAACACAAAGTGAATCCCCTTATCAACAACAACGATCCCATCCTCCCACCACCCCAAACAACGCCCCACCTGACAATATACGCATCAAATAAAACAAACCCTCCCACGGTGGGAAAAACAAAGGAACAAAAAAGAAAAAGGAATCAGGAATCGCCTATGGTCACCATTGACCTATAGAGTCCACCCTCCCCCCTAACATTCAATGCCATCCAATCACCGAAAGAGTACCGTAAATGACACCCATGAATTGTAAACCCCCCCCCCCCCCAACTCCTCCCCTCCACTTCCTCTTATAAAACTCCTCCCCCCAACCTTCGTTCCTTCCCCCCAACTTTCCAACCCGGCTAGACCACTCGGACCCTGTTCTGCCAGGCTCCGATGGCCGCAGCCCCTCCCCCACCTCACTCCCGTTCACTGGCCGGCACAAACTGGCCAGCGTGGAGGCCCCCGCCCGTGTCTCTTTCCCCCTTGCCCGGTCCCAGGAAAACCAAGAAATCCTCTTTAGCACACAAACCCCACATACACACCCAAGCCCCAAAGAACCATCATTGAAAGTGAAAGTCCCATATCTTCCCTTGTCCAAATATATATAACGTTGGCTCATTTAGCACATACACCAGCACGCAGTGAAAAAATAGTTACATGAGGCTACATCGGTACATGACCATTTCTCAATTAAGCCACAGTCCTTCTGCCTTCACAAACTCCTCCACTGCTTTTAATAGACATGTTTAGGAAAGTTTTAACCCATGGAGGGGTGGGGGGAGGGTGGTGGTGGTGATGGATGGATGAGGTTAAATTATTGAAAAATTAGTTGCCAGTCCCTAAGCCTTCATGATCACATCTACCTCTGGATTAACTGGGGCATGATGGCAGTAAATGAATAACCCGATCTCAAGGGGTGCATTAGTCATTATAATATGCTAATGAGGGTGCATATCTCAGATTATAGCATCCAATTGAATTTAATAGCTACAGGCTGGGTTTCCAGGATTCGAGAAATACGACAGCTGAAATACTTGCATTTGTGTAGCACTCTTATCACCACTAGATATCATAGAGTGCTTTACAGCTGATGAACTACTTGAAGCAGAGTCACTGTTGTAATGTAGGAACTGCCAGTTCCAACAAGTAATTGCTTTTCCAGCACTGCGTGTCGGCCTGGAGCAGCAGGAATTCTTCCTCCTGGCCTAACCTCCCATGATCTGCCTCCCTCTCGGTGATCTTCAGACTCCCTACCCACGATCCGATCTCTCCCTTCAGTGATCTGCCTGGCCCTGTGATCTAATGTTCTCCCTCCTTCATCTCCGTTGTCCACTGTGGCTTTGTACAGGGGGCATTCCTGTGCAGCAGACAGAGAGACTCTCAATCTGGCTGGCTGAAATGTGAGAAGCTGAATTTTAAAAAATATAAATCAGATCCCAGTTAAATTCCTCCTGCTAAACTCGGAATTCCGTTTTTCCCCAGCCCCTGACAGTCACCCTTGCTTCCTCCCCCGCTCCTGAGAATGGGGTAGAGGAGAAGAAAATGAAAGATAATTATTTGTTGCCCTTACTAAAGGGCTTTTGTGCAATTGTACAATTTTATGTATTTGCTGCTCTTTGACAAGATCGCTATTTGCATTAATGTCTATACGGTAGGTGATTGCAGTAAAATTCCGCCATTCGCGGGGATTATGTTTCTGCAAAACCTCGCAAATGATGAACATGCTTTGCAATTGGAGTCAGTTAGATAAGTTCCAGCAATGAGAGGGCAGCATTGGCTTGTGCTGTTACTCTGTAGCAAATTGTGGTTCAGGGCCGGTACACAACAGATGGGGGAAACCTCTGAGCTATACAAGATATGTATTGATTTTTCTTTTAAAGCTGCAATCCTCATTTAAGAAAAAAATGAAGAAATTAATGGGATCTCATACATCCACCCGAGCAGTCACAGGGGCCCTTGGTTTAACATCTCGTGTGTAAGTTGACAGCGCAATGCTTTGTCACTATCGCAGTGTCAAGTTTGATTTGTGCGCGCAAACCCTGGAGTGTGACTTCAACCTGGAACCTTGAAATTCAGGGGCAAATGCGCAGCCAGCTGAGCCCTGGCTGACACACATGAATATGCAGCGCACATATTGTTCTGAAACGTGCGTCCACCCCCATATTTTCTTCTTCAGATCTATTATACACGTTGAATCAGAGATATGATTAAAATCATATAGCTCTAGTTCATGCAGTTATAAGAACAAGCTGAACTCCAATTCCGGCGATTTTGTGGGTGTGTATATGTATAATATATCTGTCATGGAGGCCAGCTGGATGTCTCTGTAAATGAGCGAACCCACTGTTCAAGTGGATGTGAATGATCTTTCAGCACAATTCCCTGAAAGGTTTTTCGTTGTATTTGTCTTCCCACTCTTCCAAATATTTAACAAATAAAAAGATACACACACACACATATGTACAGAAGATATGCACAAAAAAAACAATTGGTGCTCTTGGATCTTACCGAGTATTCAGAATAAAAGCACGAAAGGCTGATTTCCTATGAGAATTTATGTCTGCTTTTGAACTCTTCAAAACTCAATGCGCAGAGAAATCATTTGCATTTAAAAGATCTCAAATCCCTACTGGCACAGGACTATATCAGTTAACTTTAAAAATGGACAGATAATATATTCTCTGGTTTCTTTCAAGATCATGTTTTGCAGCAAAATGCATTTTTTTAAAAAAGAGGTAAAAATTTTAAATATCGCAAATTGAAGACTTATAGCTCTTTATTTGATATACATTGCAGCGGATTTGCTAACTGAGCCAAGTATGTGTTGCAACGTATAGCCTGTTGAGAGTGGATATTAAGATGTTCTATGTGGTGTGCAAGAAGTGGGCAGACATGTTGAAGCAATTGGAAACACTAATTAATTTGCCCTGTAACCTCTGAGGTGTGATCTGAATTCTGTTTCTTCCTGTCTTTGTGAATTATTTTTACCTAACCTCCGAAATTGCTCATCAAAGCAAGAACTGATTATGATCTTCTTCCAAGGCACCGTATAATGAGAATGGAAGACTGGCTGCCAATTACTGCTGTCAGCAGAGTCTGGAGATTAAAGTGTAGGCTAATCGCTTTCATGAAGATACGTGTTTATTGATGTGTTATGTACTCTGGGATAACACAGGCTGCAACTGGATGCAGCTTTAACCAAAAGATACTCCAGACCTTGAAGTTACTTCAACCTGATTTATTGAACCAGTAGCACAGTTAGCACAGTTCGCTATGAGTTCGACTCTCTGATAACCTAAGTGTGGTTACTCTGTCTGACTGAACCAGACTAGCTCTTAGCCACGTGCTGGAGGTGTGATACTGTAAATACACCCTGACTGACTCTGTAGATGTTCTTCAGTGGAAAGAGGTGGAGTGTGAGTGCCTCGTGCCTTTTATCGTGAGATACCACCCCTGAGTGTCCTACCTGCTCATTTGTCATGTCCTGTTCTCTGTGTTCATTAGCTGCCTGCCTGTGCCTGTCTGTATATTGTCATGCGAGAATGCCTTTAAGAACTGGATGTTTAAGCAATGTACCTTTAAGAAAACAGTGATGTCATAGAGTGGGTGGAGCTCAGCTCAGGTCAGCCATTTTGCAGGTTTTTAGTTTCAGTTTAAAAGCAATGTCTGTGTGTTTCCAGAGAACTGCAAGTTTTGCAGTTTGGTTTTGCTGAGAGCAGCTAAAAAGTGCCTGGCTGGTTTTGCTGAGAGCAGTTTAAAAGTAGAACGCCAGTTTGCGACAGTCTCTGCCATTCTACAGAAAATATATATATCCTTTAACCTGATGTGATACTGTTTAAAGGTGTTAAGCCTCTTGGAAGTTTGAAGGAATATTTTAAGGAATTATTTACTGTTGCAATATTTTCTGAGTTATCTTTGAAGTAAGGGGTGTTAAGAGATCCAATGTTTATTTAAGATGTTAAGTTGAGTTCATGGAATAAACAGTGTTTTGTGTTTAAAAACCCACGTGTCCATAATTGTAATCCCACACCTAGGGAAAAAGCCGTGTGCCAGGAAAAGCAACAAATCCATTAAAGGGAGAGGTTGGTTGAACTCCATGATACATTTTGGGGTTCTGAAAACACCTCGCCCATAACAATTGGGGGCTCGAGGGGGCTAAAAGTCTATCTATTGGATTGGCTTTTGTGAACTTAAAGACAGTGAAGGATTGTTGCTTTTCCGGTGTGGTATTTTAGCTTAAGTGGGGAGAGTGTTGTGAACAATGGCTCTTTCAGAGGCTCAGAAGTTTTTGGGGGTGGAGAATGTTACACGTAGACTGATCTCATGATCCTCAACTTCACTTTCCATAATAATAAAAGCTAAATACTGCGGAAGCTGGAAGTCTGAAATAAAAACAGAAAATGCTGGAAAATCTCAGCAGGTCTGGCAGTATCTGGAGAGAAGCATAGTTAATGTTTTAAGTCTAAATGACCCTTCTATTTCCAGTTTCCAGCTTTATCACCAAAACTTTGATTCCCTTAGCAATTAAAAAAATCTGTCGATCTCAACCTTGAACGTACTTAACAACCCCACCTCTACAGCTCTCTGCAGTAAAGAATTCCACAGATTCACTGTCCTCTGAGGGAAGAAATTCCTCTTCTGTCTTAAATGGGAGACCCTCCACTGCGAATGCTGAAGAGGCAAGAATAAGAGTAGTGCAGATCGAGTAGAAGACTGTGGGACTAGGGAAGGTTACAGAGATAGGGAGGGGTTTGTGGCCTCTTTTGACACTACTTCCCACTAGGTTTGATTTTATGCTTGAATTGATGTTAAAGGGCCAATGACCTTGAAATGGAGTCGGTCAAGTTATTGCCCCACTAACGATCATAATTGGTCCGCAACCTACTGCTGGGTAGCCAGAGTTCTTGGTTCTTTTGGGCATAGAACCTTAATACACAAATCAGGGTTCAATGACATACACAATACCTCAGTTGCCATTTTAAGATGAAAATATTTGTGTGTGCCATGTGCTTTCCAATAGATTTCACAGGCAATGCCGAGCAGTAGATCCAGAAAGATAAGTTTCAAATTATTTTCATGGAGCTAGGACGAGCAGGGCTCCCTACGCTAAGCATCCTTCCCCCACCCCTGTGATTGTGAACACCCTCCACCTTGAATTTACATTTATGATGGCTTTGGGCCACCGGGTATTGGGCCATAAGACCATAAAACCATAAGACATAGGAGCAGAATTAGGCCACTTGGCCCATCGAGTCTGCTCCGCCATTCAATCATGGCTGATATTTTCTCATCCCCATTCTCCTGCCTTCTCCCCATAACCCTTGATCCCCTTATTAATCAAGAACCTATCTATCTCTGTCTTAAAGACACTCAGTGATTTGACCTCCACAGTCTTCTGCGGCAAAGAGTTCCACAGATTCACCACCCTCTGGCTGAAGAAATTCCTCCTCATCTCGGTTTTAAAGGATCGTCCCTTTCGTCTGAGATGGTGTCCTCTGGTTCTAGTTTTTCCTACAAGTGGAAACATCCTCTCCACGTCCACTCTATCCAGGCCTCGCAGTATCCTGTAAGTTTCAATAAGATCCCCTCTCATCTTTCTCAACTCCAACTAGTACAGACCCAGAGTCCTCGAGCGTTCCTCATACGACAAGTTCTTCATTCCAGGGAACATTTTTGTGAACCTCCTCTGGACCCTTGCCAAGGCCAGCGCATCCTTCCTTAGATATGGGGCCCTTAGATATGGGGCCAGCTTGAACCCTGCAATCAGGATCCCTATTTGGGCTTGGCAACTTGCCATTTCTAACTACATGAAGTCTGGACCTGAAAAGGACTCCAGCCCCTTTGTAGCTGGAACAGACTGGCTACTGACATGCTCTGCTGGAGCAGGCTGGCTGCTGGTATGCTCTGCTGGAATGGGCTGGCCGCTGTCATGTCCTGCTGGAGCAGGCTGGCTGCTGGTATGCTCTGCTGGAATGGGCTGGCTGCTGGCATGCTCTGCTGGAGCAGGCTGGCTACTGGTATGCTCTGCTGGTATGCTCTACTGGAACAGGCTGACTGCCGGTCTGCTCTACTGGAATTGACTGGCTGTTGCTGTGCTCTGTTGGAACAGGCTGGCTGCTGGTGTTCTACTTGAATGGTCTGGCTGCTGGTGTTCTACTTGAATGGGCTGGCTGCTGGTCTACTCTGCTGGAACAGGTTGGCTGCTGGTGTGCTCTGTTGGATTGGCTGGCTGGTCAGCTCTACTACAATGGGCTGGCTGCTGGTGTGCTCTGCTGGAACAAGGTGGTTTCTGGTCTGCTCTTCTGGAATGGATTGGCTGATGCTGTGCTCTGCTTGAACAAGCTGGCTGCTGGTGTGCTCTGCTGGAACTGGCTGGCTGCTTTCGCATTCTGCTGGGGTTGGCTGGCTACCAATGCACACTGCTAAGATAGACTGGCTGCTGGTGCACTCTATGGAATAGGCTGGTTGCTGATGTGTTCTGCTGGTCAGCTACTCAACAGCAATAGCAAAAGCTGTAAGACAGGTACACTATTAGGGCAACAATATATAACCACAGTCAGGGATGAGAAAAGACCATTCGGCTCATCACGCCTCACACATGCTCGACCCTAATATTCCTATTCCAGTACCAACAATAATTTAAAAGCCCCTTCTGACAGAAAGTTCATTCCAGTCATGAATCATTTGCACCCTATCACCTCACAATGCTGAATTTCTGATTTTATCCATGGCTCTGTAGCGAAGTTCCCAATAATAGTTAAGTTGCCAAAATGAGTGAGTGAAGGAAAGGAGAACACCCCACATTGTATTTTGAGCAGCCTATCTCTGAGAAACACAGGATTCCATCTGTCTGTATTATCTGATATTAATACGTGGTTTGGAGTGATAACTAGGAGCAGCAAGAAATGGAAAAATGTCACATGGAAACATAAAATATTCAATACTTTTGGTAAATAGGAAACCAATTCAAACAAATGAATAACTTCGCCAACAGATTTAGCTTGACCTAGGATTTATCAGGCATTTGTTGTTAAGGTGCAATATATCACATAGTTGTTCCACATCCACAACATGGGGACAAGCCTGACTTTGGATTTGAAACTGAAAGCAGGAAGCAGCTGTAAACTGCACAAAGAATCTCTTATATTCCTGATCAGAAAACATGTACTGACCATCTGATCAACAACATCAACCTGTTAACATAATGTTGTGATGCAAACTCTGGATAGAATGAGAAGATTTATGTATGCAAGCATGATAGTCTTTTTTCACATTTAGCCTGAATGGATGATAGTCACCATTTCAATCCTGTGTTTTATGGAGAAACATAATCGGAGTAAAATCTGTTTGTAACCAATCTATTTGAGACTCTTATTAAGCACTTGATGTGAATTTTACAAGGTGATTTTCTCAGAGAGGCAAAATGACAACTTCGCTGCAGGATTTTCTGTCAGTTTAAATTACCCGGGCATAACTTGCCTGATCATTTCCATGTCATATGCTTAAGGCTCAAACAAAGTCATTTTAGGTGAGACTGGTATTTCAGTTTGTTGGGGCAATAGCTGCCTTTTTTCTCCCTGCTCTTGTGGGAACCAGCTTAACCCTGCTATTGACTAAGAGATGCATGGCTTCAAAGGAGAAACTGGAGAGGCTAGAAAATGAGCCACAAAATAAAAGTAAAATGTCATTATTGGAGGGAATGAATTGTAAGATGCATTCTGAAACAAATTTATAGTCTTGAGTTTGGATGATGCAGAGTTGATTGTAACTTCCTTGTCCATATTTATCTTTTATCAAGTCATACAATGGCACAAACACACAGGGCCTGATTTTCATTTAAGAGATGGGAGTTGGGAATCAGGACTAATCCTGCACTTGTGATCCTGCCCCTGATTCCAGGCTGCCAAGAAATGGGATTTTCCAGTAGCCATGGCCATAATTGGCCTACTGCTGGCGAGGGCAGCAGCAGGATGATGCTGGAGCAGGCAGAGTAAAAGGACCATCTTCATTGGAATGAAATCAGTAGTGAAGGTTGGGATGTATTTGGGATGGCCTCACAATCTTAAATTTAAACCTTCTGATAAATTTAACCCCCACCCATGATCCATTTTATGAAAATAACTCTCAAACCCTTTAATAGCAGTTGGAAGCTATTGAATAGTCTATAAAACACCCCAAATAAACAAACAGACTCATCAAACTAGCTGTTTAAACAGATTCAAGCATTTTTAAATTGGCAGTTGGAATGCAGCCAAGAGCCCATAAAACTCCCTAAGTAAACAAACTAACATCAGAACTGCAGTCTCAGCAAATATCTGCGGCAAAAACATAAAAGCAATGGGAAAAGATTAAACTTACTTTTGGTTATCATACTAGAATATCCCTTCAATCTACCTTTCTGTCCATTAGTTGAATGTTTTTAACTCATCAGAAGATTTTTCCACATTTAAATGTTGATCTTTAACTTGAAGCTTGCTGGTTGGCAGAAATAACAATTTGGTGAACACATTGTTTAAATGGTAGTTTTTCCAATCACAGCACTGTCATAAGTCACCTTACTGAACACGCACAGAATCATGCTACAGCATTTCTTGATGAAGTATAAAGGAGGCAAATCATTTTAGTTGGGTTTTGGACACTTCCCATTTCCAATCCATAGTTCATGCTCTCATGCAGCTGGAGTAAAACCTGACAGCTGCTAAAATCTGGCTGCTTCCCTGAACATCAAAAAACTTTTCTGGAACAGGCTCTTAATGAGCCCACAGTGATGCTAAGTGGGTCATTAATAGGTATAAATGTGGTTTCTACCCACGCCCTTTCCCCGTTACACAGAATTGCACTGGGTGGAAACTGACATGGGGGCGGGATTCTCCAACCCCCACTGGGTAGGAGAATCGCCGGGGGTCGGCATGAATCCCACCCCCGCCGTCCTCCGAATTCTCCGGCCCCCCAAAAATCGCCCCGGCGTGAATCGAGCCGCCCGCCTCGGAGAATGGTGGGGACCGACGCAACACAATGGGCCCGGGGTAACCCGAATTCTCCGGGCCGCGATGGGCCGAAGTCCTGCCCGTTTAACGAGGGTCCCACCGATCCGAGGGCGGGCTGTGCCGTGGGGGCACTCTATTCCTCCACGTCAACCTTGTACCGATCCGCGATGGCCGACGCGGAGATGAACCCCCCCTGCGCATGCGCGGGATGACGCCAGCAGACGCTGGTGCTCCCGCGCATGCGCCAACTCGCGCCGGCCGATGGAGGCCCTTCGGCGCCGGTTGGCGTGGTGCCAAGCCTCTTCCCGGCTGGCCGGCACGACGCAAACCACTCCGGCACCTATTAATGACCCACTTAGCATCACTGTGGGCTCATTAAGAGCCTGTCCTTGCCCCCGAAGGTGTGGAGGATTCCGCACCTTTGGGGCGGTTCAACACCGGAGTGGTTCCCGCCAGGGTTTGCGCCATTTTTTTCTCGCCCTGATGATTTGCGCAGAATCCCGCCCCTGTTGCCCTGCTCGGTAGCTACATTTCTCCACATGTCCTCCTTCTATTTGGTCCCAATTGGAGACACAAAAATCTGGTTCACACTCTCCAAAATTGAAGCTGCGAAGGCTTGCGGATGACAATCAGGGACTGCACTCCTGCTCTTTTTGTCTCCAGCACGATTGTTTTTTGTTGGAATTCTTACTGCTGAAAATTGTTGAGTGGAGCAAGCCAGGCTCACGTTCTATCAATCCAAAGCAATTCCTGCCAGGGCGTCTAAATCCGTTTTTTTTAGTCAGCCACAAAGACGCATAAAAAATGAACCAACACGATATTGGGCGGACGTTTCACATTTTTCAGAGTGTCAGACTCCGACTGAAACCCAGCGTGCAACTGTCCAGCTGCACAGCTTTCAGTGCAGATTGTTAGCTACTGGCGGGGGGAGAATTCAGGGGGCATGGTTGACTCCGCCACTGAGGGACCTGATAGAGCCGGCAAGGCTGACTCCACAGAAATCAGCAAAGAAAACAAATGGGGCGGAATTCTCTGAAAATGGGGCTATGTCCCCACGCCTGCGAGAAAACGGGCGCGAATCACTCTGGTCTTTCTTGGAGAAAGTCCAGAGTGATTCTCCATTTTGAAGGGGGCTTGCAGGGCCCCGGAGTGCTCCATGCAGGTCTGGCTGTCGATACAGGGCCCTGTACTTTCGGTCGCGGGTCGCTCATGCGTGCGGTGGCTGCCTGTGGTGGCGGCCCCGCGCAACATCGCGGACCCACACAGCAAGCCGGCCCCCACAATGTCGGTCCTCCCCAGATTGCGCGTGCCCGCCGATCGGTGACCCCCGATCGGAACCCTGGCCATCCTGGAGGCCCCCCCTCGGCGACGGATCCCCCGCCCCCCACCAGGGCGAACGCGGACTGGGTCCGCAGCAGTCACTCCGAGCTCCTGCTGGGTGGAACCATGAGGGAACCACGCTGGCGGGAACTCGGCCAGCTGCCGGTGGAGAATCGGCGCGGGGGCTTCTTTCAATGGCCCCCGATCGGCACCACGTCGACCGCGGCGCGCGACTGCTGCTGATTCTCCGGTACGTGGAGAATCGCGGGAAGGTATCGGACACGATCGCGGGTCTGACGCCGTATTCTCCACTCCCGCGCCGAGCGCAATTTCAGCGCGGAGGCTCGGAGAATCCCACCCATGTTCTCCCCCACCCGTCAACAAATATCGGAGGCTACCTCACCGCCACCACCAGCACAGGGATCTTCCACATACCCCCTCATCTCCCATCACCACCACCAGCACAGGGCTCTTCCACCCCTCCCTCACTCCCCCACCACAACCACCAGCAGCATCAGGGGCTCCCAACCCCCAACAGACATAATGAGAACCCCACCCCAATGGGGTTCTCCAGAGGGTCTGCCCCCGGAACAGATTGACACGTCGGTGAGGTTTGAATATTCACTGAGGGGGATCATGTGGCAGGACGGGCGCTAATTGGATTGAAATATATGTAAAAGCATTAAAATGAGGTTCTCGTCCTTTGTAGGCGTAAAGCTCGTTACGTCACTGGCGAGGGGCAGGAAAAATCGGGAAACGAAATTTTGCCGGCCAGAATCCCGTTTCCTGACTCTCACGAGATTTTGGCCAGCACAGCCCTTGTTGCTGATGCCGGCGCAGTCACAAAATCCCCCCCAATATTCAGACGTCCTCGAGATGGAGGACTGCTCCCCTAAATGTATCTTCTTGTGTCGTTTTTCACTCATAACATGGGAATGCTTACATCTAATTGCTACACCATTGGGTAGATGGTTTGCGAAAGGGAGGAAGTACTGTAAGATTTTGATAATTTTACTAATCTTTTGGGTTTATTGTTGGTCTGTGACATCTAATGATTTCATTGTTCAATAAAATGGTTCAATTTGAATTTCTGTTAGTGAGACAATGCAGTCAAGCCAGTTGGAATACTTTGCAGCTGTTGTTTGTGAGAAATTACACTTAATGTTTTAAGACTTTTATTTGTCGCAGAATCTGCATTCAGCAGCTTTGTTTGCAGATATTGCTGAAAAGTAGTTTGTTTTTAGGATGCCATTTTGGGGTTGATTTTCTGTCTGTGTGGCACCCAGCATCCCACTATGTCAAAAAGATTCCAGGAGACACCTGAAACGGGATTTGTGCCAGGCAGCAGACAGTTGGAGATGTTCGCGAGGTCTCCCAGCGGGCATAATCAGCTCCTATCCAGTGAGGGGGTGAACCTGATTATCGTTCATTTAAATGTGTTCAATATTCAAAGTCAGCTCAACGGTGAATCTTCTGGGGATGTGCAATGTTCCACCCGCTGATATGCCATGGCACCAGCGGGAATTACTACTGGTCTCCATAAACGGAGACCAGGGGCGAAATTCTCCGGTATCGGCGTGATGTCCGCCGACCGCCACCAAAAACGGCGCAAATCAGTCGGGCATCGCGCCGCCCCAAAGGTGCGGAATCCTCCGCAACTTGGGGGGGCCGAGCCCTAACCTTGAGGGGCTAGGCCCGCGCCGGACTGATTTCCGCCCCGCCAGCTGGCGGAAGTGCCCCGCCAGCTGGCGCGGAAATGACATTGCCGGGCGGCGCATGCGCGGGAGCGTTAGCGGCCGCTCACGGCATCCCCGCGCATGCGCTGTGGAGGGAGTCTCTTCCGCCTCCGCCATGGTGGAGACCGTGGCAAAGGCGGAAGGAAAAGAGTGCCCCCACGGCACAGGCCCCCCCGCGGATTGGTGGGCCCCGATCGCGGGCCAGGCCACCGTGAGGGCACCCCCCGGGGCCAGATCGCCCTGAGCCCCCCCCAGGACCCTGGAGCCCGCCCGCGCCGCCTTGTCCCACCGGTAAGGTAGGTGGTTTAATCCACGCCGGCGGGACAGGCATTCTAGCAGCGGGTCTTCGGCCCATCCGGGCCGGAGAATCGCGGGGGGGGGGGGCCCGCCCGCCAACCGGCGCGGCGCGATTCCTGCCCCCGCCGAATCTCCGGTGCCGGAGAATTCGGCAACCGGCAGTGGCGGGATTCACGCCAGCCCCCGGCGATTCTCCGACCCGGCGGGGGGGGTCGGAGAATCTCGCCCCCAGATGTGATAACTATGCCATGGGGACCAGAGGCAATGTCGCCCCTGGGTGATCAGGGACATAATTGGGCATGTGCCAGCCAGGCGCTGACAGGTTGGCAACCCCAACATGGCATCCCAAGAACAAACAACTTTTCAGCAATTTCTTCCAACGATGCTGCTGAATGCGAACAAATAAAAGTCCTAAAATAATTAAGTGTCGTTTCTCACAAACAACAGCTGCAAATTATTCCAACTGGCTTGACTGTGCATTGGCTCACGAACAGAAATTCAAATTAAACCATTTTATTTAACAATAAAATCATTAGATATCACAGACCAACAATAAACCCAAAAGATTAGTAAAATTATCAAAATCTTACATTACTTCCTCCCTTTCGCAAACATCTATCCAGTGGGGTAGAAATTAGATGTTGGCACTGCCAGAGGGGGATGGGTCAGAAGGGGCGGGCCCAGAAGGGAGGGGGAGTGGCTATAGGGATATCCAATGCTGGTGATCCTTGGGTGGGATTGATGTCAGCAATCCTTGGATGAGTCGTGGGGGGGGGAGGAAGGTTGATGCCAGTGGTTCTTGGGGGGGGGCTGGAGGGTTGGTGAGAGAGTTTGATGCCAGCGATCTTTGAGGGGCTGGCGGCGGGGGGGGAATGGTTCATTGTCAGTGATCCTCTGCGGGGGAGGGTCGATGGCAGTGATTCTTGGAGGGGTTGATTCCAGCGATTTTGGGTGCAGGAGGTGTTGATTCAGGTGTTCCTTGGGGGTTGGAGGTGGGGGGGGGGGTGTTGATACCAGGGGTCCTGGGGGGGATGTTGATGCCAGCTGTCCTTGGGATATAGGGGGGAGCTGACACCAGTGATCCTTGGGGGGGTGGAGTGTTTTGATGCCAGCGATCTTGGGTGGTGGTGGGTGGAGGGAGGGGGCGGTGCTGATGCTAGCAAGCCTTGCGGGGTGGAATGTTTGATGTCAGCAATCATTGATGATAGGTGGGGGTCCTGATATCCATTTTGGGGGATCTACAACTTAATTTATAGTTCCAGGCTCCCTTAAAGATGATTTCTGTGAAACTGGGCTTGCTGGCATATTTAGGCCACGCCCCTCACAGTGCCAGCGCAAGACACGCCCCCCTTTTAAAAATGGCAAATTGAGGGCAGCACGGTAGCACAGTGGTTAGCACAGTTGATTCACCGCACCAGGGTCCCAGGCTTGGATCACTGTCTGTGATGAGTGCACGTTCTACCCGTGTTTGTGTGGGTTTCCTCCGGGTGCTCCGGTTTCCCCCCACAGTCCAAATATGTGCAGGTTAGGTGGATTGGCCATGATAAATTGCCCTTAGTGTCCAAAAATGGTTAGGTGTGGTTACGGGGATAGGGTGGAGGTGTGGGCTTGGGTAGAGTGCTCTTTCCAAGGGCCGGTGCAGACTCGATGGGCCGAATTGCCTCCTTCTGCACTGTAAATTCTATGATTCTGTGATCTCGTCAGGAAACCTGCCTGTTTTCCTGGTTTTCTGTCTTCTGATTGAACCTGACACGTTGTCATTTTGGGGGGAAACTCCGCCCTTTATCTTTAATCAAACCTATGCATTGATTAACCAGCTATATTTTTATCTGAGAACATAGTCCTGTTTTGACATTATGAAATGATTCTTTATAACATTTGTTCTTAATGCATTTAGAATTTGTGGGAATGGGTTACAATATGTTCGTGTGAATATTTATGATCGATGTACTCTTGGCAAAAGGTTGTGATTTTGTGACTGACTTCTGTATCTAAAGGAAATGTATCATTTGTATGCAATGGAATGTAAACTCTGGGAACACAGAGGAACAAGGAATGAACATTTGTCTTTCGTCTGTATGAATCTAGTTACAGAAGTGAGATGGCACAAAATGACTTGTACCTTCAGTGGGAGAGGTGAATTTGGATTATTTCCAAATAAAGGCAGTGGAATAATGCGAAGTGGGAATAAAAGTTGGAAAATTAGTATCTTTGTTGGCACATTGTTACCATGTCTTCTGGAGTGTGATTCTTCTGGATACAGTCCAATGTCACTTCACAAAGACATTGGCTGGGACTTTGTGCCCACGTTTATTGCGAGGGCAAATAACAACATAGGTGCAAAATCTCACGAGAATCGGAAAACAAGATTCTCACTGACTAGATCACATTTTCCGACTTTCCCCACCCCTCACCAGTGGACTTCCCCGCTATATGTTCCCCCCAGATTTCAAATACCCTCTCGTCAACGCGACGTCATGTCAGTGAGGCTTGCACGGTTTGCTTCTTTAAAAATGTGAAGCAGTAGAGGGGAGCCACTGGGGGCATACAGTTACGTTCAACCCCTGGAGGGGAGAAGGGTGACTATGTCTGGGGTGGGCCCTCGGGAGCTCGCTTGGGGGAGGATTCCCCATATGTGTGTGGCGGGGAGTAGGGTGGGCTGTTGTTTATGAGGATGTTACCAGGAATAAAGAAACTTCGATGTGAGGATACATTGGAGTAGAGGAGGCTATTAAGGTGTATAAAATTATGACGGGGTCAGTTAGAATGAATAGGACGGACCGATTTCTGTTAAGTCAATAATCGTGGATTGAGTTGAAGTAATAGATACAAAAGTTTATAGGAAAGTTGAGAGTAATGTTTTTCACTCAGAGGCTTGTGGGGAGGTTTAGAACTCACTGCCTGAGGGGTGGGAGAAGCAGAAACCCTTGTCGTATAAAGTGCCATAAAGTACAAGATTGCGGACCAACGCTGGAAAGTGGGATTTGGCTGGATAGCCCTTTCCAGCCAGTACAGACATGATAGAACATAGAATATTACAGCGCAGTACAGGCCCTTCGGCCCTCGATATTGCGCCGACCTGTGAAACCACTCTAAAGCCCATCTACACTATTCCCTTATTGTCCATATGTCTATCCAATGACCATTTGAATGCCCTTAGTGTTGGCGTGTCCACTACTGTTGCAGGCAGGGCATTCCACGCCCTCACTACTCTCTAAAGAACCTACCTCTGACACCTGTCTTATATCTATCTCCCCTCAATTTAAAGCTATGTCCCCTCGTGCTAGACATCACATCCGAGGAAAAAGACTCTCACTGTCCACCCTATCCAATCCTCTGATCATCTTGTATGCCCCAATTAAGTCACCTCTTAATCTTCTTCTCTCTAACGAAAACAGCCTCAAGTCCCTCAGCCTTTCCTCATAAGATCTTCTCTCCATACCAGGCAACATTCTGGTAAATCTCCTCTGCACCCTTTCCAATGCTTCCACATCCTTCCTATAATGCGGCGACGAGAATTGCACGCAATACTCCAAATGCGGCTGCACCAGAGTTTTGTACAGCTGCAACATGACCTCATAGCTTCGAAACTCAATCCCTCTACCAATAAAAGCTACACCGTACGCCTTCCTAACACCCCTCTCAACCTGGGTGGCAATTTTCAGGGATCTATGGACATGGACACCGAGATATCTCTGCTCATCCACACTGCCAAGAATCTTACCATTAGCCCAGTACTCTGTCTTCCTGTTATTCCTTCCAAAATGAATCACCTCACACTTTTCTGCATTAAACTCCATTTGCCACCTCTCAGCCCAGCGCTGCAGCTTATCTATGTCCCTTGTAACATCCTTCCGCACTGTCCACAACTCCACCGACTTTAGTGTCATCTGCAAATTTACTCACCCATCCTTCTATGCCCTCCTCCAGGTCATTTATAAAAATGACAAACAGCAGTGGCCCCAGAACAGATCCTTGTGGTACACCACTAGTAACTGGACTCCAGTCTGAATATTTCCCATCAACCACCACCCTTTGTCTTCTTCCAGCTAGCTAATTTCTGATCCAAACTGCTAAATCACCCTGAATCCCATGCCTCCGTAATTTCTGCCGTAGCCTACCGTGGGGAACCTTATCAAATGCTTTACTGAAATCCATATACACCACATCAACTGCTTTACCCTCATCCACCTGTTTGGTCACCTTCTCAAAGAACTCAATAAGGTTTGTGAGGCACAACATACCCTTCACAAAACCGTGTTGACTATCTCTAATCAAATTATTCCTTTCCAGGTGATTATACATCCTGGGCGCGATTCTCCACTCCCACGCCGGTTGGGGGAATCGCCTGGGCCGCTAAAATTTCCCAAGCGGCGGGAACGGCCCGGTCGAGTTTCGCGGGCCGCAGGCCGGAGACACCAAAAATGGCGATTCTCCGGCATCCCCGCTATTCTGAGGCCCGGATGGGCCGGGCGGCCAGGCCAAAACGGCGGGTTCCCCCCGGCGCCGTCCACACCTGGTCGCTGCAGTCGTGGGCGGTGCGTGAACGCTGAGGGGGCGGCCTGTGGGGGGGCGAGGCGGGATCCTGCACCGGGCTTCACCTGGAATGTGGGGTGGCCCGCGATCGGTGCCATCTTCTTGCGGGGCGGACTTAGAGAGGACGTCAACCACGCATGCGCGGGTTGGCGCCGGCCAACCCGCGCATGCGCGGATGACGCCTGTTATACGGCGCCGGCTGCGTCATCTATGTGGCGACGCTTTTACGCGGGCGACAAGGCCTGGCGCGTGTAGATGACGCGGCCCTGATCCTGGCCCATTGTCAGGGCCTGAATCGGTTGGGACCGGGGCCGTTCCGCGCCGTCGTGAACCTCGACGGCGTTCACAACAGCGCGGCCACTTCGGCGTGGGAGTGGAGAATCCCGCCCCCTATCTTTTATAAACCTTTCCAAGATTTTGCCCACAACAGAAGTAAGGCTCACTGGTCTATAGTTACCGGGGTTGTCTCTATTCCCCTTCTTGAACAAGGGGACAACATTTGCTATCCTCCAGTCTTCTGGCACTATTCCTGTAGACAAAGATGACTTAAAGATCAAAGCCAAAGGCTCAGCAATGGACTGAATGGCCTTCTTCTGTACTGTACATTTTCTACATTTCTAAATTCTGCATTTCAATGTAGAAAAGCAGTCTGTGATAAACCATCAACTCCCAATCACCGGTATGAAAAATTGCATGTGTGCCATATTGTCACGTTTCCTGTTGATCCTATTGGTCACTCTAAAATTGCAGTTGCTTTACATGCCCACACCAGAATGTAAAAAGCAATGGATATCTGTGGGAAATTCCAGTGCAAATTTCCAACTGTGATGAAGTTGGCGTAAATTTACAACTAGGTATGAGGCAATTCAGTGTCTATTTTTCTAGCTTTTCAATGGAACCCTTGTGGAACAATCTTCATAATTATTTCATTGAATATTAGTCTTGGATTGCTGATATCAAAATAAATTGCTTGATGGCAAGTTGATGAAGTATGCAATCAAATTTCACATTAATGCAATACTCCACAGGCTCTTGTGGGGATAAACAAATAGCTAGCCAGCTGGTTGAAATTAAGACAATAAGAATATAAAATCCAAGTTTAAATTTGCGGTCTCCCTTAGAAATTTAGCTTTTAGCTGTCAGTCTGCCAATCCCAGATTCTTGTCTTGTGTGTCTCTCTGAGCAGAATGTGGTGCCATAATTTAGTGTGACAGTAACGTGGATCTGATTCCAGCAATTGTCACAAGACCTCATTGTTGTTTCTCATCCAATATTTTTCGAAGGAGATTTCAAAGTTGTCATGTTGAAAAGGCAGTTACCTACAGTACAAAAGTGATGCAAAGCAAAAATATATATATTGGGTCTGACATTATCATTTAAGATGATCTGGGGACTTCAGGTGCTGTCTGCTGCCTGCTGGCTACTCCCATCCAAGAGCCAAAGTAAATTTTTGCATTTGTTTAAAGGAAGGCTAAACCCTACTCAATGAGATAAATTAAAAGGTCACTTATCGTTGTACTGGGTATTTCTGTTTCTACACAGGTAAACTCCACCAGTGCCTTTGGTTGAAAATGTGTTGGGTTATGTTGGCTGGCAATGTTTACTTTGATTCAGAGTTACACAGATGCTCTTAACCCAGAGTTATCTGAAAAACGTTATTAGTTGCACACCATGACACTGGCAGTTTAGCTCTGTCACTCACAGGTGAATGGAAGTGAGCCTTCAGCTTCTCTATACAGGCAAATAGATCGTCACCTCACACTATTGTGGTTATCAAATCTAAAATGACACGGGGATAAATCAGATCTATTTTACAAAGTCCCACAGTAGTGCTGATTTGGGTGCCACTCTAGTCATCTGTTTGCCACTGAAACAAGCAACAGACTCATGCCTATTCTCATCTACTTCATCACAACCCCCTCATAAATCATACATTTCATCTCAACCACTGCAACATGAGGAGATGCAGAATGATCTTCGGTCATCCTAGACTGAGTTAAATGACTGGTAAATTGTCGCTAATCTCATCCCGTGCCATATTGGCTAAGTTAGAACTGTCGTTCCATTCATCCACATGTATGATGGATGATACAAGTTCACATAATTCATGAGAATTAATTAAGTTTGTTCTGTTACACTGTTGAAACAATACTTCTCATTCATCATGGTTTAAATGGATTTGTGATGTGATACAGCAGATAACTTCTGTAAACCATTATTATCAGATATTGAAAAGTTAGTTATGAAAACAGATGCCGCTAAACCAATCCATTGATGCACCAACGTATCCTGAGGCTGACTAAATAGCGATCCATTTTTATATGTTAGATATGTTGGGGTAGAAATTGGTAAATGTTTCATTTGCTGTATGGATCCATTCAGATGAACAGTTGTTCATTGTACAGGTTCCCCACAGTAATTTCAGCAAAACATCTTGAGAAGCAGTGCAAACAACAGCTGTTTACACAATTTCTTCATGGTTTCCACTGAAGTTATGCAGGTAAAGTGAATGAGTTCTGTGGACATTATCCCTACTCACCATCCCATTTTTTTAAGGTCGGTGAACTCCAAAGTTCTGAAATTCAGTCAAACTGGGGGCTTTGTTAAATCAGCCAGACTGCACCACAGAGATAGAAATGATCATTTTACTGTTAAAAATAACACAACCTTTTAGTTTGGACATTGATGTGGGTGGAATTCTCCCAAAAGATGAAAAATGAAAATGAAATGAAAATCGCTTATTGTCACAAGTAGGCTTCAAATGAAGTTACTGTGAAAAGCCACATTCCGGCGCCTGTTCGGGGAGGCTGGTACGGGAATTGAACCGTGCTGCTGGCCTGCCTTGGTCTGCTTTCAAAGCCAGCGATTTAGCCCTGTGATAAAGCAGCCCCTATGTGTGGCATGTAGCAGAAATCGAGGCGCAATCCCCGCTGGGTTGCTCACCACGATTCAGATGGCAATCCACCCACACTTAGAAATTTGAAAGAGGCGAGTTTTTCACCAGCATTGAGAGTGCCCCCCACCATCCTCTCTGGCATCAAGCCACCCCCCGCTCCCTTTCAGTTCTGCCCCTTTTGGGCCCTGCTCTTGGCCATGTCAAACTTGCACTGCCAGGTTGGCACTGCCAGGGTGCCAGAGTGTATGGGGTGCCACATCCCTGACCTCCCAGGGGCTCCAATGGCCTCTGAGTCCCCCGGCGTGATCCTCCCATCTTGTCGCCGGTGGTTGAGACAAGTAGTGATTCCTGCCGGCCTCAGCTGCACGAGTGGGGGTTGGGGGAGGTGGGGTTGGGGGGGGGGGTGTAGATTCCACCAGGAAAATCTGACTTTAAACTGATAAAGTGGCAAGAATTCACTGGCCATTCGCTGGTGACAGGGGGCGCGATTCTCCACACCCACGCCGAAGTGGCCGCGCCGTCGTGAACGCCTTCGAGGTTCACGACGGCGCGGAAGGGCCCGATCCCGACCGATTCAGGGCCCGAAAAAGGGCTAGGATCGGGGCCGCAGGAACCTTGGGGGGGGGGGGGTGTTCCGCGAAGGCCGTGTCGTCACCGTGCGACGCCCGAATGACGCACCGCTGCGTCATAAATTGCGCGAACCGCGCACAGAGGACCCGGAGCAGAACTGAGGAGATGGCTGAGCCCCGAAGAGCCGCACCGAGGTTCCGGGATACGGACCTGGACATCCTGGTGGATGAGGTGGAGCGGAGAAGGGACACCCTCTGCCCAAGACGTGGGCATCGCCAGCCATCCAGCGCCCCCTAACCATTCACGAGCAGAGGGCCCTGGACCTCGCTGGGGGATCCGCCACCCGGGAGATCGCGCCATGCCAGGTCGGACGCGCAGAAGCAAGTGAGAGAACCCTGCATGTCCTCTCCACCCCCAACTCGTCATCGCCCCCTCACACTCTGGCCACTGCACCCCCGACCCCATCCCCCCTCACACTCTGGCCACTGCACCCCCGATCCCATCCCCCCTCACACTCTGGCCACTGCACCCCAGATCCCATCCCCCCTCACACTCTGGCCACTGCACCCCAGATCCCATCCCCCCTCACACTCTGGCCACTGCAGCCCAGATCCCCTCCCCCCTCACACTGTGCACCCACCACCACCATTCACCCGGGCCACTGTGTCTAACGAACCCCGAATCATTTATGTTCCCCAGGGCCATCGGCCGAACCTTCAGGGACGTCTCGCCCAGGAAGCAGCACAACGCCACCCACCACAACGGCACCCAGGGACGCAGGCCAGAGGTTGGCAGTTGGTCGGACAGGAGGGCAGACCTCACAGTCTGGGACACAGGACCGGGACGCTGAGACCTCCGGGACAGACATTAGTCAGGGGCACAGGGTGGACAGTCATGCCGAAGCCCACATCACGGCCACACACCCGCTGGATCGAACTGGAGGTCAAGACGACATGGCCGTCATGGAGCTTGCGCCGGGCCATGAGGAGGACGGATGATGACCTCGAGCTTGCGGCACTGCTGTCTCTCACACCGTTCACCATCGCAGAGACACTCACCTCGGTTGGGCAGATAAGTGATGAGGCTCCCGGGTCACAGTCTGGTGCGCACCACACAGCCGAGCCGGTACAGCAGGTGGAGTTCGGAGCAGCCGAGGGGCTGGATGGTCGGAGGGCAGCCCAGGCCCAGCAACCAGCTGCCACCCAGACGGTTCCCGGGTTCCTGGATGTAATTGACCCACCCGGACAACCGATGCATGTGGACACCCAGGGACTGAGTAACGGGATGAGGGCCATCTTCCAGGACCTGCACACGCAGCTGGAGGCGTCTATCCACGTCCAGGAACAGGGAGTGGTGCCGCTCATCGCAGCCACCCAGGCCGACACCGCACGGGTGGCGTCCGCGGTGGAGGCAATGGTTGAAGGGGTTTTGGCCATTGGTCAGGTTCTGCAAGGCGTTGGGCTTCACGTGCACGCGTCATCCATGGCCCAGGAGCGGGCTGCCCTCTCACAGGCAGCCATCTCACAGAGCCAACAGGACATTGCCGCCACTCTCCGGGCCCTGGCTGAGCCTCACCATGCCATGGCCCGGTCCCAGCAAGCGATGGCTCAGTCCCAGCAGTCAGTCGCGGAGAGCATAGACCGCCTGGCGCATGTGATGGATGGCGTCACGCACTCACAGGTCGAGATCGCACAGACCTTGGCAGGAATGTGGCACTCCCTGGGCCCCGTCTCGGCGAACATTCGGACCGTGGTTGATACCGCTGCAGGCCTCCAGGACTGGCAGCGCCAGGTGTCGGGGGTGTGACGGGGCATGTCTCCGAGGGCATCTCCGTCCCACAGTGAGGCCCGGGGGCCACCGGGCTCCCCGAGGGAGGAGGAGGTTCTGGGGCCCGTCCCGGTAGCTCCACCAAGGGACGTCCCGGTACACTCGGCCTCCCCCCGTTCCGTCCCTGGCACATCTGGTGGGGAGCGGGCAGGTCACGGTGGCACCACGCCATCCAGCACACCCGCAGAGCAGCCTGGCCCATCGAAGCCGGGCCGCCCCAGGAAACGCGTGCCGAAGGGGAGCCATGTCGAAGGGCGTGATTCACAGCAGTCCGCCTCCACTCCTGCTGTACCATCTGGGAACTCACCTAGACGTAGTGGTAAGGCAAAGTCGTTAGGCACGTAAGAAGTTGGCACGGGTGCAGGGCACAGTTTAGTTGTAGGGGGTAGGGCACCTATGTTCACCACATGAATAAACGCACTGTTAAATTTGACTTGTAAGACTGTGTGCTATGTCCGGTGCCAGGGGGCTCGTGAGGGTGCCCGATTAGCGTCGTGATATACGAGCCGTTCAAGTCTGTTCCGGATGTGGTGACCCTCCCCCCCCCCCCCGCCCCCCCATAATCGGACACCGTTGTCCTCGGTACACCAACGCCAGCCACCCCACACGGGCATGTGGTGAAATATCCGTCACGAAGGCTGTGACCACCGGAGTGTATGGTTCAGCTATAGCCATGAGTCAGGCTTGGCTGGCGAATCTGAGCACACAGCTCATCGCAGAGGCGGGCTGACATCATTCAACATGGCACTGATCACACACCCGCTTACCAATCATCAATGTTGTGCAATCCCATAGTGCCGCAGTGTTAAGGTGATGTGGAATTGTTGCCGTGAACGCGGTTCGGGGGTGTGGGGGGGGGGGGGGGGGGGGGGGGGGGGTGGGGGGGGGAGGTGGTGGGTGCTGTGTGGTGCCCGTGTACAGGAGTGACGGTGCAAGTGGCAGTGTTCAGCAAATCCCACCCCCATAGTGCGTGAACCGTGCGCCACCAACGCGTCGCATGCCCACTGTCCCCGGCGGTGCCGTCGCGCAGCCTCCTGGGCGTAACGAGCAACCGGGCAGTGTCTGTGTCCTGCGCCCCTCCCCCCACCCCTGATGCGCCCCATCATCCTCATCCTCCGCATCCTCCTCTTCCCCATCCCCCTTGTTTGCGTTGGCTCCGGTGCCGTCGGGTCCCCTCCCTCCGGCTCCTCCACCAGGTCATCTCCCCTCTGCATGGCAATGTTGTGCAGCGCACAGCAGACCACAACTATGCGACCGACCCCTGTCGGGCCGTACTGCAGGGCCCATCCAGAGCGGTCCAGGCATCTGAAGCGCATCTTCAGCAGGCTGAAGCACCGCTCCACCCACACCCCTGGTTGCTGCATGTGCCTCGTTGTATAGGCTCTCCGCATTGGTGTGAGGCCTCCGTATTGGCGTCAGCAGCTATGACCTCAATGGATAGCCCTTGTCGCCCAGCAACCAGCCCCTCAACCGGGGGGGGCATCCATCGAACATTGCGGGGATGAACGACTGTGCCAGAATGTAGGCGTCATGCACACTCCCGGGGTACTTTGCACACACGTGCATGATCTTCATGTGGGGGTCGCACACCACCTGAATGTTCATGGAGTATGCGCCCTTCCTGTTCATGAACACGTCCCTGCTGTCTGAAGGTGGGCGCATGGGGACGTGCACACCATCGATGACACCCTGGACCATCGGTATCCCGGCCACCTTGGCGAATCCACGTGCCCCGTGCTTCCTGCTGTGCTCGGTCCTCGGGGAATTGAATGTACCTGTCCGCGATGGCGTACAAGGTGTCGGTGACGGCCCTGATGCATCTGTGGACCGATGCCTGTGATATCCCGGAGATGTCCCCGCTCAGCGCCTGGAAGAACCGGTCGCATAAAAGTTTAGGGCCACCGTCACCTTGACGGAGACTGGTATCGCGTGTCCTCCTCCCATTCCACGTGGTGCGAGGTGCGCCACGAGCTGGCATATATGTGCGACCGTCTCCCTGCTGAACCGTAGTCTCCTCCTGCATGTGATGTCCGGTAGGACCTCGAACGACATTCTGTCACGGTACACAACCTCGGCCTTGCTGGACGCCTGTGGCGCCCTGGCACCACCATCAATGGATCCTAGTGCTCCACCTGCTCCTCCTCCTGCGCCCCCCCCCAAGCACTTCCTCTGCATTCCTCGCCGTCTGGCGATCAATGTTTCCCCTCGGCATCCCCCTGTACATTCGGGTCCTGAGCGCCTGCGGCCTGCGTGTCGACGACAGGCCACTCCACGGCCATCCCCTCTGCTGCACTGGCGACCGCTGCATCTGCAGCCACTGTGGGCCGTCCGACTCTACGCTGCCGGATGGCAAAGTCCAGAGCTGCGGCTCCAACCACGGCAGTGAACATCGCTGTCCTGGTTGGCATACATGGTGACCTGCAGGAGGGTGGTGGGGGGCAGAGAAACGACATGTTACACCAAGGTTCTTCCACACCTTGTCAGCCGGGCTGCATGGGATACCTGTGTGCCCCGGTGGCCTGTCGCGCTGCAGATACGCAGCCAACCTAACACCTGGTCACTGTCTGTGCCCAACGGTCACTTCACACCGTGCCCATCAGCCACACGCACCCTGCGGCCGTGTCCTCGTCACCGTCCTGCCATATCAGGACGGCTGACATGTGGCATCCGCAGATGGACGATACCATCCACACACTCTCCCTCACCCCCCTCCCACCTGCACACTCTCCCTCACCCCCCTCCCACCTGCACACTCTCCCGCCCCCCCCTCCCACCTGCACACTCTCCCGCACCCCCCCCCACCTGCACACTCTCCCGCCCCCCCCCCCACCTGCACACTCTCCGCCCCCCCTCCCACCTGCACACTCTCCCGCCCCCCTCCCACCTGCACACTCTCCCTCATCCCCCTCCCACCTGCACACTCTCCCGCCCCCCCCTCCCACCTGCACACTCTCCCGCCCCCCTCCCACCTGCCACACTCTCCCCGCACTCCCCCACCTGCACACTCTCCCGCGCCCCCCCCCCCCCCCACCTGCACACTCTCCCGCCCCCCCTGCACACTCTCCCGCACCCCGCTCCCACCTGCACACTCTCCCCCGCCCCCCCCCTCCCACCTGCACACTCTCCTCCATCCCCCTCCCACCTGCACACTCTCCCGCCCCCCCCTCCCACCTGCACACTCTCCCGCGCCCCCCCCCCACCTGCACACTCTCCCTCCCCCCCTGCACACTCTCCCGCACCCCGCTCCCACCCTGCACACTCTCCCGCCCCCCCTGCACACTCTCCCGCCCCCCCCTGCACACTCTCCCGCCCCCCTCCCACCTGCACACTCTCCCGCACCTCCCCACCTGCACACTCTCCCCGCGCCCCCCCCCCCCCCCTGCACACTCTCCCTCCCCCCTGCACACTCTCCCGCCCCCCCCCTCCCACCTGCACACTCTCCCACCCCCCCCTCCCACCTGCACACTCTCCGCCCCCCTCCCACCTGCACACTCTCCCGCCCCCCCTCCCACCTGCACACTCTCCCACCCCCGCTCCCACCTGCACACTCTCCCCGCCCCCCCTGCACACTCTCCCGCCCCCCCCTGCACACTCTCCCGCCCCCTCCCACCTGCACACTCTCCCGCACCTCCCCACCTGCACACTCTCCGCGCCCCCCCCACCTGCACACTCTCCTCCCCCCTCCCACCTGCACACTCTCCCGCCCCCGCCTCCCACCTGCACACTCTCCCGCCCCCCCTCCCACCTGCACACTCTCCCACCCCCCCTCCCACCTGCACACTCTCCCGCCCCCCCCCACCTGCACACTCTCCCGCCCCCTCCCACCTGCACACTCCCGCCTCCCCCCTCCCACCTGCACACTCTCCCGCCCCCGCCTCCCACCTGCACACTCTCCCCGCCCCCCCCCCACCTGCACACTCTCCCTCCCCCCCCTCCCACCTGCACACTCTCCCTCAACCCCCCACCCCCGCCCGCCTGCACACTCTCCAGCACCCCCCCCCCCCTCTTTGGCCGCAGCCTTCTCAGGGAAGCCGACCCGGTCTCCGGGTGCTGCGCTACAGTCCGCACACCTCCTCCCTGCTCAGCGTCAGCCAGCACGACTGGCTGACGACGTTAAATAGCAGGTGTGCATGGCGACGGCGTGAAACTGGGGTCACGCCGTCGGGACTTCGGCCCATCCGGGCCTGAGAATAGCAGGGGTGCCGGAGAATCGCCGTTTTGGGTGTCTCTGGCGATTCTCCGGCCTGCGGCCCGCGAAACCTGACCGTGCCGTCCCCGCCGCTTAGGAGAATCGCGGGAGGGCGTCGGACCGGCGTCGCGGGAAACTTTGGCGGCCCCAGGCGATTCTCCCAACCGGCGTGGGAGTGGAGAATCGCGCCCAGGATTCTCTGATCCCGTCGGCAGTGCACCCCACCCACGGGGGGTGCTGGAGAGTGCCCCCCTCTCTCCAGGAACATAGAATCCTGTCGCCAGTGAACGATGTGCCGCCTCCTGCTGCCGAGAAACATGCAGGTGGGAGGTCAGAGAATCCATCCCAGGATATTTAATTGCTTTTTAAATATGCTAATCTATGGGTGTGAACAAGTTACGTCAGTTGCAGCAGGCTGGGAGCATCACGCTCTTCGGTGCCCGGCACGAACCTTGGGCGTCATTCTCCGACCCCCCGCCGGGTCGGAGAATGGCCGTTGGCCGCCGTGAATCCCGCCCCCCGCCCCCGCCGAAGTCTCCGCTCCCGGAGATTGGGCAGAGGGGCGGGAATCCGGCCGCGCCGGTTGGCGGGACCCCCCCGCTGGATCTCTCCGGCCCGGATGGGCCGAAGTCCCGCACCAGGAATTGCCTGTCCCGCCGGCGTAAATCAAACCTGGTATTTACCGGCGGGACCAGGCGGCGTGGGCGGGCTCCGGGGTCCTGGGGGGGGGCGCGGGGCGATCTGACCCCCGGGGGGTGCCCCCACGGTGGCCTGGCCCGCGATCGGGGCCCACCGATCCGCGGGCGGGCCTGTGCCGTGGGGGCACTCTTTCCCTTCTGCCTCCGCTACGGCCTCCACCATGGCGGAGGCGGAAGTGACTCTCCCCACTGCGCATGCGCGGGAAACTGACAGCGGCCGCTGACGCTCACGCGCATGCGCTGGGAAACTGACAGCGGCCGCTGACGCTCCCGCGCATGCGCCGCATTTCCGCGCCAGCTGGCGGGGCAACAAACGCCATTTCCGCCAGCTGGCGGGGCGGAAATCCCTCCGGCGTCGGCCTAGCCCCTCAATGTTGGGGCTAGGCCGCCAAAGATGCGGAGACTTCCGCACCTTTTTGCCGGCGCGATGCCCGTCTGATTTGCGCCGGCTTTGGCGCCAGTCGGCGGGCATCCCGCCGTTGGGGGAGAATTTTGCCCCTTGTTTAGAGGCTCCCCGCTATTCTCCTGGCAAAGCGGGATGTGCGCACCGGGGACAGAGAATCACCCCACAAGCTTCTCATTCAGCTCCCAATTCTTAAAGTATTCTGATCTGACTCATGTCACTGAGAGGTGAGCTTCGGGACATTTGCTTATCTCTGTTTATCTAGTGATTGGTTTTGTTGTGAGCAATTATTCTCAAGCCATGAAATGTAGGGCAATTCTTCTCATCTATAATCCGTTAAATACAAAAGGTGGCATGTCCATATTCCCAGCAGCCGAGGAATTGCCGTGTCCTGGAAATAATTAGACTATCTCAAACTATAATTATATTTGCAGCTAAACATTTCTCTCCTACCCAGAGAGTTACCCAGTTGTTTTGATCAATGCAACATTCTGAAAAATCCACTGCACGGTTGGGAATTAATTATTTTAATCTCTAATCTTTGCTGTGACTTGTTAATTTTTCAGCCATATTCTGTTTAAGGTTGAGTTTCCTGGTTAAATAGCCTATGTAAATTGCATCATCCTTTTAATTGATCTTTTTTCCAATCACAAAGCAAAATTGAGTGGGTTTAGCTCAGTTGACTGGACGCTTGATTCGTGATGTAGAGCGAGGCCAACAGCATGGGCTCAATTCCCGTACTGGCTGAGGTTATTCATGAAGGCTCTGCCTTCTCAACCTTGCCCCTCGCCTGAGGTGTGGTGACCAGAGACTGTGCTGACATTTACATTTATTTTATTTTACTTCTGTGAGACTCAACTTGCAATTTAGGCTACAATTTTAAATAAATTGCTCAGAGGACATGGGCATCGTAGGCTGGGCCAGCATTTATTGCCCATCCCTAATTTCCCTTGAGGGAGCAGTTATGGGTAAACCACGTTGTTGTCGGTCTGGAGTCACATGCAGGCCAAACCAAGTAAGGATGGCAGATTTCCCTCCCTAAAGGACATTAGTGAATCAGATGGGTTTTTACAACATCAACAATGATTTCATGGTCATCATTAGACTTTTACTCCTGCCTCGGGCATTGTCTGCCCCCCCCCCCCCCCCCCCCCCCCCGGAGCAGGCAGCCCACAACCGTCGTGAGGGAGAGAAGACTGGACGGGACTGGCGGACCTGCGGCCTCTCACCACAGTGGAGCGGCAGGCACTGGACCTGTTTGTTAGGCCCGGAAAGACAACAGTCAACGAAGCGGAGGTCGGCATCGAGCCACCTAGTGAGACCCCGCTGCGTTACAGGTTCCCATGGCATGTGTGGCAAGACCCCCTCACCACCCCCTCACCCATCCCCCCCCCCCCCCACCCCCACCCCACTACCACCCTAAGAATTTGGCTGAATGTTTGCATTCATAACATTTTGCTGAAGTCTGTGTAACCAATCACACCCTCAGAATGTTTAAGCTTTAATACTGTAGTAGTTTGCGGAGGCTTGAATCATATACCAACCTAAGCTGGGGAATCAATAAATATTAATGAAACATTCAGGAGACTATTATAAAAATTAATCACTTGGATTTTAATTAAATGAAGAGTTAAATCCTATCCACGTGTTATCATTTTCAAAAGGTATGGGAAGTGGAATAATTAATGATTCAAGGACCAATTTTCATAATTTGTACTGTACATTTTTTAGGATGGGGCATTGGAGTGTTGTATTTACACATTATGGTGACAATCAATTACAGTTATGAATAATCCTTGAGGATTGGAGTGCCTAAGAGAAGATCTGCAAGTGAATCCATTGTCAGAATATAGAAATGTACTTTCACATCTGAGCAACAAGATAAAGGTCAGCTGTATCGATTAGGATTCCCATTCACGTCTTCAGGTGAAGGGCCCCATGTAAGGTCTTAACTTCTTTTCAGGTGCTGATTGACTTCATTTGCAAATTTATTATTTTCAGACAGAGATGCCGCATATACCCGAGCAGTAATCGATCTTGCGGAAAAGTGGACACCGATGTTTGGCCAAAAATTGAATATTTTTTCAAATACCTCATGTAAAGGTTCACCCATGACCTTCCATGAACATTCTGCTCTGACTCAGCTCATTGCCCCATTGTATGGTCAGGTTAACACAGCAGAAACCTAAACTTGAAACTGATCGTTCAGCATCAGTGCTTGTCCACAGAGTGCAATTTGCCTACCAAATTATAATAATAATAAATCTCAAGTAGGCTTACATTAACATTGTATGAAGTTACTGTGAAAATCCCCTAGTCACCACACTCCGGCACCTGTTCGGGAATTATCTGGGAACTTTAGTCATTTCTGGTTGAGATGATGGAAGTATGATTGGAGCAAACTGCAGAGTCAGTGTGCAGAGTGTGTGTCAGCTGCAAATGTATTAATCCTTCCCAGAAATGGAACTACGCTCACTGAGCTGTCATGAACAGTCCCAAGGCCCATAAGGGAAAAAAACGGACATCTTTCTTGCTCCGATCCACTTCTTTGCAAGCCACAGTGTCTGGGGGTCTGAAAGCCCACTTCTGTGCTGACTGGGTGAGCCGCAAGCACCGTGAGTTTTTTTACACAGGAAACATACCTGTGTAAAATCCAGCCTCACAAAGGGTCTCATAAATGTGACTTTTACATGACTACACACAACAAAAGAAAAACTGTCAGTACTCAAAATCTGAAGTAAAATGGAAAATAATGGAAATATCCAACAGATAAGTCAAGATGTGAAAGAGAAAACTATTCCTTTTCAGCTGAGAATTTTCATCATGATTTCTGACAAAAGAGCCCACTTTTCTTTCTTAGCTACAGTCTGGTTTGTTGTGCATTTTTAAAATTTTCTGGTTAATTTAAAATTTTCGTGATTTGCAGTTTGTTCTTTTCACTGCTGTCTGAACAAATAGGGTTGTATTTTCATATCTACACAAAATCAGGAATGGGTGCAGGAGTCATAAAAATTGAGACCACCGGAGTGTAATTCTGAATTTCCCCCTCAAAAAGGGACACCAAACAACTTCCGATGGGCGGAAAAAAGTTTGTTTTAAGCTTCTGAGGTCAGAACCCTGAATGCACACCCTGTGATGCCAGGGTCACCATTGGGGAAATTAAATTTTCACCCACACATTTTGACAACAGCATTCAGGGAATATCCATGGCCCACCACAGGTCTGAGCTTGTATATGTTTGCAGTGTCACCTTGGTCTTTGACAGCTCTTGGGCATTGTGCGCCCTCTTCTCCTGAAAAGACGAGGGAAAGGGCTTCTCAAGCCATGGAGATTAGAGAATCTTCCAAGAGCTCTCCATGAACTTCTCCTCATTGGTGTTCTTTAATATTCAAAGTATTTGATGCGCTATTGACCTGGGCACATACTCAAACTTTGCTTCGTATCATGTGCCATGTGGCCACCCGAGGCCTGGCGTATTGCACACAGCGATATCAGTCTGCATGCCTAGTAGGGACGTCTCACTCACTTTACTGGAGCGCAGAAGGTTACAGAAGTGCTTTGTCAGTGCCCAGGTTCACTGATGGTCACCTGCTGAGCTAACCCGCAATGTGCAGCCAGGCTCCTCTGCTGGTGGCTGGAGGGAACTTGTGTCCTGCAGGGAAGAGGACGTCCTTGCGGGTATATAGCTTGCTCAAAAGGATGTCAAGGTTGTGGTCTGTAAACCGGGACACTATGGCCTCCTTGGAATTTTGGCTGTTTCCTTGATCTGCCATCTTGGAATAAGGGTAGAGGAGATACAAGGATCAAGATGTGTGGAACTCGTGGAACTTTCCGCCATTAACTTTGTGTGATGTACTGCTATTGAGTGGATGGTGTTGCTCTTTGTGGCATAGCAGGGCAGGGTTTCTCTTTCAAAGAGTTGGTAGGGCATGGCAGGGTGACGAGCAATGTTGACGATGGAGTGAGGGCCCGAGGTATTTGAGGAGCATTCCCTTGCGGTCAATCTGGGGGTGAGCAAGGGATTGCTCAGTGAGCTGCCTCCTCTGAGGGAGAATACACTCAGACGGTAGTTTAGTGTCAAAAGGGTGTGAGTTCTGAATGAGGGGTGCAGAAGCTGAGCTATGCTGCTGTGGTCATTTGCAGAGCTGTGTGAAATGCTGCATGGGTGATGTGTGAAAATTCAGTCACTTCCAGCACTGTGCAGCAAAGGATTATTGCAGCAGAATGCGCAGTAATAAGAGTGGATTTGTGCTGGATCCGACTATGATCCCGCCCTCTTTTGTCTTTCCCTTGGGCAGGTTGTCAGTCTAATGGTAGACCCAACTGGGTCAGGAGGGAAAGTGTTTGAAGTGGTTTAAAAAAGCAGTTCCGAGACTTAAAAGCACAAATTTCTGCTTTCCCAATCTCAAACAGCTTCTGTGCTGTGTCTGCATCTCTCCAGGGTCACAGCAGGTGGAACTTCTTCAATGAAATTTACAAGCTGGAAAGCCTTTGATCAATTACACTGAAGATCTCCAATCAGAGCCATGGAGAGACTGCTCTTCAAAGTGTTTTTTCTCTCAAAGAGAGCGTTCATTAATTGGCAGGTGATTGCCAGTTTCGTGGGAAGCATTTCACCTATCTAGCACTTCACTCACCTTCAGCTGCATTTCTGTATGGCCAGCCTTCACCATGACATGGGAACCACGTTCACCTGCCACCTGTGCTGAGGAACAAAAGCAGAGACCATGCCACAGCCAACTGCTCCAGCAGTAACAGGAGCAACAGCAGCCTTCTCAGTCACATACACCTACACGGGGCAGAAGGTATTGACACTAAGATCCAGCTGGAAGGAGACGGGACCCCGCAACACATGGGATCAGCTTTCTCAATATGTATGCTGTAGGAGCCTCTGGGTCTCATGGCAGATCACTGATGACATCTCCAAGACCTGCCTCCCAGTGGAACAGAAGCCCCACGTCACACACACACACACCACCTCTCTCCCTCTTCCTGAGGTTGTGTAGTTCAAGGAGAAAAATAAGAGTTTTACAAATATTATAAATTGCCTGTGTTGTGAGGAGGGGAGGACATCTGTGGAGGGATTACTGTGAGGCATATGTAAGAGGGCACTAAGCTGAGGGAAGTGTGAGTGTTCAGATGGGGCTGTTAGGTGAGAGAAAATGGAGAATGTTCTCCTGAGGAGCACTTTGCAGGAGGATGCTGGGAAAGAGTTTGGCACCCAAAAGTGATATGTCACTCACCTTTCCCACACTCCTGAGGTTCTGGATCATTGGTACACTGTCTCCAAGTTGGAGGAACACACTTCCGCTGCTGACCTGGCCATTCCCAGGTCTCCTCTTCATTCATGAATCTCTGCAGCCTTGAAGTTCCAAATACTGGTGAGCCTTTTTTAAAAAAAAATATTTTTATTGAAGCATTTGCAAAATATTTCTAACAATAACAAACAAAACAATAATAACATAAACATCAACCTGGTAAACTAGACATTTCCCACCAAACCCCTTCTGTACATCCCTTAACCATATTGCACCTACCCCCCCTCCCCCCCTTCAGAATGTTGCTTCTGCTGACATTTTTATTTTCCCCGAGAAAGTCGACAAACAGCTGCCACCTCCGAGAGAACCCCAGCATTGACCCCCTCAAGGCAAACTTTATTTTCTCCAGCTTGAGGAACCTAACCAGGGGCGTCATTCTCCGACCCCCCGCCGGGTTGGAGAATCACCGGGGGCTGCCGTGAATCCCGCCCCCGCCGGTTGCCGAAGTCTCCGCGATGCCCGTCTGATTGGCGCCATTTTGGGCGCCAGTCGGCGGACATCGCGCCGTTTCGGGAGAATTTCGCCCCATGTCACTGACCCAAGTCTCCACACTCGGGGGCTTTGAGTCCCTCCACATTAAAAGGATCCGTCTCTGGGCTACCAGGGAGACAAAGGCCAAAACATTGGCCTCTTTCATTGCCTGAACTCCCGGGTCTTCCGACACTCCGAAGATCGCCATCTCTGGACTCTAGCGTACCCAGCACCTTGGACATTGCCTTGGCAAACCCCTGCCAGAATCCTCCAAGCTTCGGGCATGCTCAAAACATATGGACATGGTTTGCTGGGCTTCCCGCACACCTCGCACATCTGTCTTCTACCCCGAAAAACTTGCTCACCATCGCCGCCGTCATGTGTGCCCGGTGTACCACCTTAAACTGTATTAGACTGAGCCTGGCACATGATGAAGAGGAATTTTAACCCGGCTTAGGGTATCAGCCCACAGACCCGCCTCTAACTCCCCACCTAGCTCCTCCTCCCACTTGCCCTTCAGTTCCTCCACCGGGGTCTCCTCCGCCTCCAACAACTCCTCATAGATATCTGACACTTTCCCCTCCCCCACCCAGATACCAGAGGCTACTCTGTCCTGTATCCCCCGTGGCGGCATCAGTGGGAAAGCCAACACCTGTTTCCTCAGAAAGTCCCGGACTTGTAAATATCTGAAACCATTCCCCAGTGGCAGCTTGAACTTCTCCTCCAGCGCCTTCAGACTGGGAAAACTCCCGTCTATGAATAGATCTCCCATCCGTCTAATTCCTGCTCTCTGCCAACTTCGGAACCCGCCATCTACCCTGCCCGGCACAAACCTGTGGTTATTTGATATCAGGATCCAGACTGACGCACCCTACACCTTATACCTCCTCCATTGCCCCCAGGTCCTCACTGCCGCCACCACCACCGGGCTAGTGGAGTACCGGGCCGGCGAGAACGGCAGAGGTGCCGTTACCAGTGCTCCCAAACTGGTGCCTTTGCATGACGCCGCCTCCATCCGCTCCAATACCAACCCCTCCCCCGTTACCCACTTCCTAACCATCGCTATATTCGCCGTCCAGTAGTAGTTGCAGAAGTTCGGCAGCGGCAACCCACCCTCCCCCGACTGCGCTCCAACAACATTTTCTTCACCCGCGGGGTTTTATTCGCCCATACAAAGCCCAAAATAATCTTGTTTACCCACTTGAAAAAGCCTTAAGGATGAAGATGGGGAGGCACTGGAAGACAAACAAAAATCTGGGGAGGACCGTCACTCCCACGGTCTGTACCCTCCCCGCCAACAATAACGGGAGCATATCCCATCTTTTAAAGTCCCCCTCCATTTGCTCCACCAGCCGGGATAGGTTGAGCCTGTGTAATGCCTCCCATTTCCGAGCCACCTGTATTCCCAGGTAGTAAAAGCTCCTCTCTACCATCCTGAGTGGCAGCTCCTTCAGTCTCCTATCCTGCCCCTTGCCTGGATCACGAACAATTCACTTTTTCCCATGTACAATTGTACACCGAGAACCTGCCAAATTCCCCCAAGGTCGGCATAACCTCCCCCATCCCCGCCACCGGGTCCGAGATGTACAAGAGCAGATCGTCCGCGTACAGTGAAACCCGGTGCTCCACCTCCCCCCCCCCCCCCCCCCCTCGAACCAGCCCCTGCCACTTCCTTGATGCTCTTGGCTCCATGGCCAATGGCTCTGGCTCGATAGCCAGAGCGAACAGTAACAGGGAGAAGGGGGCACTCCTGCCTCGACTCTCGGTGTAGCTTAAAGTACCCCGACCTCAGCCGGTTCGTGCACACGCTCGCCACCGGCGCCTGGTAGAGCAATCGCACCCAGTCGATGGAGCCCTCACCAAACCCAAACCTTCCCAGCGTCTCCCAAAGATACTCCCACTCCACCCGATCAAAAGCCTTCTCCGGGTCCATCGCAACCACCACCTCTGCCTCCTCTCCTTCTGAGGGCATCATAATTACATTCAAAAGCCTCCGAACGTTAGCATTGAGCTGTCTACCCTTAACAAATCCGGTTTGGTCCTCCCCTATCATCCCCGGTGATCTATCCTAGTGGCCAAAATCTTAGCCAGCAGCTTGGCATCTACGTTCAAAAGCGAGATTGGCCTATATGACTCACATTGCTCCAGGCCCTTTTCCCGTTTAAGGATGCGCGAGATCGAGGCCTGCGACATCGTTGGGGGGAGGATTCCCCTCTCTTTAGCCTCATTAAAGGTCCTCATCAGCAGTGGGCACAACACCTCTGAGAACTTCTTATAGAATTCTACCGGGTAACCGTCCGGTAGAACCTGACGGAGCCTTGCCCGTCTGCATGCCCTCCAGACCTTTAACAATTTCCTCTGCTTCAATCAGGGCCTCCAGCCCCTCGGCCAGGTCCTCCTCCACCCTCGGAAACATCAACTGAACAAGGAACTGCCTCATCCCTTCTACTCCAGGCGGGGGTTCCAGCTCATAATTTGCTATAAAATTCTTTAAAAACATCGTTCAGCCCCCCCTGGGTCCAAGACCATGTTGCCCTCCCTATTCCTTACTCCCCCAATCTCCCTGGCCGCTTCTCTCTTCCTAAGCTGGTGCTCCAATATCCTGCTTGCCTTTTCTCCATATTCGTAGACCACCCCCCTTGCCCTCCTCAACTGCTCCACTGCCCTCCCCGTGGTCAACAACTCAAACTCTGCGTGTAGTTTCCGATGCTCCCTCAGGAGCCCCGCGTCCGGGGCCTCCGCATATCTCCCATTGACTCGAAGTATCTCCTCCACTAATCTCTCCCTCTCTGCTCGTTCCACCTTTTCTCTATGGGACCGAATCAAAATTAGTTCCCCTCTTACAACTTTCAGAGCCTCCCAAACGACCGCTGCTGATACCTCACCCGTATCGTTTGTATCCAGGTAATTCTGAATGGACTTATTCACCCGCCCGCAGACCGCTTCGTCCGCTAACAACCCCACATCCATCTCCACAGCAGGCGCTGCCCTCTCTCCTCACTCAACCGCAAATCCACCCAATGCGGGGCATGATCAGAGACTGCAATCGCCAGATATTCCGTCCCCGCCACCTTCGGAATTAGCGCCCTGCATAGAACAAAAAAATCAATGCGGGAGTAAACTTTATGGACATGAGAAAAAAACGAAACTGCTTCGCCCTCGGCCGTTCGAATCTCCACGGGTCTACCCACCCCCCATCTGCTCCATGAAACCCCTCAACTCCTTCGCTACGGCAGGCCTCCTTCCAGTCCTGGATTTTGACCGGTCCAGATCGGGATCAATGACCGTGTTAAAGTCTCCCCCCATGATAAAGGCATGAAACTCTAGGTCTGGGATCTTACCTAACACCCATCTCATAAATCCCACATCGTCCCAGTTCGGAGCGTATACATTTACAAGCTCCCGTACACCCTCCAGCTTACCACTCACCATAATATATCTACCGCCCTTATCTGCCACAATTCATCCAGCCTTTAATGCCACCAGCTTGCTGATCAATATTGCGACCCCCCTGGTCTTTGAGTCCAGCCCAGAGTGGAACACATGACCAACCCACCCCTTTCTCAAACTCGTCTGGTCAATAATCTTTAGATGTGTTTCCTGAAGCATTGCTACGTCTGCCTTCAGCCTCTTTAAATGCGTGAAAACATGAGCCCTTTTGACCGGCCCATTCAAACCCCTCACATTCCACGTAATCAGCCTGGATGGGCCCCCCGCCCCTGCTGACTAGCCATAACATTTTTTTGGCCAGCCCAGAGACCGCGCCCCCCCACTTCCCCGAGCTCCCCCACAAGCAGCCACAGCCCTCGACCTCCCTTTTGTTCCCCGATAATAGTTCCTCCCCTGTCAGCAAAGCAGCCTCCCCCTTCCCCCCTCCCCCCCCCCCACAACAGCACCCGAAACCTAATCCCCCAGATCAAGCACCGTCTTAGCACATGTTCACCCCCACCTCGCTTCCGAGAGTCAGCTGACCCATGCTGACCCCGACAGCTCCCACCCCCGGTGCCAAACAGTCTGGCTCCTTATTGTTCGAACCCCTCCCCCAACATGCATAAACCATTTAACAACATTGCAGTACCCAGTAAGTAAACAACCGCAAGTAAAAGAAATTAACGTAAACCAATGCAGAAAACAATCGCTTGGAACCAAACCCACCCTCCCAGAGAATAGCACCAGCTTCGGGGCTCCCCTCCCCCCTCTGCATCCAATCTCTGCAAAAACAAAGCACCCTCAAACCACCACCCTAGCCCCATTTAAAAAAGAACTTACTGTAGGGAGTTTCCAGCTGAATCCGGTCGGAGTGAGGACAGAGTGACTGCTGAGTAAGTGGTAAAGATTTAAATTGTTTGCGCAGGCCAATAACAGCTGATTGCTGTTTTTGTGTGGGGCGCAGTGGTTGCTGGTTAAGTGTTTTATTTTTTACCTGTATTTAAGTTGGGCAGTTTCTAAACCCTAGACACTACACTTGTAGTGTTCCCACCCTTCCACCTCCTTTAACCTAAGGTAAGCTCTTTCTTTTTTTTTATCGAGAGGGAATGGCAGGGAAGGTAGTGCAATGTTTCTCCTACAGAATGTTTGAGGTGAGGGACGCCGTCAGTGTCCCTGCTGAGTTTATCTGTGGGAAGTGCACCCATCTCCAGCTCCTCAGAAACCGCGTTAGGGAACTGGAGCTGGAGCTGGGTGAACTTCGGATCATTCGGGAGGCAGAGGTGGTCATAGATAGACGCTTCAGGGATGTAGTTACTCCGAAGAACAAAGATAGATGGGTGATGGTGAGAGGGGCTGGGAGGAAGCAGTCAGTACAGGGATCCCCTGTGTTTGTTCCCCTTAGTAACAAGTATACCGTTTTGGATACTGTTGGGGGGGGGGGGGGACTTACCAGGGGTAAGCCATGGGGCACAGGTCTCTGGCACAGAGTCTGTCCCTGTTGCTCAGAAGGGAAGGGGGGAGAGGAGTAGAGCATTAGTCATTGGAGACTCCATAGTTCGGGGGATAGATAGGAGATTCTGTGGGAACGAGAGAGACTTGCGGTTGGTGTGTTGCCTCCCAGGTGCCAGGGTCCGTGATGTCTCGGATCGTGTTTTCAGGATCCTTAAGGGGGAGGGGAAACAGCCCCAAGTCGTGGTCCACATAGGTACCAACGACATAGGTAGGAAAAGGGATGAGGATGTAAGGCAGGAATTCAGGGAGCTAGGGTGGAAACTTAGTTCTAGGACAAACAGAGTTATTATCTCTGGGTTGTTACCCGTGCCACGTGCTAGCGAGGTGAGGAATAGGGAGAGAGAGTAGTTGAACACGTGGCTACAGGGATGGTGCAGGAGGGAGGGTTTCAGATTTCTGGATAATTGGGGCTCATTCTGGGGTCGGTGGGACCTCTACAAACGGAATGGTCTACACCTGGACCAGAGAGGTACCAATATCCTGGGGGGGAAATTTGCTAATACTCTTCGGGAGGGTTTAAACTAGTTCAGCAGGAGCTTGGGAACCTGAATTGTAGCTCCAGTATACAGGAGGTTGAGAGTAGTGCGGTCATGACTAAGGTTTCAAAGTTGCAGGAGTGCACCGGCAGGCAGGAAGGTGGTTTAAAGTGTGTCTTCTTCAATGCCAGGAGCACCTGGAATAAGGTGGGTGAACTTGTGGCATGGGTTGGTACCTGGGACTTCGATGTTGTGGCCATTTCGGAAACATGGATAGAGCAGGGACAGGAATGGTTGTTGCAGGTGCCGGGGTTTAGATATTTCAGTAAGCTCAGGGAAGGTGGTAAAAGAGGGGGAGGGGTGGCATTGTTAGTCAAGGACAGTATTACGGTGGCAGAAAGGACGTTTGGTGAGGACTCGTCTACTGAGGTAGTATGGGCTGAGGTTAGAAACAGGAAAGGAGAGGTCACCCTGTTAGGGGTTTACTGTAGGCCTCCGAAAAGTTCCAGAGATGTAGAGGAAAGGATTGCAAAGATGATTCTGGATAGGAGCGAAAGCAACAGGGTAGTTGTTATGGGGGACTTTAACTTTCCAAATATCGACTGGAAACATGATAGTTTGAGTACTTTAGATGGGTCCGTTTTTGTCCAATGTGTGCAGGAGGGTTTCCTGACACAGTATGTAGATAGGCCAACGAGAGGCAAGGCCATATTGGATTTGGTACTGGGTAATGAACCAGGACAGGTGTTAGATTTGGAGGTAGGTGAGCACTTTGGTGATAGTGACCACAATTCGATTACGTTTACTTTAGTGATGGAAAGGGATAGGTATATACCGCAGGGCAAGAGTTATATCTGGGGGAAAGGCAATTATGATGCGATGAGGCAAGACTTAGGATGCATTGGATGGCGAGGAAAACTACAGGGGATGGGCACAATGGAAATGTGGAGCTTGTTCAAAGAATAGCTACTGCGTGTCCTTGATAAGTATGTACCTGTCAGGCAGGGAGGAAGTGGTCGAGCGAGGGAACCGTGGTTTACTAAAGCAGTCAAAACACTTGTTAAGAGGAAGAAGGAGACTTATGTAAAGATGAGACATGAAAGTTCAGTTAGGGCGCTCGAGAGTTAGCTAAGAAGGACCTAAAGAGAGAGCTAAGAAGAGCCAGGAGGGGACATGAGAAGTCTTTGGCAGGTTGGATCAAGGGTAACCCTAAAGCTTTCTATAGATATGTCAGGAATAAACTAATGACTAGGGTAAGAGTAGGGCCAGTCAAGGACAGTAGTGGGAAGTTGTGCGTGGAGTCCGAGGAGGTAGGAGAGGTGCTAAATGAATATTTTTCGTCAGTATTCACACAGGAAAAAGACAATATTGTCGAGGAGAATACTGAGATTCAGGCTACTAGACTAGAAGGGCTTGAGGTTCATAAGGAGGAGGTGTTAGCAATTCTGGAAAGTGTGAAAACAGATAATGTCATGATATTCAGGTAAACATCATAGCACAAACATACATACATACTGATGGACAGATCAACGGACCAATCAACACACACAACATCACAGCCAATCACAGGCAAGAGCATACACAGTACAAAACAGGGAACACAACACTTCCTGAGCATTCCAGCAGGATACAGAGCTCATAGCAAGCCACTCAGACATCCACCATGTGCCGAGTGCCATTACAAGATAGTATTAGGAATAGGTCCACAGATTCTAGGGTTATGATCGAACCTCAGTAACCAGTTCACCACTGTAAATAAATGTTAGCAATAAAACTGAGTTGTACCATTCGCAACCGTGTTGGTTCGTCTGTGTAGCAGAGTACCCAACACATCAGATAAGTCCCCTGGGCCAGATGGGATTTATCCTAGGATTTTCTGAGAAGCTAGGGAGGAGATTGCTGAGCCTTTGGCTTTGATCTTTAAGTCATCTTTGTCTACAGGAATAGTGCCAGAAGACAAAAGGGGAGTAGAGACAACCCCGGTAGCTATAGACCAGTGAGCTTTACTTCTGTTGTGGGCAAAGTCTTGGAAAGGTTTATAAGAGATAGGGGGCGTCATTCTCCGCCGGCGGGAGTCTCCGTTTTGCCGGCGCCCGGGGGTTTCCCGACAGCGTGGGGCTGCCCCACAATGGGAAACCCCATTGACCGGCCGGTGTAACGGAGCATCCCACAGGCGGGTCGGGGCAGAAATGTGGCGCGGCGGGATGGAGAATTTCGCCCAGGATGTTTAATCATCTGGAAAGGCATAATTTGATTAGAGATAGTCACCACGGTTTTGTGAAGGGCAGGTCGTGCCTCACAAACCTCATTGAGTTCTTTGAGAAGGTGACCAACTAAGTGGATGAGGGTAAAGCAGTTGATGTGGTGTATATGGATTTCAGTAAAGCGTTTGATAAGGTCCCCCACGGTAGGCTACTGCAGAAAATACGGAGGCATGGGATTCAGGATGATTTAGCAGTTTGGATCAGGAATTGGCTAGCTGGAAGAAGACAAAGGGTGGTGGTTGATGGGAAATGTTCAGACTGGAGTCCAGTTACTAGTGGTGTACCACAAGGATCTGTTTTGGGGCCACTGCTGTTTGTCATTTTTATAAATGACCTGGAGGAGGGCATAGAAGGATGGGTGAGTAAAGTTGCAGATGACACTAAAGTCGGTGGAGTTGTGGACAATGTAGAAGGATGTTACAAGTTACAGAGGGACATAGATAAGCTGCAGCTTAACAAAATAACAAACCGCCGCCACATAACTCCTTCAAGACTTAAGTGTCCTTTAAGATGCTTCCAACTTCTTTTCTTTGATAAAAGACCATACATCGTCCGGTGCCTCAAAGTAAAAGTGCCGGTCTTCGTGCTTAACCCACAATCGCGCTGGAAGCAGCATCCCGAATTTCACCCCCTTCTTGAAGAGGATTGCCTTCACCCGGTTAAACTCAGCACGTCTCTTGGCCAGCTCCGTTCCCAGGTCCTGGTAGATGCGCACCTCGCTGTTATCCCATCTGATGCTCCGCTCCTTCTTGGCCCACCGCAAGACGAGTTCTTTGTCCGAAAAACGGTGGAAACGCACCACCATGGCCCTCGGCGGGTCATTCACCTTTGGCTTCCTTGCGCGGGCTCAATGCGCTCCGTCCACTTCCGGGGGCCGAGAAAACATCCAGGACCCCATCAGCGTCTCCAGCATGCTCGACACATTTGCTCCCGCATTCAACCCCTCAATTCCTTCGGGGAGGCCAACGATCCTTAAATTCTGCCTCCTGGACCTATTCTCCAGGTCCTCCAACCTCTCCTGTATTCTCTTGTGGTGCTCATCCCACACCTCCACCTTGTGCTCCAGCACAGTTAGATAGTCCTCCTGGCTAGACAACTTCAGTTCAATTTCTTGTATCGCTTTCCGTTGAGCCGCCTGATTCAATACCACTTGATCGATCGCAGCCTTGATCGGGTCCAACGTTTCCTTTTCCAGCTCAGCGAAACAGTCCTTAAAGAACTTCATCTGTTGCTCATTAGACCACTGAGCCACCGGTCCCTGGTCCTGACCCTCCGCCATGCTGAGCCGCGATACCAGCTCCGACTGCTTTACTCTATCAGGGCTGAGTCTTTTCACACGGCCATTTCTAGTCCAATATGCCATACATCGGAGGGGGAATCCTTCTTAATATTGTCCACTACACCGATCTATCCCCTAAAGTCCGAGAAAAGTCGGGAAAAAAGGTCCGAAAGCCCATTTCAGGCGAGAGCTATCGAATGTGCGACCTACTCGTCCATGGTCGCCACCGGAAGTCCTAGTGAGCTCTTGTTGACCATGCTTTGGTCACTTTATTTAGAAATTCTTCCATGCACAGAATGGATGCAACATCCCTCCTGTTACCACCAATTGGTCAGGGACCCCAGGGCTGGGATGATAATTAGCTTGCTCTGGAGGAGAACAATGACAGGAAGCACAATTTAATTGTGCCAGGGATTAGGTGGAGAAGATTCTGCCTAGCATTTTGGCTGCATGAGGACATAATGAAGAATATTCTATGGAATATGGTTCGCACTTGTCTGGTTAAAACTTATTTCTTTGAGAAGGAAATAGGCCACTGCAATGAAAGTAAATAAGAATGGTATTCTGGGAGGCACGATGGCACAGTGGCTAGCACTGCTGCCTTACGACGCCGAGGACACGGGTTTGGGTCACTGTCCAAGTGGAGTTTGCACATTCTCCCCGTGTCTGCTTGGGTCTCACCCCCACAACCCAAAAATGTGCAGGGTAGATGGATTGGCCAAGCTAAATTGTCGCGTAATTGTGAAAAAAAGGGTATTTTGTTCTTGCGAGCATTTATTATTGTGAAGCCTTGTTTAATCGCTGATTGAAGTGTTTTGAAATGTAAAAATAAATCAATACAATGGATTAATAAGAAAAAGCAGCCATGATCAAAGTGTTTACCACCGAAGGGCAACTAGAAATGAGCAATAAATGTGACCTTTTGTCAAACAACAAAATAAATCCATACATATGCTGTAGTTACATAAATACTCCCTTGAGTATAGTTTCTTGTATAGTTTTCCCAGTCAAAATTCTTTCACATAACTCCAGAAGGTTAATGATTTTAGTCAAGGTGAACATAGTCATAAGATGATCTATGTCATTTCCTATGTTGATTTCAATTACCTGAGTAGATTAAAGAGGAATTTTCGTGTGTATTTTTTCCCATTTGGTCCTTGTTTCTTTTGACAGTCAATGGTGATAAAGTGCTCAATGCAGCAAGAATTTATCCCTCAACTCGATGCCGTCACACAAAAATAGCTGACGCGTTTAAAATGATTTTTATTCTCTATTAATTATAACAGTAATAAAAGCACAATGTAGCATAAGCAATTAATCACAACTGCACAGAGTTGGCCAATATTAGGAACAGTGAAGTTTATAATGAGAAATCCAATTTTATCTCTGTTCCCCGAAAGAACTTTATACATGTAATTTGCTGGTTTATCCTTTGTATTGTTTTAATGGAAACTTATGTTATATCCAGTGTTGCCTGGAAATTGAGCAGAAACACAAAAGTTCCTGGAGAGACCGCACAGAAATTGGTCCCTTTAAGCTGGCCGGCCACATACAAAATGTAAAGGACACATGCAATTAAACAAATTAACCCTGCACTACAAACTTGTCTTGGGTTACAGGAAGATATAGACAGGATGGTCAAATGGACAGATAAGTGGCAGATGGAATTTAACCCTGAAAAGTGTGAGGTGATACACTCTGGAAGGAGTAATTTGACAAGGAAGTATTCAATGAATGGCATGACACTGGGAAATTTTGAGGAGCAAAGGGATCTTGGCTTGTTTGTCCATAGACCTCTGAGGGCAGAAATGCAGGTTAATAGGGTGGTGGAAAGGCATATGGAACACTTACCTTTATCAATCGAGGAATAGATTAAAAAAGCAGGGAGGTCATGTTGGAGTTGTATAGGACTTTGGTGAGGTCACAGCTGGAATAATGTGTGCAGTTCTGGTCATCACATTATAGAATGTGATTGCACTGGAGGGGGTGCAGAGGAGATTCATCAGGTTGTTGCCTGGCATTCTCCATCCCGGGATACCCGGATCGCGTCCTCCGATGGGACAGAGAATTAGGCGTTGGGGCAAAATCGGGATCGATGCCAGGTGCCAATCTGAACATGATGCTCCGACCCCTGGAATCGATGTCCGTGCCATGCACCAGAGGGAGCATGTAAATTAATGCAAATGAGTCTTAATGACCCATTTCCATCCATTCAGAGGGCCTGGCACCCTATGCTACGGCCCTCTGTGATTCTTCGTGAACTACGTGGCGCGGATCACTTGTGGTCTCTACCAGCGTGGCCCTGGCATGGTGAACCTTGCAGTGGGTTAAGGGGGTAACGCCCCAAGGAGTTACCACCTTGGCCACTGCGAAATCCACCAGGCCAGCACCATGCTGGTAGAGACCATCCGAGCCCAACCAAGGGCCACCACCCCCCACAGTGTGTTAAGTAATGGGTTAAGAGACATTGCAATTAGTTGTCTCATTTATGTTAAGTATCCATTAATTGACACTGATATGTAAAGGGGCTTCAGGTGGCCTCTGTCAGGTGGTGTGTTGTTAAGAGTTTTGTGCAGAGGCTGTGACAGTGAAATAAAGGGTGTTTGGTGAAAAGGAACAAGAACTTTAGACTCTTCATTCACAGCAACTAAAACGTCTAACACAGTGCACTATCTGCCCACTCCCTCTTCTACTAGCCCCCCCCCCCCCACACACACACACTTCATGGGATCCCTGTAATAGGGGAACTCCTCACAGGGACCCCTATAATAGGGGGGCCCTCCACAGGGACTCCTCCCTAGAGCACACAGGCAACTTTCCCCCACAGACCTCCCTCACCAAACAGAGCCCCCCTCCAGAAAAGAGACCCCTATCTTGAAGCTTCAGAGCAGTCCAGCCAGGAGCACTGAGAAGTGTTACAGTTGTAACACCCACCTTGAAGTTCCACGTATCCATTTCTCAGAGGAGAACTACTGTGACCTGCGTCTGGTTCCCACAGGTCCATTAGCTGCAAGCCATTCATAGCTTTCTAGCAGTGGTCTGTGATTGACAGCTTCAACAAACCATCTGCAGATGTGATTCATTCACCTTCTCTGTTAATCAAAGAGTGGTCAGCCCATTCCAAGCACTAAGTGTATTCCAACCACTCAAGCATGTGATTACACTGCACTTACCTCTCATTGATAACGGGATTCCTCCCAATAAAAGGATTCCCCCTGGGAATCCCTTGAATTCTATTCCATGCATAAATTTGCATGGCAAGGAATACTGAATTGCTTGCCAGTTTGCGCTCCCTGGGGGATCGTAAACCGGTTGCAATTCACATCCGGCGGGAGAACAACGGGCAGGATTCTACGTTGCCCGACAACAATATCATATTCGGCGATCGGACGGAGAATTCCTTCCGATGCCCAAATCGGAGGCGGCGCCAGTTTGGTGCTGGTTTTTTATGCTCTGCACCATCCAAAATGGCATCATCACGTTGTGCGTCGCACGCCATTGGAACAGTGTTAGCGCGTCATTGGAAGGTCCAACCCCGATGCTCCGCCCCCGATGGGCCGAGTTCCCGACCGCGTGGGGGACGTCTGGTCTCAGCGGTCGGGAGCCCGGTGTGGTGGCAATGAACTGTGTCCAGCGCCGCCACAGTCGTTCGAGAGCTGTGCTGCTGGCCAGGGGGGCTTCTGTGAGGGCTGGGGGGACTGGTGGGGTGTGGGCTGCTGGCCAGGGCGGCTTCTGTGAGGGCTGGGGGGACTGGTGGTGTGTGGGCTGCTGGCCAGGGCGGCTTCTGTGAGGGCTGGGGGGACTGGTGGTGTGTGGGCTGCTGGCCAGGGCGGCTTCTGTGAGGGCTGGGGGGACTGGTGGTGTGTGGGCTGCTGGCTTCTGCGAGGGCTGGGGGGACTGGTGAGGTGTGGGCTCCTGGCCAGGGCGGCTTCTGTGAGGGCTGGGGGGACTGGTGGTGTGTGGGCTGCTGGCTTCTGCGAGGGCTGGGGGGACTGGTGAGGTGTGGGCTCCTGGCCAGGGCGGCTTCTGTGAGGGCTGGGGGGACTGGTGGTGTGTGGGCTGCTGGCTTCTGTGAGGGCTGGGGGGACTGTTGGGGTGTGGCCAGGGAGGCAGTATTTGGCAAGTCGGGTCCTTGCATGGCCGGCGCAACGTTGTAAGGCGCGGCTGCTGCAGGTTGTCACCTTGCGCATGTGTGGCCACGGAACCAGCCATTCTCCAGCTGTTTTGTGCTCGCCCTTCATCAGTCCCAGGATTGGTGTGGGCTCTGCGTCGACTTTGGCATCATAAAACTCCACAGTTCCCACACCGGCGTCGACACTTAGCCGCGAAATCGGAGAATCCAGCCCTCAAGTTATGAAGAGAGGTTGGATAGACATGGGTAGTTTTTGTTGGAGCAGAGAAGATTGAGGGGTGACCTGATCGAGGTGTACAAGATTATGAGGGGCATGCACAGGGTGATAGGGAGCAGCTGTTCCCCTTAGTTGAAGGGTCAGTCATGAGGGGACACATGTTCAAAGTGAGGGGCAGGAGCTTTAGGGAGGTATGTGAGGAAAAATATTTTTATTCAGAGGGTGGTGATGGTCTGGACCGCACTGGAGGATGGTAGAGGTAAGTTGCCTCACATCCTTTAAAAATTACCTGGATGAGCACTTGGCACGTCTTAATTCAACGTTATGGGCTAAGTGCTACGAAATGGTATGTACCTGCACCAGTGGGTCTGAAAGCAGGGGTATGTTAAATCTAGCGAGCGGGCCTGTCCATCATTACAGCCTGCCTCTTCTACCACCGCCACAGTTTTACCAGTGGCAGAGGAGGTGTTGTGTTGCCCCTATGGGAACATTTGTGGCCCTTAATTGGGCAGTTAAACTGATCGTGGGAGAGGCCCACAACAAGCGACCAGCCAGGTAGGTTTCCTGTATATGCTGGTAATGGGCTGGGGACGGGAGGTATCTCCTTAACTAGCTCTCCGAGCCCATCAGAGAGCCTTGCCTGGGCTTTACCCCTCTCCAGGTTCTCCCTCATCCCCATGGCCTCTCAAAACCTGGCCTCCAGCCCATCACCAATCTCCATCCTGCATACACTTACAAAGTTCTGATCCATTGTTGAACGCCTTCTCAAACGCAACTCACTGAGATGGAACTTCCTAAACATGAAGGGCACAAACCCTGCCTTCAGCCTATTAATGTTGCAGGACAGCCATTCTCCCTCAGGGAAGGCTCCGCCTGCCCCCCACCCCCACTGCCCCCAACATTTTAGCAGGGCTGAGCGGGGATCATGGTGCCTTGTCTAATTCAGCCCTCAGTTTCACAATAAGGATTTATTCTGCTTCCAAATCTGAATCCACAGAACACATTTTAAAATGGTGTTGACATCATGCACTCGATGCTGATATTGTGTTATACTTTGCTTCAGACCATGACCTGCACTGCCCTATCTCTGATGTTTCCTCCTGTTAATAAGAAACTATCAGCAAACCCTCCCCCCTTCTTGGTTACCGTGACGCATCACAAATCGTGTGTAAGTCGTTCTGATACGGGGCGAAGTAAAGATATGGGAGAACTCAAGACTTGTACTGAGACTAAGAACGTGACCACCCAGGGCAATTACTCATCACTAAAAATACCACGTGCGGATATGGTGGTATTGCGGAGGAAAGATTCTAAGACCCACTCTACCCCCCCAATGGAAAGGGACATGCGCATTAGTTCAGCTCGCCATTCCGTTCAGTATAGCCTATGAAAGACAAGAGGAGAGGGGGAGTGTAAAAGGGGAACAATCTAAACGGGGCATACCTACCTCGTTTGATGACAGGATTTACCTGGACTCCGTTGGCATTCCCAGAGGAGTACCGGATGAGTTCAAAGCCCGAAATCAGATTGCAGCTGGGTTCGAGTCCCTCTTTTGGTGGGTTACGATCAATAAGAATGTGGATTGGATAAACTATACTATAATCAACAGAGGTTCATCAATTATACCAGGGACGCCGTGAAGGGCATAGCAGAACAACTGGACGCAACCAGTAGAATGGCCTGGGAGAATAGATTGTCTCTGGATATGATTTTGGCAGAGAAAGGTGGTGTATGCATTATGCTTAAGGGACAGTGTTGCACGTTTATCCCCAACAACACGGCACCCGACGGATCGATTACCCGTGCGCTACAAGGGTTAACCACTCTGGCTGAGGAAATGGCAGACAACTCAGGGGCAGGCACATCCATGACTGGGTGGCTTGAATCAATGTTTGGGAAATGGAAAGGGTTAATTGTATCCATCCTCACCTCCATCATCGTGGTGATAGGAGCATTGGCGGCAATAGGCTGTTGCATCATCCCGTGCGTAAGAGGCTTGGTGCAGATGCTCATTGAAACAGCCTTGACCAAGCAGATGCCATTACCCCTGGGTAAAGGAGGTCAGGATACAATTTGCCTACTAGAAAGTGGGAAGACTGAAGGAGAGGACGGCCCCATAGAAAGGGAAGTTGAGAGGATGTTGGACAATTTTGGGGTAGGTTAGAAGAGGCTACAAAGTGTAAAAAGCAACAAGAGTAAAAAGAAAAAAATGGGGATTTGTGAGAAATGAACATTTTGTGTTGTTTTTACATGTATAAACAACACAAAATGTTCATTTCTCACAATTTTGGACATAATTCAGAACAAAAATTAGGTTAAAATATCACATGAAGTAAGAAGAGAAAATGCTGAAAATACACTGCGATATGGGTCAGCAGGTGAAAAAAGAAAAAAATAGGGGGCAAAATTCTCCAGAAACGGCGCAATGTCCGCCGACTGGCGCCCAAAACGGCGCAAATCAGTCGGGCATCGCGCCACCCCAAAGGTGCGGAATGCTCCGCATCTTTGGCGGCCGAGCCCCAACCTTAAGGGGCTAGGTCGGCGCCGGACGAATTTCCGCCCCGCGAGCTGGCGGAAAAGGCCTTTGGTGCCCCGCCAGCTGGTGCGGAAATGACATCTCCGGGCGGCGCATGCGCGGGAACGCTAGCAGCCGCTGACGGCATTCCCGCGCATGTGCATTGGAGGGAGTCTCTTCTGCCTCCGCGATGGTGGAGGCCACTGTGGGGGCACCCCCCGGGGCCAGATCGCCCCGCGCCTCCCCCAGGACTCCGGAGCCCGCCCGCGCCGCCTTGTCCCGCCGGTAAGGTAGGTGGTTTAATCTACGCCGGCGGGACAGGCATTTTAGCGGCGGGACTTCGGCCCATCCGGGCCAGAGAATCGCCCGGGGGGGCCTGCCAACCGGCGCGATTCCTGCCCCCGCCGAATGTCCGGTGCCGGAGACTTCGGCAACCGGTGGGGGCGGGATTCACGCCAGCCCCCGGCGATTCTCCAACCCGGCGGGGGGTCGGAGAATCTCGCCCCTGGTGTGAGAGATTCTGGGGTGGGATTCTCCGAACCCCCGCCGGGTCGGAGAATCGCCGGGTGGCGGTGTGAATCCCGCCCCTGCCAGCTGCCGAATTCTCCGGCGCCGGGGATTTGGCGGGGGCGGGAATCATGCTGCGCCGGTCGGCGGCCGCTAGCAGCGCCCCCTACCCCCAGGTGATTCTCTGGCCCGCGATGGGCCGAGTGGCCACCCGTTTACGGCCGGTCCCGCCGGCATAAATTACAACAGGTACTTACCGGCGGGACCTGGCTCCACGGGCGTGGGGGGATCTGGCCCCGGAAGGTGCCTCCACGGTGGTCTGGCCCGCGATCGGAGCCCACCGATCCGTGGGCGGGCCTGTGCCGTGGGGCACTCTATTCCTCATCGTCGGCTGCTGTAACAGTCCGCGATGGCCGACGCGGAGATGAACCCCCCTGCGCATGCGCTGGGATGACGCCAGCACACACTGGCGCTCCCGCGCATGTGCCAACTCACGCCGGCCGGCGGAGGCCCTTCCGCGCTGACCGGGCGGCGCAAACCACTCTGGCACCGGCCTAGCCCCTGAATTCCGCACCTTCGGGGCAGCCCGACGCCGGAGTGGTTCACGCCACTCCTTCGCGCCGGAGCTGCCCGCCCCGCCGGAGAATCCCGCCCCAGATCTCTGATGCAGTGTGGCTCATATGGTGCATTATTTGAAATCATTACTTTTAATGGAGATTCAAGGCAGTTCAGAATTTTAAGAGGAAAAGTAGACACTTACTGCCATGGTAAACTCTATTGTGATGTAAGCACCAATTTAATTACATTCTAGCAAAACCAGTTAAGTGGAAAGGTTTTAGAAAAGTAAAAATATTTTTTGGAGTTTGGAATTCAGTGCCAAGTATGAAAGTCTATTGAATGTGGAAATATCTATTTAGTGAGCGCCTGCAATAAATATTAATTATTGGTGTGCTTTGGGTTTCAGATCGTTCCACAGTTACCATGTGCCAAGGCTCTCTATAACTATGAAGGGAAGGAACCTGGTGATCTCAGATTCTGCAAAGGTGACCTCCTCATTCTGCGAAGGAAGGTGGATGAGAATTGGTATCACGGCGAGCTTAATGGTACCCATGGCTTTTTTCCAGCTAGTTATATTCAATGCATCAAGCCCCTTCCACAGCCACCTCCTCAGGGCAAAGCACTTTATGACTTTGAAGTAAAGGATAAAGAACAAGACAAGGATTGCTTGACTTTCTCAAAGGTAACACAATAATTACATCGAGATGTATATATTTGTTTTTACTCTAGAGGTAGAATTTGCAGTGCAGAAGGAGGCCATTCGGCCCATTGAGTCTTCATCGGCTCTTGGAAAGAGCATCCTAGTTAAGCCCACACCTTCACCCTATTCCCATAACCCTGCAACCCCATCCAACCTAAGGGCAATTTAGCATGGCCAATCCACCTAACCTGCACATCTTTGGACTGTGGGGGGAAACCGGAGCACCCGGAGGAAACCCACGCAGACATGGGGAGAACGTGCAGACTCCACACAGACAGAGACCCAAGCAGGAATCGAATCTGGAATCTTGACGCTGTGAAGCCAGAGTGCTAACCACTATGCTACCGTGCTGCATGTAAAATGTGTTTTACATTTACTCAGTACATTATCATAAATTTAGCTGCTGTGCATCTCTACCCTGTGGAGGTATCAGAGAGCATTCTAACTAACGATATTGGGGATTGGAGGGGGTAGATTTTCTGTGCCCGCCCCTACAGTGTGTTTCAAGCGGCGACAGACTTGCCGGTGGCGGGACCTTCTGGTTCTGGTCCCACCGCTGTCACTGGGATTTCTGATGGAATCCAGCAACCCCCCTGGCACTGAGAAACCCACGGCAGTGGTTCATTGTCCTGCTGGTGAGAACAGCTGGAAAATTCCCCCCCCCCCATTATTTTTTTAACAATCTAACACTAATGTGGTATTTCTCTAGCAGATTCTTCTATTCCTTCGAAAGCTAGATAAGCAAAGTGCTTGTCCTCTTGTCCTCTTGCGTTACAGAAGTTATGGCAGTGGTAACATTATTCAACAAATATCAATTATCCTATCTGACATCCCATGTTATATGACCCACTCACCAGCATACAGCCCCAAGCCATTTTTTTCTGGCCAGTGCAGACCTTGCTCTGACATTGGTGGAGTCTGCAGGTAGAAGATTAAAATTACCTGAACAACAACTTTTCAATGCCTGTGCATGTTGTTTTTTGGGTTGCCACTAGTGCTGCAAAATATGTAATGTAAGCTGGGGAAATACACAGCGCTGTCAACTTTAGCTCATGGAGGGGCTGGTTTTGAATGCAACATCACTTTATGCTGAAGTCCAATTACAAGCATAGAGATCAGCTAGCGGCAGCATTCGGGCAAATGTCGGGTCCAATGTGACGAATGTCAACTTAAATAAATTAAAATGACAGTTTGCAGACAATAAAGATGTAAGTGACTGATTGGCTTCTCAAGACTAATCAGTGTTTGAACAATCTACTGAGATCATTTTAACCACATCACATTTGCTTCAAAGTATCTGTAAGATGCTTTAGCACACTGGGCTAAATTGCTGGCTTTTAAAGCAGACCAAGGCAGGCCAGCAGCACGCTTCAATTCCTGTACCAGCCTCCCCGAACAGGCGCCGGAATGTGGCGACTAGGGGCTTTTCACAGTAACTTCATTTGAAGCCTACTTGTGACAATAAGCGATTTTCATTTTTTCATTTCAATTGTTTCACACCCTGTAGAGGTCACCTCCACATGCCGAGCTTCAAATCTGCAGTTTACACTATGCTTCTACTTTTCATTCTGTTTTTGTGTTGAAGAAGTTTTGGTTCTATCCAAAATACTTTTATGCTTTATCCTTGGAATCAATTCAGAACATAATGTACAGCAGCATAATGACACTCTACAAAACATTGTCTTAGAGTCATAGAGTCATAGATGTTTACAGCATGGAAACAGGCCCTTTGGCCCAGCTTGTCCATGCCGCCCAGATTCTAAGCTAGTCCCACTTGCCCGCATTTGGCCCATATCCGTCTATACCCACCCTGCCCATGTAACTGTCTAACTGTTCTTTAAAGGAAAACATTCTACCCGCCCCTATCACTGCCTCTGGCAGCTCGTTCCAGATGCTCACCAATTTCTTTTGTGTGAAGTCATTTCCCCTCTGGTCTCTTTTGTATCTCTCCCCTCTCACCTTAAACCTATGCCCTTTAGTTCTAGACTCCTCTATCTTTGGGAAAAGATGTTGACTATCTACCTTATCTATGCCCCTCATTATTTTATAGATCTCTATAAGATCACCCTTAAGCCTCTTAAGCTCCAGGGAAAAAAAGTCCCATCCTATCCAGCCTCTCCTTGTAGCTCAAAACCATCAAGTCCTGGTAGCATCTTATATACTTACAAATCATGCAATCTTAAATCAAGGTTGGCTTAAAGTTACACTGTAGCTAGATGCTGGGAAAATCAGGTAGAAACCAGTTGGTGTCCAGTTTGGAAGTAAATCATGCTGGTTATATACTGCCAATTTAATATTGCCAGCTAAAAATCCTAAAATTGGTATTTAGTCTTGCTGACCTCTGCTTGTTTTATTTTAACATTTTCCATCTCCATGTAGTGGGTAACATTCTATTATTCTGTGCAGCATGTCAATGCACTATGTCGCCTTTCTATCTGTCGTTCTTTCCTAATTCTAACCAGCAAGTAGGAATTGAGTTACAAAAATAATAAATGGTTTCGTTTTTATTGTAAATTTAGTTCAATTGGAAAGAAATGAAATCCATTTATTAAAAAGTGGCTCATTGTTAAATTTGATTGTGAAATATTTCCATTGGAAAAGAACAGCAGGAAAAGACCATTAGGTTCACCCCATTAAGTTCACAGTGCAACAAATATGTTTCCTAACGATATTATCTGCTGGAGCACAAAGAATGAAAATCAAAATTCCAGCTAATTCAGGGAAGTTCCTCTCAGACTCTCTAAGGAAAGGAAATCAAGTAAAGTTGAGGAGGCAACACTAGCATGTGGGCATCATAAATCAGCAAGGTAGCATAGTGGTTAGCACAATTGCTTCACAGCTCCAGGGTCCCAGGTTCGATTCCCGGCTTGTGTCACTGTGCGGAGTCTGTACGATTTCCTCCGGGTGCTTCGGTTTCCTCCCACAGTCCAAAGATGTGCAGGTTAGGTGGATTGTCCATGCTAAATTGCCCTTAGTGTCCAAAATTGCCCTTTGTGTCGGGTGGGGTTACTGGGTTATGGGAATAGGGTGGAGGTGTGGGCTTGGGTAGGGTGCTCTTTCCAAGAGCCGGTGCAGACTCGATGGGCCAAATGGCCTCCTGCTGCACTGTAAATTCTATGAAAAAAATCACCTCCCCATATTAGGAAATATCTTCCTCTCATGAACTTGTTAGAAAATCATTGAATATACCCTACTCAACAATTGAGCATCCACAACCCTCTGGAGTAGAGAATTCCTAAGATACAGAACCTTCTTGAGTGACGAAATTTCGCTCCATCTGAATCTTACCTGGCACGGTGGCACAGTGGTTAGCACTGCTGCCTCACAGCACCAGAGACACGGGTTCATTTCCGTCCTTGGGTGACTGTCTGTGTGGAGTTTGTACATACTCCCCATGTCTGCGTGGGTTTCCTCCGGGTGCTCCCGTTTCTTCCCACAGTCCAAAGATGTGTAGGTTAGGTGGATTGGCCATGATTAATGCACAGAGTTATGTGGATAGGGTGGGGGAGTGGGCCTAGGTAGAGAGAGCTCTTTTGGAGGGTCGGTACAGACTCGATGGGCCGAAGAACCTCCTTCTGCACTGTTGGGATTCTAGGGATTCTCTGAACTGGTTATCTCCTTTTCCTGAAACAGTGCCTCCAAGTTTTCAACACTCTCCATGCAGGGGAAACATCCTCACAGAATCCACCCTGTCCACCCTTGCACCAGAATGTTTTTAATACATTAATTTATGAAATGCAGGGCAGCATTTATTGACCATCCTTAATGGCTATTTGAGAAAGTGGTGGAGAGCTGCCTTCTTGAACCTTTGCTGTCCATGTGGTGTAGGTACAGCCACAGTGCAGTCGTCAGCATAGACCAACTCTCTGATGAAGAAATGGTTTATCTTTGTCTTGGATTGCAGATAAGCAAGTTTGACCAGCTTTCTGTCAATTCTGGTATGTAAGTGAATACCCTGTGTAGGTCACCTGAACGTACCTGACAGCAGCAAATAGAATATGCATGATTGTGATGTCAGAACGCAACGCAGTTTTTAAAAATAATCTTTATTGTCACAACTAGGCTTACATTAACACTGCAATGAAGTTACTGTGAAACGCCCCTAGTCGCCAATTCCCCGCTTGTTCGGGTACACAGAGGGAGAATTCAGAATATACAAATCACCTAACCAGCATGTCTTTCGGGACTCGTGAGAGGAAACTGGAGCACCCGGAGGAAACCCACGCAGACACGGGGAAAACGTGCAGACTCCACGCAGACAGTGATTCAAGCCGGGAATCGAACCTGGGAGCCTGGAGCTGTGAAGCAACAGTGCTAACCACTGTGCTGCCCCACTGAGGATCTCAAAGTGTTCTGCTGTTTCCCCATTGTAGCCCACCTTGCTCATGGGCAGCACAGTAGCACAGTGGTTAGCAATGTTACCCAGGTTTGATACCCGGCTTGGGTCACTATCTCTGCGGAGTCTGCACATTATCCCCGTGTCTGTGTAGGTTTCCTCTTGGTGCACCGGTTTCTTCCCATAAGTCCCGAAATACATGCTGTGAGGTGATTTGGACATTCTGAATCCTCCCTCTGTGTGCCCGCACAGGCGCCAGAGTGTGGCGATAAGGTGATTTTCACAGTAGCTTCATTGCAGTGTAAATATAAGCCTACTTATGACAATGAAGATTATTATCATCTTTTTGTCATGGAAAGAGGAGATCACATCGAGCAGCTTCAGTGAGCAGCCAATTTTCTTCGGCATATTAAATGCACTAGGCGGGATTCTCCATTGGCTGACGCCGAAATCGCGAAACGCGTTTGGGCGAGAATCGTTTCCAACGGCAAAATTGTGGCGGGCACCGATTTGCCACCAAATCGCAATTCTCCGTCACCTCAACAGTGGCATCATTGAATTCCAGAACACACGTACAGTAAATACTGTTTGCATGTCATTAGCGGGCCCGATTCGGTATTCTCCGGGGCCTCAGCGATTCTCCTCCTCCGTTGAGCCGAGTTCCCGACGGCGCGGTTCACTTGCGCTTTTAAACATCATGAAACCGGCATCGTGGCTGATGTGGGAGCGAGAGGAGGCAGGATGCGGAGAGGAGCGACTGTTGGCTGCCGGGCCGGATGCTGGACAGGCTGTCTGGGGTGGGGGTGCCCTACCAGGGCCGAAGAGGGTGGGGTGACGGGGGAATGAGCCATGAGCCCGGGGTGACACCCCACGGAACTGGAGCGGTGTCCAGGCATGGACCACCATTACCACGGCCTGCAAGGCAGCCTTCCTGCTGCACACCCCACTGACCACCCACCCTGACCCCTGGTTCTGCAGAGTGGCACTGGCTGTATGGGTGCCACCACATCCGCACCCCACCCTCAACCAAATCCACCCCCCCCCCCAACCCGGCCACCACCTGCCAGCGGCCCACCCAGAACAATGCCTGCATTAGCCAGTACGGGAGACATCCCTGATTTTGGATGTCTCCAGGACAACTTGTGCCAGGGTTTATTATGAAAGAAGGTGTAGTTACACAAAGCTCGTGGTAGCAGAAAGGTCCAAGTATGTTCTCATTTATCTTTCCCACACCATGATAAATTGCTTCTGTTTTCACAGAGGAAGACATGAATAATGTACCAGAAGTTCTGAGAAACACACATTTTATTGAGGAGCTGAAGAAAATCAGTATTTTTTTAAAAAAATGCATTTTATTACAAACATGTATCAAAACAGGTTACAGCGAATAAACACCCCGGGAAACATACTTCCCAACAATCAACTGTACAGTTTGTACAGATTTTTCCCCTTTTGCAGCCCCCCTCCCCCGCGACGAACAGCTCCTCAAACACGGTCACAAACATCCTCCACCTTTCCTCAAAACCCCCTGAAGAACCCCTTAACTCATACTTTATCTTCTCTAATCGCAGGAAGTCATACAGGTCACCCAATCAAGCCGCTATCCCCGGTGGCATTGCCGACCGCCACTCCAGCAAAATTCACCACCGTGCAATCAGAGAGGCGAAGGCCAAGACCTTCCTCCTCTCCATGAGCTCCGGCTTCTCTGAACCCCCAAATATTGCCACCAAAGGGTCCAGGTCCACTCCCTCCTCCACTATCCTGGCTCAGACCGCGAATGCTCCAGCCCGAATCTTTCCAATTTTTAGCAACCCCAAAACGTGCTGGCCACCACCCACACCTCTCACACTCATCTGCTACCCCCTGAAAGGACCCACGCATTCTCGCCCGAATCATATGCACCCTGAGCACCACCTTAAACTGTATCAGGCTCATCCTTGCACAAGAGGAGGTCCCGTTTACCCTTCGCAGTGCCTCAATCCATACTCCCCAATTGATCTCCATTCCCAACTCCGCTTCCCATTTCTCCTTGATCTTCACCACCCACTCGCCTCCCTACTCCCCCAGCCACTTATATATATCCCCAATTCTTCCCTCCCCTTCCACATCCGGAAGCAGCAGTCGCTCCAGCAGGGTGTATCTTGGCAACCTAGGGAACCCCCTCCAGACCTTTTGCGCAAAGTCCCTAACCTGCAGATACCTGAATTCACTACCCCTCAGCAGCTCTACCCTCTCGCTTGGCTCCTCCAGACTGGCGAACCCTTCCTCCAAATACAGATCCCTCTTCCCTCCACCTCCAGCCCCACTTCCCTCTGTCGTGTTATTCCCCCTGGGGTAACACGGACTGCAACACGATGCAGTGAAATGATCAAGCATACACCAAACGTAGGCGTTGGTTCAATAAGATTTATTGAACTTCAGTAACGAAACACACAGCTGCCTGTGGGTTGACTCTCTACTACTCTAAGTAAACTAACATTAACTAACCAGACCAGGTTATCTCTGATCCACATGTAGAAGGTGCTGACTGATATATAAATCCTGACTGTCACTACAGTTGTCACCAGTGGAAAGAGGCAGAGTGCTGATGCCTCGTGTGTTTTATAGTTGGAAGCCCCCCTCTGGTGTTCTGTCTGGTGATTGGTCATGTTCTGTTCTGTATGTTGATTGGCTCACCTGGGTGTCTGTCACTGCCTGATTTTACCTCATGATGTGCATGGGTGCATATTATGACATCCTCCCTTTTAAAAAAAAATTTGTCGGCTGCTTAGAGCATATACGACATATTTACAAAAGTAACTATATACAGCAATTGGTGAGTGAATGGATATGTACATGTATGGTGTCTCACGTGCAGAAACGTAACAGTATATATACAAAGGAACTATTTATAAGTCCAGTCGTTGGGGCTGTCGTCGGATTCTTGTGGACCGCCTGAGAGGTGGAGGTGGGGATGATGGTGTCTGGACAGGTTGGCCTGCAGCCAGATTGGTGCCCTCGTGGTGCGAGGTGTCCGGATAAGGCAGAACAACATCTGGGAACGTGAGATCCGGTGATGGGCAGGCAAGTTTGCGTAGTGCCCTTCTGTTGCACCTGACAATAGATCCATCAGCCATGTGAACCACAAACGACCTGGGAGCAGCCTGTCGAACAACAACAGCTGGAGCTGACCAGCCTCCACCAGGGAACTTGACGCGAACAGCGTCCTTCGGAGAGAGCACGGGCAGATCAGTAGCATGAGCATCATATGTTATCTTTTGCCGGGTTCTGATCTGCTGCATCTTTTGCAGCACTGGAAGGTGATCCAGGTCAGGTACATGAATGTCCGGAACAGTCGTCCGCAGGTTACGATTCATAAGGAGCTGTGCCGGAGACATACCGTTGGACAGAGGGGTTGCCCTGTACGCCAGAAGAGCAAGATTAAAGTCCGAAGCTGAGTCCCCAGCCTTACAGAGCATCTGCTTCACGATATGGACCCCTTTTTCGACCTTCCCATTAGATTGTGGGTAATGCGGGCTCGAGGTGATGTGCTGGAAGTGGTATTGCTTTGCGAAGTTGGACCATTCTTGACTATAGAAACAGGGACCGTTGTCGCTCATAACCGTGAGCGGGATTCCATGCCTGGCAAATGCCTCCTTGCAGGCCTTTATGACAGTCCTGGATGTACGGTCAGACAGTTTCACTACTTCGGGGTAACGGGAGAAGTAATCAATTATCAGGACGTAGTCACGCCCGTTGCCATGAAAAAGGTCAACACTGACCTTAGACCACGGAGAGGTCATGATCGCGTGCTGCTGGAGCGGTTCTTTGGGCTGAGCAAGCTGGAAGCACTGGCAGGTCACGCAATTGAGGACCATGTTTGATATATCCTCATTGATGCCGGGCCAATAGACAGCCTGCCGGGCCCTGCGCCTGCACTTCTCAATACAGAGGTGTCCCTCGTGTATCTGCGTGAGCACCAAGCTCTGGAGGCTGCGCGGAATGATGATGCAATCCAATTTCAGGAGGATACCCTTGACAACAGTTAGGTCATCCTTTACATTATAGTATTGGGGGCATTGCCCTTTCTGCCAGCCATTTGTGAGGTGATGTATGACCCGCTGCAGAAGAGGGTCCTTGGTGGTCTCTTCTCGAATGTTGACGAGTCGTTCGTTGGATGTCGGGAGGGTGCTGGCACACAGTTGCACCTGTGCCTCAATGTCGTGTATGAAGTCTACCTGCTCACATGGCGAGGCGATGGCACGCGACAGGGCAACCGCGATGATTAGCTCCTTTCCAGGTGTATAAACCAGTTCAAAATCATACCTGCGAAGTCGAAGGAGAATGTGCTGGAGTCTGGGTCACATGTCCTTTAAGTCCTTGTGTATAATGTGCACTAGGGGTCTGTGGTCCGTCTCTACTGTAAAGGTCGGGAGACCAGAGACATATTCGTGGAATTCCATGATGCCAGTGAGAAGGCCCAGGCATTCTTTCTCTATTTGAGCATATCGTTGCTCAGTGAGGGTCATGGCCCTTGATGCGTAGGCCACTGGAGCCCAGGACAAGGTGTCGTCATTCTGGAGGAGCACAGCCCCAATGGCGTCCTGGCTGGCGTCTGTGGAGATTTTAGTCTCCCTCGCTGGGTCAAAAAAAGCTAGAACAGGGGCGGTGGTTAGCTTCGCTTTCAACTCAAGCCACTCTGCTTGATGTGCGGGTAGCCACTGGAAAGTGGTGGACTTCTTCACCAGGTGCCTGAGGGCAGTGGTATGTGACGCGAGGTTGGGAATGAACTTCCCCCCAAAATGTACCATCCCCAGGAAGTGGAGGACCGTCTTCTTGCCCTCTGGGGTCTTCATTGTGTTGATGGCCTTGACATTGTCCGAGTCTGGTTGCACGACCTGCTGGGAGATCTGATCACCCAGAAACTTAATTGACGAAATTGGATTGGATTTGTTTATTGTCACGTGTACCGAGGTACAGTGAAAAGTATTTTTCTGTGAGCAGCTCAACAGATCATTAAGTACATGAGAAGAAAAGGGAATAAAAGAAAATACATAATAGGGCAACACAACATATACAATGCAACTACATAAGCACTGGCATCGGATGAAGCACACAGGGTGTAGTGTTAATGAAGTCAGTCCATAAGAGGGTCATTTAGGAGTCTGGTGACAGTGGGGAAGAAGCTGTTTTTGAGTCTGTTCGTGCGTGTTCTCAGACTTCTGTATCTCTTGCCCGATGGAAGAAGTTGGAAGAGTGAGTAAGCCGGGTGGGAGGGATCTTTGATTATACTGCCCGCTTTCCCCGGGCAGTGGGAGGTGTAGATGGAGTCAAAGATGAATGCCAAAGGAGCATTTGGTTTTATTTAATTTCAGGCCGTTGGCATGTATGCGCCTGTTGCAGACGAGAAATATGTTCCTCCGGGGTTGTGGACCATATGATGACGTTGTGAACATAAACCCGCACACCGTCAATGCCCTCTAGCATTTGCTCCATTATTCGATGAAAGATATCGGAGGCCGAAACAATACCAAACGGCATGCGGTTGTAGCAACATCTTCCGAAGGATGTATTAAACGTGCAGAGCTTCCTGCTGGACTCGTCCAGTTGTACCTGCCAGAAGCCACGCGATGCATCCAGCTTTGTAAAGAATTTAGCATGTGCCATCTCACTCGTCAGTTCCTCCCGCTTCGGGATCGGATCGTATTCCCTCATAATGTTGCGGTTCAGATCCTTGGGATCGATACAAATGTGCAGTTCTCCAGAGGGTTTCTTGACACAGACCATCGAGCTGACCCAGTCAGTTGGTTCCGTCACCTTGGATATTATTCCCTGATCTTGGAGCTCTTGCAGCTGCGCCTTTAGACGGTCTTTTAGAGGCGCCGGCACCCAACGTGGCACATGGATGACAGGCGTGGCATAAGGCCTGAGCAGAATTTTATAGCGGTAGGGCAGCGTACCCATCCCACTGAACACATCCGGGTATTGCAATAGTAGCTCCTCAATGTCGGCCTGAAGAGTGCTGTTGGTAGAGGACATGGCATGTACACGCTGGACGAGATGGAGTAGCTTGCATGCATGGGCACCAAGCAGAGAAGCCTTGCCGGGCTTGACGATCTCAAACCGCAAAGTGGCCTTGACGGCCTTGTTGGATACATGCAGGTGACAGGACCCAAACGCAGTGATGGCATTTCCATTGTAGTCGAGCAACTGGCAGTCCGGCGGAAGAATTGTTGGCTGCCTTTGGATACGAGCAAGATCTGCTCGGGATATTAGAATGGCCAAAGCACCGGTGTCCAGCTTGAACCGGATGCTACAACCGTTGACTTGTACTGTGGCACGCCACTCGTCCGCATAATCCACATTGAGGATGGTGTGTGCGTTGCTGAATGCGAGGAGGCCTTGTCATGCATGGTGATGATGCCCACTCGATATGGGACTCTGGGCAGTCGTCCTCTGGATCCGTGACGGGATCAGGTTCCAAATGCAGCAGCCTTTGCTACACACTTCGAACACGTCTGCGTTGGATCTGGGATCGCTGGCCCCCTATCGGAGGTGCAGACCTGCACAAAGCCGCATACTGGCCAAGCTTCTTGCAGTTGAGACATCGCCTGCCTCTTGCAGGGCATTGCTGCTTTAAATGGGCGGTGTCGCAGTTGGGGCACATCATCACGTCGACGTCGTGACGCTCGGTGCGTCGTCGCACATGCGCAGTGCGGTCAGCCGCCTCTCTCATCTGCGCAGTGTATTCTTCGGCCGCTTCGTTCTCCCGACCGTGGTGCACATGCGTGGGACCCCTGAAAAAGCGCGTGAAATGGCCGCCTTCATCAATGCTCAGGCGCCGCATTCAGCCTTGCGGGAGGCAGGTTGGTCCTGCTCTGCCGACTTAAGGTGGGAATAGTGACTTTTCGCCTGTTCGTGGACTTTGCACGTCTCGATGGCCACTGGCAGGGTCATATTTTTTATTTTTAGGAGCTGCTCCCACAGGGCGTCGGAGTGGATGCCAAACACGATCTGATCCCTGATGAGGGAGTCAGCGGTGTCACCGTAGTTGCAGGATTGCGCTAGAATGCGAAGATGAGTGAGAAAAGACTGGAAAGGCTCATCCTTACCCTGAAGAACATAAGAACATAAGATCTAGGAGCAGGAGTAGGCCATCTGGCCCCTCGAGCCTGCTCCGCCATTCAATTAGATCATGGCTGATCTTTTGTGGACTCAGCTCCACTTTCCGGCCCGAACACTATAACCTTTAATCCTTTTATTCTTTAAAAAACTATCTATCTTTATCTTAAAAATATTTAATGAAGGAGCCCCTACTGCTTCACTGGGCAAGGAATTCCATAGATTCACACCCCTTTGGGTGAAGAAGTTCCTCCTAAACTCAGTCCTAAATCTACTTCACCTTATTTTGAGGCTATGCCCCCTAGTTCTGCTTTCACCCGCCAGTGGAAACAACCTGCCCGCATCTATCCTATCTGTTCCCTTCATAATTTCATATGTTTCTATAAGATCCCCCCTCATCCTTCTAAATTCCAACGAGTACAGTCCCAGTCTACTCAACCTCTCCTCATAATCCAACCCCTTCAGCTCTGGGATTAACTTAGTGAATCTCCTCTGCACACCCTCCAGTGCCAGTACGTCCTGAAGGCGCTGCTGGAAGACATAACGCTCAAAGCTTTCATTCGTCTCGACCTCACAGTGACTGTTGATTTTGGCTAAGACGGTCTGGAACTTGGCCTTGTCCTCACCGTCGGCAAAAGTGAGCGAATTGAAGATTTGGATGGCCTGGTCCCCCGCAGTCAACAGTAGCAGCCCGATATTTCGGGCATCGGATGCACTTTCGAGGCCCGAGGCCTCAAGGATCAGACTGAATTTTTGCTTGAAGACCCGCCAGTTGGCGCCAAGGTTCCCGGAGATCCGGAGCTGTGGAGGTGCCTGGATCCTTTCCAAGCCGCTGGAAGGCAGTTGCTGGTAGTCAGTGAATCTGCGAAGGTAAATTACTTAGAAGCAGTAGCCACTCCTGGTATCATGTCGTGTTATTCACCCTGGGGTAACACTGACTGCAACACGATGCAGTGAAATGATCAAGCATACACCAAACATAGGCGTTGGTTCAATAAGATTTATTGAACTTCAGTAACAAAGCACACAGCTGCCTGTGGGTTGACTCTCTACTACTCTAAGTAAACTAACATTAACTATCTAGACCAGGCTAGCTCTGATCCACGTGTAGAAGTTGTTCAATGATTTATACACCCTGAGTGTCACTACAGTTGTCACCAGTGGAAAGAGGCAGAGTGCTGATGCTTTGTGTGTTTTATAGCTGGAAGCCCCCCCTGGTGTTCTGCTTGGTGATCGGTCCTGTTCTGTTCTGTATGTTGATTGGCTCACCTGGGTGTCTGTCACTGCCTGCTTTTACCTCATGATGTGCATGGGTGCTTATTAGGACACCCTCCACCTCCTGTGTGCACTATCCACAGTGCCCCCCCCCCCCCTGCCGGCTCAAACCCATGATTCTCACACAGCGGCGTTAGCACCGACATCCCTTCCACCCTGAAATGCCCCCTCAGCTGATTCCATATCTTCACCGTGGACTGCACCACTGGGCTCCTTGAATACCTACTCGGAGTCATTGGCAATGCTGCCGTCACCATAGCCCTAAAAATTGACCCTTTACAAAATTCTTCTTCCATCCTAACCCACTCTCCCCCTTCTCCTTCCTACCACCGCCGCACCTTGTCCACATTCGCCGCCCTATAATAATGAAGCAGAAGAAAATCAGTATTAGTAGAGAAATGGTTTTGGGTAATTAATGGAATTGAAGGCTAATAAATCTCCATTGTCTGATAATCTTCATCCCAGAGTATTTAAGGAAGTGGCCTTAGAAATAGTACATCCATTTGTGGTCATGTTCCAAAATTGTTTGGACTCTGGAAAGGTTCCTACAAATTGGAAAGTAGCTAATATAAGCCCACTGTTTAAAAAGGGAGGTAGAGAGAAAACAGGTAACGATCGACCAGTGAACCTAACATCAGTAGTGGGGAAGTTGCTATAGTCTATTATCAAGGATTCCATAGCACAGCATTTGGAAACCAGCAGTATTAGACAAAGTCAGCATGGATTTACAAAAGGGAAATCATTTTTTTTTCATAACATTTAGAGTACCCAATTAATTTTTTCCAATTAAGGGGCAATTTAGCGTGGCCAATCCACCTACCCTGCACATCTTTGGGTTGTTGGACGAAAGCCACGCAGACACAGGGAGAATGTGCAAACTCCACACAGCCAGTGACCCAGAGCCGGGATCGAACCTGGGACCTCAGCATCGTGAGGCTGCAGCGCTAACCCACTGCACCACCGTGCTGTCCCCACAAAAGGGAAATCATGCTTGACAAATCTCCTGAAATTCCTTGAAGAAGTAACTAGTAGAGTTAACCAGAGAAACCTGTGGCGGAATTCACCGACCCCCCGCTGGGTCGGAGAATCGGCGCGGTGCCGCGCGAATCACGCCACGCCGCCCCGACACTGGGACGCAATTCTCCACAGTGCCGGTCGAGGTATGCCCGGGCCAGCACGTGCCGGCACGCCGATTCTCTGGCCCAGAGGGGCCGAGCAGCCGTCAACAAAAAGCCGAGTCCCGCCGGCGCCCTTCTAACATCCTCTGATCCGGCGGGATCTCGGCGTTGAAGGTTCCGGGGGCGGCCTGTGGGGGGGGGGAGGGGGGTCCGACCCCGGGGGAGGGGGGTCCGACCCCAGGGGAGGCCTCCGTAGTGGCCTAGCCCGCCCAAATGACAGTGCCTCCCTTTCAATGTGTCTGGTTGAAGTCCAAAGAAATGCAAAGCAATAACGTTTGGCACCGGCTTTGTTGCAGGAGTTGGAAAGATGACACGTTTAGACATCAGTCCGCCTTTGGGCTACACGCCAGATTTGTTGCCAGGGTTTACTTCCTTAGCCCTCACTTCTAAGTCTTAGAGCCAAGGCAGTGCAGAAAACCGTTGTAACAGCAGTTTTAAAATATCTTCACCGAACCAAGAAAAGACAGTTCCCAGATTTAAGTATCATCCCTGTGTTGTGTGGTAACTACAGCTAGTTATTCAATTTGGATGTTGTTTGGGGAACAGGGGAAGTCTTATAGAGCTCAGGTATCATAGATATATTTGGTGACAAGAGGTACCTTCTCTATAAACTGTGTGTGTTTTGTAATTCATACATCTTAATTGAGAGAGTAGAGTCATCCCGTTTGTGTGTATTTGGATTTTCTTGATGTTAATAAATAGTCTTTAATAATTGTTAGCCAACGGCTGGGCTATTTATTCTCACTAGAGTTTCATTTGCCTCCTCAAGCCAAAACAAAACTATATACCCCCACGAACCAGTGTTCCAAGTTGGGATACCCACGTAAATAACATTTGTGACATTTGCAACAAAAGCAAATATGATGTGAGAAAGAACTTTATCACCAGTGGTTTGGTTCTGGAATGCACTGCCTGGAAGAGTGGTTGAGACAGGTTCAATTGAGGGATTCAAGTGGGCGTTAGATGATTAATTGAATAGAAACAATGTACAAGGGTACAGGGGAATGGCACTAAGTCATTTGGAGAGCCATTGCTGGCACAATGGGCTGAATGGCCTCTGTCTGTATCATAACAATTCTGACAGTCTCTTTGGGGATCAGAGTGTACAGCGAGGGTGAACAATGTCAACATACAAGAAGAATGTAAAGGCAATGTTTTCAGAGCTGATACTAATTAGACAGGTGAGAGACATGAAGAAACAGTGGGCAGAATTCTCTCACATCCCTGCTGGCAGGTTCCAGAGTGGGCTTGGGGGGAGGGTCAGAAATTGTTTTCACTCTGGTGTGGATTTACAGCAGGGTCATCTTCCGGGGGTCGGAAAACCCACTGGCGTGAACCTCATTTCCATTCCGTTAATGGGATGCAGATGAGACCCGGCTCTCCACACCAGATTCTCCGTGAGGTTGGTGGGAAAACACCGTTTTCATGAAACATGTTTGGAACAACGTGGCGTGCAGAAGTCAGGACTCACCATAACAATGCCTCCAGAGTTCGGGGTGGAGGCCGCTTGAAACTCTGGACCATGGAACACCACAACAGTGGGTCAGGGAGCATCCGCTGGTGGATCTTCTAGATTCGGTGTCCTGGAGGGGGTCCGTCTTCAAGTCTCAGAATGTTCCTGAAGACTCATCTTCATTTTCAGGAGTTCCATCTTCTGGTCTCATGGTAATCCGGGAGATCCACCTTCATTTTCCAGTGGTCCACCTTCATTCTTCAACAGTGGGTCAATGATGTTTGATGCCTTTTCAATGTAGCACCCAGACACAACAGCAGATTATATGCCATCCAGGCCTACCCCACCACTGAATACGGCGTAACACACCCAGGTGCGTAATTTAATGAGGTCGGGGGTCGGAGGATTTGGTGTGTTTTCCCATCAGTCTCCACAGTGGGAAACACTCCATGTTCCTGCCCCCAACATAGCATTTAGCCTCAAAGTGGGAAGATTCCACCCATTATCTTTGAAGAATCAAATGAAACAGGATTTTCACAATACTAGACCCTAATTTACATAACCTTTTTATTAAAATGTGAAATTTAGATGTTTAACTTTGTATCCTTTCTGATTCCAGGATGAAATTTTGACTGTCATAAGGAGGGTGGATGACAACTGGGCAGAAGGAATGTTGGGAGATAAGATAGGAATATTTCCGCTCTTGTACGTTGAGGTGAGTCTATCAAAACACTAGCAACTTTCTGTATATTTCAAAGTGTCCGATTCAGAGTCCATTCGTATGACCGGTCACCTATGCATCAGAGTCAACAATACGGCCAAGCTTACATCAGTTTGCAATACAATGATCGGTGAAGTTTGCTGTGTTTTTTCACTTTACCCCAGGAAGTTCAAAGCTGAGATTGAAGGTCAAAGTTGCTCAGCTAATTTTTTGACTGGTAGATATTGGGATTGTGGATTTCATTTTGAGGGCTGGGCCAGCTTAACCCCTGGACCTCATTTTCATTCAGTCATCAATAACGCTTAAATTTATGTGTGGCAATAATGCCAGGTGGGCACCTGAAAGGAGGCCCGAGAGTGTCGGAGGTAGGCAGGAACTGAGTGGCAATGAGGCAATTTGCACGATTATTTTAACTACTATCGCTTTTTTGACTCACTTTGATGGAGGGCTGTAACTAAAAATTCTCTATTGGGTTCAAATATTACATAAAATTATGTAGAATGTACAGTATAAAAATATATTTTTTATACCAGTGCACCAAAATAACGTGTGCTCATATGCAAACAGAAAGCGCTGGATAAACTCAACATGTCTTACTGCAAGTGTGGAGAGAACAGAGTTAACATTTCTTGTCTAAATGACCCTTCAATAGAACTATATTTATTTCATATTTCCAGCATCAGCGGTATTTTATTTTAATTTTAATGTGTGCTGGATTTTAATCCACAAGGGCCTGTTCCCAATCGTTCTATCTCCCTGATTTCAGCCTTTCAACATATCTTTCTATTCCCTTTTCTCTCATGTATTTGTCTTGTTTCCTTTGGAAAGTATCTAAGCTAGTTCATCTGGCTTGTGGTGCTGACTCTGAGGGCTGTGTGTTCAAATCACACCAGGCTCTCACAGAAGTTTAGGCATCATCAACCCCACAATGTCACTTTAGCGGGCGGCACGGTAGCACAGTAGTTAGCACTGTTACTTCACAGCATCAGGTCACTGTCTGTGCGGAGCCTGCACGTTCTCCAAGTGTCTGCATGGGTTTCCTCCGGGTACTCCGGTTTCCTCCCACAAATCCCGAAAGATGTGCTTGTTAGGCGAATGGGACATTCTGAATTCTCCCTCTGTGTACCCGAACAGGCGCCGGAATGTGGCGATTAGGGGACTTTCACAGTAACTTCATTGCAGTGTTAATGTAAGCCTACTTGTGACACTAATAAAGATTTTTATTATTTGCCTCAACCACATCCCATGGTAGCAAGTTCCACATCTCAGCAATCTGAGGAATGAAATTTATTTTTATTTCCCAAGTGGACATATTAATAACTATCTTGAATTTATAGCCCCTTGTTTTGATTCTCCCATGAGTGGAAGCATTCTCTCTGTACCTACCCTGTCAACCTGTTTTGGATGGTCGCTCTAATCTTTGGTACTTGGTGTGGTTCTTGCTTATTGGACTGCATGACGTTTCCTCCCTGAGATAGACTGTAGAAGTACTCTGGCACTTGCTTAAAACTGGTTTATTACAATATATCTAAACAAGTTACATGTTGCTCAAGAACATGGTGTGTTCCAAACTCTCTCAAGTCTTGTAGATGTCAGTGATACATCATGATCTACAACACTCATTAGCATATCTATTCTGTTAACTCTTACACTATGCAACCCATTCAAAATTTTATGGACTTTTATCAGTCTCATCCAAGTCTTCTTTTCCACATAAAAAAAATCCTGGCCTGTTCAACTTTTACTGATAGCTGTAATCTCACAATTTATATTGGCACTGTTGCCTCACAGTACCTGGGTTCGAATCCGCGTGGAGTTTGCACGTTCTCCTCATGTCTGCGTGAGTTCCAACCGGGTGCTCTGGTTTCCTTCCACAGTCCAAAGATGTGCAGGTTAGGTGGATTGGCCATAATCAATTGTCCCTTAGTGTCCAAACGTTACAGGGATAGGGTGGAGTCTGTGGTCCTAGGTCTCTTTCGGAGGAGCGGTGCAAACTCGATGGGCCAAATGGCCTCCTTCATTCCATGATTCTTTATAAATTCCATGATTCTTTATAAATCTCAAATCACATGTAGAAGTAGAAAAGCTTGATATTGTGTTTCTGCTCAACAACCCTGACCTTGAAATGACTGTCAGATTTTCTAAGATAACACCATAGGCGGGATTCTCTGTCCTGCAATGTCGGAATCGTGAAATGCGATTGGGCGGAGAATCGCACGTGAGCCGATAATTGTGACTGGAGCCCGGCCCTCGATGGAATGCCATGATCCGGTATCTGGACAGCGGCGTCAGTGCTTTCTACTCCGTATGTACGTTGGCATATCACTAACCAGCCTGACCCGGTATTCTACAGAGCTCCTGTGATGCTCCACCTCTGCCAGGAGGAATTACCAATGGCGAGTTTTACTTGTGGTTTTAAAAACCGGGAAATAGGTGCTATGGCTTCTGAGGGAGAGAAAAGGAGGTAGGACATGTTCCAAGAGGCGCGACCGTGGGCTGCCGATCCTGCCACTGGCATTGCTGGCTGGAGAGGGGGGGGGGGGGGGTCTGCCAGGGCCGGGTGAGAGGAACGGGGGGGTGACCAGTGTCATAATATACACCAGTATATCATGGTGCAGATACACACACACTGATGGACACACAGCAAGACCAATCAACACACACAACACCGCAGCCAATCACCAGTTAGAGCACACTCACTATAAAGACAGGGGGCATCAGAGTTCCCGCTCATTCGGGATGCAGCGTCTTAGAAGGACAGAGCTAACAGCTTACAGCACAGATCTTCACCATGTGCTGAGTGCATAGACTGGTTCGGACAGGCATAGGTCTTTAGTTTAATCTAACATCATGTTAACCCACAGTGAAAGTATGTTCAACAGTTTCTAACTTAATAAAATAGTGTTGGACTATTTTAAGTGTTGGTGGCCTGTACGTGTTCCACGGATCCAGAGCTCCCAACACATGAACCAGTGGAAGGACCATGGCATCGGGGTGACCCCCGGAACTGGGACGGTGTCCAGGCATGGCACACCATTGCCGCGGCCTGCAGGCAGCCATCTTGCTGCGCACCCCACTGATTGCCCACCTTGGCCCATTGTTATGCAGCGTGACCCTGGCCATATGGGTGGACCCACCCCAATGCCACTCCTAACCCCTCCCTCCACCCCACCAACACCCCCACACACAACTGGATGCCACCCTCTGGCGAGGCATCACGTGGCCCACCCAAGGGCAACACCCACAGCAAAACCTACAGGAGGGCACTGGACGGGGGCTGCAGAGCGTACCACTGGCATGGGTAGTGCCAGCCATGGGTACCCCTGCTGCCAGGGACAGGTGCCGGGCCAGAGGCCCCATAATGCCGGGCACAGACAGGCCCAGGGGTGCAATTCGGAGGGCAGATTGCCAGAGGGAATAGCTGGGGGTAGAGGTGGGGATGGGAGAGGGGTGGGGTGGCGGGGGAGGGGGAGAGGGACATGGATGGACAGGGGCAGCAGTGCAGAGCAGGGCCAGCGGGGGCCCGGTGGACCTTGTTGGGCATGGGGCACACACCATGCTCACATGTCTGCCTTTTACCCCCTGCAAACAAAGGACTTTGGAATCCAACCAGGAATGGTGGCCTTCATCCTGGCCACCGCAGCCCTGGGGGATGCACTGAGGCTGTACGAACAGGAGCTGCTCGGGGAGGAAGAAGCTGCAGCAGCACAGCCTGCCCCAGAGGAAAAAGGAGGCAGAGAGTGAGGATGGAGGGCCGACCGCCCAGCAGCCTGAGGAGGACGTGGGAAGGAGGCGCCGCATGAGGACTCATGTGTACCAGCAGCGCCTGTCATTTGAGAACCTGTCAGATTGGGCATGCGTCAAAGGTTCTGACTGAGCAGAGGGACAATGCGACATATCTGCCAGATCATGGTGAGCTTTGAACCTTGGGGATATGGCGCAGGGCACATCCTCCTGGTGGTCATCAAGAGGACAGTCACTCTGAACCTTTACACCACAGGGTTGTTCCAGGAGCCGAGTGGGGACCTGTCCGGACTCTCACAGACCTCGGTGCACAGGTGTATCTGCACCTTAATGGAGGCCCTAAATGCCTGCTTGGCATAATACATCAAATTCATTGTGGAACGAGCTCACCAGGATGCCCAGGGAGCGTGGTTCACTGCCATCGATGGGTTGCCAGGTTAAGGGGATGATTGACTGGATGCATGTGCTCCTACGAGCACCAACCCATGATGGGCCGGTCTTCAAAAACCGAAAGGGGTTCCACTCGATGAATGTACAGCTCGTGTGTGACCATGAGCTGCACATCATGCACGTCTGCACCCAATACTCGGGCAGTGTGCATGATTCCTTCAGTGACTCTTGACATCTTCGAGGTGCACCCCCGGGTGAGGCGTTGGCTCCTGAACGACAGGAGTTAGCCGCTGCGGTCATGGCTGATGGCGCCTATCAGGAGGCCACAGACCGACGCAGAGACCCGTGACAGTGACTTGCAAGCTGCGACAAGGAGTGTGATCGAACGGGGCTTCGGCATCTTGAAGATACGTTTTAGGTTCGTGGGCTGCTCAGGAGGGGCCCTTCAATATAGCATGAGGAGGTGGCCTGCTGCATCCTCCACAATATCGCGCAGCAGAGGGGTGATGTGCTGGAGGAGTGGGATGAATGCCAGGCCTCGACTAACGAGGAAGATGCGAAGGAGGGCCAGGATGGGTAGGGCATGGGCCCAGGCAGGCGCAGGAGGCAGCACAATGTGTACACCTGCGCCACCACATATGGGACGCTCTCATCGTTTCCAGATTCACCGACTAGGGGGCCTGGCAAATGACACGGACAGCCCATCCCTACCACCCCCCCGACACTGCCAGACTACCCCCTCCCATGACCACCCATCAAACACCAGCCCCCCACCCCTGCAACCCCCTCCATGATTCCTACCTGAGGGTGCCGGCCCTGGATTGCAATAACAACAGGTCTGGTCCATGGGATGGAGGATGATGATGAACCGCTCTGCGATGAGCTCTGGTGCTCCAACCCATTTGATAAAATCTGACTCCTGCTCACAGTAGCACTTTCCACCGTCCACCTGGGTGATCCCTGCATGCGAGCTGGCAATTGCATCAAAAGATCCCACTGAACCCTTGGGGTGGCGGAGGTGGGGACTGGATGTGGGGTGGCCATGTTTGGGGGAGGGGCCCATGACCGGGGTGATATGCAGGGTCCGAGTTGGAGGCCCCACCCCGCAACCTCCTCCACTGTCTACCCATCTCCCCCCCCCCCCCCCCCCCCGCCCCACACACCCCCTCTGCAGCCAGCCCAACCGAACTCAGCCCATCCCTCACGCCCTTCTGAATGTGCACTGAAGCAGGTTGGAACTTTTGTGCACAGATGTTTATTTTACAAAGAACATGCGAACATCTCTATAATGGTTTGTGGCCTAGCCCCCAACGCTGCACCCATGGCATATTAACTGATGTCTGCCTTTCAGGCTTACAGAACTTAATGCAACATCTTGGTGGATCCCCAGGTGGCCTGCTGCGAATCCCGCCCTGTGACCTGGGTCCCCTTGGTGACCATCCTCTGGAGCGACTGGGCTTGGATAGGGACGGCAGTCACTCGGGTGTCCCAAGTTGCATGGTGCCATCCTATTCTGTCCGCTGCCCATCGGATGCGCCAGGGACAGGAGAGGGGTGTCGGAGGCACTGTGGTGTCCCGGCACCCCCCTGCGCGGGCCACCGGCACTGTCCCCTTCACCTTCTCCTACCTCGGGGTGCCCGATGACCTCCAGGATACTCTGTGAGACAAGAGTGTGACCAGAGCGAATTCCTGGGGCACCCCATCACCTGACGCCGCCAGTCCTGGAGGCCCGCTCTTGTCTCGACCACGGTCTCCATGCTCACGTCCATGGGATGCAGGGCCGTGGCAACCTCTCTCTGGGTCTGTGCCACATCACAGTGACCATGCCGCCTCCCTCCCTGACTGGCAATGCTACAACGCTCACAACCATAACCCGTTGTGACTGGGCCAAGCTCTGGAGCGCCATTGGAATGCCCAGTTGGCTCTGGTACATAGCTGCCTGTGACAGGGCAGCCCTGTCCTTTGCCTCAGCCACCATCCGCACAGAGTGCCCCGGGCCTTGGACATCCTGTCCCATGGCCGATAGTTCGCCCCCAAGGAATTCACCATGGTCGCCATCCGTTCGGTATTGGCGTGCATTTTCGACACTGGCTCTTTCCCCTGCATGCAGTTGGACTCCTCCAGCTGGATGATTGCTGACAGCCCCTCATGTAGTCCCTGACTCTGTGTCTGCATTTCCATTATCAATGGGACCGCCCTTTCCAGATGAGGATCGACCATGCATGCCATGGGAAACCGCTACATAGCGGGGTCTCATTTGGTTGCCCGATGCCGACCTCCGCCTTGACTACTGCCCTCTCTCCGGGCCCACCAACCAGGTCCTGTGCCGGCCACTCTGCTGTGGTGAGGAGCCGCAGGTCCGGCGGTCCTCCTCCAGTCTTCTCTCTCCAAGCAGTTATGCGCCGCCTTCTCACAGTGTTAGACAGTAGGACACGGCAACACAGGGGTGGGCAGCGGGTGGCCTTTGAGGCCAGGGAATCCGACCATGACCTTCCCCTCGCTCCACATGATCCCCCACTCACGGAATATTCACACGTCGGCGAGGTTTACAACAGCTTAATAAGAACAGGGTTTAGTCGAGGGGCTCCTGCCAGGGGCACCATGGTAGGTATAGCCCCCAGGGAGAAAGGGACATGCCTGGCACTGCATCGGCACAAGGGGAATTACCTGTGGAGATGCGGGAGGGGGGGAGAAATATGCCTGTGGAAGGGGGTTGGCGATGGCACTAAGGGGAAGAGTGGAAGAATGCCTGCAGTAGTGCAGCGGAGGGAGAGAACCCCCAGTACTTGTGTGGTTGGGGGGGGGGGGTGCAGGGAGAGAACCTGTGATACCTCGTGAGGGGAGGGGCTGTTCCTCCGCATACATTGGGTGGTAGAGGAAATTTGATTCCAGTACTGATCGGAGCGCCCGGGATGGAAGTGGCAGCTTAGCTGTGCAAGAGGGGGCAGGGGCTTGTCTGTGAAAGAGGTGCCGATCACTCAGAAGGGGAGAGGCCCTGCGATAATACCATGGTGTTGGGGAGGAAAGAGAGCCCCGATACTTGCATGGTAGTTGGCGGGGGGGGCAAGCCGGGAAAGAGAGCCCCCGTTACATCTGGTGGGGTGGAGTAGGGCAGGGGTCCTCTGTGTCTGGGGGGGGGGGGGGGCGGGGGGGGTTATCCTGTGCTGATTGTGGCGCTCTTTTAAGATGGAGCCCGGATCTCTGTGGAGCCGACCTTGCCGGCACTATCAGGCTCCACCCCGCCAGAGTGATGGCACAAACCACGCCCCGGCTCTTCTCTGCATGAAGCGCCAGAAGATCCCGTCTGAAAACTCGGCTGTGCGTCTGAAGAGATATACGCCAGCTTTCAGTCTGATATTCAGGCTGACACTCGTGACAAGTATGGTAAAATTCCCCCCCAATTAATATGACATAATTCACAAATGACTCAACTTATTTCTACAGTTGTCTTTTCTAAGTTTGAAATCTCTCTGACATTGCTCCTTTTCTGTCTTTACTGCTGTTAATATACAGTAGCCTGTGGAAATCGTCTCCCACGGTGGGTTTTGTGTTCAAATGGATGTTATGGGAGAGAATGACCTTCCACATTCCAATCCAACTGTGAAATTGCATAGCGTGGGCCTGTTGTAGATCTGCCAGGATTCATGAAATGCAGGAGACTGCTGAAGTGTAAATGTTGTGACAGTGTAGCTACAGTGTGACCAGACAGTGGGACCAAGTAATACATCAAGTAGAATTAATTTTTAAACCTTGGAATTAAAAAAATCCTGCTGGAGAGATCCCAAGACTGGCTGATTGATGGAGTTCAAAGTGGAAAAGCTCCCTGTGGCTGGGAGAGCGAGGAAGAGGTAGCAACTTGTTGGAAGTGCCCTGAGTTCATCTTCATCATACAAAAGGTTACGGAACAGAAGCTAAAGGGCTGCAAAATTGGCTCACTTGGAGCCCCCTCAGTGTTGAAGCCACTGGTCATCCACATTCATAGAGGAAAAAAAAGTGAGTTGGTAGCTGGGTAACAGGGAGCTTGAGGGGACAGAATTACAGAATAATACGGATGCAAGACATTAAAAACAAAGTGGATGAATTGAAAACCCTACTGTTAGTGAATTCAGTTAAATACTCATGGGGCTGGATTCTCCAATTTTGCAGCCAAGTGCCGATGCTGGCGTGGGAACAGTGGCGTTTTACGAGGCCAAAATTGCCACCAAATCCTCACTGATTCCAGGACCGGTGAGGGGCTAGTAGCGGCACCGGGTAAAACTCCCAGCTCCCGTGCCAAAAATGGCTGGAGAATGGACGGGTCCGTGGCCGCGCATGTGCACGGCGACGACCTGCAGCGGTTGCACCGTACAACATGGCGCCCGCCACGTGCGGACCCGACCTGCCAGATATAAACAGGGTACAGAGCACTCACCGCCTACCCAATGTATACTCAAAGCAAAAATCACTTCCATGATATAGGTTTATTGAGAAATAACCTGCAGGTATTTGCCATGAAATTCCATGTTCACTGCAAACAACATTTCTGGCAAGTTTGGGGACAGAGGTGTTTCAGTATTATGTTAAATGAGAAGTACAGAAAAATGTGCTTGGCATGAAATTGAAGAGGAAAAGGATGGGAGGGCTAAAGTCCATTTCCTGTTCATAATGATTTGTGCTTCAATTAATGTCACTCTCTTCCATCTTTTTTACTTTTTGAAGTATTTGCCAAGTTCAGGATTCCTACAGGAATTTTGTTTTTTATCGAACCGTTATGTTTAGTTAACATATTTAAGATATATACAGCCTACTCATTTGAATTGCAGAACACTGAATTGACAATTTAAAATTTTCAGCCTTAAATTCAGACTTAGTCGCAATGCTTAATTCAGATTACTTGGTGGTTCAATTTCTGTGGTGCACTGCAATTTTGAGTTATTAGGAGAAGACTGTGAAGCCAAAGCAATGTTATCCGTCTGTTCTACACACTGTTTATGACATGGTGTTGGGTATTACAGTGAACCATAAACATCTACCATAATCCTGAACAGCTTCCAGCTCTTTGAATTTATAAAGCTGTGCCCACCTCTTCAGACAGTTTGAGAGTCTGGCAGGAAATGCACTGACTCCACTTTTCTCAATGTTTTGAATGAAAAGAATACTTTGAAAAATGCTCCACCCTATGACCTCAACGCAGAGCTGAGTAGCAAATTATAGTGGAATAGTTCATACAGCTTGACTGTCTATTACATTGGGTCCTTTTCTATTTCCAAGTTTCTTCCCTGGTCATTTTCTCATTTCTCCTGGCATTGTGCTGTGGTGCTATTTGACAGAGGCTAAGTATTCTCTGGTACCTTGCCTGGTTATCTATTATTTATATGTGAGCCTTGACGATGAGCATGGCAAGCTGTTTTGACACCATGGGATACCAATGCTAACCATGTTCTTCTCTTCATCCGCCCTTTGCACCTGGGATTGGACCTGGAGTTGTTGGATAGCGATCAGTTGTAGGAATCCAGGCCAATTTCACTCTTCTAGGGTAACCCAACTACATCACTCTTAATGCCATCTCAGCTAAGACAAGCTAACTCCGTATGGGCAGTGGATTAAAGGCAGGATTCTCTCCATGGCTCAGTTAGTTGCTGGATAGACTTGCTGAATTTGGGGGGAGCTGCAAATTTAATGTTTTTTCAGCATTATAACATCCCCTTCTGAGTATGTCTTCATTTTCCGAGGTATTCACATTTTCATGGGTCCAGAAAACGCAAATTGTGACTGTTCCCCAATTTTCCTCCATTTGTACTCGGTCTCTACCAAGAGGGAAAGTTATTCCAGAAATTATTGGTTTATCTGTGGATGCAAGTAAGGAAAAAAAAACGCATGGGCAGACGATACTGCGGACACACCTGGGGCTGGAATCTCCGGTCACCCAGCCGCATGTTTCTCGGCACTGCGCCAGTCGCTGGCGGAGGGATTCTCTACTCCCGCTACTTGTCACTTGGATTTCCCATTGAAGCCACCCCTCTCCGCCAGGAAACCCAGGGGCGGGGGTGGGCTGCCAGCGGGAACGGGGAAACCCAATGGCTGGAGAATTCCGGCCCTGAATTCAACCAAGAGATTTGATCCTGACTGCTGGAAATATACAAAGCTATATGTCGGGGGAGAACGGGATGAAACTTAGCTGTGTTACCACTCCCAATGAATTTGCTGCTGGCACAACGTATTGGAGAGCTGGTGCTGGTGAAACCATACCCCAGCATGGAGTGAGAGGACAAAATTGAAAAAGAAAAATCACAAGAAGTATTAATATAAGTCTTTCACCCATCAGTTATTGGTCACATTTCAAAGTGCCACACTTTCTTACGAATGTAAAACCATGGGCGAAATTCTCCATTATCGGCGGAAAGTCCGCCGATCGGCGCAAAAAACGGCGCAAATCCCACTTGCGTCACGTCATAAAAATGGGCCGATAGTCTGCGGCCCGAAATGGGCTAGCAGCGACGTAACGGGATCCGCGCTTGCGCAGTGGTTCACGCCGTGCAGCGTCATACGTGCTGCACGGCATGACGGCTCATAAGGCCGCGCAGCTTCCCCCCACCCGACCGGAACAGCCGACCGCAACACCCGACTTGATGGCTGGCCGTCGCTCAGCCCCGAGGTTCGAGTCACGCGATGTGGAGGCGCTCCTGGACGCGGTGGAGCAGAGGAGGGACGCCATGTATCCCGGGCACGGCCGCAGAGTTGCCCCACGCCACAGCCGGCGTCTGTGGCGGGAAGTGGCAGAGGCCGTCACCGCTGTGGCCCTGACACCACGGACAGGCACCCAGTGCCACAAGAAGGTGAACGACCTCGTCAGAGCAGGCAGGGTGAGCCTCCCCCATATCCCCCCTCCCCCATATCCCTCCTCCCCCATATCCCCCCTCCCCCATATCCCCCCTCCCCCATATCCCCCCTCCCCCATATCCCCCTCCCCATATCCCCCCTCCCCCAAATCCCCCCCTCCCCATATCCCCCCTCCCCCATATCCCCCCTCCCCATATCCCCCCTCCCCCATATCCCCCCTCCCCCATATCCCCCCTCCCCCATATCCCCCCTCCCCCATATCCCCCCCTCCCCCATATCCCCCCTCCCCCATATCCCCCCTCCCCCATATCCCCCCTCCCCTATATCCCCCCTCCCCCATATCCCCCCTCCCCCATATCCCCCCTCCCCCATATCCCCCCTCCCCATATCCCCCCCTCCCCCATATCCCCCCTCCCCCATATCCCCCCTCCCCCATATCCCCCCTCCCCCATATCCCCCCCTCCCCATATCCCCCCCTCCCCCATATCCCCCCTCCCCCATATCCCACCTCCCCCATATCCCCCCTCCCCATATCCCCCCCATATCCCCCCTCCCCATATCCCCCATATCCCCCCTCCCCCATATCCCCCCTCCCCCATATCCCCCCTCCCCCATATCCCCCCTCCCCCATATCCCCCCCATATCCCCCTCCCCCATATCCCCCCTCCCCCATATCCCCCCTCCCCCATATCCCCCCTCCCCATATCCCCCCTCCCCCATATCCCCCCCTCCCCCATATCCCCCATATCCCCAAGTGAATCCAGCCCTAACCTTAACCTCTGCAATGCACGCGCAACCGATGGCGTGCATTCATATACCTGCCTAACACTGTTGCCTTTTACCCCTGCCACCACCCCACCCCCTCCCACAGGAGAAGCGCGCACACAACAATAGGGAGCATGTGAGGACTGGAGGAGGGCCCGCTGATGAGAGGCCACTGACCGTACACGAGGAAAGGGCCCTGGAACTGGCTGGCGGACCTGAGGACCGGGAGGTTGCTGATGCAGAGGTCGGGGGCCCATGAGCAAGTGAGCCATCAACAGCCCGTCCCCATATCCCCCCTCCCCTATATCCCCCTCCCCCGTATCACCTGATCACTGCCTGATGTCTAACCATGCATGCTTCATTGTGTATCGCAGGACCAAACGTCCAGGCACCCATCCCCGCAGCTGCACACCGCCCGCAGGATGCCCCTCGGAGACCACAGGAGACGGAGAGACCCGCACCCTCCAGCATGCGACGCCCGCAGGATGCCCCTCGCACACCACGGGAGACGGAGAGACCCGCACCCTCCAGCATGCGACGCCCGCAGGATGCCCCTCGGAGACCACAGGAGACGGAGAGACCCGCACCCTCCAGCATGCGACGCCCGCAGGATGCCCCTCGCACACCACGGGAGACGGAGAGACCTGGAGCAACAGGGAGACGACACCCCCGTCACGTGCGGGAGCGACCACCCAGCGATGAGGGGGGCAGCCACAGGCCCCCGTCACATCCGAGCCAGGACACCACTACCCAGGACACCACTATCCAGGACACCCCTACCCGGGACACCACTACCCAGGACACCCCTACCCGGGAAGACGAAATACCGGACAGTGACTCAGAGTGGATGGGTGGAGACGAACCCCCACCCCAAAGTGCCATGGAGTCAGAGTGGGACGAAGAGCACGACACAACGCCACTGCTGTCACCAACACCCTCCACCATCGCAGAAACACTCACCACAGTTGGGCACTTTAGTGATGAGGCGTCTGGTACACTCACTGGTGCGCACAACACAGCCGTCCCGGTACAGCAGGTGGAGGTAGGAGCAGCAGAGGGACCGGGTGGTCGGAGGGCAGCCCAGGCCAAGCGAACATCTGCCGCCCAGATGGATCCCGGGTTCCTGCAGTTACCACACCCACACATAGATCCGATGCAACCACCGACACGGAGACGAGCGAATAGGGTGACGGGTGGCTTGCGGCGGCTGCGGTCGCAGGTGGAGGAGTCCACCCGCGTCCAGGAGCTGGGAGTGGTCCCGGTCATGCGTGCCACCCAGGCTGACACCGCACGGGTGGCGTCCGCGGTGGAGGCAATGGGTGCGACGGTGTCAGACATGGGGAACGGTTTGCGAGGCCTGGGGCCTTCCGTGCAGGCGGCGTCTGTGGCCCAGGAAATGGCTGCTCTCTCACAGGAGGCCATGAGCCAGTGCCAGCGCCAGATGGCAGAGGCGCTCAACGCCATAGCCCAGTCTCAGCAGGCCATGGCCCAGTCTCAGCAGGCCATAGCCCAGTCTCTGCAGGCCATGGCCCAGTCTCTGCAGGCCATGGCCCAGTCTCAGCAGGCCATGGCCCAGTCTCAGCAGGCCATCGCTCAGGGCATCGGCGCCAGTGGCCATGTGCGAGCCGGCGTCGCACTGTCACAGACAGGGTTTGACAACCCCCTGGGCTCCATGGCTGCAAACCTGCAGACCCCTGTCGATACCAGCACGGGCCTCCAGGACTGGCAGCGCCAGATGTCGGGGGCGCGTCGGATGGCCAGTCCGTTCGCATCCCCCACCCATGTAGAGGCCTGGGGGCCATCGGGCACCCCGAGGGAGGAGGAGGTGGTGTGGTCCGTCCCGGCTCCCTCTGTAGGGGAGGTCCCGGTACACCGCAACACCTCGGACTCCCCCCCCTTCCGTCCCAGGTGCATCGGGTGGGCAACGGGCAGGACAGGCTGGCAGCTCGCCATCCCAGTCGCCTGGGCCGCAGCCTGGCCCATCTAGGCCAGGACGCCCCAGGAAACGGCCGCCAAAGGGATCCAGTGTCAGAGGGCAGGAATCACAGGAGTCCACCTCCAGTTCTGCTGTACCGTCTGGGGAACCACGTAGACATAGTCAAAGGGCCCGTAAGGCCAAACAATTAGACACTGAGTAAGTTGGCACGGGTGCAGGGCACAGATGAGTTTTAGGGGCTAGGGCACGTGCATGAACTCCTTTGGTTATTAAAGTCAATGTTACACCTACCGAAGCTGCCTTTGTGCTCTGTCCAAAGTGTGCGGGCGTGTCATGTACGTTGAGCGCAAGTGTGTGTGTGACGGGTGGTCTTACCTCAGCCCCAGGTGAGTCTGCCCCCTTCCCCCTGGGCCGCCATCAACATCCCCCGGGCAGAGGACGGGACCGTGCGCTGCAGTGTCACAGCCGCATGCAGGGATGGTCCGGGTGGATGGTGGCACTGTGGCCATGGGTCAGACATAGTCCAACGATGTAGAGCCAGGAGCTCATCGGAGGCGGGTTGTCATCATCCTCCATGGCCTGCGATAGACACGCGTCCACCCGCAACTGGGTGAGCCCGGCCCGTTGTGCCGCCGGTGGATCGGCAATTGGGGGGGGGGGGTGGTGTGCATGCGGGTGGGGTGTGTGGGGTTGGGGAGGGGGGTGAGGGTGCTGGGTGGGTGGATGGGTGGGGGGTGTGGGTGGTCGGCTGTTGCCATGGTGTGCGGTCTGTGGCCATACTACCCGATTCCCACGCCCACCTAGTCAGTGAAGCGGGCGTCTATCAGTCTGTCCCGTGCCCGCTGGGCCAGCCGGTAACGGTGGACAGCCACCCGCCTGTGTCTACCCCATCTGCCCTGACCATTGCCCCCATCCCCCTCATCTGGGGAGGACTGCGCCTCTTCCTGCTGCTCCTCAACTCCGCCCTCCTCTGCCTGCGGCACATCGCCCCTCTGCTGGGCTATGTTGTGCAGGACGCAGCACACCACAATGATGCGGCCGACCCTATCTGACCGATACTGGAGGGCGCCCCCAGAGAGGTCCAGGCACCTGAAACGCATCTTCAGCACGCCAAAGCACCTCTCGATCACTACCCTTGTCGCTACATGGGCATCATTGTAGCGGTTCTCCGCCTCATTGCGTGGCCTCCTTATAGGCGTCATCAGCCACGATCGCAATGGGTAGCCCCTGTCGCCCAGCAACCAGCCCCTCAGCCGGGGATGGCATCCCTCGTACATGCCGGGGATGGATGACCGCGACAACACGAATGAGTCGTGTACACTGCCTGGGTGACGGGCGCAGACGTGCAGGATCATCATGCGGTGGTCGCAGACCACCTGTACGTTCATCGAATAGGTCCCCTTCCTATTAGTGAACACGGCCCTGTTATCTGCAGGTGGCCGCACCGCGACGTGCATCCCATCGATCGCGCCCTGGACCATGGGGAACCCGGCCACGGCAGAGAAGCCCACGGCCCGGGCATCTTGGCTGGCCCGGTCCACGGGGAAGCGGATGTAGCGGTGCGCCATGGCATATAGGGCATCTGTCACTGCCCGGATGCACCGGTGCACCGATGTCTGCGATATGCTGGACAGGTCCCCACTCGGTGCCTGGAATGACCCCGTTGCATAAAAGTTCAGGGCCACCGTAACCTTGACGGACACGGGGAGAGGGTGTCCCCCGCCAGTGCCACGCGGTGACAGGTGTGCCAGCAGGTGGCAGATGTGTGCCACGGTTTCCCGGCTCATCCGGAGTCTCCTCCTGCATTCCCGGTCCGTGAGGTCCTGGTATGACTGCCGGGGCCGGTACACACGGGGCGCCCTCGGGTGCGTCCGTTGCCGTGGGGCCGCGACGTCCTCCTCCCCCTCCTCGTCCTGTCGGTCAGGTGTCCCTCCAGCCTGGGCGGCTGCCGCCTGCCCCTCTGCGGCAGCCTGCGCCGCCTCTCTGGCACGCTCCTCCTCCTCCTCCTCCTCCTCATCCAGGGCAACATAGACATGAGCGGCTGCCACCACGGCGGCCAACATCGCTGGATGGTCTGAAAACATGACGGCCTGGTGGGGGGGGGAGGGGAACGACGACATGTCATCATTGCCCATATCGCCTCCTCCCCCCAGCCAGTTGGCATGGACCGCATGGGTCCAACTGTTGGAGGCTGGCACCTGGCCAGGTGGACCAACTCATTTGCCCTCCCATCACCCACCCCGGCACGGACCCCCCCACCCAACCTCCACCCCAGCACGGACCCCCCCCCCAACCTCCACCCCAGCACGGACCCCCCCCAACCTCCACCCCGGCACGGACCCCCTCCCCAACCCCCAACCTCCACCCCAGCACGGACCCCCCCAACCCCCAACCTCCACCCCAGCATGGACCCCCCCCCCAACCTCCACCCCAGCACGGACCCCCCCCCCCAACCTCCACCCCAGCACGGCCCCCCCCCAACCTCCACCCCGGCACGGACCCCCTCCCCAACCCCCAACCTCCACCCCAGCACGGACCCCCCCAACCCCCAACCTCCACCCCAGCACGGACCCCCCCCCCCCAACCTCCACCCCAGCACGGACACCCCCCAACCTCCACCCCGGCACGGACCCCACCCCCCAACCTCCACCCCCCAACCTCCACCCCGGCACGGACCCCCTCCCCAACCCCCAACCTCCACCCCAGCACGGACCCCTCCCAACCTCCACCCCAGCACAGACCCCCCCCCCCAACCTCCACTCCGGCACGGACCCCCTCCCCAACCCCCAACCCCCACCCCAGCACGGACCCCCCCCAACCCCCAACCTCCACCCCAGCACGGACCCCCCCAACCCCCAGCCTCCACCCCAGCACGGACCCCCCCCCCAACCTGCACCCCAGCACGGACCCCCCCCCCCAACCTCCACCCCGGCACGGACCCCACCCCCCAACCTCCACCCCGGCACGGACCCCCTCCCCTACCCCCAACCTCCACCCCAGCACGGACCCCCCCCCAACTCCCAACCTCCACCCCAGCACGGACCCCCCGCCCAACCTCCACCCCAGCACGGACCCCCCCCCCCCCAACCTCCACCCCCCAACCTCCACCCCGGCACGGACCCCCTCCCCAACCCCCAAGCTCCACCCCAGCACGGACCCCCCCCAACCCCCAACCTCCACCCCAGAACGGACCCCCCCCCCCAACCTCCACCCCAGCACAGACCCCCCCCCCCAACCTCCACCCCGGCACGGACCCCACCCCCAACCTCCACCACAGCACGGACCCCCCTCCCAACCTCCACCCCAGCACGGACCCCCCCCCAACCTCCACCCCAGCATGGACCCCCCCCCAACCCCCAACCTCCACCCCAGCACGGACCCCCCCCCAACCTCCACCCCAGCACGGACCCCCCCCCTCAACCTCCACCCCAGCACGGACCCCCCCCTCAACCTCCACCCCGGCACGGACCCCACCCCCAACCTCCACCCCAGCACGGACCCCCCCCCAACCTCCACCCCGGCACGGACCCAACCCCCAACCTCCACCCCAGCACGGACCCTCCCCAACCCCCAACCTCCACCCCAGCACGGACCCCCCCCCCAACCTCCACCCCAGCACGGAGCCCCCCCCAACCTCCACCCCGGCACGGACCCCCTCCCCAACCCCCAACCTCCACCCCAGCACGGACCACCCCCCCCAACCTCCACCCCAGCACGGACCCCCTCCCCAACCCCCAACCTCCACCCCAGCACGGACCCCCCCCCAACCCCCAACCTCCACCCCAGCACGGCCCCCCCCCCAACCTCCACCCCAGCACGGACCCCCCCCAACCTCCACCCCAGCACGGACCCCCCCCCAACCTCCACCCCGGCACGGACCCCACCTCCTAACCTCCACCCCGGCACGGACCCCCTCCCCAACCTCCAACCTCCACCCCAGCACGGACCCCCCCCAACCCCCAACCTCCACCCCAGCACGGACCCCCCCCCCAACCTCCACCCCGGCACGGACCCCACCCCCCAACCTCCACCCCCCAACCTCCACCCCGGCACGGACCCCCTCCCCAACCCCCAACGTCCACCCCAGCACGGACCCCCCCCAACCCCCAACCTCCACCCCAGCACGGACCCCCCCCCCAACCTCCACCCCAGCACGGACCCCCCCCCAAACCTCCACCCCGGCACGGACCCCACCCCCAACCTCCACCCCAGCACGGACCGCCCCCCCAACCTCCACCCCAACACGGACCCCCCCCCAACCTCCACCCCAGCACGGACCCCCCCCCAACCCCCAACCTCCACCCCAGCACGGACCCCCTCCCCAACCTCCACCCAGCACGGACCCCCCCCAACCTCCACCCCAGCACGGACCCCCCCCCAACCTCCACCCCGGCACGGACCCCACCCCCAACCTCCACCCCAGCACGGCCCCCCTCCCCAACCTCCACCCCAGCACGGACCCCCCCCAACCCCCAACCTCCACCCCAGCACGGACCCCCCCCCCAACCTCCACCCCAGCACGGACCCCCCCCCCCAACCTCCACCCCAGCACGGACCCCCTCCCGGCACTCCCCCGGAGCCCAGCCTACTCTAACCACCCCCCCCCCCCCCCCCCCCCCGCCGCACACACACACACACAAGCCGAGACACACCTCTCCTCACGCAATCAGTCTGCGGCAACGCCATTTCCTGCCCAGAGCCAACCCCCCAGGCCGTCACTCACCTCCTCGCTGGTCGGCGTGAGCCTGGAGCACGGGTCACGCCGATGAAAAGGAGGTTTAATTCACGTCGACGTGAACGGTCATCACGTCGACGGGACTTCGGCCCATCCGGAAGGGAGAATATCGGCAGGCCGAAAATCGGCTGCCTTGCGCAGACCCGTGACATTCTCTGCGGCAGCGGCGCCATTAACGCCCCGCCGACTTTTCTCCCTTCGGAGACTTCGGCGGGGGCGGGGGCGGGATTCACGGCGGCCAACGGCCATTCTCCGACCCGGCGGGGGGTCGGAGAATGACGCCCCATGTTTCAGAAAGAGAGCCTGTATTTAACTTGACCTTTCGCAAGGGGCAGCAGCAGGACATCTGCAAATCTCCAGAAATTTCCGTCCACAATTAGTTTCCAATGGTGTGTCAATTTGGGTCAGTGATGCTGCTTTTGTCTTTTGAGTCAGGAATTGTGAATGCAAGTCCCACTTTATACCTTGAGCACATACAGTAATCTAAAGTGACACTTTATTGCAATGCTACATTGTCAGAGGCACTGCACTTCAGTTGAGCCATTAAACTGAAGTTTAGTCTGCCTGCCCCACTCTGACCTTATGATAGGGAAGACAATTGGTGAAGCAGCTGAAAGGAGCTGGATTAAAGCCTTGACCTCAATATTTTTCTAATAATGAATAATCCTAGGAGCTTTTGTAGTAATCTACTCTTTTTCCAAATTTTTTTTGTCGAGCTGCTTTTCAAAGAGGCATGCCTCATGTGTGTCCCCTCTTTCTAAGAAACAGTATTTTGGTACAGAACAAAAGGAATTTATTTTCTTGGTTGACACAGATATCACTTAAGATAGAAAGCAACATAGCACAGTAGCACTATTAAGCTACTGAATAAAATTGGAACTTCAAAAAATGGAAAACCTTTGGGGAGCCAGGAAATGAGTCACTCGCTGTAGAATACCCAGGCTTTGAACTGCTCATATTTAGCCAACATATTTATGTAGCTTGTCCAGTTAAGTTTCTGGTTAATGGTGACTCCCAGTACGTTGAAGGTGGGTTGAAGGTGGATGATTTGTAGACGGCAATACCATAAAATGTTAAGAGAAGAATTTCTTCATGCAATCACTGTTCCTGTGGTGTACAGAAAACAGAATATCTAGCATGACCATTTGTAGCGATTTTCAAGTATGCCTGATCCCATGGATGCAATCTCCAAGCCATTGGAAGGCTGTGCGCTTGGCAGTGGTTAGTTGACCCATCACTTGCCACTTTCAGGTACATGCTTTTAAGTATGTGAACTGGAAGAATGTTAGCACCCTTATCAAAGTTTATCCACAGGCGTACATTGTGAATAGTGGCAAAGATTACTAAAGTGGTACAACAGTGTCAATATGTTCTGTCATATTGACTGTATGGATGCCTGCTCATGTGTATGTTTAAAAAAAATATTTTTATTCAAGCTTTTGCTATTTTAACATTTGAAATACACAACATACATAAACGCCCAAACCCCACCCCCCAAACACCCACTTTACCCCCCTCCCCCTTAGCAGTTGACAGTAACCAGCTTCATGAAATGTAGTACAAACAAACCCCATCTCTTGTGGAACTCCTCACTTGCCCACCTCAAAGAAAATTTCACCTTTTACAAATACAAAAACTACATTAGATCCCCCAGCCACACTGAGGCACAGGGTGGAGAAACTGACCTCCACCCCCAACAGGAACTGCCTGGGAGTGATCAATGAGGCAGAGGTTAAAACATCTACCCCCACTCTCGTCTGCAACTCTGGCAAGTCAGACACCCCAAATATTGCCCCCAGAGGACTGGGCTCTAAATCTACGTGAAAGATCGGCGACATGGTGCCAGCCTACGTAGGATGCTCTTTCAGAGGGTAAGTGCAGACTCGATGGACCGAATGACTTCTGTCTGCATCGTATGAATTCTATTACTTCTAACTTGAACCTAATCCAGACTCATAAAATTCAGTTTAGGGAGTCGAGCCCAATCCCGAGCCATCTACACTCGCAAGTAGCTAAAGTGGGTAATTGCCACCTTAAATGGCAACCCCCCCCCCCAAACCGACTCCTGCCCTTGGAGAAGACACCACAAAACACTCGCTTTTCCCCAAATTTAACTTTAAGCTGGAAAAGCCTCAAATCTCCTTAGTAGTCCTCTTATATCCTCCACTGAAGAGCCTAGGTTGGAGATATAAAACAACAAATCATCCGCACACAGGGACACCTATGCTCCTTCCCCTCCCCCGGCATTATCCCCCTCCATTTATCCAAACCCCTCAGTGCTATGGCCAAGGGCTCTATCGCCAGCGCAAACAGGAGGGGGGACATGGGGCATCCTTGCCTCATTCCCCTATGCAACGGAAAGTACCCTGAATTCATTTCATTCATACACCCTTTCACCTTCATTCCTCGTAACCCACGCCACAAGCCTGGGCGTAATCCCAAACCTCTCCAACATCGCAAACAAATAGCTCCACTCCACACCATCAACAGCCTTCTCTGCATCCAGTGCCACCACCACCTCCAACTCCCACCCTTCTGCTGGAGAAAGCACCACATTCAACAGACGCTGTGGGCGGGATTCTCCGCTATCCAGCAGGGCGGGCCATACCAGCGCCGAGGAGTGACGTGAACCATTCTGGCGTCGGGCCACCCGGAAGGTGCGGAATCCTCCGCACCTTCAGGGGCTAGGCCAGCGCTGGCGGGGTTGGCACCGTGCCAACCGGCGCCGAAGGGCCTCCTCTGGCCGGTGCGAGTTGGCGCATGCGCGGGAGCGCCAGCGTGTTCTGGCGTGATCCCAGCGCATGCGCAGGGGGGTTCTTATCCGCGCCGGCCATGGCAGAGGTTTACAGCAGCCGGCGCGGAGGGAAAGAGTGCCCCCGTGGCACAGGCTCGCCCGCGGATCGGTGCGCTCCGATCGCGGGCCAGGCCACCATGGGGGCCTCCCGGGGCCAGATTCCTCCGCACCCCACCCCCCGAGGACTTCACAGGCTGCCCGTAGAGCCAGGTCCCGCCAGTACGGACCTGGTTTGATTTACACCGGCGGGACTGGCCGGAAATGGGCAGCTGCTCGGCCCATCGCGGGGCAGAGAATCGGCGGAAGGGCCATTGCCAGCGGCCGCCGACCGGCACGGCGCGATTCCCGACTCCGCCAAAACCCCGACGCCGGAGAATTCAGCAGCCGGCGTCGGGGCGGGATTCCCGACACCCCCCAGTGACCCCCCACCCCTCCCCACTATTGTGTATGTTAATGGTCAGGACATCCTCAGCATCTAATATTGCAATGTGGCTGGTCAATTTTTGGATTTGTTGTTTGTGATATTTGGTATGTTCCCTTTGTTTATTGGTATGCCAATTTGTTGCCTGAACAAATTGAACTCCATAAGAAGATCAGTCATCTTCCAATTCAGGGATATACATTTTGTAGTCATTCTTTCAGTATTCGCGGGAGTTTCAGTGATTTCTGTGGCAGAATCAGGCTTGCATAGTTCTTCAAGGCTTTAAATTCTGTGGCTCCACTTGCTTGCAGTTCCTTGTATAGTCGCACCCTGTTGTTAGACTTCAGATTGATGGCATTTTTGCTGTTGCCTGCCCATGAATCCCTTGCGTGTGACACAGCCTGACGCTCAAATAAATTATTTAATGGCGATGGAAGTCTTTTTCAGCATTCTGCAACTGCTTGATGGATTATTTTGCCTGGTCCGGTTCCAAATATTCAATTGCCACGTCCCTGATATTGGGTGGCATGTCAGAGAAGTAGTTGCCCAGTTGTCCAGCACTGCACCTCAGGTGATGCATTATCTAGCTGTTGTTACTGCACAAGCTATTGCAGCAATTGGACTCAAAGTTAGCTCCCCTGATTTGCAGTTTTCTTTTTGACCATGACCCAACAGCTCTCTGTTGAAGCAAGGTGTGATGTCCCAAACATGCAGATCTGCTGTGTCCAGGACACTTAGGCTGTTACAGAATCACTCACACAGACACTTCCACACTGCTGTAAGTACTGCAGATGTACTTGTGCGGGCTTCAAACCTCCACATGCTAGAATTCAGTTACATGTGGAGGAGTTCAGTCTTGCAGGTTCTGCAAAATCTTCAGATCAAATCTTCAAGCACTGCTAGCTTCCGCCATTTCAATTTTTGACCTTACACAAGTGCACCAACCACACAGAGAATCGTAAATCCAATAGGGTGGGTTCTTTTATTTGAAGGGGAGAAACTACATGCAATATTATCTGGGAGGTTAGTTAACACATGCTCTTCTATTCTGTCTGATGAATACATGAGTATATACACCACATCCTGCCTGGTGATGGACAGCAGCTTTAGATATGCCCCTTAATGGTATAACAGAACACTACCTCCACACCTTACTATGGCAGACTGACAATCCAAACTTGGAATTTCTTTAAATTCTAAAGAAACTGAGCAATTTTAAGTTTAAAATCAAAGAATAGGTATGCACTGAGACAGCCTTGAGTAGGGTGATCTCAGTCCTTCATGCAAAATGCTTCAACTCCAGTTGATTCTTAACTGTGGTATTTCATAGAATTTATAGTGTAGAAGGAGGCCATTCGGCCCATCGAGTCTGCACCAGCTCTTGGAAAGAGCACCCTACCCAAGGTCAACACCTCCATCCTATCCCCATAACCCAGCAACCCCACCCAACACGAAGGGCAATTTTGGACACTAAGGGTAATTTATCATGGCCAATCCACCTAACCTGCACATCTTTGGACTGTGGGAGGAAACCGGAGCACCCGGAGGAAACCCACGCACACACGGGGAGGATGTGCAGACTCCGCACAGACATTGACCCAAGCCGGAATCGAACCTGGGACCCTGGAGCTGTGAAGCAATTGTGCTATCCACAATGCTACCGTGCTGCCCCAATTTGGGCCACTGTGTCTGATGAGTAAGAATAAATAACTATGTGAAGATGCCTTGGTGATTCTCCTTCGTGGCCAGCCTCGTACCTGTCCCCCATCCCCTACCCACCAAATTCGGAAACCTATGCTCTAGACAATTTCATTTTGAAGGTGGATTCGATCAAATTCAAATCGTGAAGTCAGCAACAACATCTGTATTTTCTGCTAGGTAATTATAGGGGAGGGGTGAATTGTCACTTTAATAGCTGTCCACTAATTTATATCACAGAAGAGTTAACAAAAAATGTGTGTTCAAATGTGGAGTTGAAACACAAGACTTGGAAATACCCACATGAGCTATTAAAGACAAATGAAAAATGTACAGAGAAGTGGAGAGCAAGCAATTCCCATGATAGAGGCAAATCGCACAGCAGTGTATAAATGATGCATTAATTTCCACAAATCCCCAAAAGCCTTACGAAAAATAAAGTAAATAATCAGAAACACACGAGAAAGTGTAATTTAATTCCATTGGAAGCACATATGGACAGTATTATGAGGCAACTTATCAAAGTTTCTTCACCTCAAAATGCCCAAGGAGTTACTGAGAGGATTTTACTCTTGTAAAATACAACCCCGTGAGATGTCAGAATATATTTTTTTACATTTGTTTACAGAAAAATTTACCAGATCTTGTATTTACAGGAACATAATTATGCTTCACCAGTTGTTTTCCCACATCCTGTAATTTAGTCTGGCATTGAGTTGATATTTTTTCCACTTAACAAAAATTGTTTAAATTGTTCCAATCTTTCCATTGGATGACATACTATGGAATTATCCCCAATGCTAATTATTCAATTGGGTGTATTAAAATGATTTTATGCCATAAACTCTCATGAACTAGATTTGCTAATGCGGCTGCATTGTGTTGCTTCTGGCACCGTATCTTATTTAAAGCCAATTCTGACCTCCTAGAGTCCTCGTGCTGTGAATGTTATCTCTGGGGCCAGTTGCATTTTAATGTTCCTGTTTGAGGCTATCCTAATGATTTAACACAGAATACACACATTTTTCTTGTTTGCCATTGGCCTACAAGTTTGAGCCATGGTCTGCTGAAGAGCCACACTAACATAAGTGCAATGCCTGTACTGTGCCCGTTTGTACATCAAATCTTCGTCCATCAATAGTGACGGTCCAGTACATCCATCAATGAAGTTTGGTCAGCTTTTGCAATGTTTGAAAATTATACTGCTCAGTGCAAATGTTCTCAGTATAGATGTTCTTGCTTCAGATAAGAGTATTTCTTTCCTTGCACATCACTCATCAGCTCAAAACACATTAGCGACAGCTTGGACCTGTATTTTCATCACACCATTATTGGAGGAGGAAAATCCCAAGGCGCTTCAATGAGGATGAGGAATCAATGGGGCCTGTGAGATATTAGGAAGGATGACCAAATATTTGTTGAAGAAATTAGATTTAAGGAGCAGAGAGAGGCTGCAAGGAAGAGGGGATTAGGCAAGGAATTCCAAAAGAGCCATACGGACTCGAAATGTTAACTCTGTTCTTCTCCCCACAGATGCAGCGAGACCTGCTGAGTCTTTCCAGAATTTTCTGTTTTTATTTCAGATTTCCATCATCTGCAGTATTTTGCTTTTATTGAGTTCTAAAATTGTTGGGCTGAGATTCATCCCCCATTAGTGAGGCAAAGGAGGTAGGGTGCACAAGAGACCAGAATAAGAGGAATAGAGAGCTTAGGTGTTTGTATTCAACATTGATCATGGCACATGAATCCTAAATTCTAGCAATAAAGCTCTGTAGTAAAGTAGTTATCTATTCAAGCCACTTGCAACTGCCGTAAGTAATTAATACATTGTTGAAGACTATTGTTTGGATTTGGTTCGGAAGTTGTGGTTTTGTCTTAAGTATCTGCTACTGTGCTCCACCAGTAGAAGTAAAGCTGACTGTACTTTTGAAAAAAATGTTTAAAATGTCTTTCTTCTTTTACTAAACCCACTCTCCATTTATCTATATTTTCTTTCTCTTCCAAATCTTTGCAGGAACACTGAGCATTGAAACCAGCCTCAGCTTCTACTCAGAATGGTCTCTTCCCACTGATAATTGTGTTCACTCCCTGGCCAGCCCTGTTGTACTGGGTGCTATTCTGTTGAGAAAATCACATCTGTTCGTCAATTTAAAGTATCAGCAACAAGGTTTCAGCACATACTCCCACCTGCTGGTTGAATAATGACTGTACAAGCAGTGGCAGCAATACTCAGGCCATCAGCTTACACTTGTTAGATCTGGGGCTGGATTCTCCGATTCTGAGGCTATGTCCCCATGCCTGCGTAAGAACGGTGGTGTTTGATGACAGAACAAATGGCGTGAAACGGCCAACGATCCTCCATTTGGCCGGGGGCTAGCATGTCGACAGCATAGAACACCTGGCTCTAGATATGGCCCGGAGAATTGCCGGGGCCGTGGCCGCGCATGCTCATGGTGGCGGCTTGCAGCGGCCGTGCTGTGCAACATGGCAGTGGCCACTCGCAGACCAAGCCCGTGAAATAATCCCACCCAGCGGCCGACTCGCACACCCCGGACCAATAAAGTCCCCCCTGCCCACGTATCGGCCCTCCCCCAACTGTGGCGGCGCTGGACTAAGTCCGCAGCCGCCACGCCGAGTATCCGAAGGATGAGACCACACACGACCGACGTCCGGTTGGGGTCGGAGCATCGGGGGGGCGTTGATATGCGCTTTGCTGGGGGCGGAGCATTACGACCACCAGGGTGGTCAGGGTAAGTGCAGGGTGGTCTCTGCCCCCCCTGGAACTCAGGCACCTTTGCACTGCCAAGCCAGCAGGAGCACCGCTTGGGTGCCAGAGTGGCAGTGCAAGGGTGCCCGAGTGCCAGGATGGCACTGCAAAGGACCAGGGAGCGAGGGGGCCTTACCAATGAAATGAGGGTCGAGGGGGGTTGAAGGGTGGGAGAGTGCAGGGCAGGAAAGTAGGGACCTCTGGGAAGAATGGGGGGGGGGGGTGTTCATCCTGCACTGTAGGGATTCTATGAATCTGCCTAGCAACAGCAGTAAAACAAAGTGAACAAAAAAATAATAGGGGGGGGCGGGATTCTCCGCTGGAGGGAGTCTCCGTTTTTCCGGCGCCCGGGGGTTTCCTTACGGCGTGGGGCTACCCCACAATGGGAAACCCCATTGCCCGGCCGGCATAACGGAGAATCCCGCCAGCGGGCCGAGGCTGAAAGGTGCGCGGCGGGGCGGAGATCCCAGCCCAGGATGTGAGATGTCCAGCAATAAGTTAGAAATCTGCCCAGAGATAGCAGCATACACTATTCAAAAGGCTCCATTGATATGCGTATCTCCCAATAACGAGATTAGAAAGCCATTTAGATAATAATTACGTGTGAATAGCTTATGAAGAGAAACAGCTTATAGCATTTGGGAACACCGATGAGGGAAACATATCATGGAATCATAGAATCTCTACAGTGAGCAGGAGGCCATTCGGCTCATTGAGTGTGCACTGACCCTGTCAATGAGCAACCTACCTAGGTTCAGTCCCTTGCCCTATCCCTGTACCCCCGCCCTCCCTGTAACTCCGCCTAATCTTTGGACACTAAGGGGCAATTTAGCATGACCATTCCACCTAACCTGCACATCTTTGGACTGTGTGAGGAAACCGGAGCACACAGAGGAAGCCAACGCAGACATGGGGAGAACATACAAACTCCACACAGATAGTCACCCAAGGTCGGAATTGAACCCGTGTCCAAGCGCTGAGAGGCAACAGTGCTAACCAGTGTGCCACTGTACCACCTATATGTTAATGAATAGTCAAGGAAGTTGATAGTTGCCGACAGCCAAATACACAGAAGGAAGAATCAAATATGAACAAAAGTATAATTGACCAAACCCTGAGAAGCCAGAGAGGCAGTTAACATTTAGCAGTGTCAAAAGGCAGACAAGCCAGCCACAAAGCCTGAAAGCTAGTTTTCCAGCTAGAAGCATAGAGGTCAGGTTTACATGAAACAAGCCTCTAAGTCTTAGAGCCAAGGCAGTGCAGAACATCTTTGTAATGGCAGTTTTAAGTACATGGCAGGAAAATACTTTGCCCAGACTTGAGCATCATCCCTGTATTGTGCAGTAACGATAAGCTAATTATTTAATTTGGATGTTGTTTGGGCAAACTGGGAAATCTTATGGAGTTCTGGGTATTGTGGATATATTTTCGAACAAGGGGTATGTTCTATTTAAACTGTGTGTCTTTTTAGTAATTCATATATCTTAATTGCATGAGCGTAGCGTAGTCCCGTTCAAGTGTATTTGTATTTCCTTACTTAATGTTACATGACAACTGGGTTATTTATAATAATCTTTATTAGTGTCACAAGTAAGCTTGCATTAACACTGCAATGAAGTTACTGTGAAAATCCCCTAGTCGTCACACTACAGTGACTGTTCGGGTACACTGAGGGAGAATTCAGAATGTCCAATTCACTTAACAAGCACGTCTTTCGGGATTTGTGAGAGGAAACCCACGCAGACACGGGGAGAACATGCAGACTCCACACAGACAGTGACCCAAGCCGGGAATCGAACCCGGGTCCCTGGCACTTTGAAGCAACAGTGCTAACCACTGTACTACCGTGCCACCTATTCTCCTTGGGGTTTCACTTGTTTTAACCAAAACAAAACTATACACCTCCACCAACTGGTGTTCAAAGTTGGGATACCCTCGCAGATAACATCAGCGTGCTTCAGGACATTAATCAGCGACATTAATTAGTTCTTGGGGAGATGGGTGATGGAAAGTTGGTGTGGTCGCAGGAGGTGGAATAAGGGATTGTCTGTGGATAAAAAGGTTCAAGAATGCATGCCTGTTATCAAACTTCAGAACTAAGACTGACTCAGAAATTTATCATGTAAATTTAAATGTTCATGCCCTCCACCACCAACTCACAGTGGCAGCAGTGTGTACCAACTACAAGATGCACTGCAGCATCTCACCAAGGCACCTTTGACAGCACCTTCCAAATCTGTGACCACTACCACCCAGAAGAACAAGGACAGTAAAAGCGGGTCCTAAATGACCCTCTTATGGACTGACTTCATTAACACTACACCCTGTATGCCTCATCCGATGCCAGTGCTTATGTAGTTACACTGTATATGTTGTGTTGCCTATTATGTACTTTCTTTTATTCACTTTTCTTCTCATGTACTTAATGATCTGTTGAGCTGCTCGCAGAAAAATACTTTTCACTGTACCTCGGTACACGTGACAATAAACAAATCCAATCCAATCCAGCAGATGCGTGGGAACACCACCACCAAGTTCCCTTCCAAGCTGACTTGGAATATATCACTGTTCCTCCAGCATCACTGGGTCAAAATCCTGGGACTCGTTATCCTAACAGCACTCTGGAATTACCCACACCAGATGGACTGCAGTGTTCAAGAAGACAACTCATCACCATCTTCTCAAGGGCAATTGGGGATGAGCAATGAATTCTGGCTTAGCCAGTGACACCCACATCCCGTGAACAAATAATAAAAAATGACAAGGATATTGTTGTCGGTTAACCAGTCTGTCTGGCTAATATAGAATGGGCAGGCATGTCATCAGGGGGCTGATATTAAACCCATACTGCATCACGTGACTCCTCTGTGAGCAAATGCTCAGCTGGGTAGGATGATCCTAGCTGGATCTGCAATGGAAAGCTTATTAATGCTTTGTGCTGTTACACTGCATTGCTTTAGTAGATTGCACTCCAGCACTTGCTGAGGTTTTGGTTTTACCACCCTGTATCTAAGCTGACTCGCCTTAAGTGAGTGAGGACGTGCACTCTGAAATTGGGGAAAGAGAACCCTATGCCGGTTCAAATTCTCTGGAGTTTGACTTTGGGCATTCCTGAACATGATTATGTTTGTGTGTGTGGGGACACCCTGGCATTTCATTCATGGAAACATCCCTCTTTCTCTGTTTTGTGGTTTCCCAGTACAAGCAGTAACTCAGTAAATGGATGATCTTGAATGCAAACACACATCATACCACTGTGCAGTGTCACCTTGCACCCCTCCGTCTGATCACATCTAAATAAAACTAATTGTAAAATACCCTTTTTGAATAAGTCAGCTGTTTAATTCTTGATGTTCAGAGAGGTTACCAATTCTGAAGGATACATCTATACGTGTTAAGTTGTTATTTCTCTTTTACCCGCTCCCACAGTGAGGTTTTTTCCTGGAACAGGTCACTAGCCTGTCACCAGAGGCTTATAGCTTGAGGGGTGTCACTCCACATCAAGCATAGCTGACCAGGAATGACTTCCAGACAGCCTGCCATTGGTGTGTTGGAAGGATTTTGCAGATTGACACTCAGCTTGTTCACATCATGAATGCACCATCCTTGGCCATCACATGCTGGGATGGAACTCGAACTCAGGGCTTCTGGTTCAGAGGCAGGGATGCTACCAATTTGCCGCAGGACCTTAATATACAATTGAAGTACCCCTCTGTAAATGAGCTGTCCCTTTCACTGCATTATGCACTGCGTGCCCCTCTGTAAATGAGCTGTCCTTACACTGCATTATGCACTCCCTAAGACATTCTGGCACTCTTTTAAATATAAATCAATGAGCAGTTCCTTGACGTAAGAAGTAATCTGTGTGAATACTGTGGTGCAGTATGCCGGAGTTAGTGAGCCTATCTTCAGTTTATTTCCTCTAACACAAACATGATGCTCCTTAAAATCAACTTTTTAAGTCCAACTTTTGATCATCGGTCCTAATATCTCTTCAAGTGGCTTGGTATTAAATTTTGTTTGGTAGGGTGGCACAGTGGCACAATGGTTGCACTGCTGCCCCACGGTACCGAGGACCCGAGTTCGATCCCGGCCCCAGGTCACTGTCTGTGTGGAGTTTGCACATTCTCCCCATGTCTGCATGGATCTCACCTCCACAACCCAGATATGCAGGGTAGTTGGATTGGCCATACTAAATTGCCCCTGAATTGGAAACATTTTTTGATAGTCACTCTTGTGAATCAACTTGTGGGGCTATATGAATGCAAGTTGTTGTTGCTGAAGGTCAGACAGGACTGACGCTGGAATGCCTTTGGATATTTCTCTGCATTGTTGTTGAAGTTCATCAGTTATCATGTAAGCTTTATCCACAGATTTTCTATGGCAATGTGGTATTTTATTGATCATGTAGAATTAAAAGTTATGAAAGTGATATTAAAGAAGTACAATTAGTTCCCATGGGCTGCAGTCGATTGAAGGTATCTCTTTTCGCGATTCACACTTTTCCAGTTTTGCAACAATTCCAATTGTTTATTGTGAGTGATGGTATTTGTCATAATATACACCAGTATATCATGGTGCAGATACACACACACTGATGGACACACAGCAAGACCAATCAACACACACAACACCGCAGCCAATCACCAGTTAGAGCACACTCACTATAAAGACAGGAGGCATCAGAGTTCCCGCTCATTCGGGATGCAGCCTCTCAGAAGGACAGAGCTTACACCTTACAGCACAGATCTTCACCATGTGCTGAGTGCATAGACTGGTTCGGACAGGCATAGGTCTTTAGTTTAATCTAACATCGTGTTAACCCACGGTGAAAGCATGTTCAACAGTTTCTAACTTAATAAAATAGTGTTGCACTATTTTAAGTGTTGGTGGCCTGTATGTGTTCCACGGATCCAGAGCACCCAACACATCATGATACCAGGAGTTGAGGGATATTAGAACTTCTTAGATCTACCTGCAAGTGATCTGCCTTCCACCAGCATACAGTCACCCTGCAAAATGGACAGCGTCCGCCCGCCGCCGCCACTCCGCATCACCGGTAACCTGGGGGCCAACTGGAAGATATTCAAACAACGCTTCCAGCTCTACCTTGAAGCCACAGACCGGGAAGCTGCCTCAGACACCAGGAAGATTGGTCTCTTCCTATCCACGGCCGGGGAACATGCCATCCACATTTTCAATTCTCTCACCTTTGCTGATGATGAAGATAAATCAAAATTCAAGATGGTCCTCCTCAAGTTTGCCACTCACTGCAACATAGAGGTGAATGAAAGTTTCGAGCACTATGTATTCCAACAGCGTTTGCAGTGTAATAATGAACCTTTCCAGTCCTTTCTCACCCACCTCCGCATCCTTGTGCAGTCCTGTAATTACGGACCCACCTCCGACTCCATGATACGCAACCAGATAATTTTCGGTGTTAAGTCAGACCCCCTACGCCAGCAGCTCCTCAAGGTGAAGCAGCTCACCCTAGCGATTGCCATTGAGACCTGCGTGCTACATAAACACGCCACTAGTCGGTATTCCCACATCCAAGCGGCTGAAACGGTGCGGCAAAGTCCCCACGAGGCAGACCGGGTCCAAGCAATCGAGCGGCTCCAGGGCCTCAGCCTGGATGAGGGCGGCCATTTTGCGTACTCCCGCTATTGTGCGCACTGAACGAGGGGACGGCAATGGCAACGAACGTACTGCGCAGGCGCGCACCACGTACGGCTGCACCGCACATGCGCGGTGGCGCAGCAAACGTACTGACGCTACAACGTGCAGCAACTGTGGCTCCGCCCACTTAAAGCGGCAATACCCTGCCAAATCCCGACAATGCCTGAGATGTGGCAAACTTGGCCACTATGCTGCTTTATGCAGATCAGCTCGGCCTGCCAATTCGTATCGCTCCAGCCAGCCCCGCAGGAATGTCCGGGTCTTTCAACCCACGGTCACTGAGTCCGATGCGGACCTACTACCCGATATTGACACCGAGGACCCGAAGGCACCTTTTCGAATCGGTATCATTACAAAAAACAGGGTGTCCCCGAAGCAAAGAATCCAGCCTCTGTCGGTTTACAGCATCGATCCGGACGATGAGTGGTGTGCCACCCTTACGGTCAACCGATCCCAAATACGATTCCGCCTGGACACTGGTGCCTCCGCCAATCTCATTGCGCGGTCTGACCTCCAAAGCCTTCGTGTCAAACCAGCCATCCTCCCATCAGCCTGCCAGCTATTAGATTATAATGGCAATGCCATTGCTGCCAGCGGCTCGTGTCAACTTGAAGTGACGCACAGGTCACGCAAAGCCATCCTTCCCTTTGAAATCGTGGGCTCCTCGAAAGTCTCCCTGATTGGTGCGCAGGCATGCAAGCTGTTGAACCTAGTTCAGAGAGTTCACTCTCTCTCTCCTGCTGACACGTCTGCCTTTCAGGACACCGACTTCAGGGTGCAGCTCGATGCCATTATCAACCAGTACCACGATGTCTTCGAGGGCATGGGCACGCTCCCGTACACCTACAAGATTTTATTGAAACCGAATGCCACGTCTGTGGTGCACGCACCTCGCAGAGTCCCAGCACCCCTTAAGGACAGCCTCAAGCAGCAGCTGCAGGACCTCCAGAACCAAGGAGTGATTTCCAAAGTCACGGAACCGACCGACTGGGTCAGTTCCATGGTATGTGTAAAAAAGACTTCCGGCGAATTGAGAATTTGCATTGATCCCAAGGATCTAAATCGCAATATCATGAGGGAGCAAAATCCAATTCCCAAGTGCGAAGAGCTCACATGTGAGATGGCTCGCGCCAAGTTCTTCACCAAACTCGACGCCTCAAAAGGATTCTGGCAAATCCAGCTCGATATATCCTGCAGGAAACTGCACATTTAATACCCACTTTGGCAGATATTGTTACAACAGGATGCCGTTCGGGATCATATCTGCATCAGAATTATGGAGCAAATGATGGAAGGCATTGAAGGTGTTCGCGTCTATGTCGATGACATAATCATTTGGTCCACCACCCCGCAGGAGCATGTTAGTCGTATTCAGACGTATACATGAGCATGGCCTCCGCCTCAACAGGGCCAAATGCTCTTTTGGTCAGACGGAACTCAAGTTCCTTGGGGACCACATCTCCCAATTGGGTGTGCAGCCGGATGCAGACAAGGTAGCTGCCATCACAGCTATGAAAACACCAGAGGACAAGAAGGCGGTCCTCCGATTTCTGGGCATGGTCAATTTTTTAGGGAAGTTTATTCCTAACCTCGTCTCTCATACCACGGCTCTCAGGAACCTGGTCAGGAAGACGACAGACTTCCAATGGCTCCCTGCCCACGAGCGCGAATGGAGAGAACTCAAAACAAAACTGACCATGGCCCCGGTCGTAGCTTTCTTTGATTCAGCAAAGGAGACCAAAATTTTGACCGATGCCAGTCAATCCGGCATTGGGGCAGTGCTCCTTCAACGTGATGAGGCCTCATCATGGGTCCCCGTTGCATATGCGTCACGTGCTATGACCCCACGGAGCAGCGCTACACGCAGATAGGAAAGGAATGCCTGGGCCTTCTGACCGGTGTGGTTAAGTTTCACGATTATGTCTACGGCCTTCCTCAATTCACCGTCGAAACCGACCATCGCCCGCTGGTCAATATAATACAGAAAGACTTGAACGACATGACGCCTCGCCTCCAGCGTATTCTTCTCAAGCTCCGGCGATATGACTTCCAGCTGGTATACACCCCAGGCAAAGACCTCATCATTGCGGACGCTCTCTCCAGGACAGTCAACACTCCATGTGACCCAGCGGGATTTGTCTGCCAGGTTGACGCCCATGTGGCATTCGAAGCCTCCAATCTACCTGCCACGGATGAACGCCTCGTCCAAATTCGCCGCGAGATCGTGGCTGACCCCTTGCTACAGCGTGTCATGCGCCACCTAACGGACGGGTGGATCAAGGGCCAATGCCCTCAGTTCGATAATGTCAGAGATGATCTGGCGGTAGTAGACGGGGTTCTTCTAAAACTGGACCGCATTGTCATCCCGCATAGCATGCGCCAACTTGTCCTGGAACAACTACATGAGAGCCACCTTGGCGTGGAAAAGTGCCGCCGATGGGCCCGAGAGGCAGTGTACTGGCCTGGCATTAATGAGGACATAGCCAACACAGTGCTCAACTGCCCCACTTGTCACCTCTTCCAGCCGGCCCAACCACGTGAGACCCTGCAGCCCCATGAGTTGGTCATGTCACCATGGACTAAGGTGGGCATCGACCTGTTCCACCCGCTGGGTAGAGACTATGTCCTGATCGTGGACTACTTTTCGAATTACCCAGAGGTGATATGGTTGCACGACATCACCTCGTCTGCAGTCATTCGTGCATGTAAAGAAACATTTGCTCGACATGGCATCTGGCTCATGGTTATGTCGGACAATGGCCCCTGCTTTGCCAGCCAGGAATGGTCCAACTTTGCCAGGCGGTACAATTTTGCCCATGTGATATTCAGTCCCCTGTACCCCCAATCCAACGGCAAAGCGGAGAAGGGAGTACATATAGTCAAATGGCTCCTATGCAAGGCTGCCGATGCTAGGTCTGATTTCTACCTTGCCTTGCTGGCCTATCGCTCCGCCCCGCTGTCCACTGGCCTGTCGCCAGCCCAGTTACTCATGGCTCGTACCCCGAGGACGACGGTGCCGTCCATCCATCCTAGTGCTGGGAAATGTGCCCTAATAATGCCTCTGAAGGGGAAGGAGTGGGCTGCAACAAAAAAACTCTTGAACTTCATTTAACCATTTATTTACCTTTGGATGCTACACGGCTTAGTGAAAAACAATACTGTTCCTATGTGGAACACATACAGGCCACCAACACTTAAAATAGTGCAACACTATTTTATTAAGTTAGAAACTGTTGAACATACTTTCACTGTGCGATAACATGATGTTAGATTAAACTAAAGATCTATGCCAGTCCGAACCAGTCTATGCACTCAGCACATGGTGAGGATTTGTGCTGTAAGCTGTAAGCTCTCCTTGTAGGAGGCTGCATCCCGAATGAGCAGGAACTCTGAGGCCCCCTGTCTTTATAGTGAGTGTGCTCTAACTGGTGATTGGCTGCGGCGTTGTGTGTTGATTGGTCTTGCTGTGTGTCCATCAGTGTGTGTGTATCTGCACCATGATATACTGGTGTATATTATGACATCCCCTCTTTTATAAAAGAATGTATGTGTGTGGCAATAAATGATGTATGGTGAGAATGGTCCTAACTATGTGTGGCGTGCGAAGACATATTTACAGGACTACGTACATGAGAACTAAGCTATTTACATGGTAAGGTGCCTGGTGCAGAGAAGCAGTATGCAACAAGAATAACGAGATCAACACTATATACAAACCAGGGAAACGATCAAACAAAGCAACAAAACAATTCAGAGAGTCTATAAGTCCGCAAAGTTCAAAAATCAGGTCTCTGAGGTGGACGACGAATTCTGGTTGACTGCCTCAAGGGTCGGTCGAGAGCCTCCGGTTCAGGAGTGGGCTGGACTGTGTCAGAGTCAGGGGGATGCAGAGTGACAGGGAGCTCTGCATAGTCCGTGGCAGGGTCAGCAGGAGGGCGAGGCGACAGTGGAGGATCACATGGCGAGCGTGGTACGAGACGAAGGGCGCGTCGATTGCAACGCAGAATAGAGCCATCCGGTAGACGAACCAGGAACGAGCGGGGGGCCACCTGCCGAAGGACAACAGCGGTTGCAGACCAGCCCCCATCCGGAAGATGGATGCGGACGTTGTCATCTGGAGCGAGAGCAGAGAGATCAGCTGCACGGGAGTCATGAGCCGCCTTGTGCTGTGCACGAGACATCTGCATCCGACTAAGGACCGGAACGTGGTCGAGGTCTGGGACGTGTTTCTGCATGGAACGATAATGTAGTCTTTGGGTGTTATGGAATGTTGGTACATCAAGCAGAGTTTTAGATATAGCTGCTAATACCAATATTATTGCCAAAAAATACGCTAAAGTACACATTGCCTGTCTATTTAACTATCATTCTTCAGTGACAACTGAAAATGAATTTTGAGAATTAGGGTGTTTGTTATTTTCGACAGAAGTATCATTCCTGAACAAAATAGCAGTGAGTTGAGCTTTCTGTTTTTCCCAAGAATCCGTAGAATCCCTATAGTGCAGAAGGAGGCCATTCAGCCCATCAAGTCTGCACCCACCCTCTGAAAGAGCACCCCGCCCAGGCCCACTTCCCCCACACTATCTTTGTAACCCCTCCTAACCTGCACATCTTTGGACTGTGGAAGAAAACCAGAGCACCCGGAGGAAACCCACACGGACACAGGGAGCATGTGCAAACTCCACACAGGCTGTCAACCAAGGCCAGTATTGAACTCAGTTCCCTGGAGCTGTGAGGCAGCAGTGCTAACAATTGTGCCACTGTGCCGCCCTACATGCTGTAGCTCAGTCAGGTGCTTCAAGCTACAGATTTTTATATTTGGTTTGCTCGGCTGCAGTGAGTCAGAAAGGAGATCCTGAAGTCCTCAGATTTCTGTTGCACCAACGGAAATGTCCTCTTGCAATGAAAGTATGATTTACTTTTGAGCAGTTGGCCCTCTTATGAGATCAGGGCAGAGACTTGAAATCCTACGGCAAGTCACTCACCACCTGACTCCCAAAGCCTGCCCACCATTTACAAGGCACAAGTCAGGAGGCACTTGTCTGGATGAGTGCAGCTCCGACACTCAAGAAGCCTGACATGCATAGGATTGTCAATGGTCAGTCAGATGTGACACATATGTGATATCTCTACTGTGCACATGGTTGATCTGCAGACGTGCAGCGCGAAGAACTGGGTTATGATTTTGGTCATAGGAGTACAAAGGAGAGGTTTTTTTTCTGACAATAGTTCTGAGTTGGAAGGGGATTAGTATTTTCCACTGAGGCATTTAATTGGTTCAGAAGCGCATTGTATCTTAGGTGCGTCGCACAGGAGAAAAGTATTTGGAGTTTAGGCTAAAACTCTTTGAATCCTTCTCTCATTTCTAATCAAGTTTGTCAAAGAGGGTGCTATGTTCCGTATGTCTCCGACACTGGGCTCGGTGTCAGTGTGAATGGGTTCCAGGCAGCAGAGATCAGCCCATCAAAAGCTTAAACATCCCAGGTGATTCCAGTGTACGCGTGCCCCTCAGAAATTCCCCAGGTTCCTGACACACATCTCGCAACCTGAATTTCAATTTTGATGATATGGATAGCTGAGGCATTTAATCAAACTGAATGTACTGCACCAAGGTCTGGTAGAATATGAAGGTCTTGACCAAAGTCATGCTTTACATGGTTCAATCTAATCTTTTTCATCATGGTAAGGTACCAACAAGTAGTCAGACTCTTTCTGACAGTCTGAATTACTCCTATGGAGCTCCTACTAGCAAGTGAAGGAGATTTAGAAGCACATTCTTTCCTATGTTCTGAGCTGACGTTTGCACATAGCATTATGAGTCTTCAAGGAGGGAGAAGGAAGAGATTGTTTAAAAGAGAAAATGCAAATGCAGTAATGTTCAGATTTTTTGCAAATGCTTACAGCAGAAGCAAGAATTGCCTGCTACTTCCTGTACTAACTCTTCATGGGTGTATTATACACTAATAATCTCCATCGCCTTAAAGTTTGAGGTTATGGATAGCATCAGCTGCACAAGACAGTGCTGGCAGCTATAATTTGCTTCATTGACTCTGGTAATGACTTCACGTTGCAGGCTCCAGCTGGTGTAAATGGGCCTTTAATTGAATATCAGTTGGGTTTGACTGCAGTCCCCTCCTGCATTCACTGGAGATGACTGATTGCAGTGTGTCAGTTTGATTTGTAAGCTTCAGACAGTTTGTTTTTATCGCAATGATACGTGGAGTTGTGGACTCCTGTGCCAAGTTAGGCTTCAAAATCACTGGAACTGAGCGAAACAGTCCTGTGATTTGTTAGTCAATTCCTTAGGAGCAGAATTTAAATCCTGCCCTGAATTCTATCAAGTTGTACCATTATGAGGTTCGGGATTGACACATCGACAGATGAGAAACCATTGACTAAATTTAATTCAGTTTATCACACCAGATAATTTAAGACATCCTCCTGCCTCTTTGTCACGGCAGGAGGAGAGCTGGGGCTGATTTAATGCTGCTAGCTAAGTTTTCTTTAAAATCACCACATACCATTCCACTTCTGTCCGGTGCCTTTCAGAATTTAAGTGATGTTGCAGTGAAATTTGACATATTTTAAGGTGGATGTGACTGTATCAGTAGAAAGGAAGAAGCAGCTGGATTGAGCACGTACAGCTGTTCGAAAATCTGAAATATAACTTTCATTTTATTTTGCTTGCCTTCACTAACCTTAACAAAGATCTGTACAAATCATGAGTAGGAAAATCAATTTCTTGCTGAACTCAGTAAAAGCGATAATCTACCATACATAGAGGGACTAACAGGCTGTGAGAATTGTTTCATGGGGCACAGCCCAAAAGCATTTACATTCCATTTCCATTCAGGCTGGAAGTACCCTGATTCCTGGGGAGTCTTTGAAAAAAACATACTTGAGATTGTTCTTGCCTCGAGTGGCAGTGGTGATGTGCTTTTTAATGTGCTGTTGACACCGGAGCTCCGACGGGTAACAGGCTGTAATACAAAGAGAACATAAGGGGCTGGGTTAGCTAAGGTGCTGGTTTAGCTCAGTGGGCTAGACAGCTGGTTGGTGATGCAGAACAAGGCCAGCAGTGTGGGTTCAATTCCCGTACCAGCTGAGAATTCTGAATTCTCCCTCCGTGCACCCGAACAGGCGGCAGAATGTGGTGACTAGGGACTTTTCACAGTAACTTCATTGCAGTGTTAATGTAAGCCTACTTGTGACAATAAAGATTATTTATTTTAAGTTAACATTAGAGTGTGATGGAATAGAGTGTAGTCAGTGGAATAGAGTGTGTAAACATTTGCTTAGTGAATAAAGTCGCTAAAGCATAATAGCAATGGACTCTGACCCATTATTGGGAATACACAAGTTTAAATTTCATTTCTTAATCATTTTCGTCATTAATCATCATTATTCAGTCAACTGTATTCATTTCCCTCACTCTTCTTGCCTCCAGGGTTTCTCTGCTTCCTCCCTCGAGCACCATCTGTTTCCCTCCTCCTTATTCTCAGGGTCATACTGCCACTGAAAATAATTGAAGTTGAAATTTCATTCAGCAGACGCCTAAGCATGCATGCGCTAGTTATATTGGTGCTTCTCAAATGCTTTGAGGCTGGACCTAACCAAGAAATTCTCAAAGTCAACTGTACCCCTCCAGCGATGGAGGTTTGTACTGCTAAAACACAAGTCTCTCTCTTGGCATCTATTTCACTCTCCACCACTACCTGTTCTTCCTTTCTTACTTTTCTTCAATTCTGCTTTGCTCATTCTTCTGCCTCTTGGTTTCTCTGGCCTTGTGTGCATTCACCATCTATTGCCCTATTTGGGTTTATAATTAAAAAATAGAAAAGCATAAACTATTGTTGAAGGTTATGGAATCAACGGTAAAGGTACCATTGAAGTCCTGCTTCCAGGAACCATAGGTGTTTATTGCAAAGAAGAGAGCCAATTTGATCCATTGGTCTCGATATTTACTGAGCTGCAAGTTTGAACTACAGGTGAAGGGTTATGGATGGAAAATCCAGAAGGAAGGGTTTCTGAATGTCCTACAGATTTTAACTGTACAAGGACTTTTGAATTTTTCCTCCACGTTTCTCCCGGGATTCACAGCCTTCCTGCAAATTCGGCAGGAAATCCCGCTGCAGGAAGAAGTAGCAGAGAGGCACTTAGCAAGAGATGTGGATGTGGCAAGATAGTGGTCAGGATGGTTAGAGAGTGATCATGGGGGAAAGAATGTGGTCAGCGGGGATAGAGTGTGGTCATGGGAATAGAGTGTGGTCAGCGGGAATAGACTGTGGTCAGGGGGGGATAGAGTGTGGTCAGCGGGAATAGAGTGTGGTCAGGGGGGATAGAGTGTGGTCGGGGGGGATAGAGTGTGGTCAGGGGGGGATAGAGTGTGGTCAGGGGGGCTAGAGTGTGGTCAGGGGGGCTAGAGTGTGGTCAGGGGGGGATAGAGTGTGGTCATGGGGATAGAGTGTGGTCAGCGGGAATAGAGTGTGGTCAGGGGGGGATAGAGTGTGGTCAGGGGGGATAGAGTGTGGTCGGGGGGATTAGAGTGTGATCAGGGGATAGATTGTGGTCAGAAGGGATAGAGTGTGGTCAGGGGGATAGAGTGTGGTCAGGGGGGATAGAGTGTGGTCAGGGGGGGATAGAGTGTGGTCAGGGGGGATAGAGTGTGGCCAGGGAATAGAGTGTGGTCAGGGGGGATAGAGTGTGGTCAGGGGGGATAGAGTGTGGTCAGGGGGGATAGAGTGTGGTCAGGGGGGATAGAGTGTGGTCAGGGGGGATAGAGTGTGGTCAGGGGGGATAGAGTGTGGTCAGGGGGGATAGAGTGTGGTCATGGGGATAGAGTGTGGTCAGCGGGAATAGAGTGTGATCAGGGGGGGATAGAGTGTGGTCAGGGGGGATAGAGTGTGGTCAGGGGGGATAGAATGTGGTCAGGGGGGATTAGAGTGTGATCAGGGGATAGATTGTGGTCAGAAGGGATAGAGTGTGGTCAGGGGGATAGTGTGTGGTCAGGAGGGATAGAGTGTGGTCAGGGGGGGATAGAGTGTGGTCAGGGGGGATAGAGTGTGGTCAGGGAATAGAGTGTGGTCAGGGGGGATAGAGTGTGGTCAGGGGGGATAGAGTGTGGTCAGGGGGGATAGAGTGTGGTCAGGGGGGATAGAGTGTGGTCAGGGGGGATAGAGTGTGGTCAGGGGGGATAGAGTGTGGTCATGGGGATAGAGTGTGGTCAGCGGGAATAGAGTGTGGTCATGGGGGGATAGAGTGTGGTCAGGGGGGATAGAGTGTGGTCAGGGGGGATAGAATGTGGTCAGGGGGGATTAGAGTGTGATCAGGGGATAGATTGTGGTCAGAAGGGATAGAGTGTGGTCAGGGGGATAGTGTGTGGTCAGGAGGGATAGAGTGTGGTCAGGGGGGATAGAGTGTTGTCAGGGGGGGATAGAGTATGGTCAGGGGGGATAGAGTGTGGCCAGGGAATAGAGTGTGGTCAGGGGGGATAGAGTGTGGTCAGGGGGGGTGGGGTAGAGTGTGGTCAGGGGGGTACAGTGTGGTCAGGGGGGATAGAGTGTGGTCAGGGGGGATAGAGTGTGGTCAGGGGGGATAGAGTGTGGCCAGGGGGGATATAGTGCGGTCAGGGGAATAGAGTGTAGTCAGGGGGGATAGAGTGTGGTCAGGGGGTTAGAGTGTGGTCAGGGGGCTAGAGTGTGGTCAGGGAGATAGAGTGTGGTCAGGGGGGATCGAGTGTGGTCAGGGGGGACAGAGTGTGGTCAGGGGGGGATAGAGTGTGGTCAGGGGAATAGAGTGTGGTCAGGGGAATAGAGTGTGGTCAGGGGAATAGAGTGTGGTCAGGGGGGATAGAGTGTGGTCAGGGGAATAGAGTGTGGTCAGGGGGGATAGAGTGTGGTCAGGGGATAGAGTGTGGTCAGGGGGGATAGAGTGTGGTCAGGGGGGGATAGAGTGTGGCCAGGGGGGATAGAGTGTGTTCAGGGGGATAGAGTGTGGTCAGGGGGGATAGAGTGTGGTCAGGGGGGATAGAGTGTGGTCAGGGGATAGAGTGTGGTCAGGGGGGATAGAATGTGGTCGGGGGATAGAGTGTGGTCAGGGGGGATAAAGTGTGGTCAGGGGGGATAGAGTGTGGTCAGGGTGGATAGAGTGAGGCCAGGGGGATAGAGTGTGGTCAGGGGGATAGAGTGTGGTCAGGGGGGACAGAGTGTGGTCAGGGTGGATAGAGTGTGGTCAGGGAATAGAGTGTGGTCAGGGGAATAGAGTGTGGTCAGGGAATAGAGTGTGGCCAGGGGGGATAGAGTGTGGTCTGGGGGGATAGAGTGTGGTCAGGGGGGATAGAGTGTGGTCAGGGGGTTAGAGTGTGGTCAGGGGGGGATAGAGTGTGGTCAGGGAATAGAGTGTGGTCAGGGGGGATAGAGTGTGGTCAGGGGGGGATAGAGTGTGGTCAGGGAATAGAGTGTGGTCAGGAGGGGATAGAGTGTGGTCAGGGGGGGATAGAGTGTGGTCAGGGGGGTTAGAGTGTGGTCAGGGGGGACAGAGTGTGGTCAGGGGGGATAGAGTGTGGTCAGGGAATAGAGTGTGGTCAGTGGAATAGAGTGTGGTCAGGGGGGATAGAGTGTGGTAATGGGGATAGAGTGTGGTCAGGGGGGATAGAGTGTGGTCAGGGAATAGAGTGTGGTCAGGAGGGGATAGAGTGTGGTCAGGGGGGGATAGAGTGTGGTCAGGGGGGATAGAGTGTGGTCAGGGGGGATAGAGTGTGGTCAGGGGGGATAGGGTGTGGTCAGGGGGGATAGGGTGTGGTCAGGGGGGGATAGAGTGTGGTCAGGGGGGATAGAGTGTGGTCAGGGGGGGATAGAGTGTGGTCAGGGGGGATAGAGTGTGGTCAGGGGGGATAGAGTGTGGTCAGGGGGGATAGAGTGTGGTCAGGGGGATAGAGTGTGGTCATGGGGATAGAGTGTGGTCAGGTGGGGGATAGAGTGTGGACAGGGGGATAGAGTGTGGTCAGTGCGATAGAGTGTGGTCAGGGGGATGGAGTATGGTCAGGGGGGATAGAGTGTGGTCAGGGGGGATAGAGTGTGGTCAGGGGGGATAGAGTGTGGTCAGGGGGGATAGAGTGTGGTCAGGGGGATAGAGTGTGGTCATGGGGATAGAGTGTGGTCAGGGGGGGGATAGAGTGTGGACAGGGGGATAGAGTGTGGTCAGTGCGATAGAGTGTGGTCAGGGGGATGGAGTGTGGTCAGGGGGGATAGAGTGTGGTCAGAGGGATAGAGTGTGGTCAGGGGGGATAGAGTGTGGTCAGGGGGGATAGAGTGTGGTCAGGGGGGATAGAGTGTGGTCAGGGGGATAGAGTGTGGTCATGGGGATAGAGTGTGGTCAGGGGGGATAGAGTGTGGTCAGGGAATAGAGTGTGGTCAGGGGGGATAGAGTGTGGTCAGGGGGGATAGAGTGTGGTCATGGGGGATAGAGTGTAGTCAGGGGGGTTAGAGTGTGGTCAGGGGGGATAGAGTGTAGTCAGGGGGGGATAGAGTGTGGTCAGGGGATAGAGTGTGGTCAGGGGGGATAGAGTGTGGTCAGGGGGATAGAGTGTGGTCAGGGGGTATAGAGTGCGGTCAGGTGGTATAGAGTGTGGTCAGGGGGATAGTGTGTGGTCAGGGGGGATAGAGTGTGGTCAGGGGGTATAGAGTGCGGTCAGGGGGGATAGAGTGTGGTCAGGGGGGATAGAGTGCGGTCAGGGGGATAGAGTGTGGTCAGGGGGCTGGAGTGTGGTCAGGGGGATGGAGTGTGGTCAGGGATGGAATAGAGTGTGGTAATGGGGATAGAGTGTGGTCAGGGGGGATAGAGTGTGGTCAGGGAATAGAGTGTGGTCAGGGGGGGATAGAGTGTGGTCAGGGGGGATAGAGTGTAGTCAGGGGGGGATAGAGTGTGGTCAGGGGGATAGAGTGTGGTCAGGGGGGATAGAGTGTGGTCAGGGGGGATAGAGTGTGGTCAGGGGGTATAGAGTGCGGTCAGGGGGGATAGAGTGTGGTCAGGGGGGATAGAGTGCGGTCAGGGGGATAGAGTGTGGTCAGGAGGATGGAGTGTGGTCAGGGGGATGGAGTGTGGTCAGGGGGTATAGAGTGTCGTCAGGGGGGATAGAGTGTGGTCAGGGGGGATAGAGTGTGGTCAGGGGGGGATAGAGTGTGGTCACGGGGGATAGAGTGTGGTCAGGGGGGATAGAGTGCGGTCAGGGGGGATAGAGTGTGGTCCGGGATGGAATAGAGTGTGGTCAGGGAATAGAGTGTGGTCAGGGCGGATAGAGTGTGGTCAGGGAATAGAGTGTGGTCAGGGGGGGATAGAGTGTGGTCAGGGGGGATAGAGTGTAGTCAGGGGGGGATAGAGTGTGGTCAGGGGGATAGAGTGTGGTCAGGGGGGATAGAGTGTGGTCAGGGGGGATAGAGTGTGGTCAGGGAATAGAGTGTGGTCAGTGGAATAGAGTGTGGTCAGGGGGGATAGAGTGTGGTAATGGGGATAGAGTGTGGTCAGGGGGGATAGAGTGTGGTCAGGGAATAGAGTGTGGTCAGGAGGGGATAGAGTGTGGTCAGGGGGGGATAGAGTGTGGTCAGGGGGGATAGAGTGTGGTCAGGGGGGATAGAGTGTGGTCAGGGGGGATAGGGTGTGGTCAGGGGGGATAGGGTGTGGTCAGGGGGGGATAGAGTGTGGTCAGGGGGGATAGAGTGTGGTCAGGGGGGGATAGAGTGTGGTCAGGGGGGATAGAGTGTGGTCAGGGGGGATAGAGTGTGGTCAGGGGGGATAGAGTGTGGTCAGGGGGATAGAGTGTGGTCATGGGGATAGAGTGTGGTCAGGGGGGGGATAGAGTGTGGACAGGGGGATAGAGTGTGGTCAGTGCGATAGAGTGTGGTCAGGGGGATGGAGTGTGGTCAGGGGGGATAGAGTGTGGTCAGGGGGGATAGAGTGTGGTCAGGGGGGATAGAGTGTGGTCAGGGGGATAGAGTGTGGTCATGGGGATAGAGTGTGGTCAGGGGGGGATAGAGTGTGGACAGGGGGATAGAGTGTGGTCAGTGCGATAGAGTGTGGTCAGGGGGATGGAGTGTGGTCAGGGGGGATAGAGTGTGGTCAGGGGGATAGAGTGTGGTCAGGGGGGATAGAGTGTGGTCAGGGGGGATAGAGTGTGGTCAGGGGGGATAGAGTGTGGTCAGGGGGATAGAGTGTGGTCATGGGGATAGAGTGTGGTCAGGGGGGATAGAGTGTGGTCAGGGAATAGAGTGTGGTCAGGGGGGGATAGAGTGTGGTCAGGGGGGATAGAGTGTGGTCATGGGGGATAGAGTGTAGTCAGGGGGGGATAGAGTGTGGTCAGGGGGGATAGAGTGTAGTCAGGGGGGGATAGAGTGTGGTCAGGGGATAGAGTGTGGTCAGGGGGGATAGAGTGTGGTCAGGGGGATAGAGTGCGGTCAGGGGGATAGAGTGTGGTCAGGGGGATGGAGTGTGGTCAGGGGGATGGAGTGTGGTCAGGGGGTATAGAGTGTCGTCAGGGGGGATAGAGTGTGGTCAGGGGGGGATAGAGTGTGGTCAGGGGGATGGAGTGTGGTCAGGGGGGGATAGAGTGTGGTCAGGGGGGGATAGAGTGTGGTCAGGGGGGGATAGAGTGTGGTCAGGGGGATAGAGTGTGGTCAGGGGGGATAGAGTGTGGTCAGGGGGTGGGGTAGAGTGTGGTCAGGGGGGTACAGTATGGTCAGGGGGGATAGAGTGTGGTCAGGGGGGATAGAGTGTGGTCAGGGGGGATAGAGTGTGGCCAGGGGGGATAGAGTGTCGTCAGGGGGGATGGAGTGTGGTCAGGGGGGGATAGAGTGTGGTCAGGGGGGATAGAGTGTGGTCAGGGGGGATAGAGTGTGGTCAGGGGGGATAGAGTGTGGTCAGGGGGGATAGAGTGTGGTCAGGGGGTGGGGTAGAGTGTGGTCAGGGGGGTACAGTATGGTCAGGGGGGATAAGAGTGTGGTCAGGGGGGATAGAGTGTGGTCAGGGGGGATAGAGTGTGGCCAGGGGGGACAGAGTGTGGCCAGGGGGGATATAGTGCGGTCAGGGGAATAGAGTGTAGTCAGGGGGGATAGAGTGTGGTCAGGGGGTTAGAGTGTGGTCAGGGGGCTAGAGTGTGGTCAGGGGGATAGAGTGTGGTCAGGGGGGGCTAGAGTGTGGTCAGGGGGGACAGAGTGTGGTCAGGGGGGGATAGAGTGTGGTCAGGGGAATAGAGTGTGGTCAGGGGAATAGAGTGTGGTCAGGGTGGATAGAGTGTGGCCAGGGGGATAGAGTGTGGTCAGGGGGATAGAGTGTGGTCAGGGGGGACAGAGTGTGGTCAGGGTGGATAGAGTGTGGTCAGGGAATAGAGTGTGGTCAGGGGAATAGAGTGTGGTCAGGGAATAGAGTGTTGTCAGGGGGGAATAGAGTGTGGTCAGGGAATAGAGTGTGGCCAGGGGGGATAGAGTGTGGTCTGGGGGGATAGAGTGTGGTCAGGGGGGATAGAGTGTGGTCAGGGGGGATAGAGTGTGGTCAGGGGGTTAGAGTGTGGTCAGGGGGGGATAGAGTGTGGTCAGGGAATAGAGTGTGGTCAGGGGGATAGAGTGTGGTCAGGGGGGGATAGAGTGTGGTCAGGGAATAGAGTGTGGTCAGGAGGGGATAGAGTGTGGTCAGGAGGGGATAGAGTGTGGTCAGGGGGGGATAGAGTGTGGTCAGGGGGGTCAGAGTGTGGTCAGGGGGGACAGAGTGTGGTCAGGGGGGATAGAGTGTGGTCAGGGAATAGAGTGTGGTCAGTGGAATAGAGTGTGGTCAGGGGGGATAGAGTGTGGTCAGGGATGGAATAGAGTGTGGTAATGGGGATAGAGTGTGGTCAGGGGGATAGAGTGTGGTCAGGGAATAGAGTGTGGTCAGGGGGGGATAGAGTGTGGTCAGGGGGGATAGAGTGTAGTCAGGGGGGGATAGATTGTGGTCAGGGTGATAGAGTGTGGTCAGGGGGGATAGAGTGTGGTCAGGGGGGATAGAGTGTGGTCAGGGGGTATAGAGTGCGGTCAGGGGGGATAGAGTGTGGTCAGGGGGGATAGAGTGTGGTCAGGGGGGATAGAGTGTGGTCAGGGGGATAGAGTGTGGTCAGGGGGATAGAGTGTGGTCAGGGGGGATAGAGTGTGGTCAGGGGGGATAGAGTGTGGTCAGGGGGGGATAGAGTGTGGTCAGGGGGATAGAGTGTGGTCAGGGGGGATAGAGTGTGGTCAGGGGGGGATAGAGTGTGGTCAGGGGGGATAGAGTGTGGCCAGGGAATAGAGTGTGGTCAGGGGGGATAGAGTGTGGTCAGGGGGGTGGGGTAGAGTGTGGTCAGGGGGGTACAGTGTGGTCAGGGGGGTACAGTGTGGTCAGGGGGGATAGAGTGTGGCCAGGGGGGATATAGTGCGGTCAGGGGAATAGAGTGTAGTCAGGGGGGATAGAGTGTGGTCAGGGGGGACAGAGTGTGGTCAGGGGGGATAGAGTGTGGTCAGGGAATAGAGTGTGGTCAGTGGAATAGAGTGTGGTCAGGGGGGATAGAGTGTGGTCAGGGATGGAATAGAGTGTGGTAATGGGGATAGAGTGTGGTCAGGGGGATAGAGTGTGGTCAGGGAATAGAGTGTGGTCAGGGGGGGATAGAGTGTGGTCAGGGGGGATAGAGTGTAGTCAGGGGGGATAGATTGTGGTCAGGGTGATAGAGTGTGGTCAGGGGGGATAGAGTGTGGTCAGGGGGGATAGAGTGTGGTCAGGGGGTATAGAGTGCGGTCAGGGGGGATAGAGTGTGGTCAGGGGGGATAGAGTGTGGTCAGGGGGGATAGAGTGTGGTCAGGGGGATAGAGTGTGGTCAGGGGGATAGAGTGTGGTCAGGGGGGATAGAGTGTGGTCAGGGGGGATAGAGTGTGGTCAGGGGGGGATAGAGTGTGGTCAGGGGGATAGAGTGTGGTCAGGGGGGATAGAGTGTGGTCAGGGGGGGATAGAGTGTGGTCAGGGGGGATAGAGTGTGGCCAGGGAATAGAGTGTGGTCAGGGGGGATAGAGTGTGGTCAGGGGGGTGGGGTAGAGTGTGGTCAGGGGGGTACAGTGTGGTCAGGGGGGTACAGTGTGGTCAGGGGGGATAGAGTGTGGCCAGGGGGGATATAGTGCGGTCAGGGGAATAGAGTGTAGTCAGGGGGGATAGAGTGTGGTCAGGGGGTTAGAGTGTGGTCAGGGGGCTAGAGTGTGGTCAGGGGGATAGAGTGTGGTCAGGGGGGACAGAGTGTGGTCAGGGGGGACAGAGTGTGGTCAGGGGGGGATAGAGTGTGGTCAGGGGAATAGAGTGTGGTCAGGGGAATAGAGTGTGTTCAGGGGAATAGAGTGTGGTCAGGGGGGATAGAGTGTGGTCAGGGGAATAGAGTGTGGTCAGGGGGGATAGAGTGTGGTCAGGGGATATAGTGTGGTCAGGGGGGATAGAGTGTGGTCAGGGGGGGATAGAGTGTGGCCAGGGGGGATAGTGTGTGTTCAGTGGGGATAAAGTGTGGTCAGGGGGGATAGAGTGTGGTCAGGGTGGATAGAGTGTGGCCAGGGGGATAGAGTGTGGTCAGGGGGATAGAGTGTGGTCAGGGGGGACAGAGTGTGGTCAGGGTGGATAGAGTGTGGTCAGGGAATAGAGTGTGGTCAGGGGAATAGAGTGTGGTCAGGGAATAGAGTGTTGTCAGGGGGGATAGAGTGTGGTCAGGGAATAGAGTGTGGCCAGGGGGGATAGAGTGTGGTCTGGGGGGATAGAGTGTGGTCAGGGGGGATAGAGTGTGGTCAGGGGGTTAGAGTGTGGTCAGGGGGGGATAGAGTGTGGTCAGGGAATAGAGTGTGGTCAGGGGGGATAGAGTGTGGTCAGGGGGGGATAGAGTGTGGTCAGGGAATAGAGTGTGGTCAGGAGGGGATAGAGTGTGGTCAGGGGGGGATAGAGTGTGGTCAGGGGGGTTAGAGTGTGGTCAGGGGGGACAGAGTGTGGTCAGGGGGGATAGAGTGTGGTCAGGGAATAGAGTGTGGTCAGTGGAATAGAGTGTGGTCAGGGGGGATAGAGTGTGGTAATGGGGATAGAGTGTGGTCAGGGAGGATAGAGTGTGGTCAGGGAATAGAGTGTGGTCAGGAGGGGATAGAGTGTGGTCAGGGGGGGATAGAGTGTGGTCAGGTGGGATAGAGTGTGGTCAGGGGGGATAGGGTGTGGTCAGGGGGGATAGGGTGTGGTCAGGGGGGGATAGAGTGTGGTCAGGGGGGATAGAGTGTGGTCAGGGGGGGATAGAGTGTGGACAGGGGGATAGAGTGTGGCCAGTGGGATAGAGTGTGGCCACGGGGATGGAGTGTGGTCAGGGGGGGATAGAGTGTGGTCAGGGGGATAGAGTGTGGTCAGGGATGGAATAGAGTGTGGTCATGGGGGATAGAGTGTGGTCAGGGGGGATAGAGTGTGGTCAGGGGGGATAGAGTGTGGTCAGGGGGGATAGAGTGTCGTCAGGGGGGATAGAGTGTGGTCAGGGGGATAGAGTGTGGTCAGGGGGATAGAGTGTGGTCAGGGGGGATAGAGTGTGGTCAGGGAATAGAGTGTGGTCAGGGGGGGATAGAGTGTGGTCAGGGGGGATAGAGTGTGGTCAGGGGGATAGAGTGTGGTCAGGGGGTATAGAGTGCGGTCAGGGGGTATAGAGTGTGGTCAGGGGGATAGAGTGTGGTCAGGGGGGATAGAGTGTGGTCAGGGGGGATAGAGTGCGGTCAGGGGGATAGAGTGTGGTCAGGGGGTATAGAGTGCGGTCAGGGGGGATAGAGTGTGGTCAGGGGGGATAGAGTGCGGTCAGGGGGATAGAGTGTGGTCAGGGTGATGGAGTGTGGTCAGGGGGATGGATTGTGGTCAGGGATGGAATAGAGTGTGGTCATGGGGGATAGAGTGTGGTCAGGGGGGATAGAGTGTGGTAATGGGGATAGAGTGTGGTCAGGGGGATGGAGTGTGGTCAGGGGGGATAGAGTGTGGTCAGGGGGGATAGAGTGTGGTCAGGGGGGATAGAGTGTGGTCAGGGGGGATAGAGTGTGGTCAGGGGGGATAGAGTGTGGTCAGGGGGTGGGGTAGAGTGTGGTCAGGGGGGTACAGTATGGTCAGGGGGGATAGAGTGTGGTCAGGGGGGATAGAGTGTGGTCAGGGGGGATAGAGTGTGGCCAGGGGGGATAGAGTGTGGCCAGGGGGGATATAGTGCGGTCAGGGGAATAGAGTGTAGTCAGGGGGGATAGAGTGTGGTCAGGGGGTTAGAGTGTGGTCAGGGGGCTAGAGTGTGGTCAGGGGGATAGAGTGTGGTCAGGGGGGCTAGAGTGTGGTCAGGGGGGACAGAGTGTGGTCAGGGAATAGAGTGTGGTCAGGGGAATAGAGTGTGGTCAGGGAATAGAGTGTTGTCAGGGGGGATAGAGTGTGGTCAGGGAATAGAGTGTGGCCAGGGGGGATAGAGTGTGGTCTGGGGGGATAGAGTGTGGTCAGGGGGGATAGAGTGTGGTCAGGGGGGATAGAGTGTGGTCAGGGGGTTAGAGTGTGGTCAGGGGGGGATAGAGTGTGGTCAGGGAATAGAGTGTGGTCAGGGGGGATAGAGTGTGGTCAGGGGGGGATCGAGTGTGGTCAGGGAATAGAGTGTGGTCAGGAGGGGATAGAGTGTGGTCAGGGGGGGATAGAGTGTGGTCAGGGGGGTCAGAGTGTGGTCAGGGGGGACAGAGTGTGGTCAGGGGGGATAGAGTGTGGTCAAGGAATAGAGTGTGGTCAGTGGAATAGAGTGTGGCCAGGGGGGATATAGTGCGGTCAGGGGAATAGAGTGTAGTCAGGGGGGATAGAGTGTGGTCAGGGGGTTAGAGTGTGGTCAGGGGGCTAGAGTGTGGTCAGGGGGATAGAGTGTGGTCAGGGGGGCTAGAGTGTGGTCAGGGGGGACAGAGTGTGGTCAGGGGGGGATAGAGTGTGGTCAGGGGAATAGAGTGTGGTCAGGGGAATAGAGTGTGGTCAGGGTGGATAGAGTGTGGCCAGGGGGATAGAGTGTGGTCAGGGGGATAGAGTGTGGTCAGGGGGGACAGAGTGTGGTCAGGGTGGATAGAGTGTGGTCAGGGAATAGAGTGTGGTCAGGGGAATAGAGTGTGGTCAGGGAATAGAGTGTTGTCAGGGGGGATAGAGTGTGGTCAGGGAATAGAGTGTGGCCAGGGGGGATAGAGTGTGGTCTGGGGGGATAGAGTGTGGTCAGGGGGGATAGAGTGTGGTCAGGGGGGATAGAGTGTGGTCAGGGGGTTAGAGTGTGGTCAGGGGGGGATAGAGTGTGGTCAGGGAATAGAGTGTGGTCAGTGGAATAGAGTGTGGTCAGGGGGGATAGAGTGTGGTCAGGGATGGAATAGAGTGTGGTCAGGGAATAGAGTGTGGTCAGGGGGGGATAGAGTGTGGTCAGGGGGGATAGAGTGTAGTCAGGGGGGGATAGATTGTGGTCAGGGTGATAGAGTGTGGTCAGGGGGGATAGAGTGTGGTCAGGGGGGATAGAGTGTGGTCAGGGGGTATAGAGTGCGGTCAGGGGGGATAGAGTGTGGTCAGGGGGGATAGAGTGTGGTCAGGGGGATAGAGTGTGGTCAGGGGGGATAGAGTGTGGTCAGGGAATAGAGTGTGGTCAGGGGGGGATAGAGTGTGGTCAGGGGGGATAGAGTGTGGTCAGGGGGATAGAGTGTGGTCAGGGGGTATAGAGTGCGGTCAGGGGGTATAGAGTGTGGTCAGGGGGATAGAGTGTGGTCAGGGGGGATAGAGTGTGGTCAGGGGGGATAGAGTGCGGTCAGGGGGATAGAGTGTGGTCAGGGGGTATAGAGTGCGGTCAGGGGGGATAGAGTGTGGTCAGGGGGGATAGAGTGCGGTCAGGGGGATAGAGTGTGGTCAGGGTGATGGAGTGTGGTCAGGGGGATGGATTGTGGTCAGGGATGGAATAGAGTGTGGTCATGGGGGATAGAGTGTGGTCAGGGGGGATAGAGTGTGGTAATGGGGATAGAGTGTGGTCAGGGGGATGGAGTGTGGTCAGGGGGGATAGAGTGTGGTCAGGGGGATAGAGTGTGGTCAGGGATGGAATAGAGTGTGGTAATGGGGATAGAGTGTGGTCAGGGGGATGGAGTGTGGTCAGGGGGGATAGAGTGTGGTCAGGGAATAGAGTGTGGTCAGGGGGGATAGAGTGTGGTCAGGGGGGATAGAGTGTAGTCAGGGGGTGATAGAGTTTGGTCAGGGGGATAGAGTGTGGTCAGGGGGGATAGAGTGTGGTCATGGGGATAGAGTGTGGTCAGGGGGGATAGAGTGTGGTCAGGGGGGATAGAGTGTGGTCAGGGAATAGAGTGTGGTCAGGGGGGGATAGAGTGTGGTCAGGGGGGATAGAGTGTAGTCAGGGGGTGATAGAGTTTGGTCAGGGGGATAGAGTGTGGTCAGGGGGGATAGAGTGTGGTCAGGGGGTATAGAGTGCGGTCAGGGGGGATAGAGTGTGGTCAGGGGGGATAGAGTGCGGTCAGGGGGATGGAGTGTGGTCAGGGGGATGGAGTGTCAGGGGGTATAGAGTGTGGTCAGGGGGGATAGAGTGTGGTCAGGGGGGATAGAGTGTGGTCAGTGGGGATCAAGTGTGGTCAGTGGGTTGGGTGTGGTCAGGGGGTTAGTGTGTGGTCAGGGGGGGATAGAGTGTGATCAGGGGGGATAGAGTGTGGTCAGGGGGGATAGAGTGTGGTCAGGGGGGATAGAGTGTGGTCAGGGGGGATAGAGTGTGGTCAGGGGGGATAGGGTGTGGTCAGGGGGCGATAGAGTGTGGCCAGGGGGGATAGAGTGTGGTCAGGGGGGATAGAGTGTGGTCAGTGGGGATAGAGTGTGGTCAGGGGGGGACAGAGTGTAGCCGGGGGGATAGAGTGTGGTCAGGGAATAGAGTGTGGCCAGGGGGGATAGAGTGTGGTCAGGGGGGATAGAGTGCGGTCAGTGGGATGGAGTGTGGTCAGGGGGGATAGAGTGTGGTCAGGGTGATAGAGTGTGATCAGGGGGATAGAGTGTGGTCAGGGGGATGGAGTGTGGTCAGGGGGGATAGAGTGTGGTCAGGGGGGATAGAGTGTGGTCAGGGGGATGGAGTGTGGTCAGGGGGATAGAATGTGGCCAGGGGGGATAGAGTCTGGCCAGGGGGGATAGAGTGTGGTCAGGGGGGATAGAGTGTTGTCAGGGGGGATAGAGTGTGGTCAGGGGGATAGAGTGTGTTCAGGGGGATAGCGTCTGGTCAGGGGGGGATAGTGTGTGGTCAGGGGGGATAGAGTGCGGTCAGGGGGGGATCGAGTGTGGCCAGGGGGGATAGAGTGTGGTCAGGGAATAGATTGTGGCCAGGGGGGCTAGAGTGTGGTCAGGGGGGGATAGAGTGTGGTCAGGGGGATGGAGTGTGGTCAGGGGTATAGAGTGTGGTCAGGGGGATGGAGTGTGGTCAGGGGTATAGAGTGTGGTCAGGGAATAGATTGTGGCCAGGGGGGCTAGAGTGTGGTCAGGGGGGGATAGAGTGTGGTCAGGGGGATGGAGTGTGGTCAGGGGTATAGAGTGTGGTCAGGGGGATGGAGTGTGGTCAGGGGTATAGAGTGTGGTCAGGGGGATGGAGTGTGGTCAGGGGGATGGAGTGTGGTCAAGGATGGAATAGAGTGTCATCTCGGGGGATAGAATAATAATCTTTATTGTCACAAGTAGGCTTACATTGACACTGCACTGAAGTTTCTGTGAAAAACGCCCATTCACCACATTCCTGCGCCTATTCGGGTATACAGCGGGAGAATTCAGAATGTCTTTTGGGTGGAAACCGGAGCACCGGGAGGAAACCCACATAGACACAAGGAGAATGTGCAGACTCCGCACAGACAGTGACCCAAGCCGGGAATCAAACCTGGGACCCTGGAGCTGTGAAGCAACAGAGCTAACCACTGTTCTACCGTGCCGCCACATTGTGCTACCGTGCCTCCCCATTGTGCTACCGTGCCTCCCCATTGTGCTACCGTGCCGCCCCATTGTGCTACCGTGCCTCCCCATTTGGCTACCGTGCTGCCCCATTGTGCTACCGTGCCTCCCATTGTGCTACCGTGCCACCCCATTGTGCTACCGTGCCGCCCCATTGCGTTACCGTGCCTCCTCATTGTGCTACCGTGCCGCCCCATTTCGCTACCGTGCCACCCCATTGTGCTACTGTGCCACCCCATTGTGCTCCCGTGCCTCCCCATTGTGCTACCGTGCCGCCCCATTGTGCTACCGTGCCGCCCCATTGAGCTACCGTGCCTCCCCATTGTGCTACCGTGCCTCCCCATTGTGCTACCGTGCCGCCCCATTGTGCTACCACGCCGCCACATTGTGCTACCGTGCCGCCCCATTTGGCTACCGTGCCGCCCCATTGAGCTACTGTGCCACCCCATTGTGCTACCGTGCGGCCCCATTGTGCTACCGTGCCGCCCCATTGCGCTACCGTGCCGCCCCATTGCGCTACCGTGCCTCCTCATTGTGCTACCGTGCCTCCCCATTTCGCTACCGTGCCGCCCCATTGTGCTACTGTGCCACCCCATTGTGCTACCGTGCCTCCCCATTGTGCTACCGTGCCGCCCCATTGCGCTACCGTGCCGCCCCATTGTGCTACCGTGCTGCCCCATTGTGCTACCGTGCCACCCCATTGTGCTACCGTGCCTCCCCCTTGCGCTACCGTGCCACCCCATTGCGCTACCGTGCCTCCTCATTGTGCTACCGTGCCTCCCCATTTCGCTACCGTGCCGCCCCATTGTGCTACTGTGCCACCCCATTGTGCTACCGTGCCTCCTCATTGTGCTACCGTGCCGTCCCATTGCGCTACCGTGCCTCCCCATTGCGCTACCGTGCCGCCCCATTGTGGTACCGTGCCGTCCCATTGTGCTACCGTGCCGCCCCATTGTGCTACCGTGCCGCCCCATTGTGCTACTGTGCCACCCCATTGTGCTACCGTGCCTCCTCATTGTGCTACCGTGCCGTCCCATTGCGCTACCGTGCCTCCCCATTGCGCTACCGTGCCGCCCCATTGTGCTACCGTGCCGCCCCATTGTGCTACCGTGCCGCCCCATTGTGCTACCGTGCCTCCCCATTGTGCTACCGTGCCGCCCCATTGCGCTACCGCGCCTCCCATTATGCTACCATGCCGCCCCATTGCGCTACCGTGCCGCCGCATTGTGCTACCGTGCCGCCTCATTGTGCTACCGTACCACCCCATTGTGCTACCGTGCCGCCCCATTGTGCTACCGTGCCGCCCCATTGTGCTACCGTGCCGCCCCATTGTGCTACCGTGCCGCCCCATTGTGCTACCGTGCCGCCTCATTGTGCTACCGTGCCGCCCCATTGTGCTACCGTGCCACCCCATTGTGCTACCGTGCCACCCCATTGTGCTCCCGTGCCGCCTCATTGTGCTACCGTGCCGCCCCATTGTGCTACCGTGCCGCCTCATTGTGCTACCGTGCCTCCCCATTGCGCTACTGTGCCCCCCCATTGTGCTGTCGTGCCTCCCCATTGTGCTACCGTGCCCCCCCATTGCGCTACCGTGCCCCCCCATTGCGCTACCGTGCCACCCAATTGTGCTACCGTGACTCCCCTTTGTGCTACCGTGCCTCCCCATTGTGCTACCGTGCCTCCCATTGTGCTACCGTGCCACCCCATTGTGCTACCGTGCCGCTCCATTGCGCTACCGTGCCTCCCCCTTGCGCTACCGTGCCACCACATTGCGCTACCGTGCCGCCCCATTGCGCTACCGTGCCGCCCCATTGCGCTACCGTGCCACCCCATTGCGCTACCGTGCCTCCCCATTTTGCTACCGTGCCACCCCATTGTGCTACCGCGCCGCCACATTGTGCTACCGTGCCACCCCATTGTGCTACCGTGCCGCCCCATTGCGTTACCGTGCCTCCTCATTGTGCTACCGTGCCGCCCCATTTCGCTACCGTGCCGCCCCATTGTGCTACTGTGCCACCCCATTGTGCTACCGTGCCGCCCCATTGTGCTACCGTGCCTCCCCATTGTGCTACCGTGCCGCCCCATTGTGCTACCGTGCCGCCCCATTGTGCTACCGTGCCTCCCCATTGTGCTACCGTGCCGCCCCATTGTGCTACCGTGCCGCCCCATTGAGCTACCGTGCCTCCCCATTGTGCTACCGTGCCTCCCCATTGTGCTACCGTGCCGCCCCATTGTGCTACCGCGCCGCCACATTGTGCTACCGTGCCGCCCCATTTGGCTACCGTGCCGCCCCATTGTGCTACCGTGCCGCCCCATTTGGCTACCGTGCCGCCCCATTGAGCTACTGTGCCACCCCATTGTGCTACCGTGCGGCCCCATTGTGCTACCGTGCCGCCCCATTGCGCTACCGTGCCGCCCCATTGCGCTACCGTGCCTCCTCATTGTGCTACCGTGCCTCCCCATTTCGCTACCGTGCCGCCCCATTGTGCTACTGTGCCACCCCATTGTGCTACCGTGACTCCCCTTTGTGCTACCGTGCCTCCCCATTGTGCTACCGTGCCTCCCATTGTGCTACCGTGCCACCCCATTGTGCTACCGTGCCGCTCCATTGCGCTACCGTGCCTCCCCCTTGCGCTACCGTGCCACCACATTGCGCTACCGTGCCGCCCCATTGCGCTACCGTGCCGCCCCATTGCGCTACCGTGCCACCCCATTGCGCTACCGTGCCTCCCCATTTTGCTACCGTGCCACCCCATTGTGCTACCGCGCCGCCACATTGTGCTACCGTGCCACCCCATTGTGCTACCGTGCCGCCCCATTGCGTTACCGTGCCTCCTCATTGTGCTACCGTGCCGCCCCATTTCGCTACCGTGCCGCCCCATTGTGCTACTGTGCCACCCCATTGTGCTACCGTGCCGCCCCATTGTGATACCGTGCCTCCCCATTGTGCTACCGTGCCGCCCAATTGTGCTACCGTGCCGCCCCATTGTGCTACCGTGCCTCCCCATTGTGCTACCGTGCCGCCCCATTGTGCTACCGTGCCGCCCCATTGAGCTACCGTGCCTCCCCATTGTGCTACCGTGCCTCCCCATTGTGCTACCGTGTCGCCCCATTGTGCTACCGCGCCGCCACATTGTGCTACCGTGCCGCCCCATTTGGCTACCGTGCCGCCCCATTGTGCTACCGTGCCGCCCCATTTGGCTACCGTGCCGCCCCATTGAGCTACTGTGCCACCCCATTGTGCTACCGTGCGGCCCCATTGTGCTACCGTGCCGCCCCATTGCGCTACCGTGCCGCCCCATTGCGCTACCGTGCCTCCTCATTGTGCTACCGTGCCTCCCCATTTCGCTACCGTGCCGCCCCATTGTGCTACTGTGCCACCCCATTGTGCTACCGTGCCTCCCATTGTGCTACCGTGCCGCCCCATTGCGCTGCCGTGCCGCCCCATTGTGCTACCGTGCTGCCCCATTGTGCTACAGTGCCACCCTATTGTGCTACCGTGCCTCCCCCTTGCGCTACCGTGCCACCCCATTGCGCTACCGTGCCTCCTCATTGTGCTACCGTGCCTCCCCATTTCGCTACCGTGCCGCCCCATTGTGCTACTGTGCCACCCCATTGTGCTACCGTGCCTCCTCATTGTGCTACCGTGCCGCCCCATTGCGCTACCGTGCCTCCCCATTGCGCTACCGTGCCGCCCCATTGTGCTACCGTGCCGTCCCATTGTGCTACCGTGCCGCCCCATTGTGCTACCGTGCCTCCCCATTGTGCTACCGTGCCGTCCCATTGTGCTACCGTGCCGCCCCCATTGTGCTACCGTGCCGTCCCATTGTGCTGCCGTGCCACCCCATTGTGCTACCATGCCGGCCCATTGATCTACCGTGCCGCCCCATTGTGCTACCGTGCCGCCCCATTGTGCTACCGTGCCGCCCCATTGCGCTACCGCGCCTCCCATTATGCTACCATGCCGCCCCATTGCGCTACCGTGCCGCCGCATTGTGCTACCGTGCCGCCTCATTGTGCTACCGTACCACCCCATTGTGCTACCGTGCCGCCCCATTGTGCTACCGTGCCGCCCCATTGTGCTACCGTGCCGCCCCATTGTGCTACCGTGCCGCCCCATTGTGCTACCGTGCCACCCCATTGTGCTACCGTGCCTCCCCATTGTGCTACCGTGCCGCACCATTGTGCTACCGTGCCGCCCCATTGTGCTACCGTGCCGCCCCATTGTGCTACCGTGCCACCCCATTGTGCTCCCGTGCCGCCTCATTGTGCTACCGTGCCGCCCAATTGTGCTACCGTGCCACCCCATTGTGCTACCGTGCCACCCCATTGTGCTCCCGTGCCGCCTCATTGTGCTACCGTGCCGCCCCATTGTGCTACCGTGCCGCCTCATTGTGCTACCGTGCCTCCCCATTGCGCTACCGTGCCCTCCCATTGTGCTGTCGTGCCTCCCCATTGTGCTACCGTGCCCCCCCATTGCGCTACCGTGCCCCCCCATTGCGCTACCGTGCCACCCAATTGTGCTACCGTGCCTCCCCTTTGTGCTACCGTGCCTCCCCATTGTGCTACCGTGCCTCCCATTGTGCTACCGTGCCGCTCCATTGCGCTACCGTGCCTCCCCCTTGCGCTACCGTGCCACCCCATTGCGCTACCGTGCCGCCCCATTGCGCTACCGTGCCGCCCCATTGTGCTACCGTGCCGCCCCATTGTGCTACCGTGCCACCCCATTGCGCTACCGTGCCTCCCCATTTTGCTACCGTGCCACCCCATTGTGCTACCGTGCCGTCCCATTTTGCAACCGTGCCTCCCATTGCGCTACCGTGCCGTCTCTTTGCGCTACCGTGCCTCCCCATTGTGCTACTGTGCCGCCCCATTGTGCTACGTGCCGCCCCATGGTGCTACCGTGCCGCCCAATGGTGCTACCGTGCCGCCCCATTGTGCTACCGTGCCTCCCATTGTGCTACCGTGCCTCCCATTGTGCTACCGTGCCGCCCCATTGCGCTACCGTGCCTCCCCCTTGCGCTACCGTGCCACCCCATTGCGCTACCGTGCCGCCCCATTGCGCTACCGTGCCGCCCCATTGTGCTACCGTGCCGCCCCATTGCGCTACCGTGCCTCCCATTGCGCTACCGTGCCTCCCCCTTGCGCTACCGTGCCACCCCATTGCGCTACCGTGCCTCCCCATTGCGCTACCGTGCCTCCCCATTTTGCTACCGTGCCGTCCCATTTTGCAACCGTGCCTCCCCATTGCGCTACCGTGCCGTCTCTTTGCGCTACCGTGCCTCCCCATTGTGCTACTGTGCCACCCCATTGTGCTACTGTGCCGCCCCATTGTGCTGCCGTGACGCCCCATTGCGATGTCGTGCCTCCCCATTGCGCTACCGTGCCGCCCCATGGTGCTACCGTGCCGCCCAATGGTGCTACCGTGCCGCCCCATTGTGCTACCATGCCGCCCCATTGCGCTACCGTGCCTCCCCATTGCGCTACCGTGCCTCCCCATTGCGCTACCGTGCCGCACCATTGTGCTACCGTGCCGCACCATTGCGCTACCGTGCCGCCTCATTGTGCTACCGTGCCGCACCATTTTGCTACCGTGCCGCCCCATTGCGCTACCGTGCCGCACCATTGTGCTACCGTGCCGCACCATTGTGCTACCGTGCCTCCCCATTGCGCTACCGTGCCTCCCATTGTGCTACCGTGCCGCACCATTGCGCTACCGTGCCTCCCATTATGCTACCGTGCCGCCCCATTGTGCTACCGTGCCGTCCCATTGTGCTACCGTGCCGCCCCATTGTGCTACCGTGCCGCCCCATTGTGCTGCCGTGCCACCCCATTGAGCTACCGTGCCACCCCATTGTGCTACCGTGCCACCCCATTGTGCTACCGTGCCGTCCCATTGTGCTACCGTGCCACCCCATTGTGCTACCGTGCCGCCCATTGCGCTACCGTGCCGCCCCATTGTGCTACCGTGCCACCCCATTGTGCTACCGTGCCACCCCATTGTGCTACCGTGCCGTCCCATTGTGCTACTGTGCCACCCCATTGTGCTACCGTGCCGCCCATTGCGCTACCGTGCCACCCCATTGTGCTACCGTGCCACCCCATTGTGCTACCGTGCCACACCATTGTGCTACCGTGCCGCCCCATTGTGCTACCGTGCCGCCCCATTGTGCTACCGTGCCGCCCCATTGTGCTACCGTGCCGCCCCATTTTGCAACCGTGCCTCCCCATTGTGCTACCGTGCCGCCCCATTTTGCAACCGTGCCGCCCCATTGCGCTACCGTGCCTCCCCATTGTGCTACTGTGCCGCCCCATTGTGCTATCGTGCCGCCCCATTGTGCTGCCGTGACGCCCCATTGCGATGTCGTGCCTCCCATTGCGCTACCGTGCCGCCCAATGGTGCTACCGTGCCGCCCCATTGTGCTACCATGCCGCCCCATTGCGCTACCGTGCCTCCCCATTGCGCTACCGTGCCGCACCATTGTGCGACCGTGCCGCCCCATTGTGCTACCGTGCCGCCCCATTGTGCTGCCGTGCCACCCCATTGAGCTACCGTGCCACCCCATTGTGCTACCGTGCCGTCCCATTGTGCTACCGTGCCACCCCATTGTGCTACCGTGCCGCCCATTGCGCTACCGTGCCGCCCCATTGTGCTACCGTGCCGTCCCATTGTGCTACCGTGCCGCCCCATTGTGCTACCGTGCCGCCCCATTGTGCTACCGTGCCTCCCCATTGCGCTACCGTGCCGCCCCATTGTGCTACCGTGCCGTCCCATTGTGCTACCGTGCCGCCCCATTGTGCTACCGTGCCGCCTCATTGTGCTGCCGTGCCTCCCCATTGCGCTACCGTGCCACCCCATTGTGCTACCGTGCCGTCCCATTGTGCTACCGTGCCACCCCATTGTGCTACCGTGCCGCCCATTGCGCTACCGTGCCGCCCCATTGTGCTACCGTGCCGCCCCATTGTGCTACCGTGCCACCCCATTGTGCTACCGTGCCACCCCATTGTGCTACCATGCCGTCCCATTGTGCTACCGTGCCACCCCATTGTGCTACCGTGCCGCCCATTGCGCTACCGTGCCACCCCATTGTGCTACCGTGCCACCCCATTGTGCTACCGTGCCACCCCATTGTGCTACCGTGCCGCCCCATTGTGCTACCGTGCCGCCCCATTGTGCTACCGTGCCGCCCCATTGTGCTACCGTGCCGCCCCATTTTGCAACCGTGCCTCCCATTGTGCTACCGTGCCGCCCCATTTTGCAACCGTGCCGCCCCATTGCGCTACCGTGCCGTCCCATTGCGCTACCGTGCCTCCCCATTGTGCTACTGTGCCGCCCCATTGTGCTACCGTGCTGCCCCATTGTGCTGCCGTGACGCCCCATTGCGATGTCGTGCCTCCCCATTGTGCTACCGTGCCGCCCCATTGTGCTACCGTGCCGCACCATTACGCTACCGTGCCTCCCATTATGCTACCGTGCCGCCCCATTGTGCTACCGTGCCTCCCCATTGTGCTACCGTGCCACCCCATTGTGCTACCGTGCCGCCCCATTGTGCTACCGTGCCGCCCCATTGTGCTACCGTGCCGCCCCATTGTGCTACCGTGCCGCCCCCTTGTGCTACCGTGCCTCCCCATTGCGATACCGTGCCACCCCATTGTGCTACCGTGCCGCCCCCTTGTGCTACCGTGCCTCCCCATTGCGATACCGTGCCTCCCATTGTGCTACTGTGCCGCCCCATTGTGCTACCGTGCTGCCCCATTGTGCTGCCGTGACGCCCCATTGCGATGTCGTGCCTCCCCATTGTGCTACCGTGCCGCCCCATTGTGCTACCGTGCCGCACCATTACGCTACCGTGCCTCCCATTATGCTACCGTGCCGCCCCATTGTGCTACCGTGCCTCCCCATTGTGCTACCGTGCCACCCCATTGTGCTACCGTGCCGCCCCATTGTGCTACCGTGCCGCCCCATTGTGCTACCGTGCCGCCCCATTGTGCTACCGTGCCGCCCCCTTGTGCTACCGTGCCTCCCCATTGCGATACCGTGCCGCCCCATTGTGCTACCGTGCCGCCCCCTTCTGCTACCGTGCCTCCCCATTGCGATACCGTGCCTCCCATTGTGCTACCGTGCCGCCCCCTTGTGCTACCGTGCCACCCCATTGCGATACCGTGCCGCCCCATTGCGCTACCGTGCCGTCCCATTGTGCTACCGTGCCGCCCCATTGTGCTACCGTGCCGCCCCATTGTGCTACCGTGCCGCCCCATTGTGCTACCGTGCCGCCCCATTGTGCTACCGTGCCGCCCCATTGTGCTACCGTGCCGCCCCATTGCGCTACCGTGCCGCCCCATTGTGCTACCGTGCCGCCCCATTGTGCTACCGTGCCGCCCCATTGCGCTACCGTGCCGCCCCATTGCGCTACCGTGCCGCCCCATTGTGCTACCGTGCCTCCCCATTGTGCTGTCGTGCCTCCGATTGTGCTACCGTGCCTCCCCATTGTGCTACTGTGCCACCCCATTGCGCTACCGTGCCGCCCCATTGTGCTGCCGTGACGCCCCATTGTGCTACCGTGCCTCCCCATTGTGCTACCGTGCCTCCCCATTGTGCTACCGTGCCTCCCCATTGTGCTACTGTGCCACCCCATTGCGCTACTGTGCCGCCCCATTGTGCTGCCGTGACGCCCCATTGTGCTACCGTGCCGCCCCATTGTGCTACCGTGCGTCCCCATTGTGCTGCCGTGACGCCCCATTGTGCTATCGTGCCGCCCCATTGTGCTACCGTGCCTCCCCATTGTGCTACCATGCCGCCCCATTGTGCTACCGTGCCGCCCCATTGTGCTACCGTGCCTCCCCATTGTGCTACCGTGCCTCCCCATTGTGCTACCGTGCCGCCCCATTGCGCTACCGTGCCGCCCCATTGCGCTACCGTGCCTCCCATTGCGCTACCGTGCCGCCCCATTGTGCTACCGTGCCGCCCCATTGTGCGACCGTGCCGCCCCATTGTGCTACCGTGCCTCCGCATTGTGCTGCCGTGACGCCCCATTGTGCTACCGTGCCGCCCCATTGTGCTACCGTGCCGCCCCATTGTGCTACCGTGCCGCCCCATTGTGCTACCGTGCCGCCCCATTGTGCTACCGTGCCACCCCATTGTGCTACCGTGCCGCCCCATTGTGCTACTGTGCCACCCCATTGTGCTACTGTGCCACCACATTGTGCTACCGTGCCGCCCCATTGTGCTACCGTGCCACCCCATTGCGCTACCGTGCCGCCCCATTGCGCTACCGTGCCGCCCCATTGTGCTACCGTGCCACCCCATTGCGCTACCGTGCCTCCCCATTTTGCTACCGTGCCACCCCATTGTGCTACCGTGCCGTCCCATTTTGCAACCGTGCCTCCCCATTGCGCTACCGTGCCGTCTCTTTGCGCTACCGTGCCTCCCCATTGTGCTACTGTGCCGCCCCATTGTGCTACCGTGCTGCCCCATTGTGCTGCCGTGACGCCCCATTGTGCTACCGTGCCGCCCCATGGTGCTACCGTGCCGCCCAATGGTGCTACCGTGCCGCCCCATTGTTCTACCGTGCCTCCCATTGTGCTACCGTGCCTCCCATTGTGCTACCGTGCCGCCCCATTGCGCTACCGTGCCTCCCCCTTGCGCTACCGTGCCACCCCATTGCGCTACCGTGCCGCCCCATTGCGCTACCGTGCCGCCCCATTGTGCTACCGTGCCGCCCCATTGCGCTACCGTGCCTCCCCATTGCGCTACCGTGCCTCCCCCATGCGCTACCGTGCCGCCCCATTGCGCTACCGTGCCGCCCCATTGTGCTACCGTGCCGCCCCATTGCGCTACCGTGCCTCCCCATTGTGCTACTGTGCCACCCCATTGTGCTACTGTGCCGCCCCATTGTGCTACCGTGCTGCCCCATTGTGCTGCCGTGACGCCCCATTGCGATGTCGTGCCTCCCCATTGCGCTACCGTGCCGCCCCATGGTGCTACCGTGCCGCCCAATGGTGCTACCGTGCCGCCCCATTGTGCTACCATGCCGCCCTATTGCGCTACCGTGCCTCCCATTGCGCTACCGTGCCTCCCCATTGCGCTACCGTGCCGCACCATTGTGCTACTGTGCTGCCCCATTGTGCTACCGTGCCGCACCATTGCGCTACCGTGCCGCCTCATTGTGCTACCGTGCCGCACCATTGTGCTACCGTGCCGCCCCATTGCGCTACCGTGCCGCACCATTGTGCTACCGTGCCTCCCCATTGCGCTACCGTGCCTCCCATTGTGCTACCGTGCCGCACCATTGCGCTACCGTGCCTCCCATTATGCTACCGTGCCGCCCCATTGTGCTACCGTGCCTCCCCATTGTGCTACCGTGCCGCCCCATTGTGCCACCGTGCCTCCCCATTGCGCTACCGTGCCATCCCATTGTGCTACTGTGCCGTCCCGTTGTGCTACCGTGCCGCCCCATTGTGCTACCGTGCCGCCCCATTGTGCTACCGTGCCGCCCCATTGTGCTACCGTGCCACCCCATTGTGCTACCGTGCCGTACCATTGTGCTACCGTGCCACCCCATTGTGCTACCGTGCCACCCCATTGTGCTACCGTGCCACCCCATTGTGCTACCGTGCCGTCCCATTGTGCTACCGTGCCGCCCCATTGTGCTACCGTGCCGCCCCATTGTGCTGCCGTGCCACCCCATTGAGCTACCGTGCCACCCCATTGTGCTACCATGCCACCCCATTGTGCTACCGTGCCGTCCCATTGTGCTACCGTGCCACCCCATTGTGCTACCGTGCCGCCCATTGCGCTACCGTGCCGCCCCATTGTGCTACCGTGCCACCCCATTGTGCTACCGTGCCGTCCCATTGTGCTACCGTGCCACCCCATTGTGCTACCGTGCCGCCCATTGCGCTACCGTGCCACCCCATTGTGCTACCGTGCCACCCCATTGTGCTACCGTGCCACCCCATTGTGCTACCGTGCCGCCCCATTGTGCTACCGTGCCGCCCCATTGTGCTACCGTGCCGCCCCATTGTGCTACCGTGCCGCCCCATTTTGCAACCGTGCCTCCCCATTGTGCTACCGTGCCGCCCCATTTTGCAACCGTGCCGCCCCATTGCGCTACCGTGCCGTCCCATTGCGCTACCGTGCCTCCCCATTGTGCTACTGTGCCGCCCCATTGTGCTACCGTGCCGCCCCATTGTGCTGCCGTGACGCCCCATTGCGATGTCGTGCCTCCCCATTGCGCTACCGTGCCGCCCAATGGTGCTACCGTGCCGCCCCATTGTGCTATCATGCCGCCCCATTGCGCTACCGTGCCTCCCCATTGCGCTACCGTGCCGCACCATTGTGCGACCGTGCCGCCCCATTGTGCTACCGTGCCGCCCCATTGTGCTGCCATGCCACCCCATTGAGCTACCGTGCCACCCCATTGTGCTACCGTGCCACCCCATTGTGCTACCGTGCCGTCCCATTGTGCTACCGTGCCACCCCATTGTGCTACCGTGCCGCCCATTGCGCTACCGTGCCGCCCCATTGTGCTACCGTGCCACCCCATTGTGCTACCGTGCCACCCCATTGTGCTACCGTGCCGTCCCATTGTGCTACCGTGCCACCCCATTGTGCTACCGTGCCGCCCATTGCGCTACCGTGCCACCCCATTGTGCTACCGTGCCACCCCATTGTGCTACCGTGCCACCCCATTGTGCTACCGCGCCGCCCCATTGTGCTACCGTGCCGCCCCATTGTGCTACCGTGCCGCCCCATTGTGCTACCGTGCCGCCCCATTTTGCAACCGTGCCTCCCATTGTGCTACCGTGCCGCCCCATTTTGCAACCGTGCCGCCCCATTGCGCTACCGTGCCGTCCCATTGCGCTACCGTGCCTCCCCCTTGTGCTACTGTGCCGCCCCATTGTGCTACCGTGCTGCCCCATTGTGCTGCCGTGACGTCCCATTGCGATGTCGTGCCTCCCCATTGTGCTACCGTGCCGCCCCATTGTGCTACCATGCCGCCCCATTGCGCTACCGTGCCTCCCCATTGCGCTCCCGTGCCGCACCATTGTGCGACCGTGCCGCCCCATTGTGCTACCGTGCCGCACCATTGCGCTACCGTGCCGCCTCATTGTGCGACCGTGCCACCCCATTGTGCTACCGTGCCTCCCCATTGTGCTACCATGCCGCCCCATTGTGCTACCGTGCCGCACCATTGTGCTACCGTGCCGCCCCATTGTGCTACCGTGCCGCCCCATTGCGCTCCCGTGCCGCACCATTGTGCGACCGTGCCGCCCCATTGTGCTACCGTGCCGCCCCATTGTGCTACCGTGCCGCCCCATTGTGCTACCGTGCCGCCCCCTTGTGCTACCGTGCCTCCCCATTGCGATACCGTGCCGCCCCATTGTGCTACCGTGCCGCCCCCTTGTGCTACCGTGCCTCCCCATTGCGATACCGTGCCTCCCATTGTGCTACCGTGCCGGCCCCTTGTGCTACCGTGCCTCCCCATTGCGATACCGTGCCTCCCATTGTGCTACCGTGCCGCCCCATTGTGCTACCGTGCCGCCCCATTGTGCTACCGTGCCTCCCCATTGTGCTACCGTGCCACCCCATTGTGCTGTCATGCCACCCCATTGTGCTACCGTGCCGCCCCATTGTGCTGCCGTGACGCCCCATTGTGCTACCGTGCCGTCCCATTGTGCTACCGTGCCACCCTATTGTGCTATCGTGCCGCCCCATTGTGCTACCGTGCCTCCCCATTGTGCTACCGTGCCACCCCATTGCGCTGCCGTGCCGCCCCATTGTGCTACCCTGGCTCCCCATTGTGCTACCGTGCCGCCCCATTGTGCTACCGTGCCTCCCCATTGCGCTACCGTTCCGCCCCATTGTGCTACCGTGCCTCCCCATTGCGCTACCGTTCCGCCCCATTGTGCTACCGTGCCGCCCCATTGCGCTACCGTTCCGCCCCATTGTGCTACCGTGCCGCCCCATTGTGCTACCGTGCCTCCCCATTGTGCTACCGTGCCTCCCCATTGTGCTACCGTGCCTCCCCATTGTGCTATCGTGCCGCCCCATTGTGCTACCGTGCCTACCCATTGTGCTACCCTGCCTCGCCATTGTGCTACCGTGCCTCCCCATTGCACTACCGTGCCGCCCCATTGTGCTATCGTGCCGCCCCATTGTGCTACCGTGCCGCCCCATTGTGCTACCGTGCCTCCCCATTGTGCTACCGTGCCTCCCCATTGTGCTACCCTGGCTCCCCATTGTGCTACCGTGCCGCCCCATTGTGCTACCGTGCCGCCCCATTGTGCTACCGTGCCGCCCCATTGTGCTACTGTGTCGCCCCATTGTGCTACCGTGCAGCCCCATTGTGCTGTCGTGCCTCCGATTGTGCTACCGTGCCTCCCCATTGTGCTACCGTGCCTCCCCATTGTGCTACCGTGCCTCCCCATTGTGCTACCGTGCCTCCCCATTGTGCTACTGTGCCACCCCATTGCGCTACCGTGCCGCCCCATTGTGCTGCCGTGACGCCCCATTGTGCTACCGTGCCTCCCCATTGTGCTACCGTGCCTCCCCATTGTGCTACCGTGCCTCCCCATTGTGCTACCGTGCCTCCCCATTGTGCTGCCGTGCCTCCCCATTGTGCTACTGTGCCACCCCATTGTGCTACCGTGCCTCCCCATTGTGCTACCGTGCCTCCCCATTGTGCTACCGTGCCTCCCCATTGTGCTACTGTGCCACCCCATTGCGCTACCGTGCCGCCCCATTGTGCTGCCGTGACGCCCCATTGTGCTACCGTGCCGCCCCATTGTGCTACCGTGCCTCCCATTGTGCTACCGTGACGCCCCATTGTGCTACCGTGCCTCCCCATTGTGCTGCCGTGACGCCCCATTGTGCTATCGTGCCGCCCCATTGTGCTACCGTGCTGCCCCATTGTGCTACCGTCCCTCCCCATTGCGCTACCGTGCCGCCCCATTGCGCTACCGTGCCGCCCCATTGCGCTACCGTGCCGCCCCATTGCGCTACCGTGCCGCCCCATTGCGCTACCGTGCCTCCCCATTGCGCTACTTTGCCTACCCATTGCGCTACCGTGTCGCCCCATTGTGTTACCGTGCCGCCCCATTGTGCTACCGTGCCGCCCCATTGTGCTACCGTGCCGCCCCATTGTGCTACCGTGCCTCCCCATTGTGCTACCGTGCCGCCCCATTGTGCTACCGTGCCGCCCCATTGTGCTACCGTGCCGCCCCATTGTGCTACCGTGCCGCCCCATTGTGCTACCGTCCCTCCCCATTGCGCTACCGTGCTGCCCCATTGTGCTACCGTGCCGCCCCATTGTGCTACCGTGCCGCCCCATTGTGCTGCCGTGCCTCCCCATTGTGCTGCCGTGACGCCCCATTGTGCTACCGTGCCGCCCCATTGTGCTGCCGTGATGCCCCATTGTGCTACCGTGCCTCCCCATTGTGCTGCCGTGCCGCCCCATTGTGCTACCGTGCCTCCCCATTGTGCTGCCGTGACGCCCCATTGTGCTACCCTGGCTCCCCATTGTGCTGCCGTGCCACCCCATTGTGCTACCGTGCCGCCCCATTGTGCTGCCGTGCCTCCCCATTGTGCTGCCGTGACGCCCCATTGTGCTACCGTGCCTCCCCATTGTGCTGCCGTGCCGCCCCATTGTGCTACCGTGCCTCCCCATTGTGCTACCGTGCCTCCCCATTGCGCTCCCGTGACGCCCCATTGTGCTACCGTGCCACCCCATTGTGCTACCGTGCCGCCCCATTGTGCTACCGTGCCTCCCCATTGTGCTACCGTGCCTCCCATTGTGCTACCGTGCCTCCCCATTGTGCTACCGTGCCACCCCATTGTGCTACCGTGCCGCCCCATTGTGCTACCGTGCCGCCCCATTGCGCTACCGTGCCTCCCCATTGTGCTCCCGTGACGCCCCATTGTGCTACCGTGCCGCCCCATTGTGCTACCGTGCCGCCCCATTGTGCTACCGTGCCGCCCCATTGTGCTACCGTGCCGCCCCATTGGGCTACCGTGCCACGCCATTGTGCTACCGTGCCGCCCCATTGTGCTACCGTGCCGCCCCATTGTGCTACCGTGCCGCCCCATTGTGCTACCGTGCCGCCCCATTGTGCTACCGTGCCGCCCCATTGTGCTACCGTGCCGCCCCATTGTGCTCCCGTGCCGCCCCATTGTGCTACCGTGCCGCCCCATTGTGCTACCGTGCCGCCCCATTGTGCTACCGTGCCGCCCTATTGTGATACCGTGCCGCCCCATTGTGCTACCGTGCCGCCCCATTGTGCTGCCGTGACGCCCTATTGTGCTACCGTGCCGCCTCATTGTGCTACCATGCCGCCCCATTGTGCTACCGAGCCACCCCATTGTGCTACCGTGCCACCCCATTGCGCTACCGTGTCGCCCCATTGCGCTACCGTGCCGCCCCATTGTGCTACCGTGCCGCCCCATTGTGCTACCGTGCCACCCCATTGTGCTACCGTGCCGCCCCATTGTGCTCCCGTGCCGCCCCATTATGCTACCGTGCCGCCCCATTGTGCTACCGTGCCGCCCCATTGTGCTACCGTGCCGCCTTATTGTGCTACCGTGCCGCCCCATTGCGCTACCGTGCCGCCCCATTGTGCTACCGTGCCGCCCCATTGTGCTACCGTGCCACCCCATTGTGCTGCCGTGCCACCCCATTGTGCTACCGTGCCGCCCCATTGTGCTACCGTGCCACCACATTGTGCTACCGTGCCGCCCCATTGTGCTACCGTGCCGTCCCATTGTGCTACCGTGCCGCCCCATTGTGCTGCCGTGCCACCCCATTGTGCTACCGTGCCGCCCCATTGTGCTACCGTGCCGTCCCATTGTGCTACCGTGCCACCCCATTGTGCTACCGTGCCGCCCCATTGTGCTACCGTGCCACCACATTGTGCTACCGTGCCGCCCCATTGTGCTACCGTGCCGTCCCATTGTGCTGCCGTGCCGCCCCATTGTGCTACCGTGCCTCCCCATTGTGCTACCGTGCCTCCCCATTGCGCTCCCGTGACGCCCCATTGTGCTACCGTGCCACCCCATTGTGCTACCGTGCCGCCCCATTGTGCTACCGTGCCTCCCCATTGTGCTACCGTGCCTCCCATTGTGCTACCGTGCCTCCCCATTGTGCTACCGTGCCACCCCATTGTGCTACCGTGCCGCCCCATTGTGCTACCGTGCCGCCCCATTGCGCTACCGTGCCTCCCCATTGTGCTCCCGTGACGCCCCATTGTGCTACCGTGCCGCCCCATTGTGCTACCGTGCCGCCCCATTGTGCTACCGTGCCGCCCCATTGTGCTACCGTGCCGCCCCATTGGGCTACCGTGCCACGCCATTGTGCTACCGTGCCGCCCCATTGTGCTACCGTGCCGCCCCATTGTGCTACCGTGCCGCCCCATTGTGCTACCGTGCCGCCCCATTGTGCTACCGTGCCGCCCCATTGTGCTACCGTGCCGCCCCATTGTGCTCCCGTGCCGCCCCATTGTGCTACCGTGCCGCCCCATTGTGCTACCGTGCCGCCCCATTGTGCTACCGTGCCGCCCTATTGTGATACCGTGCCGCCCCATTGTGCTACCGTGCCGCCCCATTGTGCTGCCGTGACGCCCTATTGTGCTACCGTGCCGCCTCATTGTGCTACCATGCCGCCCCATTGTGCTACCGAGCCACCCCATTGTGCTACCGTGCCACCCCATTGCGCTACCGTGTCGCCCCATTGCGCTACCGTGCCGCCCCATTGTGCTACCGTGCCGCCCCATTGTGCTACCGTGCCACCCCATTGTGCTACCGTGCCGCCCCATTGTGCTCCCGTGCCGCCCCATTATGCTACCGTGCCGCCCCATTGTGCTACCGTGCCGCCCCATTGTGCTACCGTGCCGCCTTATTGTGCTACCGTGCCGCCCCATTGCGCTACCGTGCCGCCCCATTGTGCTACCGTGCCGCCCCATTGTGCTACCGTGCCACCCCATTGTGCTGCCGTGCCACCCCATTGTGCTACCGTGCCGCCCCATTGTGCTACCGTGCCACCACATTGTGCTACCGTGCCGCCCCATTGTGCTACCGTGCCGTCCCATTGTGCTACCGTGCCGCCCCATTGTGCTGCCGTGCCACCCCATTGTGCTACCGTGCCGCCCCATTGTGCTACCGTGCCGTCCCATTGTGCTACCGTGCCACCCCATTGTGCTACCGTGCCGCCCCATTGTGCTACCGTGCCACCACATTGTGCTACCGTGCCGCCCCATTGTGCTACCGTGCCGTCCCATTGTGCTACCGTGCCGCCCCATTGTGCTACCGTGCCGCTCCATTGTGCTACCGTGCCGCCCCATTGTGCTACCGTGCCGCCCCATTGTGCTACCGTGCCGCCCCATTAGAACATAGAACATAGAACAATACAGCGCAGTACAGGCCCTTCGGCCCACGATGTTGCACCGAAACAAAAGCCATCTAACCTACACTATACCATTATCATCCATATGTTTATCCAATAAACTTTTAAATGCCCTCAATGTTGGCGAGTTCACTACTGTAGCAGGTAGGGCATTGCACGGCCTTACTACTCTTTGCGTAAAGAACCTACCTCTGACCTCTGTCCTATATCTATTACCCCTCAGTTTAAAGCTATGTCCCCTCGTGCCAGCCATTTCCATCCGCGGGAGAAGGCTCTCACTGTCCACCCTATCCAACCCCCTGATCATTTTGTATGCCTCTATTAAGTCTCCTCTTAACCTTCTTCTCTCCAACGAAAACAACCTCAAGTCCATCAGCCTTTCCTCATAAGATTTTCCCTCCTTACCAGGCAACATCCTGGTAAATCTCCTCTGCACCCGCTCCAAAGCCTCCACGTCCTTCCTATAATGCGGTGACCAGAACTGTACGCAATACTCCAAATGCGGCCGTACCAGTGTTCTGTACAGCTGCAACATGACCTCCTGACTCCGGAACTCAATCCCTCTACCAATAAAGGCCAACACTCCATAGGCCTTCTTCACAACCCTATCAACCTGGGTGGCAACTTTCAGGGATCTATGTACATGGACACCTAGATCCCTCTGCTCATCCACACTTTCAAGAACTTTACCATTAGCCAAATATTCCACATTCCTGTTATTCCTTTCAAAGTGAATCACCTCACACTTCTCTACATTAAACTCCATTTGCCACCTCTCAGCCCAGCTCTGCAGCTTATCTATATCCCTCTGTAACCTGCTACATCCTTCCACACTATCGACAACACCACCGACTTTAGTATCGTCTGCAAATTTACTCACCCACCCTTCTGCGCCTTCCTCTAGGTCATTGATAAAAATGACAAACAGCAACGGCCCCAGAACAGATCCTTGTGGTACTCCACTTGTGACTGAACTCCATTCTGAACATTTCCCATCAACCCTCTGTCTTCTTTCAGCGAGCCAATTTCTGATTCACATCTCTAAATCACCCTCAATCCCCAGCCTCCGTATTTTCTGCAATAGCCGACCGTGGGGAACCTTATCAAACGCTTTGCTGAAATCCATATACACCACATCAACTGCTCTACCCTCGTCTACCTGTTCAGTCACCTTCTCAAAGAACTCAATAAGGTTTGTGAGGCATGACCTACCCTTCACAAAGCCATGCTGACTATCCCTGATCATATTATTCCTATCTAGATGATTATAAATCTTGTCTCTTATAATCCCCTCCAAGACTTTACCCACTACAGACGTGAGGCTCACCGGTCTATAGTTGCCGGGGTTGTCTCTGCTCCCCTTTTTGAACAAAGGGACCACATTTGCTATCCTCCAGTCCTCTGGCACTATTCCTGTAGCCAATGATGACATAAAAATCAAAGCCAATGGTCCAGCAATCTCTTCCCTGGCCTCCCAGAGAATCCTAGGATAAATCCCATCAGGTCCCGGGGACTTATCTATTTTCAGCCTGTCCAGAATTGCCAACACCTCTTCCCTACGTACCTCAATGCCATCTAATCTATTTACCTGGAGCTCAGCATTCTCCTCCACAACATTATCTTTTTCCTGAGTGAATACTGACGAAAAATATTCATTTAGTATCTCGCCTATCTCTTCAGACTCTACACACAACTTCCCATTCCTGTCCTTGACTGGTCCTACTCTTTCCCTAGTCATTCGCTTATTCCTGACATACCTATAGAAAGCTTTTGGGTTTTCCTTGATCCTTCCTGCCAAATACTTCTCATGTCCCCTCCTTGCTTGTCTTAGCTCTCTCTTTAGATCCTTCCTCGCTACCTTGTAACTACCCATCGCCCCAACTGAAACTTCACACCTCATCTTCACATAGGCCTCCTTCTTCCTCTTAACAAGAGATTCCACTTCTTTGGTAAACCACGGTTCCCTCGCTCGGCACCTTCCTCCCTGCCTGACCGGTACATACTTATCAAGAACACGCAGTAGCTGATCCTTGAACAAGCTCCACTTATCCAGCGAGTCCAACACTTGCAGCCTACTTCTCCACCTTATCCCCCCAAGCCACGTCTAATGGCATCATAATTTCCCTTCCCCCAGCTATAACTCTTGCCCTGCGGTGTATACTTATCCCTTTCCAACCTAAACGTTAACGTCACCGAATTGTGGTCACTGTCCCCAAAGTGCTCACCTACCTCCAAATCCAACACCTGGCCTGGTTCATTACCCAAAACCAAATCCAATGTGGCCTCGCCTCTTGTTGGCCTGTCAACAAACTGTGTCAGGAAACCCTCCTGCACACACTGTACAAAAAACGACCCATCTAATGTACTCGAACTATATCTTTTCCAGTCAATATTTGGAAAGTTAAAGTCTCCCATAATAACTACCCTGTTACTTTCGCTCTTATCCAGGATCATCCTCGCCATCCTTTCCTCTACATCCCTAGAACTATTTGGAGGCCTATAGAAGACTCCCAACAGTGTGACCTCTCCTTTCATGTTTCTAACCTCAGCCCATACTACCTCGGAAGATGAGTCCCCATCTAGCATCCTCTCTGCCACCGTAATACTGCTCTTGACTAGCAGCGCCACACCTCCCCCTCTTTTGCCTCCTTCTCTGAGCTTACTAAAACACCTAAACCCCGGAACCTGCAACATCCATTCCTGTCCCTGCTCTATCCATGTCTCCGAAATGGCCACAACATCGAAGTCCCAGGTACCAACCCATGCTGCCAGTTCCCCTACCTTATTTCTTATACTCCTGGCATTGAAGTAGACACACTTCAAACCACCTACCTGAACACTGGCCCCCTCCTGCGACGTCAAATCTGAGCTCCTGACCTCTATACTCTCATTCTCCCTTACCCTAAAACTACAATCCAGGTTCTCATGCCCCTGCTGCATTAGTTTAAACCCCCCCCAAAGAGCATTAACAAATCTCCCCCCCAGGATATTTGTGCCCCTCAGGTTCAGATGTAGACCATCCTGTCTGTAGAGGTCCCACCTTCCCCAGAAAGAGCCCCAGTTATCCAGAAATCTGAATCCCTCCCGCCTGCACCATCCCTGTAGCCACGTGTTTAATTGCTCTCTCTCCCTATTCCTCATCTCACTATCACGTGGCACGGGCAACAACCCAGAGATAACAACTCTGTTTGTTCTAGTTCTGAGCTTCCATCCTAGCTCCCTGAAAGCCTGCCTGACATCCTTATCCCCTTTCCTACCTATGTCGTTAGTGCCAATGTGGACCACGACTTGGGGCTGCTCCCCCTCCCCCTTAAGGACCCGGAAAACACGATCCGAGACATCATGTACCCTTGCACCTGGGAGGCAACATACCAAACGTGAGTCTCTCACGCTCCCACAAAATCTCCTATCTGTGCCCCTGACTATCGAGTCCCCAATTACTAATGCTCTGCTCCTCTCCCCCCTTCCCTTCTGAGCAACAGGGACAGACTCCGTGCCAGAGGCCCGTACCCCATGGCTTACCCCTGGTAAGCCCCCCCCCCCCACAAGTATCCAAAGCGGTATACTTGTTTCTCAGGGGAACGACCGCAGGGGATCCCTGCACTGACTGCTTTTTCCCAGTCCCTCTTACAGTTACCCATCTATCTCCAATCTTTGGTGTAACTAATTCCCTGAAGCTGCTATCTATGACCCCCTCTGCCTCCCGAATGATCTGAAGTTCTTCCAACTCCAGCTCCAGTTCCCTAACTCGGTCTTGGAAGAGCTGGAGATGGCAGCACTTCCTGCAGGTAAAATCAGCAGGGACACTAACGGCATCCCTCACCTCAAACATCCTGCAGGAGGAACATTGCACTCCCTTCCCTGCCATCCCTCTAACTTTCTACCAAAATCTGGCTAACAACTAAATTAAATTTTTTATTTAAAAAAAAATAATATTAATACCAATAATAAAATATGGTACTTACCTCACACCAAAGGGTTTTATTATTAGGTTAGAGGAGGAGGGCGGGTGGGAGACACTACACGTGTAGTGTCTCGGGTTTCCTCTCCACCAGAATTTATTGGTGAGGGTCTTCCCAGAAGTCCGCGGGTCGACTTCCTGTTCCCACCTTAAATACTAAAATTTAAAAAAAAAAAATTTAAAGGAGAGACTTACCTCCCAGAAATCACTTCCGCACTGCCCCCGCTGAAATGGACTAGCCTGCTCCGCTCCTGCTGAAATCGACTGGGCCTGCAAGGTAAGTAAGTTGTTAATCAGTACTTACCTCACCCAGGCAGCGACCTTTTAAACGGTCCCCTCTGCCTCGCAGCTCCCGCGCTTTTTCAAATTCCCGCGCTGTTTCTAAGGTCCCGGCTCTCTCTCTCTCCCGAACTAAACAGCTGACCTGCAAGGTAAGTAAGTTGTTAATCAGTACTTACCTCACCCAGGCAGCGACCTTTTAAACGGTCCCCTCTGCCTCGCAGCTCCCGCGCTTTTTCAAATTCCCGCGCTGTTTCTAAGGTCCCGGCTCTCTCTCACTCCCGAACTAAACAGCTGACCTGCAAGGTAAGTAAGTTGTTAATCAGTACTTACCTCACCCAGGCAGCGACCTTTTAAACGGTCCCCTCTGCCTCGCAGCTCCCGCGCTTTTTCAAATTCCCGCGCTGTTTCTAAGGTCCCGGCTCTCTCTCTCTCCCGAACTAAACAGCTGACCTGCAAGGTAAGTAAGTTGTTAATCAGTACTTACCTCACCCAGGCAGCGACCTTTTAAACGGTCCCCTCTGCCTCGCAGCTCCCGCGCTTTTTCAAATTCCCGCGCTGTTTCTAAGGTCCCGGCTCTCTCTCACTCCCGAACTAAACAGCTGACCTGCAAGGTAAGTAAGTTGTTAATCAGTACTTACCTCACCCAGGCAGCGACCTTTTAAACGGTCCCCTCTGCCTCGCAGCTCCCGCGCTTTTTCAAATTCCCGCGCTGTTTCTAAGGTCCCGGCTCTCTCTCACTCCCGAACTAAACAGCTGACCTGCAAGGTAAGTAGTTGTTAATCAGTACTTACCTCACCCAGGCAGCGACCTTTTAAACGGTCCCCTCTGCCTCGCAGCTCCCGCGCTTTTTCAAATTCCCGCGCTGTTTCTAAGGTCCCGGCTCTCTCTCACTCCCGAACTAAACAGCTGACCTGCAAGGTAAGTAGTTGTTAATCAGTACTTACCTCACCCAGGCAGCGACCTTTTAAACGGTCCCCTCTGCCTCGCAGCTCCCGCGCTTTTTCAAATTCCCGCGCTGTTTCTAAGGTCCCGGCTCTCTCTCACTCCCGAACTAAACAGCTGACCTGCAAGGTAAGTAAGTTGTTAATCAGCACTTACCTCACCCTGCGCTTCAGGGCCACCCACTATTTTGTTGGAGGAAATTTCTGCTCATCCAGTACTGGATGTTGGAAAAGCAGTGTGTGAAATGAGAGATGGAGCCCTCCTTGAATCCTTTTGATCTTGCAGGGTATCTGAGGTGTGGAAAACGCAACAACATTAGTTAAATATGAAAAGCATGTGAAAATTGAGGTCTCCTTAAAATGTTCTACAAACCAATCTTCTTCCTGAGAAAAGATTGGTTACCCACCTGTTATGGGCCAGGGTTTAGAGAACCCCAAAGTGTATCATGGAGTTCACCTGACCCACAACTTTTAATAGATTGTGGTATGGAGAGCACACGGCCCACTCTACAGGTGTGGTACAGCAGAAATGGAAACGTATTTTTTCAAGCAAAACAATGTTTATTCTATGAACTCAAGTTAACCTTTTTTAAAACACACAGTGAACATCTTAGCAACCATCAATTCAAATACAACCCCCAAAGAATACAACACTAAGTAATCCTTACTAAATTCCCAAACAACATTCAGCAGACAAAAGACCCTTTTAACACAAAGATCAGGTTTAAATTCGCTATTGAGAGCAGTTACCACGTTGAAATCAGCAAATGAACATTCATAAGCTTGCAGAGATTCACGCACATCCTGCTATGATTTCAGCTTCTCCAAAATTAAAATGAAACCAAACCCACCCTGCAGCAAAAAGCCTAAAGCGAAAGTAAAAATCTAAGATACTGCCCAGCTCCACCCACACTCTGACATCACTGCAGTAGTAAACATTCATTTCTTAAAGGTACTCTCACTACAGATATTTATATACACACCCATTCATAAACCCCCATTTCTTAAAGGTACTCTCACATGACACACCCCAGGTCCCGCCTTCATTAAAACCAGAAGTGACGGGGTTTGAAATTTAAAAAGCTTCTCAGCCGACCCAACCCCACTCTTTTTTTGGGGGGGGGGTTTAAATCATCCCAATTGTGTTGTTTTTTTGCCAGAGCAAGCGAAGACTCGTCCCATTTCCCTTTATTTGCACCATGACCCTGTAACTTAACAACCTTTGCTTCAAACACATGTGACTAATGAAGAAGAACACTGACCTCTTACAGAAAAGTGAAAATACTGCGGATGCTGGAAATCCGGGGAAAAAAGGAAAGTGCTGGAAAACTCAGCAGGTCTGGCAGCATCTGTGGAGAGCGAATGTGTTGATGCTTCAAGTCTGCATGACTCTTCTTCAGAGCGACTTCTTAACAATATATTTAATGATCTTGAATTACTTTTGTTTATTTTTATCCGCAGCTTAATTCGACTGCAAAACAGCTCATTGAGATGGATAAACAGTGCCTGCCAGCTGCACAGAACGTTGATGCAGCTCCAACAGTTGCCACCAATGCAGGAGTCAGCCCGGCACCTGGTTCTCCTGTAAATAGCGGCGGAGCTGCCAGCGCTGTACACAGACGTATTGACGGCAAGAAAAATGCCAAGAAACGGCATTCCTTCACTTCGTTCAGCATGTCACACAAGTCTTCCCAAGCCGTCAACAACAGGCACTCGATGGAAATCAGTGCACCAGTTCTCATCAGTTCCAGTGATCCCAGAGCAGTTGTCAGGATTGGAGAAGTGCCACACCTATCATCTAGTGCGCCTTCCCAGGTAAAATAACCTGAGAAAAGCATACTAGTATATATTCAAGGTCATACCTTCTAAGGAGGTGAAATTGTCTTTGTAAACTCCTCAGTTTGAAGTCTCTTACATTCTGGAGATCTACTCATAGAAATTAGGAAGAAGCTGGATGGCGATTGGGGGGGGGTGGGGGGGGGGGGTCGGGGGGTAGGTCTCTCTATCAGTGACTGGGTTTGCCACCTCTCCCAGAGTCTACAGGAATAAAGATTCTGCTGCGAGCGATCTGGGAGAAGAAATTAACAGAGTATTGAATTAAATGTGCATTTGTTTTCATTTTATAAAAATATTTTCATTTATTGCTTATTGGAGACAAAGGCAGGTTGGGGTGGTTCAAGGTGGGAGCTTATGTGATGATATCTCCAGGAAGACTTTTGACCAGAGCTGGAAACCCTATCAGTAAAGTTTCATAGATTTCCCAAACTGAATGAAACAGAATGTAGAACAAAAACCCCTCAAGAAGCCTGCTGCATAAAATTGCATAGAATGTAGAATTAACTGATAGTCTCCGAGTGATCACAATAACAATTGCAATAGAAAGTAGCAAATGTCATGCCTGTGATAGAATAAATGCTCTTTTCAGGACTTGACTAAAATTATCAGAATAATGTGGAGAAAGATTTACTCCACAACTTACTTGTGAATGCTCACTGCTCCATTACTGACATCCTTCACTTCAATGAATGCAGTTTTAAAATATGATTAAAAGTCCAATTTAGCGAGGCATTTTCTATATTTTCTAAATGCTTATGTCCAGGAATATACAACCTGAAATGAGTGTTGGTGGTGTTATCCACTGTTTTAACAGAGTTACTCTTCTCTATTATAAATACAGCTAACAATACCTATATTAATACCTATATATATTACCAATTTCAAGCTCCTCTGTTCTGCATTGCATGTGCTTAGTAAAATAGATTTGTTCCTGTCTCCTGTGATCTGCAACTTGTGCTCATATTCCTCCCATGGAATGATGTAACATTTTATAAGACTGATCTGTAGCCATTAAATACATAAGAACATCAGAAATAGGAGCAAGAATAAGCCATTTGTCACTTAGAGCCTGTTCCGCCATTCAAAAAGATCATCACAGGATTGTTACAGCACTGAAGGGAGCCATTCAACCATCATGGTTATTCTTCTGCCTTAACTCCACCTTCCCGCAATACCTCCATATCCCTTAATTCCCAGAGCACCCAAAAGTTTAGCGAGATGTATCTTGAATATATTGAACGATTGCAATAGAGAATTCCAAAGATTCACAACCCTTTGAGAGAAGAGGGGCGGAATTCTCCATTCCAGTGGCTAAGTACCAGCACCAATGGAGGATCACGATGAGAAAATCGGCGCGAACCCTTCACTGATTCCGGTACCGGCGCCACGTGAACCACCCGCGGATCGCGCGAAAAACGGCCGGAGCATCGCCGGGTCACGGGCCACACAGGGCTGACGGTCTGAACCGGTCGTACCGGAAAACATGGCGCCAGCCATGTTGGAACCTTAACCGCCCACTCCGACCCCGCAGCCCACCCCCCACCTCCACCCCCAGCCCTAGCAGAAGTGCCCCGGCCAGTGGCACGGATCCCCGATGAGTGTGGCGGTGCTGGATACTGTCCGCAGCCAGCATGCCGGGTTCCCGACTGCTGGGACCACACGTGGACCGCGCCGTCGGGAACTCTGCCCATCGGGGGCAGAGCATCGCTGTTTGGCTGGCTGAAGACACGCCAATGGCCTGACGATGCTTGTGTCCCGATTTGGAAGGGGCGGAGCATCGTCATCAGGCGTCAAACCGCGTCGGCTCCAGATCCGCCATCGGAAGGCATTCTCCATACGATTGCCGATCCCGATTTCGGCGTCAGACTACGGAGAATCCCGCCCGAGAGTTTCTTCATCTCAGGCCTAAATGATACCCGGGTGACTTACAACAAAGGGCTTTAGAAAGGATGGCTCCAGCGACAATGAATGCAGTGCTTTTGATCTTCCAGAATTCCCTAGATTCAAGGAACGTGGATTAGAAGATAACAAAAGTAACACTGCTTTTCAAGAAGGAAGGGAGAGAAGAAAGAGAGAACTATATAGGCCAGTTAGCCTGACATCAGTAGTTTTCAGACTGGTTTGGCCGTAGGGAGCCTGTTATCAGTGGTAGGAAAATGTTATGTTCGTTATTCGGGACATGATAGAAGGGCAATTGGAAAATCATAATATGATTCAGCAGGATCAAGACAAATTCATGAAATGACAGATCTGTTCGTGTTTTTGAGCAAGTAACTAGAAGAATGGATAAGGGAGAAGTAGTGAATGTTATTATTTGGATTTTCAAAAAAATATTCAATAAAGTGCCATAAGACCATAAGACATAGGAGCAGAATTAGGCCACTTGGCCCATCGAGTTTGCGCCGCCATTCAATCATGGCTGACACTAATCAAAGGTTATTATATAAGATTAAGGCTCATGTGATTGGGGTTAATATTTTAAGTTTGGATTGAAAATTTATGAATAGAAAACACAGCGGGCTGGATTATTCGGCTGTGCCTGGCGCAAGTTACCACGGGTGAGATGAGGGTCATGTAAAGGTCTGTTGACCTCGTGCGGGAATGTCCAGTCGCCAGGCGGGCGCGGCTGGAAAATCCCGCCCAGAGTAGGAATAAACAGGTGGCAGGCTAGTAGGATACCCCAAGGACAAGTATTTGCCCTCCTATTTACAGTCTATATCAATGACTTAGATGAGGGAAGAAATGTAATGTAGTCAAATTTGCTCACAATATAAATTTAGTGGGAAGTAAGCAGTGAGGAGGACACAAAAGAGGCTGCAGAGGGATATAGACAAGTTAGATGAGTGGGCAAGAACTTGGCAGACGAAAAACATAATGTGACAAAGTGCGAAGTTATCCACTTTGGTAGGAAAATAAAAGAAGTAAAATATTTTTTGAAAGTTGAGAAACCAGGAAATATTGGGGGTGATTTTCCGGCTGCGTTGTGCCTGGCGCAAATCCTGTTATGTCCGGAAAATACCGGGAGAGCCTTGAAACAGGATTTGCGATGGGCGCCAAACAGTCCCCAATGTTCCCAGCCCTCCCAGCAGACATAAGCTGGTTCCCATCCAGTGAGTGTGTGAATTCTAATTTAAATATGCAGAATCAGCTTTAAGCTGAATTCTCCCAGCCTCTGTAATTTCCCACCCGCCAGTGTAATGTGAAGCTGGCGGTAATTATTACAGGTCTCTAAAATCGAAGACCCGACGTGTTGATCACACCAGGCAGCTTGGAAGCCATTGTAGCCCCTGGGTGGTCAGGGGCATGGCTGGACATCAGCTTCGCACTGCCAGCTGGGGCTGAAGGGGGGAGGGCCTTTGGCAGCCCAACAGTGTAGAGTCGCCCACTTTGGAGGTGGGCCTGATGGCGGCGATGCTGATCGTGTGAGGTGGGGGGGGGGGGGGAGAGGAGGAGACTGATTGCACAGCCTTCCCTGCCAGAGATGAGGGGATGGGGACCCTCCGCAGGGGGGGCTGCCATGGAATGGTGAGGGGGAGGCACTTGAGGGTGGTAGTCGGACGGCAACCACGTGCGGCACCACCATACCAACCCCTCAATCATGTGTACCTTTTCCGGGGCCAACTCTTGTCCCTGCCCGTCTGCCCCAACACCTCCGATAACCCTGATGGACTGCCGAGGGCCTCTGGCCGTGCGGCAGACAGTGACCCAAGCCAGGAATCGAACCCCCCCCCCCCGCCCCGTAACAAAAAGAACGAGAAATCACGAAGAGCAAGATATATACATGGCAAAATGATATATTTACACAGCTTTGTACACTGGCTCTCTCCCATATGTGCCAGTTTCCCCAACCCTTCATGTTATCTCTTGCTCATCCACCCTCCCAGGCAGTCCCCCTTCCCCCCCCCCAGGACGTCCGCCCCCCCGTCACCCCCCCCCCGCCCCCCCGCCCCCCCCCCCCCCCCCCCCCAAGGTTGCTGCTGCTGCTGACCGACCTTCCTCTAACGCTCCGCGAGATAGTCTAGAACGGTTGCCACCGCCTGTAGAACCCCTGCGCAGACCCTCTCAAGGCGAACTTAATCCTCTCCAACTTTATGTATCCAGCCATATCATTTATCCAGGCCTCCACGCTGGGGGGCTTCGCCTCCTTCCACATTAGCAAGATCCTTCGCCGGGTTACTAGGGACGCAAAGCCAGAATGCCGGCCTCTTTCGCCTCCTGCACTCCCGGCTCGTCCACTACTCCAAATATTGCTAGCCCCCAGCTTGGCTTGACCCGGACTTTCACCACCTGAGATATTGCTCCCGCCACTCCTCTCCAGACCCCTCCAGTGCCGGCATGACCAAAACATATGGACATGGTTCGCTGGGCTCCCTGAGCACCTTCCACATCTGTCCTCTACCCCAAAGAACCTACTCAACCTCGCCCCCGTCAAGTGCGCTCTGTGAACCACCTTAAATTGTATCAAGCTGAGCCTGGCACACGAGGAGGAGGAATTAACCCTACCTAGGGCATCAACCACAGGCCTTCCTCGATCTCCTCCCCAGCTCCTCCTCCCATTTACCCTTCAACTCTTCTACTAGCGCTTCCCCCTCTTCTTTCATCTCTTGGTGTATTTCCGACACCTTGCCCTCCCCGACCCATACCCCCGAGATCACCCTATCTTGAACTTCTTGTGCCGGGAGCAACGGGAATTCCCTCACCTGTCGCCTCACAAAAGCCCTCACCTGCATATATCTAAAGCATTTCCCGGGGGTAACTCAAACTTCTCCTCCAGTGCCCCTAGGCTCGCAAACGTCCGTCGATGAACAGGTCCCCCATTCTTCCAATCCCTGCCCGATGCCAGCTCTGGAACCCCCCGTCCATCTTCCCCGGGACAAACCGGTGGTTACCCCTGATCGGGGACCACACCGATGCTCCCATTGCACCCCGGTGCCGTCTCCACTGGCCCAGATCCTTAGCGTTGGCGCCACCACCGGGCTCGTGGTATACTTTGTTGGCAAGAGCGGGCAGCGGTGCCGTCACCAACGCCCCCAAGCTCGTCCTTTACAGGACGCCATCTCCATCCTTTCCCATGCCGCCCCCTCCCACTCCATAACTTTTTTCCCTGGAGCGTAGGAGGCTTAGGGGTGATCTTATCGAGGTCTATAAAATAATGAGGGGCATAGATAAGGTAGATAGTCAACATCTTTTCCCAAAGGTAGGGGAGTCTAAAACTAGAGGGCATAGGTTTAAGGTGAGAGGGGAGAGATTCAGAAGGGCCCAGAGGGGCAATTTCTTCACTCAGAGGGTAGTGAGTGTCTGGAATGGGCTGCCAGAGGTAGTAGTAGAGGCGGGTACAATTGTGTCTTTTAAAAAACATTTAGATAGTTACATGGGTAAGATGGGTATAGAGGGTTATGGCCAAGTGCGGGCAACTGGGACTAGCTTAATGGTAAAAACTGGGCGGCATGGACTGGTTGGGCCGAAGGGCCTGTTTCCATGCTGTAAACTTCTATGATTCTATAACCCACTTGTGGATCATCGCCATATTTGCTGCCCAGTAGTAGCTCCCCAGGTTTGGCAGCGCCAACCCTCCTCTGTCCCTACTGCGTTCCAGGAACCCTCTCCTTACTCTCAGGGTCTTATTCGCCCACACAAACCCCATAATACTCCTACCTACTCTCTTAAAAAGGCTTTAGGGATTTCCGGGTCGCGGCGATGCGGAGCTAAGTCGCGCGAGTCGGCAGCTCCCGCAGGAACGGACTTTTGGGCCCGCTAACGGAGCCCCAACGGACCTTTAAAAAAAAAATCAACCCGTGGGGAAGAACGAGGAAGTCCCCTACAGCCCTGCATGGACCGGACCCGCAGTGAAACGGCGAGGAAAGCGGCCCTGGAGCAGCGGGAGAAGAAAGAAGAAAAAAACAAAATGGCGGCGCCCATGGACAGAGAGGAGATGAAAGAGTTCATCAAGTGCTGCTTCGAGGAGCTGCGTAAGGAGATGGTGGCGCCTATACTGGCAATGGTGGAAAAACTTGGAGCAACCCAGAAAGCCCAAGAGGTGAAGATTCAGGAGATCCAGGAAAAAGTGAGTGAGAACGACGACGAGCTCGTGGGCCTGGCGGAGAGAGAATGGAGCGGCATGAGGCGCTGCACAGGACGTGGGCGGGAAGACTCGAAGACCTGGCGAACAGATCAAGGAGAAACAACTTGAGGATCCTGGGTCTCCCAGAAGGAGTGGAGGGGGCCGATGCCGCGGCATATGTGGGCACAATGATCGGGATGCTGATGGGTGCGGAGGCCCCCCCGAGATTGCTGGAGCTGGATGGGGCGCACCGAGTGCTAGCGAGGAAGCCCAAGACAAAAGAGCCGCCAAGGGCGATGGTGGTGAGATTTCACCGGTTTACGGACAGAGAGAGGGTCCTGAAATGGGCCAAGAAGGAACGGAGCAGCAAGTGGGACAATGCGGAGATTAGAATATACCCGGACTGGAGCGCGGAGGTCGCTAAGCGGAGAGCGGGTTTCAACCGGGCCAAAGCGGTGCTGCATCGGAAAGGAGTGAAATTTGGAATGTTGCAGCCAGCGCGACTGTGGGTTACACATAAGGGTCAACCACGCGCAGGAAAGGATATATGGGCTGGGGGAGAGGGACAAGGCCATGACAGGAGCTGCACCATGGGAGGCGGGGCAGGCGGGGTTGTCTTCCCGCGCGTGGCAAAAAAAGGCGGGAAGGGGAACAAAGGACTGTACATTGATTGGGAGATTCCCAAACAGGGGGTTAAAGGGATAGCGGGGGAAGCCGGGGTCAGCAGATGTCAGCTGACTTAAGGGAGGGACATGGGGGAGCAAAAAAGCTAGACGGGGATCTAGCGGGGGGGGGGGGGGGGGGGGGGGAGGGGAGGGGAGAGGAGGGAGGGGGGGGAAGGGGGGGGGGGAAGGGTTGCTGCTGCACTGGCCGAAAGAGAACGGGACACAGAAGAGGTGGCTGGGGCCGGGGTCCCCCAGCTGGGGGACTGGAGAGTGAGGGAGACGCGGACAAGGGACTGGCCCAGAAAAGGAGATGGCTAGTCGGCGGGGGGGGTGGGGGGGGTGGGGGGGGGGGGGGGGGGGGTGGGGGGGGGTGAGAGTCCCTCCAATCTGGCTGATAACGTGGAACGTGTGGGGCCTGAATGGGCCGGTGAAGCGGGCTCGAGTGTTCGCGCACTTGAAGGGACTGAAGGCAGATGTGGCCATGCTCCAAGAGACACACCTGAAGGTGGCGGACCAGGTCAGGTTAAGAAAGGGATGGGTAGGACAGGTATTTCACTCGGGATTGGACGCAAAAAATAGAGGGGTGGCCAATTCTGGTGGGAAAGCATGTGTCATTTGAGGCCAAGACTATCGTAGCGGATAATGGAGGGAGATATGTGATGGTGAGTGGTAGGTTGCAAGGGACGTGGGTGGTGTTGGTAAATGTATACGCCCCAAACTGGGATGATGCTGGATTCATGAAGCGCATGTTGGGGCGCATTCCGGACCTGGAGGTAGGAGGACTAATAATGGGAGGGGATTTCAATACGGTGCTGGACCCAGCACTGGACCGCTCTAGATCAAGGACGGGAAGGAGGCCGGCGGCGGCCAAGGTACTTAGGGGGTTTATGGATCAGATGGGGGAGTGGACCCATGGAGGTTTGCAAGACCGCAGGCCAGGGAATTTTCTTTTTTATCCCACGTGCATAAGGCTTACTCCCGGATAGATTTCTTTGTTCTGGGCAGGGCGCTCATCCCGAGAGTGGGGGGGACGGAGCAATCGGCCATAGCCGTTTCGGACCATGCCCCGCACTGGGTGGAACTGGAGCTGGGAGAGGAGAGGGACCAACGCCCGCTGTGGCGGCTGATGTGGGATTGCTGGCTGATGAGGTGGTGTGTGGGAAGGTGAGGGGCTGTATTGAAAAGTACTTGGAGGGCCAACGACAACGGGGAGGTGCGAGTGGGGGTGGTATGGAAGGCGTTGAAGGCGGTGATCAGGGGAGAGCTGATCTCCATCAGGGCTCATAGGGAGAAGATAGAGGAATGGAAAGGGAGAGGCTAGTGGGGGAGATCTTGCGGGTGGACAGGAGATACGCAGAGGCCCCGGAGGAAAGATTACTTGGGGAAAGGCGACGGCTCCAGACGGAGTTTGACCTGCTGACCACGGGCAAGGCAGAGGCACAGTGGAGGAAGGCGCAAGGGCGACTTACGAGTACGGGGAAAAGGCTAGTCGGATGCTGGCGCACCAGCTCCGTAAGAGAGCGGCAGCGAGGGAAATAGGGGGAATCAAAGATGGAAGGGGAGCCACGGTTCGAGGGGCAAGGGAAATAAATAAGGTATTTAAGGACTTCTATGAAGAGCAGCACAGATCCCAGCCCCCAGGGGGGGAAGGGGGGATGAGGCGATTCCTGGACCAGCTGGGGTTCCCGAGGGTGGAGGAGCAGGAGGCGGTTGGTTTGGGGGCACCAATTGGGTTGGAGGAGTTGAGTAAAGTTTGGGGAGCATGCAGGCGGGGAAAGGCCCCGGGGCGGACGGGTTCCCGGTGAATTCTATAAAAAATATGTGGACCTGCTGGCCCCGCTACTAGTGAGGACCTTCAACGAGGCAAGAGAGGAGGGAACCCTGCACCAGACAATGTCGGAGGCGACAATCTCCCTGATTCTAAAGCGAGACAAGGATCCACAGCAATGTGGATCGTACAGCCGATTTCGCTCCTCAATGTGGATGCTAAGCTATTGGCGAAGGTACTGGCCACTAGGATTGAGGACTGTGTCCTGGGGGTGAGTCATGAAGACCAAACGGGATTCGTAAAGGGCAGGCAGTTAAATACCAATGTGCGGCGGCTCTTAAACGTGATAACGATGACATCGGAGGAGGGAGAGGCGGAGATAGTGGCAGCTAAGGACGCGGAAAAAGCCTTTGACCGAGTAGAGTGGGAGTACCTCTGGGAGGTATTGCGCAGGTTTGGGTTCGGGGGGAGGGTTTATTAGATGGGTTAAGCTCCTTTACAGCACCCCGGTGGCGAGCGTAGTGACAAACCGGCGGAGGTCGGAGTACATTCGCTGTACCGAGGGACGAGACAGGGGTGCCCCCTGTCCCCCCTCTTTTTTGCATTGGTGATCGAACCCTTGGCCATATCACTTAGGGAGTCTCAGAAATGGAGGGGGATAGTCCGCGGGGGAGAGGAGCATCGGGTATCGCTATATGCGGATGACCTGCTGCTATACGTGGCGGACCCAATGGAGGGGATGGTGGAGGTCGTGCAGACTCTGAAGGAGTTTGGAGAGTTCTCGGGCTACAAGCTTAATGTAGAGAAGAGTGAGCTTTTTGTATTACAGGCAGGGGACCAAGAAGGAGGGACAGGGGACCTACCGCTGAGGAGGGCGGAGAGGAGTTTTCGGTATCTGGGGATCCAGATAGCCAGAAGTTGGGGGGCCCTACATAAACTGAACTTGACGAGGGTGGTGGAGCAAATGGAGGAGGATTTTAAAGATGGGACATGCTCCCACTCTCGTTGGCGGGTTGGGTGCAGTCGGTCAAAATGGTGGTCCTTCCGAGGTTTTTGTTCGTGTTTCAGTGCCTCCCCATCGTGATCACCAAGGGCTTTTTCAAGAGAGTAGGTAGGAGTATCATGGGGTATGTGTGGGCAATAAGACCCCGAGGGTTAGGAGAGGGTTCTTGGAACGCAACAGGGACCGAGGAGGTTGGCCTTGCCAAACCTAGAGAGTTACTACTGGGCAGCAAATGTGGCGATGGTCCGTAAGTGGGTTATGGAGGGAGAGGGGGCGGCATGGAAGAGGATGGAGATGGCGTCCTGTAAAGGAACGAGCCTGGGGGCATTGGTGACGGCACCGCTGCCGCTCTCGCCGACAAAATACACCACAAGCCCGGTGGTGGCAGCAACACTAAAGATCTGGGGCCAGTGGAGAAGACACAGGGGTGCAATGGGAGCATCGGTGTGGTCCCTGATCAGGGGTAACCACCGGTTTGTCCCGGGGAAGATGGACGGGGGGTTCCAAGGCTGGCATCGGGCGGGGATAAGAAGAATGGGGGACCTGTTCATTGACGGGACATTTGCGAGCCTGGGGGCACTGGAGGAGAAATTTGAGTTACCCCCGGGAAATGCATTTAGATATATGCAGGTGAGGGCTTTTGTGAAGCGACAGGTGAGGGTATTTCCGTTGCTCCCGGCACACAAGAGGTTCAAGATAGGGTGATCTCGGGGGTATGGGTCGGGGGAGGGCAAGGTGTTGGAAATATACCAAGAGATGAAAGAAGAAGGGGGAAGCGCTAGTAGAAGAATTGAAAGGTAAATGGGAGGAGGAGCTGGGGGAGGAGATTGAGGAAGGGCCATGGGCCGATGCCCTGGGTAGGGTTAATAACCTCCTCCTCGTGTGCCAGGCTCAGTCTGACACAATTTAAGGCGGTTCACAGAGCGCATCTGACGAGGGCGAGGCTGAGTAGGTTCTTTGGGGTGGAGGATAGATGTGAAAGATGTTCAGGACCCCAGCGAACCATGTCCATATGTTTTTGGTCATGCCCGGCATTGGAGGTGTTCTGGAGAGGAGTGGCGGGAGTAATATCCCAGGTGGTGAAAGTCCGGGTCAAGCCAAGCTGGGGACTAGCAATATTTGGAGTGGTGGATGAGCCGGGAGTGCAGGAGGCGAAAGAGGCCGGAATTCTGGCCTTTGCGTCCCTAGTAGCCTGGCGAATGGTCTTGCTATTGTGGAAGGAGGCGAAGCCCCCTAGCCTGGAGGCCTGGATTAACGACATGGCGGGGTTCATAAAATTGGAGAGAATTAAGTTTGTTTTGAGAGGGTCTGCACAGGGATTCTACAGGCAGTGGCAACCGTTCCTAGAATATCCCGCAGAGCGTTAGAAGAAGGCCGTCAGCAGCAGCAGCAACCCTGGGGGGGGTGAAACGAGAGACTGTTTGAAGGGATGGACGAGCGGGAGATAGCATGGAGGGTGGGGGAGAGAACGGTACACGCGGCCAAGAGCCAGTGGATAAAGCTATGTAAATATACCATCTTGCCATGTATATATCTTGCTCAGGGAGAATTTGCACTATTTTGTTACGGGGTGGGGGGGGGTGATTGTTTGTAAGGGGAAAAAGTTGTGTTGTTAAAAAACCTTAATAAAAATATTTTTAAAAAAAGGCTTTAGTGATCATGGTGGGAAGGCACTGAAACACAAACAGAAACCTCGGAAGGACCACCATTTTGACCGACTGCACTCTACCCGCCAGCGAGAGCGGTAACATGTTCCATCTTTTGAAATCCTCCTCCATTTGCTCCACCAACCTCGTCAGATTCAGTTTATGTAGAGTCCCCCAACTCCTGGCTATCTGGATCCCCAGATACCGAAAGCTCCCCTCCGCCCTCCTCAGCGGTAGGTCCCCTATCCCTCTTTCTTGGTCCCCCGCCTGTAATACAAAGAGCTCACTCTTCCCTACATTGAGCTTATTGCCCGAAAACTCCCAAAACTCCCTTAGAGTATGCATGACCTCCACCATCCCCTCCATTGGATCCGCCACGTACAGCAACAGGTCATCCGCATATAGCGACACCCGATGCTCTTCTCCCCCTCGGACCACCCCCCTCCATGACTCCCTCAATGACATGGCCAATGGTTCGATTGCCAATGCGAACAACAGGGGGGACAGGGGGCACCCCTGCCTCGTCCCTCGGTACAGTCGAAAGTACTCCGACCTCCGCCGGTTCGTCACTACACTCGCCATCGGGGCTCTGTAAAGGAGCTTAACCCAACTGATAAACCCTCCCCCAAACCCAAACCTACGCAGCACCTCCCAGAGGTACTCTCACTCTACTCGATCAAAGGCCTTCTCCGCGTCCATAGCTGCCACTATCTCCGCCTCTCCCTCCTCCGATGGCATCATCATCACGTTTAAGAGCCGCCGCACGTTAGTGTTTAATTGCCTGCCCTTTACGAATCCCATCTGATCTTCATGGATCACCCCCGGGACACAGTCCTCGATCCTCTTGGCCAGCACTTTTGCCAGCAACTTTGCATCCACATTGAGGAGCGAGATCGGCCTGTACGATCCACATTGCAGTGGGTCCTTGTCCCGCTTTAGGATCAAAGAAATTGTCGGTTCCGACATTGTCGGGGGCAGGATCCCCTCCTCTCTTGTCTCATTAAAGGTCCTCACCAGTAGCGGGGCCAACAGGTCTACGTACTTCCTGTAGAACTCCACCGGGAATCCGTCCGGTCCCGGGGCCTTCCCCGCCTGCATACTCCCCAAACCCTTGCTCAGCTCCTCCAACCCAATTGGTGCCCCCAAACCAGCCACCTCTTGCTCCTCCACCCTCGGGAATCTCAGTTGATCTAGGAATCGTCTCATCCCCTCTTCCCTCGCTGGGGGCTGGGATCTGTACAGCTCTTCATAAAAGGCCTTAAATACCTTGTTTATTTTCATCGCACTCCGAACCGTGGCTCGCCTTCCATCTTTGACTCCCCCTATTTCCCTCGCTGCCATCCTCTTACGGAGCTGGTGTGCCAGCATCCGACTAGCCTTTTCCCCATACTCTTAGGTCCCCTGCGCTTTCCTCCACTGTGCCTCCGCCTTCCCTGTGGTCAACAGGTCAAACTCCGTCTGGAGCCGTCGTCTTTCCCCAAGTAATCTTTCCTCCGGGGCCTCTGCGTATCTCCTGTCCACTCTCAAAATCTCCCCCACTAACCTCTCCCTTTCCATACCCTCTGTCTTCTCCCTATGAGCCCTAATGGAGATTAGCTCTCCCCTGATCACCACCTTCAATGCCTCCCATACCACCCCCACCCGCACCTCCCTGTTGTCGTTGGCCTCCAAGTACCTTTCGATACACACCCTCACCTTCCCACACGCCACCTCGTCTGCCAGCAGTCCCACATCCAGCCGCCACATCGGGCGTTGGTCCCTCTCCTCTCCCAGCTCCAGTTCCACCCAGTGCGGGGCATGGTCCGAAACGGCTATGGCCGAATACTCCGTCCCCTCCACCCTCGGGATGAGCGCCCTACCCAGAACAAAGACATTTTTCCGGGAGTAGGCTTTGTGTACATGGGAGTAGAAAGAAAATTCCCTGGCCTGCGGCCTTGCAAACCGCCATGGGTCCACTCCCCCCATCTGATCCATAAACCCCCTAAGTACCTTGGCCGCCTCCGGCCTCTTTCCAGTCCTTGATTTGGAGCGGTCCAGTGCTGGATCCAACACTGTATTGAAGTCCCCTCCCATTATCAGGCCTCCTATCTCCAGGTCCGGAATGCACCCCAACATGCGCTTCATGAATCCTGCATCATCCCAGTTCGGGGCGTATACGTTTACCAACACCACCCACATCCCTTGCAGCCTACCGCTCACCATTACATATCGCCCTCCATTGTCCACTACAATAGTCTTGGCCTCAAATTACACCCGCTTTCCCACCAATATTGCCACCCCTCTATTTTACGCGTCCAGTCCCGAGTGGAATACCTGTCCTACCCATCCCTTTCTTAACCTGACCTGGTCCGCCACCTTCAGGTGTGTCTCTTGGAGCATGACCACGTCCGCCTTCAGTCCCTTTAAGTGCGCGAACACTCGAGCCCTCTTCACCGGCCCATTCAGGCCCCTCACATTCCACGTTATGAGCCGGATTGGAGGGGCTCTCACCCCCCCACCCCCTCCCCGCCGACTAGCCATCTCCTTTTCTGGGCCAGTCCCGTGTCCACGCCTCCCTCACCCTCCAGTCCCCCAGACGGGGGACCCCCATCCCGACCACTGTGTCCCATTCCCTTTCGGCCAGTGCAGCAGCAACCCTTCCCCCCCCCCCCCCCCCGCTAGACCCGTCTAGTTTTTTTGCTCCCCCCATGTCACTCCCGTAAGTCAGCTGACGCCTGCTGACCCCGGCTTCCCCCGCTGTCCCATTGACCTCCCCATGTGGGAGTCTCCCAATCAATATGCATTCCTTCGTTCCCCTTCCCGCCTTTCTTCCCGCGCGCGGGAAAAAAAAAACATTTAGGTTACTTCATGTGTAGGGCCATCCAATTAAATTTAAAGGGCCTGCACACTCATAGGCTGCACTCATCAAAAGAAAATTAAAGGAATGTTGCCTTCAATCCATTTTCCTACATCCACCTGTCGAATCTAACCTTGAATATTAATATAATTTCTGCTTCAACCATTAACCCTGGATGTGAATTCCACTTTCTCACACATCCCTTGTAAATAGGTTCCTCTTCTTCTTTAACATTCCATTGTTAAATTCTACCTCTCTGATCAAATGTATGGTCAATTGACCTAATATCGCCTAATGAGGCTCAGTGTCACACTTTGTTCTATAATGGTCCTATGAAGCACCTTGAGACATTTTGTAATGTTAAAGATGCTGTATGAATGTATGTTGTTATTGAAGTAGCTCAGAACAGTAAAGATTTGATCAATAATTTTTGTACTAAGTTCACCCTGTCTTTTATATTTCATAGGCTTCATCTCTTAATGCTAATACAGCTGCTGGTGCCGTGGGACCTAGACCAGGAGCTACCATAGGGGACCAGGGAACAGCATCAAAGACACAACTACCACTCAATATGTAAGTGATCGTTCACATTAAAGCACAGTAGTCTGGATATTGCACAATTTAAAATTTGCAAGAGAGTGACGTGCGCTTGTGAATTGGGGATTGGGTTTATCAGCTGGGATTCTCCGCTGCGAGTTCGCTCTTCCAGCGAGAACAGACAATTTAGCGCTTAGCCAAAACTCCATTCACTGCAGTGGGACTGGAGAATCGACGCCGGCGTGAATGGACGGAGAATTCCAGCCATCATGTATCACCCTCCTGACTCCTTTGTACTCGCTTAACAAGATTGCAATGCATGGTCAGGTGGGATAAACCACACAGGTGTGGACCAAATGAGGTCGTCCACCAGTTTTCTCCGAAACCCTCCCACCCTTGTTAAGCAGGACAGCAATTGTCCAAATTGTAATAGCTAGGCCAAAGAGCCTGAAAGGAATTTCTGGTGGATGTGTAATTATGCTGCCAAGTTTGAACTTCAGTGAAGTGAGAATTGGTGTGGTTAGATTGAGAAGTTAGGGTACTGTTATTATAAATGAGTGAATTTCAGTTTGTTGACTTCCTTATGATTGAAGCTAAAGGTTCTATTTAGGATCAATTTAAAACGGTCTAACACCACTTAAAAGGGAATTCCTTCTGGGGACATTGAGAATCTGGTAGTGACTTACAGGCGTACCATTATATCTGGTATTGCTCGATCCAGAAATGCATCAGGTTCTATATGCAGGCTGACACAATCGGCTCTGCCTCATCACCACCTCTGTTGACCCCTCCATCTCTCTAAGTTGTCAGGCTGCTTGTGCGACATACAATAAATGGACAGAAGGTATTCCAACTAGATTTTAGAAAGATCAAAGCCACTGTCTTCATCCTCTGCCACAGTTTTGATTTACGATCTTTGACTAGAAACGTTAATTGATTCTCTCTCCAGAGATGCTGCCCTGGCCTGCTCCTGTAGCCTGCTGAGCACTTCCTGCATTCAATATTTTTATTTCAACTCTCCAGCATCCATAAGATTTGCTTTTGCAGACAGTTCACAACCTAATGTAACTATTTGACCCTGAAATAAACTTCTGACCACAGATCCGTTCCATCACCAAGACTGCCAAGTCCATCTCTGTAACATTGTCTAACTCCACTCCGGCTCAGCTGAATTACTTTAATTGTTTATGCAATGTAAGCATCACTGGTCAGACCAGCATTTAGTGCCCATTCCTAATTGCCTTTGAGAAGATGGTAGAGAGCCAGCTCCTTGAGCTGCTACATTCCATGTAGGGTAAGTACACCCACGGTGCTTTTAGGGAGGGAGTTTCAGGATTTTGACCCAGTGAAGGAAGGTGTGGTAATACCAGGTATTGCGGTACCAGAGAGGTGGATGACCATTGGCTAGACCTAGGAGTCTACCATTGGCTAACGTACATAGCACCGCCCTGAGAGGCGGGGTATAAGAACCAATGCCATCCTAGCAGCCTTCACTTTCTGTATCAAAGCTGCTGGGTACAGTTCTAGCTGATTAAAGCCTATTAGTTATGACTCACCTTGTCTCAAGAGTAATTGATTGTGCATCAATTTAATCAGCTATTACTTCTGAAAGGATGGATCTCCGCATCAAGCTGGAGTGCCTTCAGCTCATCCCCCACGCAGACAACTCCGCTGCTATTTTCAAGCATTGGCTGGCGTGTTTTAAGGGCTACCTCGACACGGCCGCCGACACCCCCACGGAAAGGCAGAAAATGCACCTTCTACGCTCGCGGGTCAGCCCTGCAATCTACCCTCTGATCGAAGAGGCGGCGAACTATGCTGCAGCTATGGAGCTGCTAGAAGGACATTACATCCGTCCTCTGAACCAGGTCTACGCCCATCACCTGCTGGCAAATAGAAGGCAGAGCCCAGAAGAAGCACTGGAAGACTTCTATCGGGCACTACTAGTGCTGGGCCGATACTGTGGCTGCCCAGCAGTTACGGGGAACGAGCACACGGAACTTTTAATTCAGGATGCTTTCGTGGCAGGTATAACTTACCCCGACATCCGCAGAAGGCTCCTTGAAATGGACACACTGGGCCTCACTGAGGCACGGGCCCTGGCAGGGTCCATGGACGTTGCGTAGAAAAACGCACTGGTTTTTGCTCCCGGACGCACGGCGCCCCCCTGGGCTGCGTGGCACCTCGTCGTGGCAGCCCCCCAGACTTTCCCGCTAAACCCGCAGGCCTGTGTGGCCCGTTTTCACTGCCGGCCAGGCCAGGCGAATCATCCCCGCTCGCGCTGCCTGGCTCGCACCGCCACCTGCAAAGGGTGCGGCAAGAAAGGCCACTATGTCGGGGTCTGCCAGGCCCGCACCGTGGCAGCGGTCTCCAGTGACTATCGGCAGCCTTTTTTTCAGGTCCAAGGCCCACCGCCGCCCTTCTATCCCCAGGCAACGTGCGACCCATGGCCGTGGCCATTTTGTGTCCCGGCCACCACGCTGGATGGGTGGGCGCCGCCATTTTTCCCTCGCCGCCGCCATCTTCGGCATCCCCGGACTCCATGTGCGACCCGTGGCTGACGCCATTTTGGATGGGGCCTCAAGCCCCCAGCACAGCCGACTCCACGGTGCCCGACCGGAATTCCCCCTTGCTGCAGCTGGCCTCCGTTACCCTGAACCAGAGTAGGCCCCGGACGCTAGCGAAAGCCACCACAACGATCGCCATCAACGACCACGTGACGTCGTGCCTGATCGACTCCGGGAGCACGGAAAGCTTTGTCCACCCCGACACGGTAAGGCGCTGTTCTCTTGTCACCCATCCCGTAAACCAACGGACCTCCCTGGCCACCGGGCCACACGCAGTGGAGATAAAGGGGTTCTGCCTAGCGAACCTCACTGTCCAAGGCAGGGAATTCCGCAATTTCTGCCTGTACGTTCTGCCGCACCTCTGCGCAGCCACCCTTTTTGGGCTGGATTTCCAGTGCCACTTACAAAGCCTGACCTTTAAATTTGGCGGCCCTATACCCCCCCTTACTGTCTGCGGCCTCGTGACCCTTAAGGTCGACCCGCCTTCCCTGTTTGCGAACCTCACCCCGGATTGCAAACCCGTCGCCACCAGGAGCAGACGGTACAATGCCCAGGACCGGACCTTCATCAGGTTCGAGGTCCAAAGGCTGTTGAAGGAAGGGGTCATCGAAGCAAGTAACAGCCCTGGAGGGCTCAAATAGTGGTGGTAAAGACCGGGGAGAAACATAGGATGGTCATCGACTATAGCCAGACCATGAACAGGTTTACGCAACTGGACGTGTACCCTCTTCCCCCGTATAGCCGACCTGGTAAACAGGATTGCGCAGTACAAGGTTTTCTCCACGGTGGATCTCAAGTCTGCCTACCACCAGCTGCCCCTCCATCATGGTGACCTCAAGTACACTACCTTCGAAGCAGATGGGCGGCTCTATCACTTTTTAAGGGTTCCCTTCGGTGTCACGAACGGGGTCTCGGTCTTCCAACGTGAGATGGACCAAATGGTTGACCGGTACAGCTTACGCGCAACGTTCCCGTATCTTGATAACGTCACCATCTGCGGCCATGACCAGCAGGACCATGACACCAACCTCCGAAAATTTCTCCAGACCGCGAATATCTTTAATCTGACCTACAATAAGGATAAATGTGTGTTTAGCACTGACCATCTAGCCATCCTAGGCTACGTAGTGCGAAATGGAGTCATAGGCCCTGACCCTGAACGCATGCGCCCCCTCATGGAGTTCCCCCTCCCTCACTGCCCCAAGGCCCTAAAGCGCTGCCTCGGCTTCTTTAGCTATTATGCACAATGGGTCCCTAATTACGCAGACAAGGCTCGACCCCTGATACAGTCCACAACCTTCCCCGCAAGTCCTTCTGCCGCATCAAAGCGGACATCGCAAAAGCCACGATGCGCGCCATCGACGAGTCCCTCCCCTTCCAGGTCGAGAGCGACGCGTCCGACGTAGCTCTGGTGGCCACCCTCAACCAAACGTGCAGACCCGTGGCTTTCTTCTCCCGCACCCTCCATGCTTCCGAAATTCGCCACTCCTCGGTCGAAAAGGAGGCCCAGGCCATAGTAGAAGCTGTGCGACACTGGAGGCATTACCTGGCCGGCAGGAGATTCACTCTCCTCACGGACCAACGGTCGGTGGCCTTCATGTTCGATAATGCGCAGCGGGGCAAGATTAAGAACGACAAGATCTTGCGGTGGAGGATAGAACTCTCCACCGACAATTACGATATCTTGTACCGTCCCGGGAAGCTGAACGAGCCTCCTGATGCCGTGTCCCGTGGCACTTGTGCCACCGCGCAAGTGGACCGCCGCCGAGCCCTCCACGAGGACCTCTGCCACCCGGGGGTCACTCGTTTCTTTCATTTCATTAAGACCCGCAACCTGCCCTACTCCATCGAGAAGGTCAGAACAGTCACCAGGGACTGCCGAATCTGCGTGGAGTGCAAACCGCACTTCTACCGGCCAGAGAGAGCGCATCTGATAAAGGCTTCCCGTCCCTTTGAACGCCTCATCATGGATTTCAAGGGCCCCATCCCCTCCACCGACCGCAACACGTACTTCGTGAACGTGATTGACGAATACTCCCGGTTTCCATTCGCCATCCCCTGCCCGGACATGACCACGACCACCGTCATCAAGGCCCTCCAGGGTATTTTTACACTGTTCGGTTTCCCCGCATACTTTCACAGTGATAGGGTGTCCTCCTTTATGAGCGACGAACTGCGTCAATTCCTGCTCAGCAAAGGCGTCGCCTCCAGCAGGACGACCAGTTACAACCCCCGGGGAAACGGGCAGGTAGAAAGGGAGAACGGAACGGTCTGGAAGACCGTCCTGCTGGCCCTTCGGTCCAGGAATCTCCTAGTCTCCCGCTGGCAAGAAGTCCTCCCAGTGGCCCTTCACTCCATCTGGTCGCTGCTCTTTACTACCACAAACCAGACACCTCACGAACGTCTCCTTGCTTTCCCCAGGAAGTCCTCCTCCGGGACCTCGCTCCCAATCTGGCTAGCGACACCCGGACCCGTCTGCTTCGGAAACATGTGAGGGTGCACAAGTCGGACCCGTTGGTAGAGAGGGTCCACATGCTGCATGCCAACCCCCAGTACACCTACGTAGCGTTCCCCGATGGCCGCCAAGACACGGTCTCCCTTCGGGACCTGGCGCCCGCCGGAGCCCCACGCGCACCCGCACCATTGCCCCCACCCCCACCCACCCCGCACCACCTGACCGGAGGGTCAGTACTACCGCCGCCCCTACCCAGTGCCGAACAGGCACCGACGCCCCCTACAGGTGCCCCTCCCCCTGCCCACTTTTCGCACCAACAGCGCCGCCTAGGGGTGACGAAGCTGCCTGGGAGGAAGACACCATGTTCCCGGAGCCACAACTGCCGGGGCCCCCACCAGGATCATCGCTGAAGCCCAGACGCTCCAGAAGGATGACCAGGCCACCCGATCGTCTGATTGCTGCACCATAAAAAAAACATTTCTGTTACCCTCGACATCACGGTACCTCCATACCTGGTCCTACCATGCAAAAGGTGACAGTAACGCTGGCCATCACCCCGCTGGGTTCTTTTTAACAGGGGGTGAATGTGGTAATACCAGGTATTGCAGTACCTGAGAGGTGGATGACCATTGGCTAGACCTAGGAGTCTACCATTGGCTAACGTGCATAGCCCCGCCCTGAGAGGCGGGGTATAAGAACCAATGCCGTCCCAGCAGCCTTCACTTTCTGTATCGAAGCTGCTGGGTACAGTTCTAGCTGATTAAAGCCTATTAGTTATGACTCACCTTGTCTCGAGAGTAATTGATTGTGCAACAATAGGGTGAAATATTTCCAAATCAGAATGGTGTCTGGCTTGGAGGTGGTCAGTTCGGGAATACACCCTGTGCACATGTGAAAAGAACGAAAATTCCTTTGTCCTCAATCTCCCAAACCTCCACGGATCCACTCCCCATGTGCTCCATAAACCCCCTCAGCTCCTTTGCTACCGCCGACATCCGCCCTGACCTCGAACTCGACTGATCTAGCCTTGGATCCAGAAACATATTAAAATCCTACCCACCCTTTCCTCAGCCTAGTCTGATCCACAACCTTCAAGAGCTATGTCTTTAAATGTGCAAACACACAAACCCTCTTGACGGACTCATTCAACACTCATATTCCATGTGATCAGCCCTGACAGGGCACTGTCAGGGTGCCTGGCTAATAGTACCAAGGTGCCCAGGAGCCAGGTTGGCACTGCCAGGAATCGGGCCTAGGGGTACCCTGTCTTTATGAGCTGGGGTGAAGGGGGTGGCTTAAGTTACCATAAGATGTAATTTGGGGCAGTGGAGGGGTCCAGAGGCTGCGGTGTTGTGTCCGAGGGTGGGGGGGTCGAGAGATCGAGACGCCATTTAAAAATGGCACCCCGATCTCTTCCTGCAGCAGGACCTTGGGGTCCTAAGCTCTTGAATGCAACTCTTCCCACCTTTAAGATGCTCCGTAGAACTTATTTCTTTGACCCCTGTGACCTCGTCCTAATATCTTGGTGTCAATTTGAAGCACATTGGGAGATTTACTATGTTAAATGCGGGCATATCAATGCAAGTTGTTGTTCGGGAGGATATTAACATTGGAACAGGGAGGATACTGTCTCATCAGAGGAGACTTAGGGGTAAGGAGTTACCCGGAAAGGGGACAGTACAGGCAGAAAGGTTTTCTCAGTAGCTCCCTAAGCAACAATGTGTGAGGAGTTTCTGGGCAAGTTGTCAACTTCTGACCCAAATGTGAGTGAAACTGGCATTGAGAGACTTCAACTACTTTCAGGTTCATATTGGCAAGCTGGAGAGACAAGATAGGTGCTCTGCTGAGGTTCACCCATTGTGGGAGTAACTCAGGCCTGGACGGGTGACCTGGTCCCAGAGTGGGGTGAGCACAGAATGGCAATACATTTGTGCATCCAGGAGCTGGATGACTTGTCAGTACTCCTGGCCTTTGCAGTGGGCACCTGTGGAGGCAGCACTTCAATCCTCACAGGAACTCAGAACAAATTCTGTGGCATGTAAAAACAGATCTGGAAGTAGGCTCAGGGGCAGATTGGAACTTTTTTCAAATAAAAAATTCAGTCAGGGATTATGTTAAAGATGAACGTCTGAGGAAAAGAAATGTAATCTTATTTCACAACAGCTTACTATATCAGCATACAGCACATGTGTTCTGCTTAATTATCAAACAGTTCTGTTTCTCCTGGCCAATCAAGCACAATTCAGTTTCATTCCGCTTATGTTGCATGGTGAATCATACAAAAACAGTTTGAACGAAGCATCCCCAGAGGGACTCGGTAAAATATTCTGATTTCACAGTACTTGTCAATGAAAGTCATTGCCAATGAAAAGTCAGATTATAGAACCTCAAGGGTAATAGCTAAAATGCACAAACTGGTACACTCCAACTCTTTGTTTTTCTGACATTGATCAAGTTTAGTGGAATATGTTGTGGCTAAGACTGGTTGTAGTTCAAAATCATGTTGGTTAACACTATTAACTCTTACCATTGTCTAACTACTAAAACAAAAGTTATGTAAATGATCATCCAGTTTGATATCTTAGTTGACATAGATTTCAATGAGTACCCATATCTAAGGTTAATTTGATGCAAGTTAAATCGACATCATGCATACTTTTGTTCTAATCCAGAATATTTGAACAACATTTTTAAATCTTAAAAAAAACCTGGATTTATATAATGGCATTTACATCCTCAAGACAACGCAATGCATTTCACAGTCAATTCGTTCTTTGGAAATGCTGTCACTGTTGTTTTGGTGGCAAAGACAGCTGGCAATATGCATAAAGAATTAGGAGTCAGCATTGGAAGAATCTGAGGGGCGGGAGTCTCCGTTTTTCCGGCGCCCGGGGGTTTCCTGACGGCGCGGGGCTGCCCCACAATGGGAAACCCCATTGACCGGCCGGCATAACGTAGAATCCTGCCAGCGGGTCGGGGCAGAAATGTGGCGCGGCGGGGCGGAGAAGCCAGCCCGAGATTTTTAGGATACAGACGTGTGCCTGTAGTGAACCACATAGCTTTTTCTCCGAGAAAAAGAAAGACTTGCGATAATATAGCGCTTTTCATGACCTTGGGACTTCCCCAAACGCTTTATGACAGATTATTATGATGATATCATACCTTGGGCTTATTTACTGTACAAGACACAAGGCACCAATCACTCATAAAGATTTGGAGAAACACATTGTGGGTTTATTTATTAAGACTAGGTACATGAGAGCAGTTAGATATGGGTATAACGTTTAATGGCATCAGAGCTGTGTGTGCCGTACCCTTCTCAAAGCAAAAGTGAAACAAATACTGGATCACATGACATTTCCCTTCAAGTGATGTTGTCCCTTAAAGGCACATTGCAACAAGTCACAACCAATTAAGTACTTTCTTTGAAGTGTAATAATCACTGTTGTAGTGTAGAAAATGCAGCAGCCGATTTGTGCACATCCAGTTCCATGAACTGCAATGTGACAATGATTAGATAATCTGCTTTTTTGTGTCCCTTCAAGGACCAGTATTGGCCAGGGCATTGTGGATAACTCCCCTGCTCTTCTTTGAGATTGTATGATGGGACCTTTTACATTCACCTGAGATGGCAGATTGGGCCTGGATGTCAGTTTAATGCATTATCTGAAAAAGCAGCGCCTCTAACAATGCAGCACTCCCTCAGTACTGTATTGGAGCGTCAGTCTTTTATTGTGCTTAAGTCCTGGAGTGGGACTTGAACCCACAATCTTCTGGCTCAGAGGCAAGAAGATTTGGAGGCAAGAATGCTGTGGCTAAGCCATGGCTGACACAGGACACAGATGTCAAATTGGGCAAATTGTAGTTGTTTTAATTTATTGGTAACCAATCACTCATCATGCTCTAAAGTTACAACATCTTTCCAAACACAGGTGGGTTATACGCATGAGCATTAAAACTGCTGTGAGATAAACTGTGGGGCTTTTATTGTACAGGCCTGCTTCACAAGGTTGTTCTTACTTTCACCTTGTTGTCCTCGTGCTGTTAGAATTGTCCTGGTTACACTGTGGATGTTTTTTAAACAGCAACGAACGCACAATGATCTGAAAAAAGAACACAGCTGCTACATGCAAGAGTGACTCAGACCCTTGCGCTATTCGTTGTTTGGAATGTGAAGGGGCTTCAGCTTCACCCAGCATCCTGAAACACTGGAGATCTTGTTGGAACATAGTTTAGCATGCATAGTTTATTTTTAAAAAGATTAATTTTTGCTGCAAGTTACTTGTGGTGGGTGAATAACAATAATGCACTTCACTACCTGTGTAGGAGCTGTGTCATTGAAAGTCAACGGGTTTTGGTCTGTACAGTATCAGAGTAAAAGTGTAGAAAACCCGTGGACAGTTTAAATTCTGTCTTGGCCAAAAGCATGGCTTCCATACTGTGAGGAAACCCTTCCTGAAATGTGGGGAGAGAGTTGAGTTAATAAAGGCTTATAGCTTTTATTCCCCTGCTGCTTCTGTTCACATCACCTATATGTTTTTTTGTCCCATTTTGCTGCCTCCTTTTACCATGTCCTGCTGCTCCTATCCTTTCCAATCAAATGGCCAACCCTTTCTCCTGCTACCCCCTACCAAGGAAAACCCAATGTCATTAGTGGCAAATAGCTTTACGTTATTTAAAATTGCAAGGAGTGCATTTTTAGCTTTTACAGTCAGACAAAGAACTGGCAGTAGCAGCTCATTCACCTGTAATCGGAAGGTCGGGTGCATTATGTTGCAGGCAGCCAATCTGTCTTTCCACCTACTAATGAAAGTTAATATCTACACATTTGTGTCAGATTGACTCATATAGAGAAAATCCATGGGGTCAATTGCTCTTCCTCATCTCCATCCTCATCTTCCACACCAGCCTCCATATTCAAGGGATCACCCTCCACCATTTCTGCCATCTCCAGCATGATTCCACCAACAAACATATCTTTTCCTCCCATTTCAGCATTCCGAAAATGCCATTTCTTCTCCTCAGCCTGCCCCAACACCCATTCCCCTTCCCACAGAAGATGTTACACCTTCTCTTTTATCTCCTCCTTTCTCACCTTCAAATGACCCAAACGCTCCTTCCAGCTGAAATAGAGATTTACTTGTACTTCTTTTAATTCAGTATACTGTACTCACTGCTCTCAATGTCGTCTCCTGTATAATGGGGAGACCGAAACACAGATAGGGTGGCCCTAAGCTGCCACTAACCTGTCATTTTAATTCTCCTCCTTGCTCCCACTCTTACCTTCCTGCCCTCAGCTTCCTGCAAATGTTTCAGTGAAGCTTAAAGCAACCTTGAGGAACAACATTGCATTTTTCTACTGGACACGTCAGAACGCAACACGGAGTTCGACAATTCTAAATCATAATCTTGACCCCATGTTATTTCCTTTTTCTTTATTCGCTCGTTTTTCTTTCTCTCGAGTTTCTTTTTACCTTTCCTCTTCCTTTGGCCAACAGCTATTCATGATCCAGCAATTCAGATCTCCTCTGGACACATCTTTTGTGTCTTTACTTGGGCCCATCATTGCTCCCTTTGGCCTTGCCCCAAATACCCTTTTGTCACTTTATCACTCTTCTCCTCCAACCTAGCAGAGAATTCTCCTTTTTTGTCACACTTACCCCCATCCACTTTCTCAAAACATATTACCCTTCTCTCTTTTCCCAGTTCTGATGAAAGGTCACAGATCTGAACCATTAGCCAGGATTTAGGTAGGACCAGTCATGGGCGGGATGGAAACTTTGGAGGGGTAGCGGAGGGACTGGAAAATCGTGACCATTAATTCTGTTTCTCTTGCCACAGATGCTGCCTGACCCACTGAATATTTCCATTTTCCCTGCTTCTATTTAAGACTTCCAGCATCCATAGTGCTTTGCTTTTGTCCCTAAGTTCTGGAATTCTCCCTCCAATTTCTCCGTAGTCTCTCTGTCTTCCTTTTAAGATGCTCTTAACACTGACCTCTTTGATCTGTCCTATTATCTCTTTCTGTGATTCAGGATAAAATATTGTTAGATGATGCCAATTAGCACTTTGGGATGTTTTACCATGTTATTGGTACTGTAAAAATGAAAGTTGTTGCTGCACAAAAGATATGGGGCTGGATTCTCCACTTCCCCAGTCGCATGTTTCTCAGCAGCCTGCTGTTCGCTGGCAGCGGGATTCGATCGTCCCCTGCTTGTCAATGGAATTTCCCATTGTAACCACCCCACACCGCCAGGAAATCCGTGGGTGGGTACCCTGCATCAGCGGGAAAAGTGAATCCCAATGATGGAGAATCCCAACCATGATTGTTGCAAGACATGTAGCACTGATCTGCCAGAATTTGCTCAGAGTTGGTCCCACTCTGTTGCTATAACTTTTTGGAAGTGCAGTCAAGACCTCATGTAATTTTCAATGAGCAACAGTTTTCTTCATGGGGAATTTTTGGAACGATATTTAATATTTTTGTTCAGCTTTTCTCACTGCTAGAAAAATAGAGAGAAAAGCATTTCTCCTTGTATCAATTATCATTTTTTTCTCCAGAAACAGAGTAAATGATATGAACACCCCACATTGAGAATTGCCTGAAATCTCACTTCTTCCATTGAATTCTGCCAGTTCTCCATTAGGCTCGTGATTGCTTCATCATTGTGGGGTACTGGAGTGGGAGAACAAGAAGCAGTAGCTGCCCGGTATTATCCCACAGCTGCATACCCCTGGTCACAGAAATAGCATTCATTATTAATGCGCGGCGGGATCTATAGACTATTGCAGCAAGCTAATAGGAGATTGTACATTTTAACTTTCCATATGACGCATTTTGTAACTCCAGATATATGGCCATGTATGCCTACAAGCCACAAAAAGCAGATGAGCTGGAGCTGCGGAAAGGAGAGATGTATCGTGTAATTGAGAAATGTCAGGATGGATGGTTCAAAGGCACTTCACTGAGAACTGGAATGTCTGGTGTCTTTCCTGGAAATTATGTGACTCCTGTCTCCAGGTGGGTGCGTGAGCAGATCCTGTGACATTAAGAACAGCCACAGAAACCCATGCCCAAATTCTACTGTCTAACGGAATCATTGATGATATCGGGACTAATTAAAGGAAATTTAAAAAATATATATATTTGATTGAGTAAAGAAGTAAAGATACTAGGACGGGCAAACATTTACTACCATGTGGTGTCTGTTTTGTTTTAGAGCTCCCTTTGGAGCAGCTCAGTCAAAACATGCAGTGCCAGGAGGTGCTGTACAAACCATAAAAGGAAGCTCCCCATCAGGTCATTCTGCAAGCAGTCTTGTGAATAATGGCGTGAGGCCCATTCCTCCTGTTGCCATCTCCCCTGTTCAGCCACAGCTTCACACGTCCACTCCGCAGATCAACAACTGCTTGCGTTACTCAGGGCAGCAAACTGTCAACCAAGCCCGCAGTGCAATGCAGATGGGTAAGTAAGCCACACCATTGAAGCTCCCTTCCAATCTAATTATTCCATTGGATTGGCTAAATGGTGTACTGTCTGTTGTTCTTGTAGTAATCAACTTCATCAATTCATCTTATATACAGTACAGAAACAGGCCTCCCAACCCAACAAGTTCCTGCTGGTGTTTATGTCTATATTGACTTACTCCCACCTAATTCTATCAGCATATTCCTTTCTCCTTACTGTGCTACCTAGCTTCTCCTTAAATGCATCTCTGTTCTTTGACTCAACTACTTCATGTGTAGCGAGTTCCACGTTCTTTTAAAAAAAAAAAAATTTAGAGTACCCAATTACCTTTTTTCCAATTAAGGAGCAATTTAGCGTGGCCAATCCCCCTAACTAATCTGCACATTTTTGGGTTGTGGGGTTGAGACCCGCGCAGACATGGGGAGAATGCGCAAACTCCTCACAGACAGTGACCCAGGGCAGGGATCGAACCCGGGTCCTCAGCGCCGTAGGCAGCAGTGCTAACCACTGTGCCACTGTGCCGTGCCGTCCTACGAGTTCCACATTCTAACCACTTTTTGGATAAAGATGTTTTTCCTCAAATCCTCTGAAAGTTAGAGTTCTACCTTTACCCTTGGCTTAACCAGTCAGTAAGCGATACGTGAAACAGCTTTCCCTGGGAGACTCACTGTCCTCTGGTGGATAACCCTGGACAGGTTTGTCACTCGGACAGTCTTGTATCCCACAGTGATCAGCCCCAGGGCTTTTGAAATTTGAAATTCAATAAATATACTTCAAATGTGAGTTGAATGCTTTGGGTGATATTTAGTTTAATATCACAGTGCTACAATTTTTCGAAAGTTTATTTTTAAAGGGAAGACTTTATAGAGGAGTCAGCGTCTGTTTTGAGAGCATGAATAGGCGATACCTCAGGGTGCAATGAAGGAGCAGAATGGGTGTTCCTTCATCACTGCATTACTTAACATGGCAACTTTAACTTTGTGGGAAAAGAATTTGGCATTTTTTTAATTGAAGAGAACCTCATATTTTTATCTCAAAACAAGTGACGCGGTAATACAGTTCAAAGCAATTTGCATCATGTTCATGACACAAGTATTTTCTTTTTCCAGAAGCTGCATGGTTCCAGCATATTCTGATTTAATTATATAGAAATTTGAGAATTTTTAACCAATTTTTTGGAGATTGAATTATTTGATTCTATCCATTTGTAATAAATCTCCTTGACTGCTACTGACAGAATGAATCATTTTCTGTTGCATGGGGACTCTGCCTCCAGACAGCTCAAGGGTGTGAAGTGAAGAGACTCCCAATGTAGTGGTGCCCAAAGTCAAACTTAAAATTCAGGTCTTATTTTTTTTCTTAAGAAAATAAAATAATTCCGATTTTTTTTTTTTCTTCCTTTCGCTTGTAGCTTATTTTTTGAAAAAAAAAACTCCTGTATGATTTACAGTTCTAGAAACATAAAAGAAAAATAGATACCTTGTGTGTATCAGCAGATTACTATTCAGCTTGTATATTTATTACGTAATATTGTTTGAATGTTTTTATGAAAAGTGAACAGAAGGAGAAAATGAATAGTAATGCAGTCTACCTGGGTCTTTGATTCTGCTCTGAGCTCCATGCAATGGCACAGCAATACCCAGCTGGGGATGGAAATGGAGATGTATGTAGCGAACCAGCATTGTTTGTGGGAGCAACAGTCCTTCTCTTGCCTTTTGATTGTTTCTTTTACTCTTTACATCTGTATAATGAAAGCTATTTTAATGTGACGTCCTTGTCATCCGCTGCAAATTACTCCTGCCTTTACGAAAAGTATAACCTGAGTGCAACATTTCAGATACCCTCATTATTATCCATGTTTCCCAGCTGGAACTGTATAGCCACATTGTACTGCATTTGTTAAAGGTTAAATGGTTTTATGTGACCCAAAACATTTAACTAAGTAGTTTTGAAAACCCTTGTTTTAAGATAAGTATTATCTCTATTATCCAGGTATGGGAAAGGTTTAAGGGGAATATTGCAATTTAAGCATTTTAGTTTGTATCACATATGACCACAGGCAGCCTCACTTAGAATCAGGAATTTTATTGTGTAGGAAAACCCCCAGTGGGAATCTGCATCATAGTGTGGACAGTCTGAGCAAGCAACATCCTGAATAATCTGTTCCAGAAGGTGCTCAGACTCACCAGCTTTTTGCTATCTCTTCCATTTTATTTTTGCAGTCCATCCTGCCGTTCAAGCGCTTGAACGTCCTACAGCAACTGTACCACCACTAAGAACACAAAGCCCCCCCACCCGCATCCCAGCCACTGTGGTGCGACCACAGCCAATGACCTCACCGCAGCAAGTCTATCAACCCGCTGGAGCTCCTGGTGCTAGGCCAACCATTTCACTCACCTCCGCAGCGGTAGCAATTACCCCCCCAAATGTCAATGCAGCCAACCTGAATGGGGACACAATGAGTGCTTCAGCAAATACGTCAGTGACTTCCAGCCCATCAAATTCCACACCTTCTGTGCCCAAATTGGAAGAGCGGAAAAATGAAAGGGTGAGACTTATCAGTATGCTGTTCAATGTGTGGGTTTTTATCTAATCTTTCATTCTTCTACCTTACTTTTTGTGCTATAATTAGAGAATGGACAGCAGATTGTGCTGAATCTTTTCACCATGCCATTCGCAGACTGACAACAAAGTCATTTATCACATAATCAGGCTCATTCGTGGAAGTATTTGCTTTTCTTTACCGACCATGCTATTTCTAATATCTGTAGTAACTGAATTTATTTTTCTTGTGTCACTGCTACCCTGAAGCCAATTAATTCTATTTGGATAGAGTTCGAAGGAGGGCATGTAGTCCTCTACTACCTCCTTGACTAGCCATTCATCAATGGTTAGACCTAATCAGCAAGTAACAACCAACCATTGAAATGAAAGGAATAGTTTTAATATTTACTTCATGGGATGTGGATATTCCTGACAAGGCCAGCATTTGTTGCCGATCCCTAATTGCCCTTGAAAAGAGTGGCTCGTGAGGCATTTTCGGGGCAATTAATAGTCAACCACATTGGGTGGAATTTTGTATTCTGTGCATTCTGTGTATTCTGAGTGTTGGCTGAGGCGGGGAAAACGGCGTGCAGCTCTCCCGTGCACAGCCGAGTTTTCTCTCCAGATATTATGGTAAACAGTGCACAAAAAATCTGGGGGTTGGTCTTCACCGTTACGCAGATGTCCTTCACTAAAGGGCATTAATTAATCATTGGGTTTTTATAACAGTAGTCACAATTACTAGCTTTAAAGTCCAGATTTTGTTCATTGAGTTTAGCTACTGTCATGGGATTTGAACCACTGCCCCCCAAAGATTAGCCTGCGATAATTACTAGTTGAGTGACATTACCACTAGCCACCATCTCCCCAACCGTCTGGTGTGATCTGACTAAACTGTCACCATTGCATCCACATTTTCAGGAAGGATCATTGGCTAATTGTCAGGAGAAAGCATCTGGATTGGTTTTGTCCTTCACAATTTTGAATATGCTGAGCCAACTGGAGATTTTTCATAGCCACTTTTTTGTTGTTGACTCACCTACCACAGACTACAGATTGATGTTAATCTATTCTACTCTGTATGACCAAGTACCACACCATGTCATACCTTCATCTGTTAATTCATTCAGGATCTCTAAAAGTAGTTACTTTGCTGATTAGATTTACAGTATTTTAGTCTCCAGAAAATCTATGGTTTTCACCTTGGGAGAGTCTTTGTCACTCCAATGCCAATGTAGAAAGATAGGGCGCGATTCAACGGAAAAAATTCAAAGTCCGGTTTTGGGCGCATTGACAGGGTGTTTCATGATGCCGCGTTGGCAAGATCACGACCCGCATTCAACTGCACTTAGTGCCAAAAGTGAGCCCCTTGAGATTCTCGATATTAGTGGCTGCCGCGCCATCTGATTCGTTTGACTTGCTACTCAGCAGCTCGCGGCTAACAAGAGGGAGCTGCCTTTAAATGTTCCTTCACCACTGACTCCCAGTCAACACACATGTATGGCAGAGCGCAGACCTGCTCCTCGCTTTGGGGATGGCAAGCTGGCCAGGCTTCTGGATACTGTGGATGAGACCTGTTCCCCCAAGGGGGTTGGAGAACCAACAGCAGGGTGAGAAATGCCACCTGGGAGGCAGTGGCAGCAGCTGTCAGTGCTGGCAGCATGACAAAAAGGACCGCTGTCAAATGTAGGAAGAAGACCAACAACCTCCACCAAGCTGCAAGGGTAAGTTACCACCACTCTCCTGACATCATTTCTATCTGCCACCCCTCAAATTCCCAACCCCCCCCCCCAATCCACTGGCTGGCACCCCACACTCCCCAAAAGTCTGATCTTCAATGAGCTGCGAGGGTAAGTTACCAGCTCTCTCCTGGCATCAGTCCTGCATAGAAAGCAAAGAGTGGGGATTAATGGATGTTTCTCTGGTTGGCAATCAGTAACTAGTGGTGTCCCTCAGGGATCAGTGTTGGGCCAATAATTGTTCACAATATATATAGATGATTTGGAGTTGGGGACCAAGTGCAATGTGTCCAAGTTTGCAGACGACAATTCAAAGTCTGACCGCACTGACTCGTGCCGACTGGGTAGGTCCCATATGTTTTATGCTTCCTAAAGCATATGCTACCCTTTGGGATTCCAGTATAATTGGGAAGGATCAAACAGGGCGGCTGGCGTGTTACATTAAATCTAGGCCATCACCATCCTTTAAACCTGTTCATATTATATCCAGCTGATCTCCAATCTAACACATCGTGTGTATCTTCACCATGCCCTGATTATTCCGTCTTAGGGCCCACTTGGCTATCTCATTACTGGTGAATGGGATAGGTCGCAAGGGGATGCCCTCCCCCGAACATCTGGGAATTTGTGTACAAACCCAACAACTGGATTTATTTACCCTCTCTGCGTATGAGTGAGACATGTATAATCAAGGTGTTAGTGTTCAGTTTACCCTTTACATGATGTTGGATTAATATGATAATATAAAAACATCAACGTCGTCATTCTCTTCGAAGCAGCGTTTCGCTAGTACTCTTAAAGTTCTGTATGATGTAGTTTACACCGAGTTGCGTGGATCCAATCTGGCTTTTCTTTTACTTTAACGGCTGTTCGGGTTGTTAGCAGCACTTGGTGGGGTCCATTCCACCTCGGAGAAAAATAATCTTTGTTTAGTGCTTTCACATATACTTGATCTCCAGGTTTAAAGGGTGTGTATTTCCCTCTTTTGGATGCATCTGAGCCTGTTGCACCTTTGCATGTATTTTTCCAGCGGTCTCGCACATAGCTTGGGCATATTTTAGTGATGCCTCATCTGCCCAAATTAAGGCTACTGCCGCTAATGTCACTGGGGTTTTGTTCCAGTTGTCATAGGACGTCCCATTAATATCTCATACGGGGTTAAGCCTGTATTGCGATTTTTCAGATTTTTCAGGGCATAAATTAATTACTATGGGTATGGCATCTGGCCATAGCAGCCCATTATGTTGACACACTTTTGTGACTGCACTTTTAATTATTCCATTCACCCTTTCCACCATTCCGGAGGATTACGGCTGATATGGGATATGCAATTTCCACTCAAATCCCATGGCTTCTGTTAGGGCTTTGGTCAATTTTGCTAGTGAAATGAGTTCCCCTGTCACTGTTAATACCCATCGGTATTCCAAACCTAGGTATTATTTCCTTCAATGGAATATTTACCACTGTTCTAGCATTGTTTCTTTTTGTCGGAAAAGTCTCTACCCACCATGAAAACATGTCCACTATCACCAGCATGTATTTGAATCCTTTAGCCATCGGCATTTGTACAAAATCTATCTGCAGATTTTCAAAAGGCATTTCGGGCTGTGGGAGATGATCAAAGACAGCGGGTGTTTTGCCCCGATTAGTCCTCTGACAAATCATACATATGCGGGCTACTTTTTCAATTGTTACCGTAATACCTGGAGCATACCATTGTTGACATATTGCATGTGTCATCCCTCCTTTGCCCACATGAGCCAGCCCATGGGCAAGGCGGCATAATGGCAAAAACAGACTCCTGGGGCATACTGCGCGGGTATCGGGGTGGACCCAGAGCGGATGGCTGTCTTGGTAGCAACCGGCTTTGAGCCAGGAGCGATGCTCCTGTGGGAGGCTTGCTCCTGTGCCTGCTTTAACTTTGGTTCTGTTATGGTGGACGGAAGTTCTACTACAGCAGCTTGCAATTGTGGCTGCTGTTTGAGAGCCACTTGTTTGGCTATTTTATCAGCAAATCTATTACCGCTGGAGACTTCATCGTCTGCAATAATATGCGCATCGCACTTTAAAACGGCTATCTTGCTGGGCAGCTGTACAGCATCTAGTAAGGTTAAAACCAATTTAGCATGTTTAATAGGTTGGCCGGAGGAAGTTATGAACCCCCTGTTTTTCTATAATTGGCCAAAATCGTGTATCACCCCAAAAGCGTATCGCGAATCAGTATAAATATTGACTGTCTTACTTTTAGCTAGAATACATGCCCTAGTAAACGCGAATAACTCAGTCGCTTGGGCACACGTTCCCGAAGGCAGTGCACAAGCTTCCACTATCTCGAATGGAGTTACTATTGCATAGCCGGCCAGGAGGGTCATATCATTTGGTCAGTTTGCTGACCCATCGGTGAAAAAGATGATGTCTGGATTTTCGAGTGGGTGACTCAATAGATCAGGGCGAGGGGTTGTGGTGGCTTCAATCAATTGTACACAGTCATGATGAAACAAGTGTTCTTTTTCCGAGGGCGCGAGTAAGAGTGTAGCAGGGTTGATAGCTGGTGCTTGCTAGTAGGTAAAGTTAGTCTTAGTGTGTCGAGCTGCTGTAAAATGCTGCGTTGTGGACGAATTAAGCACGCAGCAAAACAGAGTGAGGAACCAATACTGTACACGGGCGGTCGACTATAAGGGGCACTGATTTTTCTACTATGACGACCGTGGCTGTTACTGCTCTTAGGCAACTTGGCATACCCTTTACCACTGCACAAAGGGCGACCAAGTGATAGGCAAGGGGTCGTTTCCCTCCTCCATGCTCCTGCACCAGGACCCCTTTTGCAAATCCCCCTGTTTCATTCACATAAAGAGTAAAGGGCTTGGTGAAATTAGGAAGTCCCAAGGCAGGGGTGCTAATCATGGCTTGTTTCAAGTTACGAAATGCTTGCTCCCTCTCTGGGGTCCAGATAGCAACTGAAGGGGGGTCCTGTAGGGTAGCCTTGTGCAGTACTGCGTCCATTTCTCTAGAGTCGGAGATCCACTGCCTGCAATAGCCCACCATGCCGAGGAAGGTGAGGGTCTCCTTTTTTGTACGCGGAGTTGGAACCCTTGCTACAGCCTGTATTCTTTCAGACGCAAGCCTCCGCTGTCCTTGCTGAAGCTGAAATCCCAAATACTGAACTGTCTCCTGACAGAATTGCAGCTTGTCCATTGAGGCCCTATGCCCTCTTTCCGCTAGATGTGACAATAACAAAAGGGTATCCTATTGGCATGTTAAACCCCCCTCTGAAGCCAATAATAAATCGTCCTCATATTACAACAGCGTTTAGCCGGACGATGACTGGCACACACCCCAGTCTCTTTTAGCCGCTGCAGCATATACTGCCGGGCTTTCTGTGTAGCCCTGCGGGAGGCGTGTCCAAGTGTACTGCTGATTCCGATATGTAAAAGCAAATTGATATTGACTGTCCGGGTGCAATGGTATGGAGAAAAAGGCTGAAGAAAATGGGCCGGTACCTGGCCCAGGACTGAAGGGAGTAAATGATGGCTGTCTCGGGGAAGTTGTTGTCTTTCAAATGTAGCGGGCCATTGTTCATCTTTCCAAGTCACTCTGCCCTCCTGTTTGCCATAAAACTCTATCAGGCAATTTTGTCCATCTATTTCAACATCAATCTGATGTATGACTTTTTTCTTTCTGGCCTCTTTCATCAGTTCTCCCATTTGCTTTGCTTTAGCGGGATGTCTTACGGCCAATGTTAAATGGGGTTCTGAAGTTAAACCTATCCTAAAGAGGTTACATTCATGAGCCCAATGCCCCTTTGCCCCGCATCTTCTACATTGATCCTGGGATTTATCCCTCCCTTGCCAATGTCCTCTGCCTCTACCCCTACCTCACTGCCCTCTGCTGGCCTGCTGACTCCGACCCTGCCCTCTCTTTCCTTGGTAGAATTGCCCTGTGATTCTAGGCTTTTGATCCTTGGGGGCCATGAACAGTCCTTCTCAGTCCATGTTTACCAAGGAGGTAACCACTGCCATCCATGGCTGTGTTTGCCAGGTGAGATTAATCAATTTGTACTTTGTGCATGCTCTGGTAGCATGCAGTTCAACAATGTCTGCACTGCTAAAGGGCCATTGTCTTCCAATGCAACACTGGCATGTTCCTCCCAACAGTTCTTAAATCTGGCCACAAATTTGGGCAGCCTTTCATCCTTTCTCTGCAAACACCCTGTCACCTCGCCTATGTCACTATGCCTCTTTCCCCCTATTTGCTAACCAGTGTTTAAGGGACTCATTTCCTTCATTTAAATGATCATCATTGTGAGCCCAGTCCCCGTTTATACCAGGCGGGATTGCGATCCCATCTTTTAAAGCTAGCCAAGATGCACCATAAGAGTATGTAAAAGCAGCAACACACCCCCTGGGAGGGGGCTATAAATAGCACACATTTGCTGTAACCAGTTGTGGAATGCGAGAGGTTTCTTTATTGGGTCCATAGCCTCATGAACCATAGCCCTTCCTTCAGCAGGGGTCCAAGGTTTTAGGATAGGTACATCTCCTATCATTATCTTGAGGTGCTGACTAACAGGTCCTGCTCACCGAAGCTGTCTGTCGGGCACTGTACTGTCGGGCAAAGTCATACCCCTACGAGAGGACGGTTCGGCTGCCGCCGGAGCTTTGGCCCCTGCAGGAGCCATGGCTACATCAAGCTGATTATGCAGCAAACTTCTCTGTGCATTACTTCTTATCACCGGCTGCTGGGCCTGCCCTCCCGCCGGCTGCTGTGCTCTCATTGCAGCTGCCATCAGTAAAAGGTTGTTGAATTCTTCTGACGGTGCAGATGCCTCAGTTAAAACTTTCGAATGTAACCCTGCTGCTGCCGTCTCTGTCTGTTTATTGTCATTTTCATTCTTTACTGTATTTTTACTCTCTCTGCTATTCTTACATTTGATTTTTGGGTTCTCATTCTTACATTTGATCTTTGGGGGTTGGTGCCTCCTAGCCACTTCCTTCCATGTCTGAAAACACTACAGCATATAATTATAATCCCAATTAGGGTCTCCACTCCCATTTCTTGTCAAAGCTTCCCACGTTTCAATCAGTGGTATTTTAAAACTACCCCCGTACGGCCAAGCCCCGTGGGACCACCCATACAAATCGCTACTGAATGTTACCGCATATCGAAGTTCTCCGGTTTCTCTTATCACAGTGTCAACTGGTGATCCCGGCGGGACAAGGGGATCTCCTATCTTTCTCTGTTGCCTTACGATTGTTTTTATTCGCTGTTCTGTTATCTTACTCATTTTCACTCCCTTATCCGTCTGCTTTGCAGATTCCGCCTTTATCGCCCCGGACGTCTGTACTATGGCTTCGGGGTGACCTGTAAGGGGGCGTCCGAGTCTTTGGCCCATCGTGGCTTCTGAAAAATACTTTAGAGCATACACATATAATACACATTATTAACAAAAACTACAAGGAGCGCTCACCGGTGTTAGTCCTTGTGCGAACCTCGAAGCCTGCTGATTGTTCAGGTTTTTTTTTCTAAGGCACCTTTTTTCTTCTCATGCAGCAATTGTATAAGGTGTTAGTGAGGCCACACCTGGATTATTGTGTTCAGTTTTGGTCTCCTTAACTGAGAAAGGATGTACTGGTGTTGGAGGGTGTGCAGAGGAGATTCACTAGGTTAATCCCAGAGTTGAGGGGGTTGGATTACGAGGAGATGTTGAGTATACTGGGTTTGTACCCGTTGGAATTTAGAAGGATGCAGGAGGATCTTATAGAAACATATAAAATTATGAAGGGAATAGATAGGATGGAGGTTGTTTCCACTGGTGGGTGAAAGCAGAACTAGGGGAAGTAGATTTAGGACTGAGCTCAGGAGGAACTTTTTCATCCAAAGGGTTGTGAATCTATGGAATTCCCTGCCCAGTGAAGCAGTTGAGGCTCCTTCATTGAATGTTTTCAAAATATAGATAGATAGTTTTTTGAAGAATAAAGGGATTAAGGGTTATGGTGTTGGGGCCGGAAAGTGGAGCTGAGTCCACAAAAGATTAGCCATGATCTCACTGAATGGCGGAGCAGGCTCAAGGGCTAGATGGCCTACTCCTGCTCCTAGTTCTTATGTTCATAACCTCCTGGCACCAACCAGCACCACCCCTTCATATCCAGGTACGATGCCTACACATGCCACCTGCTAAAGACCACTCTGACGCATCAAGCGTGCGGTTCACAATGCCCTCCCTTTGTCGATAATAAACTGGAAAGGGCCAAGAGGGAAGGAGGAATCCCAGAGATTGGAGGCCTCACCCTCTTTGAGGAATGGGCCTTGGATATTGTGGTATTATCAGGTATTACGGTACCTGAGAGGCTGAAGTGCCATTGGTTAAACCTAGGGGTTTTACCATTGGCTGCAGAGTATGGTAGCTCCGCCCTGATAGGCAGGATATAAGAACCCGTGCTGTCGCAGCAGCCCTCATTCTGTACCTGAGCTGCTGGGGAACACTTCTAGCTTATTAAAGCCTTCAGTTGTACTACAACCTCGTTTAAGTAGTTATTGATCGTGCATTAGATAGCACAAGGGTTATCCAAGGAGAGAGCAGTCACCAACAGCAATGTTGGCCTGCGCCAGAGAGGTGAGGATTTGCCGCCCCTTCACCCAGATGACCTGTCTCAAGTGAGTTGTTCATGTCAGACAAAATGACCCTTCCCTTTTGTCATGATATGCAGACTTGCAGATAATGATGTACAGACAGGCACAGACAGGCAGCTAATGAACACAGAGAACAGGACATGACCAATGAGCAGGCAGGACACTCAGGGGTGGTATCTCACTATAAAAGGCATGAGGCACTCACACTCCGTCTCTTGCCACTGATGAACATCTACAGAGTGAGTCAGGGTGTATGTACAGTATCACACCTCCAGCACGTGGCTAAGAGCTAGTCTGGTTCAGTCAGACAGAGTAACCACACTTAGGTTAGCAGAGATCGAACTCATAGAGAATTGTGCTAAATGTGCTACTGGTTCAATAAATCAGATTGAACTTACTTCAATGTCTGGAGTATCTTTTGGTTAAAGCTGCATCCAGTTGCAGCCTGTGTTATCTCAGAGTACATAACACGACATGCTACCAGGAGACTGCTTAATCTAGGTGGTTTACCTCAGTCCGTTCCGTGACGACCAGCGAATGTATCCCGGCATCATGGAGAAGATTCAGGCTCCTCACCAGCTCAGGACCTCCGCAATCTCAGTGCCAACTGGCGGACATTCAAGCAAAAGTTTCTGCTGTACATCGAAGCTTCAGACCTCGTGTGTGCGTCTGATGCAAGGAAGATCGCGCTTCTCCTCTCAACAGCGGGTGGTCAAGCCATCAAACTCTTCAACTCTTTTCACTTCATCGAAGGCTAGGACAAGACAAAGTTGCAGACCATCCTGGACAAGTTTGACAGTCACTGCGAAGTGGACACCAATCAAATCTTCGAGCGCTACATATTCAAACAGAGTCTACAAGGTAAAGATGAATCTTTCAACTCCTACTTATCTAACCTCCGCCTGCTAGCGCTGTCCTGCAACTTTGGTTATATTGCTGACTCCATGATCACAGACAAAATCGTTTTTGGAGTTCATTCTGATCCTCTGAGAGAGCAGCTACTGAAAATCAAGCATATGACCTTGCCAGTCGCAATTGAAACATGCACAGTGCTTGAGCACGCCAAAAACCGCTATGAAATGAAATGAAAATCGCTTATTGTCACAAGTAGGCTTCAAATGAAGTTACTGTGAAAAGCCGCTAGTCGCCACATTCCGGCGCCTGATCGGGGCGGCTGGTACGGGAATTGAATCGTGCTGCTGGCCTGCCTTGGTCTGCTTTCAAAGCCAGCGATTTAGCCCTGTGCTAAACCAGCCCCTGGTGCCCAGTACAAATCGGCTGAAAATGAGACACTTGCCTCCCACGAGGCAGAGAGTGTGCAGGCCATCGCCCGGATGCAGCGCCTCAGCATTGATGAAAGCGGCCATTTTGCGCGCTTTTCCCAGGACCCCACGCATGCGCGGTGCGAACGGGATAACGAAGCGGCTGACACCCGCACTGCGCCAGTGCGACGACCCGTGGAGCGTCAGGACGCCGATGTCATGATCTGCAGCAATGCCCACTTAAAGTAACATTGTCCTGCAAGAGGCAGGTGATGTTTAAACTGCGGGAAGCCTGGACACTCTGCAGCCTTGTGCAGGTCTGCACCACCAGTCAGGGGCCAGCGCTCCGAATTCCGACGACGGCGCGTTCAGAGTGTGCAACAAGAATTACAGGATTTTGATCCTGGCAGCACAACGGATCCAGAGGAAGAATGCCTGGACTCCGCCAACTGGGCATCATTACCAAATGTGAATATGCCACATCCAACTCATCACAAATTCAATCCGTCCTCGCTGTGAATTCTGCAGACGAATGACGTGCGGTGATGCAGGTCAACCACTGCTCCATCCAGTTTAAGCTGGACACAGGTGCTTCTGCCAACCTCTTCTCACCGGCAGATTTCAAACCCATCAAGAAGCCCCCCAAAGTCCTTCCAGCAGCCTGCAGGCTCATGGACTACTTGCCACTGATGAACATCTACAGAGTGAGTCAGGGTGTGTGTACAGTATCACACGTCCAGCACGTAGCTAAGAGCTAGTCTGGTTCAGTCAGACAGAGTAACCACACTTAGCAGAGAGTCAAACTCATAGAGAACTGTGCTAACTGTGCTACTGGTTCAATAAATCAGATTTAATTAACTTCAAGGTTTGGAGTATCTTTTGGTTAAAGCTGCATCCAGTTGCAGCCTGTGTTATCCCAGAGTACATAACAAGACACCTTTCACTGACCACATGTCCATTCTCTTGCACAATCTCTATCTGATGAGGCTGGGCCATCCAGAGTCGTGCCCCCCCCCCCCCCCCCCCCCCCCCACCCCCATCACCCAAGAGACCAGCTGAAAGGAGAGCTCCAGTGAGACCACCATTGAGGCATCACAGCTTTCACCTGCACTTCCACCAGCGCAGAGATACACCTCGGTGGGCAATATTAGTGGACAGGCTTCTGGGGCACAACGTTTTCAGAACCACACAGTTCCTGATGCATATCAGGTGGAGGCAGGATCATCCTAAGGAGTCAGCAGTCAGAGGTCTGTTGGATCCCAGGAGTCAGCTGGGTCATAGTCAGATGCCGAGCCTCTGGACAAGGTTCTCCCAGAGCTGATGCAGATGAAAGGACACAGCCGTGACATTCAGGGGGGGATGTCAGTGACACTCCAGCGACTGCGAGGCCTATTGGAGCAGTCTCAAAGCCTTTCAGGCAAAGGAGATGGTGCCGACAATGTGTGGCACTAAGGCCAACACTGCTAGGGTAGCAACTGCAGCAAAAAAACTGGAGCACGACCATCATGTCTTGAGTGGTGGTGACCAAGGCATGGCTCAGTGCGACGATCATGGCTGAGGGCCTCAATATCTCAGTTGCTGAGGGATGTGTCCAAGACACAGTTGGACATTGCCGAGGCACTGCAGAGCATGGCCCAGTCACTGAGGAGCATCGCTGAGGGCGTCGGCATCATGGTGCAGACAATGTGGAGCCGCCAGGACTGGCAGTGCCAGATGACTCTGAGGCCTCTGGAACTCACTCCAGCTGCACCTCCGTATCATGGAGTCCCCCAGGGCCCTACAGGCATTGTCAGGGAGGAGGAAGCGCTGGAGGCCAACCCGGGGCCTGCCACCAAGGAGACGATGGTGGTCTCCAGTTCTTCCCCCCTCTTTATACTGGTTGATTCCAAGGGCAGCGGGCAGAACAGGATGGCACAGCGGGAACAGTGACCCCAGTAAGTTGGATGGGGCCCCCTGGCTCCAGGCCCTCCAGATGATGTCTGCCAAGGGCATCAAAGGCCACAGGACACAGAAAGCGGCAGGCTACTTCCACCTCTGATGTGCATCCTGGGGACTCGCCTAGACATAGCACGAGACCACGGAAGACCAAGAAGAGTGAGAAGCACTGAGTGGGCACTGGTAAGGTCATTATCCGTAGCTAGGGGGAATGGAAATCTGTCACAGTAAAATGTTCACTATTAAAACATGTCACAGCTCATACATTTGAAGCCTCTGTCACATTAGTCTTTACTGTGAGCCAACGATGTCCATACACCCTGCGTCATTGTTGCCCTCCCCTTCTGCCCCCCCCCCCCCACCACCCCACCTCCCCTCCTTCCAGGCACACTGGCGCAAGGTCTCCACCCCCAGTGCAGACCCCGCTCAGAGGATGGGTGTGAGTGCGCTGTCAGCAGAAAGACAGGAGTCAGGCTTTCGCAGAAACTGAGGAGCATCAGAGCTTTCCTCACAGCGAGTCATCATCAGTCTCCTGCCTTGTATGGTGACCCTGGAATGATGTACATTGACCTTGGAGAGGAGGAGTGGTAGGGTGGGGTGATGGGAGGAAGGAGGGAAATGTTGCAGGGGGAAGGGAAATAATGGGGGCTGGCTTGTGGAGGGAAATGGTGGGAGGGGATGATTAGATGATTGGAGGGGAGGGAGGGGGCTGTTGAGCTGACGGACACAGCCTCGTCCTCGGAGAGTATGGAGACGATGAGGGTCTCCCTGGTCCTCCTCGCGTGTTGGACCCTTGCCGCTGCCTGTTGTCCATCCTCCGGCTCCTTCTCGGGCCTGTCTACCAGCCCCTTCTGGACCACATGCTCCTCAGATGAGACCGCATGACCCCCTTCCTCCTCCGGCTCCTCCTTCTTTAGCATGTTGCCTCACTGCTGTGCCAGATTGCAAAGGGCAGAGCAGACCACCACAAAGCAGGAGACCCTCGAGGGGGTGAGGGAGGGGGGGATCAGAACACCTTGGCAACTCTATATCAGCAGGGCACTACCAGAGTAATCCAGGCATCAGCATTGCATTTTCAGCAGCCTGATGCACTGCTCAATGACAGCATGGGTGGCAGCGTGGGCCTCATCATATCAGGCCTCCGCCTCGGTCTCTGGCCTCCGCACTGGCGTCATCAGCCATGACCTCAGTGTGTATCCCTTGTCCCCCATGAGTCAACCAGTCATCCTAGGGTGATCCTTGAGGAAACCCGGGACCTCTGAGTGCCCAGGGTGTAGCTGTTATGCACGGTCCCAGAGTAGCATATGCATGATTCGGAGGTGGTGGTCACATATGATCTGAACATTCAGGGTGTGGAACCCCTTTCTGTTAATAAGGATACTCCCTGATGTCCTGGTGCTTGCAAGGCGACATATGTGCCATCAATCCTGGACCTGGGGCATCCCAGCGATGGCAGAAAATCCTGCAGGCTGGGCATTTTGGTGGACCTGATCCAGCTGGAAGTTGATATAGTTAGATGACTGGGCATACAGAGCATCTGTAACCTCCCAGATTCACCGGTGGGCTGGAGATTGTGAAATGCCACACAGGTCCCCGCTCGAGCCCTGGCATGACCCAATGGCATAAAAGTTCAGGGCTGAAGTGACCTTCATGGCCACCGGGATGGGGTATACTCCTCCTCCATGGATTGCCACATCCATGAGGACGTGGCATGGGTGCCGCATTGTCTCTCTGCTGAGACGCGGCCTTCTGCGGCATATGCTGTCTGTCAGCTCATTGAATGACCAACGATGTCCGTACACCCTGCGTCATCGTTCCCTTCCCATTCTGGGTCCCTCCTCAGCCTAACGGGCCGCCGGGTCCTCAGAGTATGAGGCGGCCTCCTGCACACGGGGTGCCGCATCCAGCCTGTGTTGGCCTTGCTGCTGTCTGCAGTGTCTGTCTGCCTCAGCTGCTGCAATCTGTACGAGGGCAGCCTCCACAAGATCCACACCAGCAGACATCATTATATCAATAAGGAATTGGAGAAGGAGAAACAGCAACAATCAGTTGGCTTCTACCGGACCCTCAAATCCCCCAATCCTCACACACCCTTAAGCATCCCGCCTTTTCTCAGAGTGCCATCCAGAGAGTCTTGCTGGGCACACTCACCGCTGGCCACATGAGGAGCCACTAGACCCCAGACACCTGCCGGGAAGCCGTGCTCTTTAGTTTTTGATTGTTGGCAGCTGCCTCAATGTTCAGGCATGTGTTCAGACATCAAAGTTTGCTGGAGATGCAGTGCTCTATTCATCCTCTGAGGAATGGAGCATGTGCCCTCGAATAGGCACTTAAGAGTTGAAGAGTGTGAAGTGCTCTGACAACTAATAAGGCTAATTCCTCATTAGGAATTGCCTTCAACAATGAAGCTAGAGGCTGGTCACAGTCAAAGGGAGTGAAACTGAATTTCAGGCCAGAAACCACAGCAGGGCTCTGTCCTGGAAGTGTTTGGTAGGACAGACAGTCTGTAGCTGTGGTTGCCTCTGTTATGGGCCTCCTCAATATTTAAAGATGGCTTGAAGGCCTCACAGATGCAAAACCCCTCATCCTTCTGGTCCAGGGGATACCCCGACTTAGAACGCTTCAGCCCCCGACCCCTGAGGGGTCCCCCACCCCACCGTGAGCACTGGGGTAACAGCTCCGGTGCCATTGAGCTGCATGCCACTAAATGGAAATGGCAACTCACCTCCTCACTTCCCCTCAGTAGTCATTGCGCCAGTTTCGTGGAAAGGAGAACCAAATGATGCCCACGTGACTTCCTGCTGGCGAGTCGGGTAATTCCCAGAACACCGCTGCATTTGTCTTCGATCTCATAATTGAGATTGAAATGAATGCAAAGTGGGGTTAATAATAATCTCGCCATGGTTGGGCGTGGTCTGGGATTCGCCATCGGGAGCAGGCCGGGTGAATGGCAAAATGGTTCACACCAGGTGCAAATCTCAAATTTGGCCTTTCCCACTATTCACCACCGTGCCCCAATCCATGCCGGGCGCATTGCGGTCACTGAATCACCTGTGATTGATTAATGTATTAAAACAGACACACTATAAGTTACATTCTTCGATCACAAGTCTTCATCTCCCCTAAATAATTTTCTGACACTAAACATTCTGCCTTCACCAGAATTAAAAGTTACTGTTCAGTCATTTTTCAAATATTTTGTATATCCTTATTTTTGCCTAAAGTATGAGCATGAGGCATATTGGGAAATGATAGGACTCCAGTTTAACTCAGCCTAAAGTAACATCACACATCCATAACTCTGCTGCTGATGGGTTAGCAGACAATCCTACTGGGACAAATGAATAGGAGGAATAGCAATCAGTGGCCCACTATCTTCTGCATGGTTCATCGCTCTTCCATTTTATAACCACATTGGCAGTATTCTGCATCTGGGAATCAATTAGATCCCTGTTTCTGCATTTAGTTGCTGCTGTATCCTCAATTTTCTAGCATGTTGATCAGGCTAAAGAGAATATGAAATATATATTTTTTGATAAACAATTTTATTAAGACATTTTGGCACAATAAACAACAATAATATAAAACAGTGTGCAAAAAACAGTCATTATAGTGCAAGAAAACCAGCTCCCCTCCCACAAGGACCAGCCTAACTACCCCCTAACCTACGTCACCCTAACCCCCCCCCCCCCCAACCACCCTCCCCCTGCTGACGATTAATATTCCGTGAAGAAGTCGTTAAATGGTTGCCACCTCCGGGCGAACCCAGACAGTGACCCTCTCAAAGCGAACTTAATTTTCTCCAGACCGAGAAAGCTTACCATATCTGATAGCCAGGCCTCTGACTTCAGAGGTTTTGAATCCCTCCATGCCAGCAGAATTCGTCACCGGGCTACCAGGGAAGCAAAGGCCAAAACATCAGCCTCGCTCTACCGGGTCCTCCGAAACCCCAAAAATAGCCACCTCTGGACTCATCACCACCCCTGTTTTCAGTACCCGGGACATAACATCTGCGAACCCCTGCCAGTACCCCCTGAGTTTTGGACATGGTTTGCCGGCCCTCCCGAACATCTGGCGCACATGTCCTCCAATCCGAAAAATTTACTCATCCGGGCCACTGTCATGTGGGCCCGGTTTTTGACCTTGAATTGAATCAGTCTGAGCCTGGCGCATGTTGCTGTCGTGTTTACCCTGCTCAACGCCTCTGCCCATAAGCCCTCTTCCATCTCACCTCCGAGCTCCTCTTCCCACTTAAGCTTCAGCTCCTCGATCTGTGACTCCTCCGCTCCCATAAGTTCTTTATATATATCCAAGACCCTCTCGTCCCCCACCCATCCACTGAACACTACCCTGTCCTGGACCCCCTGAGTGGCAGGCGTGGGAAGAACGGAATCTGTTGGCGTAGAAAGTTCAGCACCTGCAAGTACCTGAACTCATTCCCTCTCGCCAGCCCGAATTTTTCCTCTAACGCCCTCATGCTTGGGAAGCTCCCTTCCAAGAACAGATCCCCCATCCTCGCAATCCCAGCCCTCCGCCATGCTCGGAACCCACCATCCATATTCCCCGGGGCAAACCGGTGATTGTCGCAAATTGGGGACCAAACCTATGCTCCCACTCCCCCCACTCCTCTCCATTGGCCCCAGATACGCAAAGTCGCCACCACTATGTGGCTGGTGGAGTACCGTGACGGTGGGAGCGGCAGAGGCGCCGTGACCAGGGCTGCCAAACTGGTCCCCCTGCACGAAGCGGCCTCCATCCGCCCCCAAACCGACCCTGCACTCACCATCCACTTCCTTATCATAAGTATGTTGGCTGCCCAGTAGTAATTACTGAAGTTTGGCAGCACCAGCCCCCCCTTCCCCTCGGTTCCTCTCGAGCATCAACTTCCTCACCCGCGGGGACTTTCCCGCCCACACAAATCCCATAATAATTTTATTAACTTCGTGAAAAAAGACCGCGGAATGAAAATGGGGAGACACTGGAAAATGAACAGGGATCTCGGTAGGATCGTCATTTTAACCATCTGCACTCTCCCCGCTGGTGTCAGTGGGAGCACAGCCCACCTCCGGAACTCAGTCCTCATTTACTCTACCAACCGAGATAAGTTCAACTTGTGCAGACGGCCCCAGTCCCGCGCCACCTGTATCCCTAAGTATCTAAACTGTTCCCTACTAACCTGAACGGCAGCCCTCTCAACCTACCCTCCTGGCCCCTCGCTTGGACTACAAACAACTCACTCTTTGCCATGTTCAGTTTGTATCCCGAGAACCGGCCGAATTCCTTGAGGATTCCCATGATTTCATCCATCCCAGCCATTGGATCCGTGATGTATAAGAGCAGGTCGTCAGCGTACAATGAAATTCTGTGTTCCACCCCCCCCCCCCCCCCCCCGTACCAGTCCCTAGAAGCTCTTAGGGCAATCGCCAGCGGCTCTATTGCTAACGCAAACAGCAGTGGGGAGAGGGGACACCCCTGCCTTGTCCCAAAGTACAGTCTGAAATAGTCAGTTGTCGTCCTATTCTTCCTCACACTCACCTCCGGAGCCTGGTACAACAGTCTGACCCAGTCAATAAAGCCTTCCCCGAGCCCAAAATGTCCCAGCACCTCCCATAGATAGTCCCACTCAACCCGGTCTAAAGTCTTCTCGGCATCCATTGCCACAACTACCTCTACCTCTTTACTCTCCGGGGGCATCATGATCACATTCAGCTGCCTTCTTAGGTTGGCCACCAGCTGCCTGCCCTTGACGAACCCAGTTTGATCTTCCATAATGACGTCTGGCACACAGTCCTCAATCCTAGCCGCCAAGACCTTGGCCAGTATTTTAGCATCTACGTTGAGCAGAGAGATCGGCCTATAGGACCCACATGCCTCCGGATCTTTGTCCCGTTTCAATATCAGGGAGATGGTGGCCTGTGACATCGTCGGGAGTAACACCCCTCTGTCTCTTGCCTCATTAAAAACCCTAACCAGCACCGGCCCCACTATCTCGGAGAACCTTTTGTAAAACTCCACCGGGTACCCATCCGGCCCCGGGGCTTTATCCGATTGCATGTCCCTCAAGCCCACCAACATTTCTTCACTCCTGATCAGGGCCCCCAACCCATCTACCAATCACCTGCCCACTTTTGGGAAGGTCAGTTCATCCAGAAAGCGCCTCATCCCCTCCAGCCCTGGGGGGGGGGGGGGGGGGGGGGGGGGGGGGGTGAAGGGGGGGGGGGGGTCCGAGGTGTAAAGCTTACGAGAGAGGTCCCTGAACACCTTGTTCAGCACCGCCGGATCCCCTACCAAGTTTCCCCCCCCCGTCGACTACCTCTTCCTCAGTTGCTGTGCCAGCATTCTATTGGCTTTCTCCCCGTGCTCGTAAATCGCACCCCTCGCATCCCTCAGCTGCTCCACAGCCTGACCTGTGGACAATACCCAAACACAGTCTGTAGCCTTCGTCATTCCCTTAATAGCTCTGTCCTCGGGGTCGTTGCGTATCTCCTGTCTGGCTGTAAGATCTCCCTTACCAGTTGGTCCGTTTCTGCCCTGTCCGTCCTGTCCCTATGTGCTCTAATCAAAATCAACTCCCCTCTCACCACCGCCTTCAGCGCTTCCCAGAGCACTGCAGCTGAGACTTCCCGTGTCATTGACCTGCAGGTAGTTTTGCATACATTTCCTCACCCTCTCACACACCGCCTCGTCCGCCAACAAACCAACCTCCAGCCTCCATTGAGGGCGCTGAAATCTTTCCTTGCAGACTTGCAGATCAACCCAGTGCGGGGCATGATCAGAGATAGCGATCGCCGAATATTCTACGTCCGTCACCCCCGGTAACAAGTCCCTGCTCATGATGAAAAAATCGGGAGTACACCTTATGGACATGTGAATAGAACGAAAACTCCCTCCCCGTTGGCCGACTAGCCCACCATGGATCAGCTCCCCCCCCGCCATTTGCTCCATGAACCCCCTCAGTTCCTTTGCCATTGCCTGCATCCTACCCGTTCTTGAACATGACCGATCTAGGCAGGGGTCAAGGACTGTGTTGAAATCCCCTCCCATAATCAGCCTGTGCGAGTCCAGGTCAGTTATCTTCCCCAACAGTCTCTTGTTAAACTCCACATCATCCCAGTTTGGGGTATAAACATTGACCAAGACTACCCTCATTCCCTCGAGCTTGCCACTCACCATGACAAATCTGCCTCCCCCATCCGAGATTGTGCTGCCCGCCTCAAATTGCACTCGTTTGTTGACCAATATCGCAACCCGAATGGAAGACCTGGCTAATCCAGCCCTTCCTTAATCTGACCTGGTCAGCTACCTTCAGATGAGTCTCTTGAAGCATTATCACATCCGCTTTCAGCGCCCTCAGATGCGCGAACACATGCGCCCTCTTTACCGGCCCTTTTAACCCTCTAACATTCCAGGTGATCTGCCTGGTTGAGGGGCACTGTGCCCACCCCCCCCCCCCACCCCCCGCCGAGCAGCCATCCCCATTCTAGGGGCCACCCCCAGCCCCTGTGTTGCGCTTCACCTGGCCTGCCTCCTGGCAGCCCCCACTTCCGACCTCCTCCATGATCCCGCACCTAAGTCCCTCCCTCGTCAGCAGAATAACAACCCCACTCCCCCCACTAGCAACAACACCCTGTAACCTAACCCCTGCCATAAACTAGCTAAATACACCCCCCCCCCCACCTGGCTTTCGTTGACCAGCTCACCCAGCTGGCTTGGTGACTCTCGACTCCAGTGCCAACAAGTCTCCCACCTATTGTTCCCTCTGACATATTCCCCCCCCCCCCCCGCCCATCAACCATCAACACCACTTCCCCAAACCAGCCATCCTCGAGCAATTGCTCTGAAAAGAAACAAAGAAAACGAGAAACAAAGAGAATCCCAACGCTAGTGCAAATCAAATAAAACAGAATAAGTAATAGGCACTTCCAACCACCCCGATCCAAACACAAAAAGCCCCCAGCACCACATATCTTAACCTCCCTCTTTTATCCCAACAAAAACTCAAGTACAGGAGGGAAACAGATAAATCAGGAAGAGAAAAAGAAAAACGCATGGCACCAGAAAAATATGTAAACATCGCTCAGTGTCTTATTAACCCAAGGTGAAATACATTTTTAACCCTTTTTAACTCCGGAGGACGTGCTCTAGAAGCCCTGCAAATTAGGATGGGACCTGGTTACAGCAGGTCTCAGCTTTACTTTAGCGGTTCATAAAGGGCATCGTAAGTTTGTTTCCAGTCTCACAGGTCCACTGCATCATTCATTGGTCGCTGGTTTGTCCAGTGAAAGCCAGCAGAAGTGGGACCAGCTTCGGGATCCATATCTGGTTGACATCGCGTCAGGGAAAACAGTTTTACTTCACATAAAATAAATCATAACTCTTATGAAATATTTATGCGCAATTTTCAAGGAAAATAGTTTACATTGTACAGTATTTCTAATTAATATAATTTATGTATATAATGGGACAGGGCTAGATCTTCAGGCTGTTCACCCCGGTGGGATTTTCCAGTCCCGCCGATGGCAAATCCTGCCATGGGTTTCCCGGAGACATGGGGTGGATTCAATAGGATTTCCCATTGACAGTGATGAGACCAGTAGATCCAGCGGGCTGTCGGGAAACATGCTGTGGAGTGGCCAGGAAATCTCGATCTATGTTTTTAAATGCACAGTAATAAATTGTCCTGCAGCTTATATTCATATATTCATAATGATAAGAACTGGATATGGAGATGCCCTCAATTGCAACACCTACTTGCCAAGGTTTACAGGCAAGCCTATCAGCGGGATTCACCCTTCTGGGGACTAAGTCCCCACGCCGGCAGGTGAACCGGCGCCAACCACACACGGCGTCAACAGCCCCCGAAAGTGTGGAATTCTCTGCACTTCCGGGGGCTAAGTGGACGCCGGAAGGATTGGCGATGCTCCAGCCAGTGCCGAAGGGACTGCGTGAGTTCACGCATGTGCCGAAGGGCCGGCATGATCTTGCGCATGCGCGGAACCGTCGGCATGGTTCCGCGCATGCGCAGACCGGATGGCATATTTTGCCATCCGCTTTTTTCCGCGCTGGCCCCTGTAGGGATCTGTCTCTGCGCCGGCCATGACAGATCCCTACAGGGGCCAGCGCGGAAAAAAGGAGTGCCCCCACGGCACAGGCCTGCCCGCAGATCGGTGGGCCCCGATCACGGGCCTGGCCACCGTGGGGCCCCCCCGGGGTCGGATCCCCCTGCACCTCCCTGAGGACCGCCCCAGATGATTTACCTGCCAGGTCTCGACGTGTGGGACAATGCGTAACCCACGCCGGTGGGACTGGCCAAAAATGGACGGCCGCACGGTCCATTGGGGCCCGGAGATTTGCCGAGGGGGCCGCTGCCAATGGCCCCAACTGACGTGGCATGAACCCCGCCGGGGTTTCTCCAACCCCACATCAGTAGTTTCTAACAGCATAGAAAGAGGTCAATTGAACCATCATGCCTCTGCTGGCTATTTGAAAGAATTACACAATCATGCTCCAGTTTTTCCCCCCATAATCCTGCTAATACAAGTTCAAGTCCAATTGCCATTTCAAAAAGGAATCTAAGTTTATTACCCTTTCAGATATAATATTTATGATCTTAACAGCCCTATGTGTAGACATTGCTCCTCTTGTTCTTTTGCAATTCTCTGAAATCTATAACCTCTGGTCAGCATAGCACCTGGCATCAGAAATAATTTTTAAAAATTATTTCATGGGATGTGGGTGTCACTGACAAGGCCAGCAATTACCCTTGAGAAGCCACGATGTGGAGATGCTGGCGTTGGACTGGGGTGGGCAAATAATAGTTCTTACAACACCAGGTTAAAGTCCAACAGGTTTGTTTTGAATCACGAGCTTTCGGAGCTCAGCTCCTTCCACAGGTGAGAAAGGAGCTACGCTCCAAAAGCTAGTGATTCGAAACAAACCTGTTGGACTTTAACCTGGTGCTTTAAGACTTCTTACTGTGCCCACCGTTGAGAAGATGGTGCTCTGTTAAAATATGTCATCATTTTGAATATCTCTATTGGATATTTGCCCCTTAGCCTTTTCTTTAACAGCTTCCCCAATCTCTCTGCATAACTGAAGTCTCTCAGCTCTGGTATCATATTGGTAAACCTTCTCCATACCCTTTCCAGGACCTTGAGATCCTTACTAAAATCTGGTCCTCAGATTTATACACACTGCTCCAATTGAGACCAAAGCAGAGATTGTAAAGATTTGCCATGGCCTCCTCCTTTTGTATGCTGTTGCGCACAGTGTGTCTTTAACCAATATGCGATGGACAAATGACTGCGAGTCGACTTCATTTTAAATCAATAGTCTTTATTCACACACACAATGTTAATAATCACACAATCAGTCTAAGTTATACTACGGAATGCTAAAGTGCAATACTAGACCTTTCATAGAATTTACAGTGCAGAAGGAGGCTATTCGGCCCATCGCATCTGCACCGGCTCTTTGAAAGAGCACCCTACCCAAGCCCACACCTCCACCCTATCCCCATAACCCAGTAACCCCACCCAACACTAATGGCAATTTTTAGACACCAAGGGCAATTTATCATGGCCAATCCACCTAACCTGCACATCTTTGGACTGTGGGAGGAAACCAGAGCACCCAGAGGAAACCCACGCAGACACGGGGAGAACGTGCAGACTCCGCACAGACAGTGTTCCAAGCCGGGAATCGAACCTGGGACCCTGGAGCTGTGAAGCAATTGTGCTAACCACCGTGCTACCGTGCTGCCCGACCTAGTACCCAAACAGATGTTGGCCTTTATCCGTGAGTTGGTTTCTGTCCTCCTCGATGTTTGGTCCTTGGTCTGATCTGATTCTCTGGTCTTCCTTCCACTGGTGGTGTGATGGTTCTCCTCATGGTGGCTGGTGAAGATCACCATTGTTGTGTTCCTTTTGCTGGCTACTGAAGAGAGAGTTTCTCAGGTGGTGCGGCACCTTTTAGCTTTCCTGGAATTCGTATCAAGGAATTGCCAATCAGTTGATCAGGGCTCAGTCACCCTGATCGATTCAGTCCAATCAGAGGCTGCCACGCCGATTTCGGCGCATTGCGATGTCCAGGCTGCAGCCTGCTCATCAATATTCATTCAGATTGTAGCCTGCTTGTTCTTGTACATTGCTAATTTTCCCAGCGTCCTTTGCAGAACGCCATCTTAGGTGGCCGTTCAGCCACAATGCAGTGCCCCTATTTACAAAGGCAAGCTTCCCATACACTTTCTTAATCGCCTTATTAACTTCTCCTGCTACTTTGGAAGATTTATGAATACTCCCTCCTACTTTGTCTGTTCTCCCCCCGCTCCACCCCTTCAAATTGCAACAATTAGATAGGGTGGACGTAGGGAAGTTGTTTCCATTAGCAGGGGAGACTAGGACCCGGGGGCACAGCCTTAGAATAAAAGGGAGTCACTTTAGAACAGAGATGATGAGAAATTTCTTCAGCCAGAGAGTGGTGGGTCTGTGGAATTCATTGCCACAGAGGGCGGTGGAGGCCGGGACGTTAAGTGTCTTTAAGACAGAAGTTGATAAATACTTGATTTCTCGAGGAATTAAGGGCTATGGAGAGAGAGCGGGTAAATGGAGTTGAAATCAGCCATGATTGAATGGTGGAGTGGACTCGATGGGCCGAATGGCCTTACTTCCGCTCCTATGTCTTATGGTCTTATGGTAATTTAGATTAGGCTGCCTCTCCATGTTGTGTCTCCCAATTTGCGTCACTTTAGTAATCTGTATTAAATTGCATCTACCACCCGTCTGCGCATTTCACCAATCCTCCACAGTCCTCCTGAAATTTGTACTATCATACTCACCATTTACCAGGTTGTCAAGTTTGTATCATCTGCAAACTTTAAAATTGTACTCCCTGTAACCAAACCCAGATCATTTGTTTATAATGACAAAAACAATCCTCAAACCCAGATACAGTATTAGGGAGTTGGATGGAAAATACACATACACAAGGGGCTGGATTCTCCGATTTTGAGGCTATGTGTCTAGTTTTATAGTGAAAACGTCGACGCTGCCTCCGCACCGATACTCTGCCCAGTGGGGGGCTAGCAGCCACGCCACGTAAAGCCAGCTTTACGTGCAGATACGGCTGGAGGATTGCTGGGACCCTGGCCGTGCATGTGCACGGCAACGACCTGCGAGGGCCGTGCCATATTACATGGCAGCAGCCATGCGCGGACCCGGCCAGCCAGATAGTGCCCCCCTGTAATCCCCCTCACTACCCCCGGACCACACCCCACCAGTTTCCCAAGCCCCCGCCGAAGTCCCCCCACCCAGCAGAACGGCTCCCCCCTGACTGTGGCGATGCTGGACACAGTCCACAGCCACCACGCGAGGTCCCCGAAAACTGTTAGCACACCGACCGACGCTGTCGGGAAGCCAGCCCATCGGGGGCGTTGCATCGGGAGAGGGCCTCAGGTGACATCCTGAGGCTGTCCCAACGGCGTGCATCGTACTCAGCGATCATGCCGTTTTTTTGAGGGTGCGGAGCATCCGAGAAATGGCAACTCTCCCGATTTCGGCGTAAAAACGGATACTCTGGCTAATCGCCGAATGCGTTTTTGGCATCGGCCACCAGAGAATTTTTAATAATATATCCATGGATATCAAGAAGTGGAATTTCAGGAAAACTAATGGTATGATTTCTGGAACATTAATGAAATCTTCCATTTCTGTACTCTCTCCATGATTCTCTGCTATTAAGTCTGTTAAAGCAGCTCGCTCACCAACCCACCCACCTCTTTTAGATTCAGAGAAAATTAAACCATAAATTAATCCAGACTTTTATTTATTGTTGTGCAATGCAGCACAATAATACATTAAAATAAGTTGTAAAATCTGCAGGTTTGGTGGATTGGCCATGTTAAACTGCCCTTCAGCGTCCAAAAGGTTAGGTGGGGTTACGGGGATAGGGCAGGGTCATGGGCCTCGGTAGGGTGATCTTTCGAAGGGTCGTTGTAGATTCAATGGGCCAAATGGCTTCTTTCTGCATGTAAGGATTTTATGATTCCAAGGAGCCTATTGAAACTTCTGCAAGTCTCAAGGCTGCTTGTGTGTTCTATAGATCTTAATGCATTTGCATGCATGTAACCTGTTGTTGGTTTTGTTATTTAATTATTGCAACTGTCCTTAGCTAATATCATGGGAACATACCAGCTGACTGTCAGTTTAAGCTGCAGAGAGCAGGTCCCTTCCTTTTAGTGTCCAGGATTCAAACTTTCCTTAGGTCTCTGGAAATCATCCCACTCAGACAGGATCCAATCATCACCTGTTACTGGGCAGAATACGGCCTTTTGGTCAACTCATTGATCCAATCGATCCGGGTCCCACCACATCACTCGGGTGCCACCAAGTCTGAGTTTGTTGTTCGAAAACCAGCAGCACCATATACTATGTTGCAACTTCTTGAATTCCTCATTCTCTCTGCTGCTTGACTTAAAGATAAATGTCCATTAAGCATTCATAGATCAAAAATGATAACGGCAAAAACAAAGAAAGGGGAAATAAGAGAATCAACAGGAAGGACCAATGTTGTTCCTCTGTTTAAGAAGGGTAGCAAGGATAATCCCGGTAACTACAGGCCGGTGAGCCTTACTTCAGTGGTAGGGAAATTACTGGAGAGAATTCTTCGAGACAGGATCTACTCCCATTTGGAAGCAAATGGACGTATTGGTGAGAGGCAGCACGGTTTTGTGAAGGGGAGGTCGTGTCTCACTAACTTGATAGAGTTTTTCGAGGAGGTCACTAAGATGATTGATGCAGGTAGGGCAGTGGATGTTGTCTATATGGACTTCAGTAAGGCCTTTGACAAAGTCCCTCATGGTAGACTAGTACAAAAGGTGAAGTCACACGGGATCAGGGGTGAGCTGGCAAGGTGGATACAGAACTGGCTAGGCCATAGAAGGCAGAGAGTAGCAATGGAGGGATGCTTTTCTAATTGGAGGGCTGTGACCAGTGGTGTTCCACAGGGATCAGTGCTGGGACCTTTGCTCTTTGTAGTATATATAAATGATTTGGAGGAAAATGTAACTGGTCTGATTAGTAAGTTTGCAGACGACACAAAGGTTGGTGGAATTGCGGATAGCGATGAGGACTGTCGGAGGATACAGCAGGATTTAGATTGTCTGGAGACTTGGGCGGAGAGATGGCAGATGGAGTTTAATCCGGACAAATGTGAGGTAATGCATTTTGGAAGGTCTAATGCAGGTAGGGAATATACAGTGAATGGTAGAACCCTCAAGAGTATTGAAAGTCAAAGAGATCTAGGAGTACAGGTCCACAGGTCATTGAAAGGGGCAACACAGGTGGAGAAGGTAGTCAAGAAGGCATACGGCATGCTTGCCTTCATTGGCCGGGGCATTGAGTATAAGAATTGGCAAGTCATGTTGTAGCTGTATAGAACCTTAGTTAGGCCACACTTGGAGTATAGTGTTCAATTCTGGTCGCCACACTACCAGAAGGATGTGGAGGCTTTAGAGAGGGTGCAGAAGAGATTTACCAGAATGTTGCCTGGTATGGAGGGCATTAGCTATGAGGAGCGATTGAATAAACTCGGTTTGTTCTCACTGGAACGAAGGAGGTTGAGGGGAGACCTGATAGAGGTATACAAAATTATGAGGGGCATAGACAGAGTGGATAGTCAGAGGCTTTTCCCCAGGGTAGAGGGGTCAATTACTAGGGGGCATAGGTTTAAGGTGAGAGGGGCAAGGTTTAGAGTAGATGTACGAGGCAAGTTTTTTACGTAGAGGGTAGTGGGTGCCTGGCACTCGCTACCGGAGGAGGTAGTGGAAGCAGGGACGATAGGGACATTTAAGGGGCATCTTGACAAATATATGAATAGGATGGGAATAGAAGGATACGGACCCAGGAAGTGTAGAAGATTGTAGTTTAGTCGGGCAGCATGGTCGGCACGGGCTTGGAGGGCCGAAGGGCCTGTTCCTGTGCTGTACATTTCTTTGTTCTTTGTTGTTTGTTGACCCTTACAATATTATTTAAAAAGTGAAGGAAATGGAAATTCTGGAAATCAAATTTAAATTTAAAACGCAAATTATTAAAATCTGAAGGGGTGGATGTGGAGCGGATGCTTCCTCTTGTCAGAGAACCTAGAACTAGGGGTCACTGTTTAAAAATAAGGGGTCGCTCATGTTAAGTAATGGGTTAAGAGACATTGCAATTAGTTGTCTCATTTATGTTAAGTATCCATTAATTGACACTGATATTTAAAGGGGCTTCAGATGGCCTCTGTCAGGTGGTGTGTTGTGAAGAGTTTGTGCAGAGGCTGTGGAAGTGAAATAAATGGCGTTCAGTGAAAAGGAACAAGAACTTTAGACTCTTCATATCACAGCAACTAAAATGGTTAACAATTGGTGGCAGAGGATGATTGCTGTGTAAATGTGAAGGGTTGAAAGATACAACTTTTCCAGATCAAACCAAGGAGTGAGTGAGAAAAGGATTTAAAAAAGGGCTATATGGCTGAACCGAGGATAAAGAAAGGGAATCGTACGACCAATGGAGAAGTACAGTAGTTATGTAGAATAAAGTAACTGCTTTGGGAAAGAGAAAACAAGGTATGGCATTGGCTCTTTCTCTACCATATGGCAGTAAAATCCGAAACAAAGTGCTTTCTGAGCTGGAATTGGAAGAGTTAGACTCAGAAGAAGGTCTGGAGATTTTATTACATTATATGGATCAGATTTATAAGAAAGATGACTTGTTAAGTGCGTATGAAGCATGGTCGGATTTTGATAAGTTCCGGAAAATGGAGGATATCTCCATGGAAGACTCTATAATGGAATTTGGCAGACTATATAAAAGGCTGCAGAAACACAATCTGGAATTTCCACAGTCTGTGTTGGCCTTTAAACTATTTGACTGTGCTAGAGTGAGCAACATGGATAGGCTCCTGGTTTTGACAGGAGTTCAGTTTACTGATACCTCATTCGAACAGATGACAAAAGCTTTACAAAAGTTTCTGGGGAAACATTCGATTCCGATGGCTATGATGACCCAAATGGGTCAGCCTGCAATAAGGCAGAATATGGAAGGTACACTAGTAACAGGATGGCAAAATCGTATGGCTACGAACAGGGCTCAAGACTATAGACGGAGACCGAGACAAGGAAATTATGAAGACAGAAACCCAGTTAGAACCTACAATAGGAAGATGAACCCCAGAATAGCACAGGGCATGATAAATCGATGTTTTCAATGTGACTCTCAATACCATTATGCTTTCAACTGTCCAACTCGTTATGATAGAGTGTGTGAAGCGAAACATGACACGGAAGAGTCAGAAGTGGAAAAAGATAGTGACCAGAAAGAAGGCATTGACCTATTAACAAGCAGTTTTACGCCAGTAATGAGGGTGTTGGTTGCAGAATCCTTCAACTGTGCTGTATTGGACAGTGGCTGCACATCTACGGTGTGTGGAATTGACTGGTTAAAATGTTACCTGGACTCTTTGAATGCTGAAAATCGTAACAAGGTTAAGGAATTTGAAAGTTCCACAAGTTTCAGGTTTGGGGATGATAATACTCTGAAGTCGCTGAAAAGAGTGGTGATCCCTTACAATATTGCCAGAGTGAATCATTTCATTAGCACGGATGTTGTATCAAGTGAGATACCTTTACTTCTGAGCAGACCGCCGATGAAGAAAGCACACATCAAACTGGATATGGAACAGGATAAGGCAGCAGTTTTTGGAAAGACGGTGGACTTACAATTTACACAGTCGGGACACTATTGTATTCCATTACTGACAAATAATTTTTCAAGTAGAGTGGTTAAGGATGTGTTAATGGCAGTTGAAAATGGGACTTTAGCTGATAAAAAGCTTGTGGTATTAAAACTGCATAGGCAATTTGCACATCCGTCTCCTCGGAGGCTGAAAAATTTATTAAAGGATGCAGGGGTAAGGGATGACGACTATACTAAACTGATAGAACACGTTAGTGACCGCTGTGAAGTTTGTAGGAAGTACAGAAGGACACCAGCACGACCGATAGTAACCTTACCTTTGGCCAGGGATTTTAACGACATTGTGGCCATGGACCTTAAGATCTGGGATAAAGCAAATAATATATTTATTTTGCATTTTGTAGATTTAGCAACCAGATTTAGTCAATCAACAATTGTACGAAGTAAAGAAAAGAGGGTAATTCTGGATCAAATCATGGAAAAATGGAGAGGGACAGGGATGGGTCCACCGGCAAAATTCCTTACGGACAATGGGGGAGAATTTGCTAATGATGATTTTAGGGATATGTGTGAAAACATGAATATCAGAGTTATGAATACGGCTGCAGAAAGCCCAATTAGTAATGGTGTCTGTGAAAGAAATCATGCTGTCATCGATGACATGCTTCGAAAAATTTTGGCAGATCGACCAAATTGCAGGCTAAATTCAGCTTTAGCATGGGCAGTACATGCAAAGAATTCATTGCAGATGGTTGGGGGCTATAGTCCTTATCAATTAGTGTTTGGTAGAAATCCTAAAATTCCGTCCATTTTGGATGACCAGCCTCCAGCTTGGGAGGGGACTACAATTAGCTCTGGTTTTGCTGAACATTTAAATGCATTACATAGCAGTAGAAAAGCTTTTTTGGAAGCAGAAGTCTCTGAAAGAATTCGCAGAGCTTTAAGACATAACGTACGGCCATCAGATGCCGTTTTTCAGCAAGGGGGCATGGTATACTATAAGAGAGACAATTCTAATGAATGGAAAGGCCCAGGGAAGATCATAGGCATAGATGGCAAAACAATTATTTTGCAACATGGTAATCAAACTGTTAGGGTCCATTCATCCAGGATAATGGGTACAGATGACAAATTTTCAAGTTTAGACAGAGCAGACAGACATGACGAGGAACCAGAGTCATCTGGTACGCATGTGTTACAGAACTATGAGGACCAATTAACTGATATAGACAGGGTCTCTGTGGAGGAACACAACACTTCTGGTGAATTAAAACAGGCCATTTTTCCGAAAGGGCAACTGCCAAAAGTTAGTACAAAAGTGACGTACTTGCCTGAAGGGTCTAGTCAATGGAAGGATGCAACTGTTATTAGTAGAGCAGGGAAGGCCACTGGAAAGTGTAAACATTGGTTGAATGTACAGCATTCAGGGGAAGGAGTCAAGACAATGGATTGAGAAAACAAAGTTCAAAAATGGAGGGCACAGAAATGCAGTGCTAGTTCAGATAGTACATCGGATAGTGAACAGGTCCACAGGAAAAGGTTGAGAACTATTGAAAGGACATCCCACAGCAGAAGGGAAAAATCAAGCAGTAGAAGTACAGAACGAGAGACCAGGCGGGAGAGGGGACGTAGTTTGTCAAGATATCAGAACATGAGTAAGACTACGAATACTAATAGGAGTAGAAGCCCACATGCACGTGAGATTTTGGTGGCTTCAAATAAATTAGATGAAAAAGTTATTAAAGAAGCTAAACAGCAAGAATTGCATAGTTGGAGTGAATTTGGGGTATACACGGAAGTACCGGATAGGGGACAAAGAGCTCTATCCCACAGATGAATTTGCACGGAAAAGGCTCTTCCGGATGGAACTTATAAGGCAAAGGCCAGGCTTGTGGCAAGGGGATTTGAAGAAAACTTAGAAGATCAGGATTTAAGGGTAGATTCACCTACAGCAGGAAAGGTTATTTTAAAGATCGTCTTGGCTCTATTGGCCACAAAGGCATGGAAATGCAAATCTATAGAAATCTTTTTGCAGGGGCATCAGCTCCAGAGAGACATTTTTCTCCGTCCTCCTAAAGAAGCAGCTAACACAGAAGGGGTACTCTGGAAGTTGAACAAATGTGCATATGGATTAAATGATGCATCTAGAGTCTGGTATTTTTCGGTAAGGTCATTTTTGTTAAAGTTAGGCTGTTGCCAGTTGAAAGTCGATCCTGCAATGTTTTACTGGCACTATAAAGGAAATCTTTCTGGCATTTTTATGATGCATGTCGATGATTTTTTTGTGGGGTGGGACTAGTGATTTTGAAGCTATTGTAATCTCTGGTTTGAGGAAAGAATTCAGGGTTGGAAGTCAGGCTTCTGGTGCATTTAAATATATTGGACTGGAAATTGGACAAACTAAGTTAGGGGCAACTTTACGTCAGCAATCTTATTTGGAAAGCATCACCCCAATAGCAATTAGTCGTGGTCGAGTTTCACAAAAAGACGCAATGGTTTCAAAGATAGAAAAAGAGCAACTACGAAGTTTAATTGGGCAACTGAACTGGTTAGGTAGACAGACTAGACCGGACGTGAGTTTTGATGTCTTAGAGTTGGGTACAAAAATAAATGATCCCAAAGTGGAAGACATAATAAGAGCAAATAAAGCGTTGGCCAAACTAAAAATGCAGGAGTGTGTTTTGAAGTTCCCGGTTTTAGGTGACCTTAAACACTTGAAACTCACAGTTTATAGTGATGCGTCCTACGCAAATTTATGTGATGGGGTTTCAAGCGCAGGAGGTTTTATGATTTTCCTTTTGGGGAACAATGGTAAATGTTGCCCGCTTGTGTGGGAAACAAAGAAAATAAGGAGAGTGGTAAAAAGCACTTTGGCTGCTGAGACGTTAAGCCTTGTAGAGGCGGTGGATATGGCCTTTTATATAAGTATGATATTGACAGAAATTTTGGGATTAGGGGATTTGGGTAATATACCTATTGACTGTCACATTGACAATAAATCCCTGTGGGAAAATGTGCACTCTACAAAAAGTGTCAATGAAAAGAGGTTACGGATAGACATCGCAAGTTTGAAGCAGATGTTGGACAGAGGGGAAATAACAAAAATTAAATGGGTCGACAGGAGCTATCAACTGTCAGACTGTTTTACGAAAAGAGGGGCGAGTTCACAGAAACTTTTGGATATTGTTAATGAACGGCACTTGTTTCTGTGACTTTTTTTTTTCTTTCTCGTCCAAACAAAAAAAAAGGGGGGGGACATGTGTGTGTTTTTGAGTTTCTTGAAGTTTTGTTTTCACCTAATTATTTTTTTTCTCCAAGGAAGGGGAGACTGTTAAATAATGGGTTAAGAGACATTGCAATTAGTTGTCTCATTTATGTTAAAGTATCCATTAATTGACACTGATATGTAAAGGGACTTCAGGTGGCCTCTGTCAGGTTAAGAGTTTTGTGCAGAGGCTGTGGAAGTGAAATAAATGGTGTTCAGTGAAAAGGAAAAAGAACTTTAGACTCTTCATATCACAGCAACTAAAACGGTTAACAGCTCATTTAAGATGGAGCTGAGGAGAATTTTTTTCTCTTAGGGTCATGAATCTCTGGAACATTTTCAAAGAGCAGTGGAAGTAGAATCTGAATATATTTAAGGCAGAGCTAGATAGATTCTTGATTAACAGGAGGGTGAAAGGTTATCGGGGTAGGCAGGAATGTGGAGTTAAAGTTGCAGTCTGATCAGCCATGATCTTACTGAATGATGGAACAGGTTGAATGGCCTACTCCTGCTCCTTGTCCAGATGGTCAGTGTAGTGATCTGCATATCTGTATGTACACAAGGGGTTAATGTATAGGCATAACAGCTAAGTAATCACTAGAGGGCAGCACTAGAGATGGGTATAAAAAGACAGACTTCAGCCAAGATCCGCCTCTTCGTAAGGACAGTGACTAGTGACCACAAGTAGAGAGAGACAGCTCAGTGCAGGTGTAGTTAAACACAGTTGATTCTTATTCAATCTTGTTCATTTAACATCTATATAACTATTGGAAAGAGAACAAACTCACAGCTTATTTGTTAATGTTGCTCAATAAAGTATTTGCTCTAATCGGAAGACTACGAGTGTTAATCAACATCGAGTTAAAGATCATCCTGGCAAGAAGCAAAGGAGTAAACAGATATTGTACAAAGTAATATAACATTACTACCAGGAGTAGAAATATAACAGTCAGATTAGGTTAACACATTTTAGAAGAGCTCCATTTTGTCCTCCAGGATGATTCTAATTTCTCTGTACCATATCATTTCAATGCATTCTCCAATTCATCTTCAAATGCCTTTGCCTATGGTCTCCTGCATTGCTTCAGCCAGATACACACAAATTTCTGAAGTTGTGCCTCTTATATCTCTTTGGGACTCTGTTCTCTGTTTTGAGCATTGATTTTAACAGCTTCAGAGTTCAGCTGGCTCTTCAATATTCCTGCCAAATCCTCCTGATAGTACTCTTAACATGAGCCCTTCCATTTTGGTCTGGTTTCACTTTACTTTTGTCTTTATCTTTGTATCACCTTTTTGCAATTGACATGAGGAAACATTTGTATTTTTCAGCAGTTTTCAGTTCTTCCCAACTTTAAAACAAAATTATTCATAAGCCTGTTTACTGCCTCTTTTAGTACTTAGCATAATTGTCTCAGCAACTTTGTTCCCAAAGCTCGCCTTTGTTTTCACCAATCCTATAAAGATCTCCTAGCTTTATAGTTTTACAGCTGGCAACGGTTCTTGACTTGAATCATTAACCTCCTCTTACTAAACCTGAATTTCTATCGGAGCAGTGCTGTACTTCAGCTGTATGTCAGCCAGTAATGCATGACTGTCTCAGGGAAATTGGCAGGAACCTGGGTACGTCGAATTTCAGCCGCCTCTGCAGATTTCTGTCAGGATATAGTTGGTGCTTAACTTCCATAAACATGGGCCCGCCCTTGGAAGGGACAAGGCCAGGGGATGGATTTTTACACAAGGTGTTTCCTTAACCTTGTCCATTCTAACATTCCTAGCCTGAACCCTGTGTTGAACCTGGTATACATGTTTTTAGAGCATCAGAATTGGGGCTCATCTAGAATCTAAGACTTGGAACCATTAGTCAAAATCATAGCAGCATGATTTTTTTTGGCTTGACTGTAATAAAGGAGGTGAAAGGTGTTAAAGCATTTTCTTGATCAATGGCATCAACTTCTGCACAAGCAGTGGGTCAGTTTCACATTTGACGCCCCACCCCCACTTTTCTGATAAATTTCCACGGTGTTCTGATTGTGGTGTGATGCTCACCAATGGTATGACAATTTGAAAATCTGCCATTACTCCAGACACTCCAATAAGGACAGGTGCAGAGGCTGAAGATGTTTGGTCCTTATCCTTAAAACTACATGGACATGACATGATAAATGAGTTTGTTTCAATCCTGAATTCTGTACTTGGCTTATTTAGTAACATTGGCCGTGATTCTCCATTTGACGCCAGGACTGAATTGCGTGCGGTTCGCATTCCCCTTGGCAGCTCTATTTGTGGAACAACCCAAGACATGCTAATAGCCAACACTTGGCCCATGTGAACCTAGGGCAATTCCTATTCCTGCCGGCATCTGATTTGTTGGGGCCGGAATTGGTGCTGGAGAGCTTGACAAGCTGGAGCTTCTTATAAGCACTCACTCCCCACAAAAGATGGCAGGATGCAGACCGCCCCCCTGGTTCCTGGACCTGAATCATGACAGGATGCAGTGGAAGGGAGGCGGGGCACCCTGTTCCCAAGGGTGGGAAGGAGGCTCCAGCCTGCTATTGTTAACTGGGCCTGGAGATGGTAGCTGAGGCAGTCAGTGCTGCCAGCCTCACCAGGCGGACTGACATGCAGTGTCACAAGAAGATGAATGACCCCCTCAGGGCAATTCAGGTGAGTCACCACCGGTGTTCCCTTGGCACCACTCCTGTCCCTCAGTCCTCACATTGCCCCCCCACACCCATAGAGGCCACTCAAAACACATCTGCCTGCATCTCCCTCACATCCCACCTTGCATCAAAACACAACACTGATATTGTTCTCTTTGGCCAGATACCTTGCATACGCATGCCACCAGCTACAGACACCCCATGTAACTTTGCCTCCATGCGTCTCACCATGTCCTTTATGTGTCCCTGAGGAAAAGGCAGCCCATAATTAGCGAGAGTGGGAGAAGACTGGAGAGGTCATCCCAGCCCTCAGGGGCACGATTTAACATGCAAAGAATTGTCCCTTTTTAGGCACGTATAGCAGGGTGTTACTCAGCACCTACAGAGAACGATTCCGCTAACTAACGGGACGTTGCCTTTTGTTTCAGCCTCGTCAAGGAATGCCATGCCGAAGCCACACTTACCTAATTTCCGACAGGAAGATGACTCACGGATCGGAGGGGCATTTATTTTTCAAATTTAGTGTACCCAATTAATTTTTTCCAATTAAAGGGCAATTTAGTGTGGCTAATCCACCTACCCTGAACATCTTTTGGGTTGAGGGGGGCGAAACCCACGCAAACACAGGAAGAATGTGCAAACTCCATACAGACAGTGACCCAGAGACAGGATCAAACCTGGGACTTCGGCGCCATGAGGCAGCAATGCTAACCACTGCGCCAACGTGCTGCTCAGAGGGGAATTTTTTAATGCCGCCCCGATCTTTCGACCCCGCCCTTTGCTCCTCCATCGTGGCCTCTGGACCCACCTCTGCCCCAACTTACCTCTGAAGGGTCCTTGAGATCCCCGCCTCACCCCACTTCTTAAGGGGCAGGGCATCCCTGGCCCGATCGCTGGCATGGGCATGTTAGCACCCAGGCACCTTGTTCCAGCCTGGTACCCTGGCAGTGCCTCTGCAGACTGGCTGTGCCAAGGTGCCCCGGTGCCAGAGTGCCAGGGTACCACCCTGCCCAGAGCCCGGCCAGTCGTGGGTCTCCAGCAAGTGGTACAATTTTTAACCGGTTTACAAATTTTGCTTACCTTCTCTTTCCCCCTCAGCAGCCATTGCGCCCAGTCCCTGTTTGTAAATACCTGTAGTAAATTGTGCCACGTGACTTCTGCCTGAGAGGAGCAGAGCATCACGTAGGCGTGGAGCATATTGGGTCCAATGCACAAAATACATTGAAATGAATGCAAATGCCAGTTTTGCATGCTCCTGCACCACGGTGGAGCGGCGCAAACATAATTTTCGCCACCTGGAAGGAACCAGAGCATGGCACCCGAATTGGTGCCAGGCACAGACCTCGATTTTGTCTGGACACTCGATTCTCCGCCCAATCGCGATTTGCGTTTCTGGCGTCGCAAGGTGGAGAATCCAGCCCCGTCTCATCACTGATTCAGCATATTCTATGTGCAAGGCTCACTCCAGTCGTTGAGCACACAACCTAGGCTGATACTCCAGTGCAGCACTGAGAAAGTGCTGTATTGATGAAAGCGCTGTTATTTGAATGTGACATTAAACTGAATCCTCGTTTAAAATAATTATTTAAATGTAGCTTTTGAAGTTGGACTTAAAATCATCCTGGACAGAGGTTTGGTGCATTTGGAGATCTGAGAGTGGGCCTTGTGCCCCTGTTTTCATTTGCCCGATCTAAGGTATCAAGAAAATAGCCAATTAGAAGAATTGGTAGAAACAAAATAAGTCATAGTCATGCGCTTTCTTCACTTCTTTGTATCCCTGTGCCCATAAAAGAGCTGGTATCAGCGCTGTTGGTTAAACCTCCAGTCACACTTTGGGCAACTAAGATACTTGTAATGCAGTACGGCTGGCAGATATGTGCATTTTAGCTAATGATTATCGGAATCTCCTGGGATTATTCCTGATCATAACCTAGCATTGGATACATTTACACCTCCTTCCAAATGATTCTCAGTGCAGCATTAAAGATTGAACCGTGGAGAGTGAACAGCTGGGCCCCAATTTCCTTTTCATTTAGTACTTAAGGTGGTGAAGCAAGAAGCAATTCACTCACCGATTACAAAATGCTATCTGCTTTGTTCCTTTTCTCTTTCTTTCCTAATTGCCAGTGCTTTCTCATATACACCATTTGATGGCTAAGAGGGGTAAATGGTATACATTTGGTATACAGTTCTCTGCATTTCATATTGTAAAGCTACTCTGTTGAAACGAAGCACATTTCTATCTCAAATGCCCCATCCAAATGCCCTACAGAGAACTGGCAAAATCTAATTATTGGGGAGCAGTGATGCTTGAATTTCAGATGAGGTCCCAAGCTTGACATTTCAGCAATCTTCTGCTATGCAGCAGCCCTTAATTAACTCCATTAGTGAGTTGTAAATTTGAGTATTTGTCATTCAGGCTCTGTTGTCATGGTTGGCTAAATTTCATCTGTCCTCACCAGGCTGCAGTTTGAGCAATGTCCTTGCACAAAGGGATGATTAGTTGAACCTGAGTTGCTTTGTTTGAATTATGCCACAAACCAGCAGATAGTCACATACATGCATGGATCTGCAGCCAGGCCCAGTGGCAGATTTAGAGCTAATGGAGCCCTGTATGTAGCTTCATTTTCGGGCTCCCAACTTCAGGACCTAGCCACGACAAAGGACGTTCTCTCTTATCTTCTGTTCCCCCTCCCCCAAAGTTTTTTTCTTTGCAAATGTTGCAGCGCATTTAGATGAAAGCAAGTTACTGCGGAGGCTGGAATCTGAAACGAAAACAGAAAATACTGGACAATCTCAGCAGGCCTGACAGCATCTGTGGAGAGAAGGGAGCTAACATTTCGACAAAGTCATCCAGATTTGAAATGTTCGCTCCCTTCTCTCTCAATAGATGCCGTCAGATCTGCTGGGATTGTCCAGTATTTTGTGTTTTTGTTGCAGTGCATTTATCTTGGTAACTTGGCATTTGCATTTAGGAGAGGCTAAGAGCCGGGGGCGGGGGGGGGGGGGGGGGGGTGCAGCGGGGGTGGTCAGGAGATGGGCACTGGGGTCGGGGTGGACGGACATGGAACTCCATTACTGCAGCTGGAAAGGCAGCCATGCAGCTGCACACGCCACTAACAGCTGCATTGAACTTAGGGCCGCGGGTCCCCCCTGGTCACCCCCCTAGGTGCCCTCTGGCCCCAGCCGACCCATCAGCTGGATGGGCACACTGCAGCACATCCAGTGCCATCTTGTTGGCTGGGCATAGTGGTGTGGGGATTGTAATGTTTATATGCGGTTTTAAGCTTGTCAGCCTCCCAAGTGTCAATAACAGACCTGGCGAATCCCACACAATTTTTTCCCGGAATCGATTGTGTGTCACGTGGCGCCAGTGCTAGCCCCTCCACAGTTACTGAATCGATGCAGATTCGGCGGCAGATTTGCTGTCGTGGAATTCCACGCATTCTGCGTCAGCGTCAGAAACGGAGAATCCCGCCCACTATGTGTAATTATGAAAAGTTTTTTTGTAAACTGCAGATGAATGATGTACGAGGAAGAGATGGTGTGAATCACTCAATTGTCTGTTTGGAGAGCAGGACTGGCCAAATGGACCGAATGGCCTCCTCCTGTGCTCCGTGACCACCTCATAAACGGCCCCGAGCTCTTGTTCCAGTCCATTCATAAAGAACAAATCTGAGCAAGGAAGTATAAATGTTACGCAAGTAGCAACCACCAAAAGAATTGTTACCAAGTTATTAAAGGTTTAATTCTAACTAAACTGTCAAGAAGTGCCTCCCTCCTTCTCTGCTTCATCCGAGTGACTGTGTGTTGGTGGCTGTGGAGTTTGGTGTTCGGATCCCACCTTGTGAAGGGGGAAAGGGGAGTCCAGGGCCTTGAGGCAGAAGCCCGGGAGGAGGGGGGGTGCTGTCTTAAGTCCCTTGGGGGTGGTGGAGAGGGGTGGTCCCGGGGTCTTGAGTAGGTGGGGGAGGGAGGAGGGGCGTCCTGGCATCGTGGGGATAGGGGAGGGAGTTACAGGACCAAATGTGACAAAGTGTTGTAGTGAAATTGAGCGGAGCAGATGGTGACCATTTCCCGCTTACATGTGGCGAATGTCTAATGTCTGCGGTGCTTGTGCCCTTTTTCACCCTCCCCAACCCCAGACCACGTGCTGTACTCAGGTGGATCTGACCCGCACGCGCACATAAACACACATGTAGAAACTTTGCAACAGAGTAAGCGGGAATCTTAGATCTTGCCCACTCACATCCTACTGTCTACCTTTGCAAAGGAAACCAGTAAATGTCATCTTCATTCTGACCACCACTCCCTTACACATACATTATGCAGCAGACAAAGGTAAATTTTGTTTCATTGGCAGATTGCAGTTCATTTGTTAGGTTAGTCCCTCCTGGACCTCCCAAGATGGCCTCACATTTGTTGCCATTATGCAGTCCATAGAGGGTTGTTTGGTGTGGACAGGCTGACCTGATCATGGTTATTTTGCAGTTAGTTTTGCTTTCACCTCCATGTAAAACTACTTTGTGCCAACTCAAAACTAGTCTCAAAACCCAACATCTGCTTGAGATTTGAAGAATGAACTCCTAGAACTGAGTTCAATGGTGATCAACATCAGTCTAGGTGACATAAATAACGTCCTCAAATAGTTTTGACCACGCAGCCAATCTTTGGCATTGTCAGGTAATGTATATGCTATATGTCATCATTCATTCTACTCAAGTCCTGTCCTAATACTGAATTCAAGCTCCTTGAGTAACTAAACAAACCCCAGTGGGACTAACCTGTATTTGGGATAGTTCTAACACACACAGGACACAGAAAGGTCATATGGCATGATCCTCTCGCCTCCCTGTGGCGCATTTCTCAACAGCGGGTGGAGGTCTGTCGTTGGCCACGATGGGATCTTATGGTTCCACCACTGTCAATGGGATTTCCCATTGAATCTACACCATGAGAAACTCGCAGTGTGGGTGCACCATTGATAGGATCAGAAGATTCTACCAGTATGAACAACTGGAAGATCTCGCCATTAGTAATGTAGAGGCAAATTTAACAACCTATTGATAAAATAAGGTAGAGGGTTATCACAGAAGAGTGGACAGAATAGCAAGTATTTATTACTACTGGAAAAACACTAAATGGACCCACCTATGTCATCAGAACTAAGCATGGGCTGAAATATATAAAAGTTCGGCACAGTCAAATTCTGAAACTGGTTACAAATTTCATTCTATCTAATTCAATTCAATTTCTTTCATCCTTCTCTTCCAGAGTGGGAGCCAAAATGTGTTCATATACCACTTATAATTATAGCACTTAATTAACCAGGCCTCTCATAACCTATTACAATAAGGCTATTCAAATCTGGAAGCATGTCAATCAATCTTCCTGAAGTTATTAGACAAGTAACATTGGACGGGCGGCAGATCACATTTAGCTAATTATGGAAGGGATTAGTTAACCACTACTAAACTAACCACTACTAAACTAACCACTACTAAACTGCAGATGCGAAGAGGTACAAAAACAGCCTGTGTTACGAGAATGTGTGTCAGGATGAGAATTTAAAGTGGAATTTATTGCTATTTTGGAATTAAATCGCTCTGTTTGAAATGTCCTTTTTGCATGATGACATGTGTTTAAGCAGCAGGATTGTGTTTTGTTGTTAATTAACTATGTCACATAATTAACTTCCAAATGACTTGATAACTTCACGGGTGAAAATATCCATTTCAGACTTTATTCACAATCTACATAAAATATTGACCTCACTTGCTCAAATTTAGGTAGTGATACTTTCTGCAGAAGCCCATCACAATCTTATGGTTAAAATTCTCAAACATGATATTGCTGAAAATAGAGACATGGGGCGGGATTCCCACTCGAGGTCAATAGACCTTTACATGGTCCGCGTCCAGCCCGTGACGATCTTGTGGCGGGTGCAGTTAAAAATCCTGTCCATGCTGTCAAAGCTTTTCATCTTACACTCATCAGGACAGATTCACAATACCAAATCTCAAAGAGAATAACAATTTACACTATATAAGAGGTGTGGTGAACCACTGTACACCTGTATTAGGGGATGTAAGGTAGCAGCTGCACTACAGGTTTGCCGGTGGCCCCTGCCTGCTGGTTCCGCCCAGGAGGAGGAGTATAAATATGCGTGTCCTCCATTCAGCTGCCATTTCGCCAGCTGCTGTAGGAGGCCATGCACCTTACTGCAATAAAGCCACTGTTGTACCCAATCTGAGTCTTTGTGCGATTGATCGCGCATCAATTTATTGCAGTAAGATTTTCTACAAGATGGACATCCGAATCAAACCAGCCTGCAGCTGATTCCGCAATCGACCGACGCCAGAAAAGACTTTAATCACTGGCTAGCTTGCTTCGAGGCTTACATAAACTCAGCGAACACCCCACCGACGGAGGCTCAGAAGATACAGGTCCTGTACTCAAGGCTGAGCTCAAGCGTGTTTCCGCTGATCCAGGACGCTGACCTACGCGGAAGTCATGACCCTCCTCAAAGAGAACTACGCGCAGAAAGTGAACACACTCTTCGCCGGCACGTACTCGCCACTCGCTCTCAACTCCCTGGTGAGTCCATTGAAGACTTCTGGCGGGCCCCACTCGTCCGGGGCTGTGACTGTCAGGCCGTTACGGCCACCGAACATTCTAATCTCCTCATGCGCGATGCTTTTGTAATGGGGATTGGGTTGGACCTCATCCGCCAAAGACTGCTTGAAGGGGCCACGCTCGACACAGCGGAGACAAAAAAACTAGCGCTCTCCATGACGGTCGGCTCACGTAATGTTCAGGCCTACCCCTCCAGCCGCGCGGCCCACCCCTACTATCCCTCCTTGACCCTGTAAACGGCTGCCCCAGCCGGGGCCTTACCCAGCCAATACGCCTGCGCCTCACGCCAATCCGCGCACCCCTGGGGTCCCCGATGTTACTTCTGCGGCCAGCAGAAGCACCCACGCCAACGCTGTCCGGCCCGCACTGCCCTTTGCAAGGCTTGCAGCAAAAAGGGCCACTTCACCGCAATGTGCCAGGCCTGCGCATTCGCCGCTATCGCACCCTCCCCCCTGAGACACGCACAATGGGCGCCACCATCTTCACCCCCCCCGGGGCCGCGACCGGACAGTGGGCGCCACCATCTCCCCCCCTCAGTCCACGTGCGGCCCATGGGCACTGCTATCTTGTTCAGCTCCAGCAACGCGCGGCCCACGGGTGCCGCCATTTTGTCCCCCGCAGGATCTTCAGTCGCCGCCACCTTGTCTTCCCCACGCGGCATGGACGCCGAAGGCATTCCACGACCTGGACCCCCTATGCTCTCCGTCTGCTGCCACCAGTGACAATCAACCGCAGCTCGCCTCGATGACGCTAGACCAGTCTTGGCCGCACAACCTGGCCACCGCTTCGACTACGGTGAAAATCAACGGCCACGTGACCTCTTGCCTGCTGGACTCCGGGAGCACTGGAAGCTTCATCCACCCGGATACGGTAAGGCCCTGCTCCCTCGCGGTCCACCCCGCCAATCAAAGGATCTCCCTGGCCTCCGAATCCCATTCCGTCCGGATCCGAGGGTCCTGCACGGTCACTCTCACGGTCCAGGGCGTAGAATTCAGTGGATTCCGCCTCTACATCCTTCCTAATCTCTGCGTTGCACTATTACAAGGCCTGGATTTCCAGTGCAATCTCCAGAGCCTCATCCTCAAATTCGGCGGGCCCTTACCCCCCCTTACTGTGTGCGGCCTCGCGACCCTAAAGGTCGACCCCCCCTCCCTCTTTGCCAATCTAACTGCGGATTGCAAGCCTGTTGCCACCAGGAGCAGACGGTACAGCACCCAGGACAAGACCTTCATCAGGTCCGAAGTCCAGCGGCTGCTTCGCGAGGGTATCATCGAGGCCAGCAACAGCCCCTGGAGAGCCCAAGTGGTAGTCATTAAAACTGGGGAGAAGCATAGAATGGTCGTGGACGACAGCCAGACCAACAATCGGTACACGCAGCTCGACGTGTACCCCCTCCCACGCATATCTGATATGGTCAATCAGATTGCGCAGTACCGGGTCTTCTCAACAATTGACCTAAAATCCACCTACCACCAGCTCCCCATCTGTAAATCGGATCATCCATATTCTGCCTTCGAGGCGGACGGTCGTCTCTGTCACTTTCTTAGGTTTCTCTTTGGCGTCACTAACGGGGTCTCGGTCTTCCAAAGGGAGATGGACCGAATAGTCGACCGGTACGGTTTGCGGGCCACGTTTCCGTACCTAGACAATGTCACCATCTGCGGCCATGACCAGTAGGACCATGATGCCAACCGTGCTAAATTCCTCCGCACCGCCACTCTCCTCAACCTTACTTATAACAAGGAGAAGTGTGTGTTCAGCACGACCCGCTTAGCCATAATCGGCTATGTGGTCCAGAACGTAGTTCTGGGGGCCGATCCCGACCGCATGCGCCCCCTCATGGAGCTCCCCCTCCCCCACTGCCCCAAGGCCCTCAAACGCTGCCTGGGGTTCTTTTCATACTACGCTCAGTGGGTCCCAAACTACGCGGATAAGGCCCGCCCACTCATACAGTCCACCCAGTTTCCCCTTACGGCCGAGGCACAACCGGCCTTCGACCGTATCAGGGCAGACATAGCCAAGGCCAGGGTGCACGCAGTAGACGAGACACTGCCCTTCCAAGTAGAAAGCGACGCATCAGGCGTCGTCCTTGCCGCCACCCTCAATCAGGCAGGCAGACCCGTGGCATTCTTTTCCCGCACCCTTCATGCCTCAGAAATTCGGCACTCGTCCGTCGAAAAAGAGGCCCAAGCTATCGTTGAAGCTGTGCGGCATTGGAGGCATTACCTGGCCGGCAGGAGATTCACTCTCCTCACTTACCAACAGTCGGTAGCCTTCATGTTCAACAACACGCTGCGGGGCAAGATTAAAAATGATAAAGTCTTGCGGTGGAGAATCGAGCTCTCCACCTATAATTACGAGATCTTGTATTGCCCCGGCAAACTCAGCGAGCCCCCAGATGCCCTATCCAGAGGTACATGTGCCAGCGCACAAGTAGACCAATTCCGGGCAGCCTTTGTCACCCGGGGGTCACACAATTGTACCATCTTGTCAAGGCTCGCAATCTGCCCTACTCCGTCGAGGATGTACGGACAGTTACCAGGGACTGCCAGGTCTGCACGGAGTGCAAGCCGCAGTTCTACCGGCCGGACTGTGCGCGCCTGGTGAAGGCCTCCCGCCCCTTTGAATGCCTCAGCGTGGATTTCAAAGGGCCCCTCCCCTCCACCGACCGAAACACGTATATCCTCATTATGGTCGATGAGTATTCCAGGTTCCCCTTCGCCATCCTATGCCCCGATATTACGTCTGCCACCGTCATCAAGGCCCTCAACACAATCTTCGCTCTTTTCAATTTCCCCGCCTACATCCACAGCGACAGGGGATCGTCATTCATGAGTGATGAGCTGCGTCAGTTCCTGCTTAGCATGGGGTATTGCCTCCAGCAGAACGACCAGCTACAACCCCGGGGAAACGGGCAGGCAGAGAGGGAGAACAGGACGGTTTGGAGAGTCGTCCAGCTGGCCCTACGGTTCAGGAACCTCCCAGCCTCTCGCTGGCAGGAGGTCCTCCCTGATGCACTACACTCCATCTGGTCATTACTGTGCACCTCAACGAATAACACACCGCATGAACGTCTCTTTGCCTTCCCCAGGAAGTCCACATCCGGGATGTTGCTCCCGACTTGGCTCGCAGCTCCAGGACCGGTCCTGCTCCGTAGGCACGTCCGACTCCACAAGGCAGACCCGTTGGTGGTTAGGGCACACTTGCTCCATGCCAACCCCCAATACGCCTATGTGGCATTCCCCGACGGCCACCAAGATACTGTCTCCCTCAGGGACCTAGCACCAGCAGGTTCCACCCATACACACTTCCCCGTCCAGGTGCCATCCTCCCCTTCCCCAGCGCTTCCAACATTAACCCCACCAGGTCCAGCCCTCTTTCCCCTGCCCACGCAAGAGGATGAAGAGGATTTTGGCACGCTCCCGGAGTCATCCAACATCAGGCCGGCACCAACGTCGCCAGCATCAACATCGCCGCCACCATTACATCGCTCCCAGAGGAACGTCAAGCCACCAGACCGGTTGAACCTCTAACTGGCACCGGACTTTCAAGAGGACATTTTTTTTCTCACTTCCTTTTAATAAAACGCTGTACATAATTTTCAATACTGTATATAGTTCTACACCACCCCCGCCGGACTCATTTTTAACAGGGGTGAATGTGGTGAACCACTGTACACCTGTATTAGGGGATGTTACGTAGGACCGGCACTACAGGTTCGCTGGTAGCCCCTGCCTGCTGGCTCCGCCCAGGAGGAGGAGTATAAATATGCGTGTCCTCCATTTAGCTGCCATTTCACCAGCTGCTAAAGGAGGCCATGCATCTTACTGCAATAAAGCCACAGTTGTACCCAATCTGAGTCTTTGTACAATTGATAGTGCATCAAGAGGGTGGTGATTATTTGGCAAGCAGACTCTGATTGGTAGAGACGTTGCTATGCAAAATGCATCAAGAACCAGTTTTTGCCATGCTTTTATTTAAATTCAAATCAGAAAAGCTGACTCTGATTGGTCAAGGTCTTGAATTGGGGAATGAACCAGGAACTGGCTGTCCTCCAAGCTTGTGTTTAGCTGAAAACGACGCAATGCTTGAACATGTTCTTCCCATTTGTAAAGGACAGGTACCGATATGTTAATATGTATATTCAATAGTCAATATCTTCATTCTCCATTGAGTAGGGGGAATGGTGCAATAATGTGGTTTATCGATTTTGTTCCAATTGCTAAGCTCTGCAGTTTAGATATAAAGGGCAAAATTCCCCATTTGGGAGATGTTCTCCTGCCACAGCTGAATTGCACCTGAGCAGATCAGGTAGCAATTCCCAATCCTATGGCAAGCAAATTCATGCATGGTGAGGATTACAAGGGATTCCCGAGTGAATCCCACTATTGGGCCGCCATTCATGCCCGGTGCTGATGACATTTTCTCCCCGATGCTGGATTATCAGCCACACCGGAAATTCCGCTACTGACAGTGCGAGGGGGAGAATTTAGCCCAAAGCTTTACCTGCAGCTTTGATTAGTTTTGATCTATACATCCAATCTTGCTGTAAGATGTTGAAATTACAAAGTTATCCAGCAAGTCCAAAATTGACCAAGGCTGCACAATAGATATACCACATAGTATCTCACAAGTGAAATGAGTTAAGATATAACTGGATGTTATAATAAAGTAACAGTAAGAAGTCTTACAACACCAGGTTAAAGTCCAACAGGTTTGTTTCGATGTCACTAGCTTTTGGAGCGCTGCTCCTTCCTCAGGTGAATGAAGAGGTATGTTCCAGAAACATATATATAGACAGATTCAAAGATGCCAGACAATGCTTGGAATGCGAGCATTAGCAGGTGATTAAATATTTACAGATCCAGAGATGGGGTAACCCCAGGTTAAAGAGGTGTGAATTGTATCAAGCCAGGACAGTTGGTAGGATTTTGCAGGCCAGATGGTGGGGGATGAATGTAATGCGACATGAATCCCAGGTCCCGGTTGAGGCCACACTCATGTGTGCGGAACTTGGCGAGAAGCTTCTGCTCGGCGATTCTGCGTTGTCGCGCGTCCTGAAGGCCGCCTTGGAGAACGCTTACCCGGAGATCAGAGGCTGAATGCCATTGACTGCTGAAGTGTTCCCACTCCACATCATAATAAAGTAAGCTAGAGGAAATTGCTAAATATAAACTTTAATATTTATTTTTCCCCCAAGTGTAAAATATATACAGCTATTAACCTACCCCATGAAACAGGAATCCCAGATGTGTGGACAAGGAGTTTCAATCAATAATACTGAGATGTTTAGCTGTAGTTTTAAAACCCAAGTTTTGTCTTACCATCTTATGTGTATTTATATCGGGCGGGAATCTCTGATCCTGAGGCTAAGTGTTGACGCTGTCGGAAACGCAACACGGACCCAGGGGGCCAGCAGGGCGCTGGAGCGGTTCATGCCGCTCCAGCTGCTGATCCGGCCGTGGAATGGGCGCCGGGGGGATACACGCATGCGCAGTAGGTCATGCGCAACCCCGCGCATGCGCAGTCCCACCGGAGCAATTTCCGCGCATGCGCGGTGTCTCCCTTGTCCGCGCCGGCCCCAACCCCAGGAGTACAGGGGCCGTCTCGGAATAAAGGAGGCCGGGACACAGAGAGGCCGGCCCGCCGATTGGTGGGTCCCGATCGCGGGCCAGGCCACATCGGAGGCCCCGCCCCCCGGGGTTGGACGCCCCCCCCCCCCCCCCCTCCCCCACCACAGGCTGCCAACCGGACCCTTCAACGCCAAGGTCCCGCCAGCTCAGAGCAGGTTAGAACGGCGCCGGCAGGACTTTTTTTTAATATACAGCCGCTCGGCCCATTCGGACCAAGAATCGCGGGGGGGCCGCATAGAGCGACCCCTGACCGGCGGCGCGCCAACCACGCCGGCCCCAATTGCGCCGATTCTGCGGAGAATTGCGTCGGGGCGGCGTGGCACGATTCGCATGGCCCCCGGCGATTCTCCGACCCAGCGCGGGGTCGGAGAATCCCACCCATCCTTTTCATATAGGGAAGTAAGTCATATGTGACCGTTTGACATGTACAGGGTTTAATGGTGCCTATTATATTCCTGTTAAGGCTGCTTATATAAGCTTAAACTGGTCTGTATAAATTTGTAATGTATACAATTGGCATCGAGACTGCTGATTAAAGTATTTGGGGTGACTATATATTGTTACTATATTTTGTCACTGTAGCAGAAGAATAATGTGCGATTTCAAACTGCCTAGAAATGAATACAATTGATCAAACAGAAGGCAGAATTAACAAAGAGATTGAAAGAGCAGGGGCTGGATTCTCCGCGCTCTCGGGCCGAAATCCCGACCGGCGCAGGTGTGGAGAATCCATTTCCCCCCAAGAAATCGGCACCAACGCCGGTTCACCGATTCTGCAGGCCCCGAAAAGCGGCGTACTCAGGGACCTACCTGGGGCCATTGCCAGAGGCCCACTCAGCCATTCTCTGCCCCCGACCGGCCGATGTCCCGACAGCATGGAACTAATGTGCTCCAGCCGGTCGGGATACTCACGTGGCGGCTGCGGACTCAGTCCGCGGCCGCCCTGGTCGGGGGCTGGGGTGTCGGAGGCCAGGGGGGGCGTTATAGGCGGCCAGGAATGCTTGTGCGGGGGTTGAGGGTCGGGCGCGCAGCCGACCGGGAGCGGAGGGTCTCTTTTGTGGGTCTAGCTCCACGGTCAGAGTCTACCATGGAGCACGGCGCGGCCACTGGAGTCCTCTGCCGTGCGCATGTGCGGCCTCCGACCCGGCTGTGCAGGGGCCCGTATTGGCAGCAAAAGCTGCAAGATCAACTCTGGGTCCCTGCCAGCCGCCTGCAGGGTTATGAATTCACGTCCCTTTGATGCCTGTTTTTCTGGCATAAAACTCTAGCTTTTGACGCCGGCATGGGGACATAGTCCCAATAATGGAGAATCCAGCCCCAGGTTTAAAAACACAATCCTCATATTTTCTTGGTTTGTTTTCAAAAATAAGCTTTTTTTAATTTGCAGAAAGAGAAGAAAAGCGGACTCTTAAAACTTCTGTCAGGAGCATCAGGAAAGAAGAAGTCTCGCTCACCTCCATCTGTTTCTCCAACTCATGATTCCCAACAGGCAGCATCAGAGAATACTATGCAGGGAGCTGTGGGTCCAGAAGTCCCTCCAGTCTCAAGCCATGGCAGGGCTGGCTCTTGCCCTTTAGAAAGTGAAATGCAAGGGGCTATGGGAATGGAGCCACTCCACAGGAAAACCGGCTCCTTGGATTCCAACTTCTCCATTTCTCCACCTACACGGCAGATGTGTTCATCCATGGTTTCAATACGTCCAGATCTTAAACCGTTGTCTTGTGAAAGGTGGGTGCATAACAAATTAAAAAGACAAGAGGCTTCGCTGAATATTTACCGGTCCTTAACTAAATAAAATGTTAGTGTGAAGGTTTAATAGATATGTTAAATGTTTTTTTTTAAATTGCTTCAAGGCTCTATGTATGGTAAGGTTTATATAATTACATCGCCAAACTCTTTATCAATCCATAATCTGCTTCTGCTGTGGTGTTAATCCTCTGTCAAATTTGAAAATTCTTCAGTCTTCATGTATTAGAAGATGGTTTCCAGTACCAGTACCACGGAATCTTCTGCCCTTCCCTGTGGCAAGTATTGGGGAGCATTTAATCAGGTGGGAGGATGGGTGGGAGCCTACCACTTTCCCGCCTCCATCTTGATTAAGTCTGTGATAGGGAAGCCCATGGATGGCCTTCCTATCCTGCCACCAGCTGAGGCTCTAAGGTAACCAATTAATGCACACTTCATCCACTGGTATTAACCCATGCAGGAAGCATGACAGATAAACCCATGCAGGGCTGCTTGTGGGCTCCCAAAGGAGTCACTTGTTCAAAGGCACTCAGTGCCCGTATTGGGTAGGGGGCCCACTGAGAGATACCCCCTTGCCCTTGCTGCTGCCCCTCTGTGGCTCTCCCACTGGCCATCACTCACCCATGACCTGGGATCCAGCAATCATCCTCGGCCTGGGTGGGTGTGGTACCGGCAGCAGCCACCACCTCCCCAGTGGTGCTGCCATTCAGTTGAGCTGCCAATTTGCTGGTTGCTCTTGGCGGATGGGACATCCGGCCCCAGGGTCCTTGATCCTGAAGTAAAGCCTGCAGCTGGCCTATTATGTGCCTACCTGGCACATGATGTGGCAGGCCTTCTTGGCCAGAGTTTAGCGTTCATCAAAGGACACATACCCAACGTAGAAGCATGCAAAATCAGGCAAGAAGATGTCAGGTGCGCATCCCAATGCAATCACTCTCGCTCAGAATGTTACGATCGGCAGGCACATACGGGAGTCTGAAATCCGCCCACTGATAATTAAGCAGGTGGCATGGTGGTTAGCACTGTTGCCTCACAGCTCCAGGGTCCCAGGTTCGATCCCCGGCTTGGGTCTCAGAGTCAGCACGTTCTCCCCCTGTCTGCGTGGGTTTCCTCCGGGTGCCCCAGTTTCTTCCCACAGTCCAAAGATGTGCTGGTTAGGTGGATTGGCCATGATAAATTGCCCTTAGTGTCCAAAAAAAAAATGGTTAGGTTGGGTTACTGGGATAGGGTGGAAGTGTGGGCTTAAGTAGGGTGCTCTTTCCCAGGGTCGGTGCAGACTTGATGGGCTGAATAGCCTCCTTCTGCACTGTAAATTCTATTTAAAAAACCTTTAATGAGGCAATTGATGGTGATTTTGCATGGCCCATCCACTTTTGCGGTTGGCGATTGGAAACTGGAAACGTCCACCCTCATCCTATATTAAAGCACTGAGAACCTGTAATAAAATTTAACCCAAATTGTCAAGTGTGTGTAGAAACTGTCCCTGGTTTTTGATCCCATGTGCATCGCTTATATGCTTCTTAATTCCTCCGCAGTTACCATCATTCCAGAAAGTAAAAGAAAATAATTCCATCTTGTCTTGACAACAGTTACTGCCTTTCTGATGTCATGAATGTTTTGTGTTTTCTATTGAAAAATTACAGCATAAACTGGTTAAAATAAAAAGATGTTATTAGGGAGGTTACCCTGCCAGTTATTACCTCTGTCGCTAACATCTCTGCACATTTTCCCATTTGTCTGTGCAGTTACATTATCCATTGTCATCATTGACTGATTATGGTAAGCAGTCATCTTAATTGCTACCTCTACTTTCCAATTACACACAAGTTACAAAAGACGACGCAGCAGAAATGCTGTCAGGAAATTGTAAGTTCTGCAGGCTAACGGAATGACTATCTCCAATAAGACAGAACCTAACCATCTCCCTATGTCATTCAATGGCATTACCATTAGTGAATCCTCTACTATCAAGATCCTGGGGGTTACCATTGACCAGAAACTGAATTGCAGTAGCTACATAAATATTGTGGTTACAAGATCAGGTAAGAAACATGGAAATTCTACATTAAGAAACTCAACTCCTGACTCCCCAAATCTTGTCCACTATATAAAAGGCGCAATCCAGGAGGGTGATGGAATCCTCTCCACTTGCCTGGATGAATGCAGTTCCAACAACACTCAAAGCTCTACACCATCCAGGACAAATCAGCCCGCTATATTTACACCCCATCCACCACCTTCAACATTCACTCCCTCCACTTCTTGTGCACAGTGGCTGTTGTGTGTACCATCAACAAGAAGGACTGCAGCAACCTACCAAGGCTCCTTCAACACTTTCCAAACCCACAATCTCTACCACTGCTCCTTCACTGTCACGGGGTGAAAATCCTGGAACTCCCTTCCTATCAGCACGGTGGGTGTACCTATACCGCATGGACTGCAGCGCTTTAAGTCAAAAATATGTGAAAAACATGCAAAAAGAATTGCATGACTGTGGGAAAATTGTGTTGACCCCAGCAATAATTGCATTGCACTGCCTCAGACTTTAGTCCTTTTGTATTTAATTTGTGTTATTGTTCATATCTGGCAAGCGTTTCTTTAGAATAAGAATACGGTGTTGTCAGATATCTGACATGATACAAGGCTTCTACTGTTGGCCCTTGAAATGGATTCCAAGCTTTATTCTCTGTTCACCAAGGGGCTAGCAATTGATTTCACCATTGACAGTAAAGCATGATCGATTCACCACTTTAACGACTGTGATGTATCATTTGCAAATGTAACTGCAAAGCAGAACAAGTCAATAACGAGATGGATTACCTCAAATGTAATGGAACAGTTTCAGCCGGGAGACTGTGGACCGACACATTCTTTAACAATATCACCATATATATAAAACCTACAGTATTCTACAACTGGTGAAGTTAAGGTGATTGTTCTTTTTGACACTGATTCATGTCAACAGCACCCCTAGGATGTTTGCAGCTGTCATTTTTTACAGAATCTCTCCTGTAGGAATTTGTTCAGTGTGAACAAGATTGGATAACCAGGGCATTTTAATACCTGCTGGAGGAAATCACAGCTGTCATCTGAAATCCGTTCACATTATTGTCTTATAAGGGCAAAGGAAATGTGTCTAAAATAGGTGACTTAGCCAAAGATTGATTCTCACCATCTTTTTTATCATAAATCATGAGGTGCAAGGACATTGATTTCATACAATGCCTGTAAAAGGCCTGTGTTTGTGTCTCTGGGGTGAAATTCACCTCCAGAAGGGGCACAAAACAGAGTTTTACACCCCATCCGAACATCCTTTCCAGTGGTGTTGAATTTGACCCCCTTCATTATCTGTCAGTAAGATGGTTCTATTATTTTTTAGCATTTCCCAGAGGAGTGTTGAAGTTCTTCACTGACACTTCAGGGGCGGGATTCTCCGCAATCGGCGCGATGTCCGCCGACCGGCGCCAAAATCGGCGCGAATCAGTCCGGCATCGCGCTGCCCCAAAGGTGCGGAATTCTCCGCATCTTGAGGGGCTGAGCCCTCACCTTGAGGGGCTAGGCCCGCGCCGGACTGATTTCCGCCCCGCCAGCTGGCGGGAAAGGCCTTTGGTGCCCCGCCAGCTGGCGGGAAAGACCTTTGGTGCCCCGTCATCTGGCGTGGAAATGACTTTGCCTTGCAGCGCATGCGCGGGAGCATCAGCGGCCGCTCACGGCATCCCCGCGCATGCGCAGTGGAGGGGGTCTCTTCCACCTCCGCCATAGTTGAGACCATGGTGAAGGCGGAAGGAAAAGAGTGCCCCCATGGCACAGGCCCACCCGCGGAACGGTGGGCCCCGATCGCAGGCCAGGCCACCATGGGGGCCCGAAGCCAGGCCATCACTCACCCAGATCGCCCCGGAGCCCGCCCGTGCCGCCTTGTCCCGCCGGTAAGAGAGGTAGTTTGATTCTCGCCGGCGGGACAGGCATTCCAGCAGCGGGACTTCAGCCCATCGCGCGCCGGAGAATCGCCGGGGGGGGGACCCCGCCAACCGGTGCGGCGCGATTCCCACCCCCTCCGAATATCCGGTGCCGGAGAATTCCGGCGGGGGGGGGGTCGGAGAATCCCGCCCCAGGAGTTTGTTTTCTCTTTCCAATGGTTTTGAAAACATTTTGGTAATGTGTTGATGGTGTGAATACATGGGGCGGGATTCTCCATTCCTGAAACCTAAATGTCGACTCCGGCGTAGGATTCGTGGACTTCCATGACAGCAATGCTGGCGCCGGACCTGGGCTGATTCAGCGACTGTTGAGGGGCTAGCACCGGTGCCACGTGGAACACAATCTATTCCAATGAGAAACGGTGCCGGATTCGCGATTGACACTCAGGAGGCTGACAAGCTGCAGCCGCGTATACACACTTCACTCCCCACACACACCATCCCAGCCAAAACGATGGCAGTGAGGAGAGTGGCACCCTGTTTCACAGACTCCGAGCTGGAGACCCTCCTAGGCGAGATGGAAGAGAGGTGGGCTACCCCGTACCCCGGCCCGTGAAGGAGGCTGCCAGCCGCCGCACTTGCCGTGCCTGGGCACAGATGGCAAAGGCCACCTGGTCCACGAGCGACACCATTCGTGCCGGTCAGTAGTGCCGTAAACATCGGCATGACCTCCTCAGGGCGGCCAGAGTGAGAAGACAACACTATGCCCTAGAACTAAACCGGTCTCTCACACCCGTAGCCCGATACACACACACACACCCCACCCAGAGGGCGGCCGAATCCCCACCTTGCATCACATGCCAGGACCCATACTGGTCGGCATGGCTGAGCGCCCTAGTCAATGAGGCCGAAAACTGGAGGGGGACCACCGGACCTGCAGCCCCTCGCCTTGGCTGAACGTGGTCGGTGACTGAGAGGAAAGGGAAGTCGCTAGGGTGGAGATCGGCTGTGGGTGAGGAAGTGAGAGCCCGCTGCATTGCGGTTCCCCATGCCACGTGTGTCAATCCCTCTCACATCCACCCCACGCTGGCCGGCGGTCTAATCATACGTCTCGTGTCTTGCAGGACTTGCTGGTGATGGGGCGAGTCCATCTGGTGTCCTCTGCCCCCAGTCAGTTCTACAGCTGGAGCCCTCTCATGTGCCAACCAGTGATGAGGAGAGCAGCACGGATGGCAGCCCTCAAGAGACGCAAGAAACCCCGGAGTTCGATTCCGAGGATGACACAGATTTTCCGTCACAGCTGTCTCCAACACCCTCCACCACCCCAGCGACACTCACCTCAGTTGGACACTTTAGTGAAGAGGCTCCTGGGACGCTATCTGGTGCTCACCACACAGTTGACCTGGTACAGCAGGTAGAACCTCCCGAGGGGGCGAACGGTCGGCGGACGGGCCGATCCCAGGAACTAGCTGCCGTCTGGATGGGTTTCAGGCTTCTGGAGCAGACAGTCCCATCGATTGTGGAGATGCAGTCTCAGAGCCAGGGACTACATGAGGGGTTGTCAGCGAGCATCCAATACTTGCAGGTGCAGTTGGAGGAGTCCAACCGCCTGCAGAGGCAGGAGGTGGTGCCGACCATGAGTGTCACCCAGGCAACACCGCATGGGTGGCGTCTGCGGTGGAGCCATTGGGAAGGGTTTTGACTATGGATCAGCATGTCCCAGGCCTGGGGAATTCTGTGAAGGTGCTCGCCAAGGCCCAGGAGAGGGTTGTTGCCTCACAGGCAGCTATGTGCCAGAACCACCTAGAAATTGCAGCAGCACTCCTGAGAATGGCCCAGTCACAGTAGGCCATGGCTGGGAATGTTGGAAGCGTTGCTCAGGCTACTGGCCGACGTGGTGCAAACACAGAGAGAGGTGCCCAGTCGCAGAGGGAGATGGCGCAGTCACTAGCTGATGTGACACAGGCACAGAAGGTGATGGCACAGTCAATGGGTGATGTGGCGCTGTCGCCCCATATGGCGATAGTCTACTCCTTGTGCTCCATGACTACGAGCATGCAGACCCTGGTCTAAACCAGAGCGGGCCTCCAGGAGTTACAGCGCCAGATAACGGGGCAGCCTCAGGGTATAGCTCCGCTCACATCCCCGTCCCATGGAGTAGCCCAGGGGACATTGGGCACCCGATGGAGGAGAAGGTGATGGGGCCCGTGCAGGTGGCTCCTGCAGGGGAGGACTCCCCACTCCTGGCATATCTGGTGGGCAGTGGGCAGAACAGGGCAGCACCACACGACCTGGGACACCTGAGCAGCAGCCGGACACATCCAGGCCTGTTCGCCCTAGTCCTCATCCTCCCCAACATCATCCTCGTCAGACATGGACTGGTATTCATCCTCCTCCACCAAGTCGCCCCTCTGCTGCGCGATGTTGTGGAGGACGCAGCAGGCCGCCGCGATGCCGGCAACCCTTTCATCGTCATACGGGAGGGCCCCTCCAGAGCGGTACAGGCATCTGAACCTCATCTTCAGGAGACCGAAGCACCGCTCAATTGGTAGATCTGTCACACTGTCGCCCTGCTCAGCCGGAGTCTTCGACGGCATACCCGGTCCGGTAGGTCCTCAAATGACAGGCTCTGCGGGTACACACGAGGCCTTATACGGCGCCTCCTTTGCACCTCCTCCTCCTCCTCGGCCCATTGGGCGGCCGGCTCTCCATCCTGGGCAGCTGCCTCCTACTCCATTGATGCAGGCTCTGTTGCTGCAGTTTCCTCCTCCTTGATCAGCGCCAGCTCGTACAGCCGCAGGGCAGCCCAGGACTGCGGCGACTAGCAGGAAGGCCACAATTACTGGTGGAATTCCAATATCCATTGTCTGCAGGGGCTGAAAGGCCAACATGTTAGCATGGTGCTGAACCCCGTGCCCAACCAGGTCCACCGGGCTACATGGTGGCCTTGTTGGGACTACGGGCTCTGTCCCCGCATGCCCGCACCCCTGGCCCTGGCACCGTCCCTACTGCCAGGGGTACAATCGTCTGGCACTGCCCATGCTAGCAGTGTGCTCCGCGTTACCCGCCCAGTGCTACAGGGGGTACAGAGGGCGTTGCCCTGGGTGGGCTGCCTGACACCGCGCCTGCAAGTGGCGGCCGGTTCGGTGGTGGGAGTATGGCGGAGGATGGGATGCGGGGGGTTGGATGGGGTGGGGTCACTCAAATGGCCGGTGTCACTCTGCAGAACCAGGGGCCAAAGTAATGGTAATGGCAGTCCATGCCTGGGCACCACCCCAGTCCCATGGCCTCACAGGCTGTTCCCCTGTCACCCCCTCCCCTCCCGGCCCTGGCAGGGGCCCCACACCCTAGCCAGCCCGGTCAGTGGCCGGTCCGGCAGCCCACGGTCACGCCTCTCTGGGTCCTACCTCCTCTCTCTCCCTCATCAGCCACGCTACCGGTTTCACGATTTTTAAAAGCACAAATGAACCGTGCCGTCGGGAACTCGGCCCATCGGAGGCGGAGAATCGCGAAGTACCCGGAGAATACCGGGTCAGGCCTGCTAATATGCAAACGGTGTTTACTGTACGAGCATTCCGAAACGCATTGACGCCGCTGTCGAGGCAACCGAGAATTGCGATGCAGCATAAATTCGGCACCCGCCGTGATTTCAGCATTGGAACCGATTCTCCGTCCAATCGCATTTCCCGTTTGCGACGTCGGCCGACAGAGAAACTCGTCCATGGAATCACGCTAGCACAGTGGTTAGCACTGTTGCTTCGCAGCGCCAGGGACTCACGTTCGATTCCCGGCTTGGGTCGCTGTATGTGCAGAGTCTACACGTTCTCCCCGTCTCCCCTGCGTGGGTTTCCTCCGGGTGCTCCAGTTTCCTACCACAAGTCCCGAAAGATGTTTTATTATTATGTTAGGTGATTTGGACATTCTGAATCCTCCCTCGGGGTACCCGAACAGGCGTCGGAGTGTGGCGACGAGGGGATTTTCGCAGTAACTTGACTGCAATGTTAATGTAAGCCTACTTGTGATACTAATAAAGATTATTATTATAAAAAGAGCCGAGTTATTAGTTCAATTTTTTCCCTCCATTGAGCTCCCAATCCCAATCCCGTGCTGTAGAGAGAATTGCTAACTATAGATTCACCAGCTACCCTCACATGTTGGGTTCCCAACCTTTCAAAAATGACCAGGGGCGGGATTCTCCGGTATCGGCGCGATGTCCGCCGACCGGCGCCCAAAACGGCGCAAATCCCACCTGCATCGCGCCGCCCTAAACGTCGCAAAGTCTCCGGCCCGGAATGGGCTAGCAGCGACGTGACGCTATCCGCGCTGGCTCACGTGGTTCACGCCGTGACGGCTCATAAGACGCGCTGCTCCCCCCACCCGACCAGAAGACCCGACCGGATGGCCGCCCGCCGCTCAGTCCCAAGGTTCCAGTCCCGCGACATTGAGGCGCTCCTGGACGCAGTGGAGCAGAGGAGGGAGGCCCTGTATCCCGGACACGGCCGCAGAGTCGCCCCACGCCACAGCCGGCGTCTGTGGAGGGAGGTGGCAGAGGCCGTCAGCGCTGTGGCCCTGACACCACGGACAGGCACCCAGTGCCACAAGAAGGTGAACGACCTCGTCAGGGCAGCCAGGGTGAGCCCCCCACCCCGCCCGATATCCATATCCCCCATATCCCCCCTCCCCCATATCTCCTATCCCCCATATCCCCCTCCCCATATCCCCCATATCCCCCCTTCCCCATATCCCCATATCCCCCCTCCCCCATATCCCCATCCCCCATATCCCCCTCCCCCATATCCCCCATATCCCCCTCCCCATATCCCCCCTCCCCATATCCCCATCCCCCATATCCCCCCTCCCCCATATCCCCCCACCCATATCCCCCCTCCCCCATATCCCCCCTCCCCCATATCCCCCCTCCCCCATATCCCCCCTCCCCCATATCCCCCCTCCCCCATATCCCCCCTCTCCCATATCCCCAAGTGAATCCACCCTAACCTTAAACTCTGCAATACACGCGCAACCGATGGCGTGCATTCATATACCTGTCTAACACTGTTGCCTTTTACCCCTGCCACCACCCCCCACAGGAGAAGCGCGCACACAATACCAGGGAGCATGTGAGGACTGGAGGAGGCCCAGCTGATGAGAGGCCACTGACCGAACATGAGGAAAGGGCCCTGGAACTGGCTGGCGGACCTGAGGACCGGGAGGTTCCTGATGCAGATGTCGGGGGCCCACCAGCAAGTGAGCCACCGACAGCCCGTCCCCATATTCCCTCTCCCCATATCCCCCCTCCCCCATATCCCCCCTCCCCCATATCATCTGATCATTGCCTGCATGTCTAACCATGCATGCTTCATTGTGTATCGCAGGAGCAAACGTCGAGGCACCCATCCCTGCAGATGCAGACCGCCCGCATGATGCCCCTCGGAGACCACGGGAGACAGAGACCCGGACCCTCTGGCATGTGACGCCCGCACGATGCCCCTTAGAGACCACGGGAGACGGAGAGACCCGGACCCTCTGGCATGCGACGCCCGCACAATGCTCCTCGGAGATCACGGGAGACGGAGAGACCTGGAGCAACAGGGAGACGGCGCCCCCATCTCATGCGGGTGCGGCGACACAGGCATGTGCCAACCAGCGATGAGAGGGGCAGCCACAGGCCCCCGTCACAGCCGTGCCACAAAACCACAACCAAGGACACCCCTACCCAGGACACCCCTACCCAGGAAACTGAAATTCAGGACAGTGACACAGATTGGATGGGTAGAGACGAACTGCCACCCCAAAGTGCCATGGACTCAGAGTCGGACGATGCGCACGACACAATGCCACTGCTGTCACCAACACCCTCCACCATCGCAGAGACGCTCACCTCGGTTGGGCACTTTAGTGATGAGGCGTCTGGTACACTCACTGGTGCGCACAACACAGCTGTCCCGGTACAGCAGGTGGAGGTAGGAGCAGGAGCAGCAGAGGGGCCGGGCGGTCGGAGGGCAGCCCGGCGCATGCGAACATCTGCCGCCCAGATGGATCCCGGGTTCCTGGAGTTACCACACCCACCCATAGGTCCGATGCAACCACCAAACCTGGGACGAGCGAAGAGGCTGACGGCCAGCTGGCGGCGGCTGCAGTCGCAGGTGGAGGAGTCCACCCACGTCCAGGAGCTGGCAGTGGTGCCGGTCATGCGTGCCACCCAGGCCGACACCGCACGGGTGGCGTCCGCGGTGGAGGCAATGGGTGCGACGATGTCAGACATGGGGAGCGGTTTGCGAAGCCTGGGGCTTTCCGTGCAGGCGGCGTCTGTGGCCCAGGACATGGCTGCCCTCTCACAGGAGGCCATGAGCCAGCGGCAGATGGCAGAGGGGCTCAACTCCGTGGCACAGTCTCTGAAGGCCATGGCCCAGTCTCAGCAGGCCATAGCCCAGTCTCAGCAGTCCATAGCCCAGTCTCAGCAGGCCATGGCCCAGTCTCAGCAGGCCATCGCTGAGGGCATCGGCGCCATTGCCCATGTGCGAGCCGGTGTCGCACAGTCACAGACAGGGTTTGCCAACCCCATGAGCTCCATGGCTGCAAACCTGCAGACCCCTGTTGATACCAGCATGGGCCTCCAGGACTGGCAGCGCCAGATGTCGGGGGGGGGGGGCGTCGGATGGCCAGTCCATTCGCATCCCCCACCCATGTAGAGGCCTGGCGGCCATCGGGCACCCCGGGGGAGGAGGAGGTGCTGGGGCCCGTTCCGGGTCCCATTGTAGGGGAGGTCCCGGTACACCGCGACACCTTCGGACTCCCCCCCCCCCCCCCCCCTTCCATCCTAGGTGCATCGGGTGGGCAACGGGCAGGACAGGCTGGCAGCTCGCCATCCCATCTAGGCCAGGACGTCCCAGGAAACGGCCGCCAAAGGGATCCCGTGTTAGAGGGCAGGAATCGCAGGAGTCCACCTCCAGTTCTGCTGTACCGTCTGGGGAACCACCTAGGCGTGGTCAAAGGGCCCGTAAGGCGAAACAATTAGACACTGAGTAAGTTGGCATGGGTGCAGAGCACAGATGGGTTTTAGGGGCTAGGGCACATGCATGAACTCCTTTTGTGATGAAAGTTAATGTTACACCTACAGAAGCTGCCTTTGTGCTCTGTCCAAAGCGTGCGGGGGTGTCATGTACGTTGAGCGCAAGTGTGTGTGTGAGGGGTGGTCTTAGCTCAGCCCCAGGTGAGTCTGCCCCCTTCCCCCTGGGCCGCCATCAACATCCCCCCGGGCAGAGGACAAGACCGTGCGCTGCAGTGTCACAGCCGCATGCAGAGATGGTCCGGGTGGATGGTGGTACTGTGGCCATGGGTCAGACATCGTCCAACGATGTGGAGCCAGGAGCTCATCGCAGAGCGGGTTGTCATCATCCTCCATGACCTGCAATAGACACGCGTCCACCGGCAACTGTGAGAGCCCGGCCGTTGTGCCGCAGGTGGATCGGCAATGGGGGGGTGGTGTGCATGCGGGTGGGGTGGGTGGGGTTGGGGAGAGGGGTGAGGGTGCTGGGTGGGTGGATGGGTGGGGATGTGGGTGGTCAGGTGTTGCCATGGTGTGCGGTCTGTGGCCATACTACCCGATTCCCACGCCCATCTAGTCAGTGAAGCGGGCGTCTATCAGCCTGTCCCGTGCCCACTGGCCCAGCCGGTAACGGTGGACAGCCACCCGCCCATGTTTGCCCTGACCATTGCCCCCATCCCCCTCATCTGGGGAGGACTGCGCCTCTTCCTGCTGCTCCTCCACTCCGCCGTCCTCTGCCTGCGGCACATCGTCCCTCTGCTGGGCTATATTGTGCAGGACGCAGCACACTACAATGATGCGGCCGACGTTATCTGATCAATACTGGAGGGCGCCCCCAGAGAGGTCCAGGCACCTGAAACGCATCTTCAGCATGCCAAAGCACCTCTCTATCACTCCCCTTGTTGCTACATGGGCATCATTGTAGCGGTTCTCCGCCTCATTGCGTGGCCTCCGTATAGGCGTCATCAGCCACGATCGCAATGGGTAGCCCCTGTCGCCCAGCAACCAGCCCCTCAGCCGGGGATGTATGACCGCGACAACACGTATGAGTCGTGTACACTGCCCGGGTAACGGGCGCAGACGTGCAGGATCATCATGCGGTGGTCGCAGACCACCTGTATGTTCATCGAATAGGTCCCCTTCCTATCGGTGAACACGGCCCAGGTGGCCGCACGGCGACGTGCATCCCATCAATCGCGACCTGGACCATGGGGAACCCGGCCATGGCAGAGAAGCCCACGGCCCGGGCATCAGGCAGCGGGAGGTGTAGATGGAGTCAATGGATGGGAGGCAGGTTTGTGTGATGGACTGGGCGGTGTTCACGATTCTCTGACATTTCTTGCGGTCCTGGGCCGAGCAGTTGCCGTACCAGGCTGTGATGCAACCTGATAGGATGCTTTCTATGGTGCATCTGTAAAAGTTGGTAAGAGTCAATGTGGACATGCCGAATTTCCTTAGTTTCCTGAGGAAGTATAGGCGCTGTTGTGCTTTCTTGGTGGTAGCGTCGACGTGGGTGGACCAGGACAGATTTTGGGAGATGTGCACCCCTAGGAATTTGGAACTGCTAACCATCTCCACCTCGGCCCCGTTGATGCTGACAGGGGTGTGTACAGTACTTTGCTTCCTAAAGTCAATTACCAGCTCTTTAGTTTTGCTGGCATTGAGGGAGAGATTGTTGTCGCTACACCACTCCACTAGGTTCTCTATCTCCCTCCTGTATTCGGACTCATCGTTATTCGAGATCCGGCCCACTATGGTCGTATCGTCAGCAAACTTGTAGATGGAGTTGGAACCAAGTTTTGCCACGCAGTCGTGTGTGTACAGGGAGTAGAGTAGGGGGCTAAGTACGCAGCCTTGCGGGGCGCCGGTGTTGAGGACTATTGTGGAGGAGGTGTTGTTGTTCATTCTTACTGATTGTGGTCTGTTGGTCAGAAAATCGAGGATCCAGTTGCAAAGTGAGGAGCCAAGTCCTAGGTTTTGGAGCTTTGATATGAGCTTGGCTGGGATTATGGTGTTGAAGGCGGAGCTGTAGTCAATAAATAGGAGTCTAATGTAGGAGTCCTTGTTTTCGAGATGTTCTAGGGATGAGTGTAGGGCCAGGGAAATGGGGCGAAATTCTCCCCCAACGGCACGATGTCCGCCGACTGGCGCAAAAAACGGCGCCAATCAGACGGGCATCGCGCCGGCCCAAAGGTGTGGAATGCTCCGCATCTTTGGGGGCCGAGCCCCAAGATTGAGGGGCTAGGCCGGCGCCGGAGGGATTTCCGCCCCGCCAGCTGGCGGAAATGGCGTTTGTTGCCCCGCCAGCTGGCGGAAATGGCATTTGGTGCCTCGCCAGCTGGCGCGGAAATGCGGCGCATGCACGGGAGCGTCAGCGGCGGCCGACAGTTTCCCACGCATGCGCAGTGGGGAGAGTCTCTTCCGCCTCCGCCATGGTGGAGGCCGTGGCGGAGGCGGAAGGGAAAGAGTGCCCCCACGGCACAGGCCCGCCCGCGGATCGGTGGGCCCCGATCGCGGGCCAGGCCACCGTGGGGGCACCCCCCGGGGCCAGATCGCCCCGCGCCCCCCCAGGACCCCGGAGCCCGCCCACGCCGCCTGGTCCCGCCGGTAAATACCAGCTTTGATTTACGCCGGCAGGACAGGCAATTTCTGGGCGGGACTTCGGCCCATCCGGGCCAGAGAATTGAGCGGGGGGTCCCGCCAACCGGCGCGGCCCGATTCCCGCCCCTGCCCAATCTCCGGTACCGGAGACTTCGGCGGGGGCGGGATTCGCGGCGGCCAACGGCCATTCTCCAACCCGGTGGGGGGTCGGAGAATGACGCCCATGGTGTCTGATGTGGACCGGTTGCAGCGGTATGCGAATTGCAGTGGGTCAAGGCGTTCTGGGAGTATGGAGGTGATGCGCTTCATGATCAACCTCTCGAAGCACTTCATTACGACTGAAGTCAGGGCCACTGGTCGGCAGTCATTGAGACACGTTGCCTGGTTCTTCTTTGGTACCGGTATGATGGTGGCTTTCTTGAAGCAGATGGGGACCTCAGAGTGGAGTAGGGACAGGTTAAAGATGTCCGTGAATACCTCTGCCAGCTGGTCCGCGCAGGCTCTGAGTGCATGACCAGGGATCCCGTCTGGGCCCGTCGCCTTCTGAGGGTTCACTTTCAGGAAGGCCAATCTGACTTTGGAAGCTGTGATGGTGGGTATGGGTGAATTATGGGCTGCTGGGGCACTCGCCAGTGGATTGTTGGTTACCTGCTCGAACCGAGCATAGAATGCATTGAGTTCATCGGGGAGGGGTGCGCTGCTGCCAGAGATACTGTTCAGCTTCGCTTTGTAGCCCGTTATGTTGTTTAGTCCTTGCCACAGCCGTCGAGAGTCTGTCTGTGACTCTAGCTTGGTTTGATATTCTCTCTTGGCATTGCGGATGGCTTTGCGGAGGTCGTACCTGGATTTCTTGTATAGGTCAGGGTCGTCTGCCTTGAACGCCTCAGATCTGTCCTTCAGTAGGGAGTCAATCTCGCGATTGAGCCATGGTTTCCGGTTGGGGAACGCACGTACTGCTTTCTTTGGCACGCAGTCGTCCACACATTTGCTGATGAAGTCTGTGACGGTGGTGGCATACTCATTTAAGTTGGTCGCTGAGTTCTTAAATATGGACCAGTCCACTGTCTCTAAGCAGTCACGTAAGAGCTCTTCTGTCTCCTCGGACCAGCACTGCACAACCTTCTTTGCTGGATTCTCCCGCTTGAGTTTCTGCTTGTATGCCGGGAGAAGGAGCACCGTCTTATGGTCTGATTTCCCAATGTGCGGTCGGGGGATGGAACGGTAGGCGCCCTTGATTTTACAAACCATTCACTATATGATAGTGAATGGTTTGTAAAATCCTAATCTGGAGTACTACTTAAAATTTCTATTTTTATCTGGTATGGACTACAGCGCTCCTGCCACTCAGCTAGTGGGTCAGGCATTTAAAAGTCACTTGATTCAATCAGTGTTTTGTCAGTTCTAAGTCACATTAAAGTTCATAATACAGCAAGACATGCCACCTCGAGGTGAAGGATAGAGGGTGGCAGCAGTATGCTCACCTTTTGCCAGCTTATTTTTAACACCATCTTATATTTTCCTACTTAAAATTTGAGAGAACAGCATAAGTTAATTACAGGATAAAGGTTCCTCTGGCATTGGCCGAATAATTCTATAATTCTTGATAACCTTATCCTTTCTTCTCAGCGAAGTAGAGAGCAGACTTCATCTGTCCTACCACATTCCCAGTCTCTCCCACATTCCCAGTCCCTCCCACATTCCCAGTCCCTGCAACTGAATGCATTTGCATAATGTCTCAACAGAGAGAGAAGCAAATTACATGTTAAAATGAATCATAGCCACATACACTGATATTATTCAGCATACACATTATTGTTTCTGGGTAAAAGACCTGAGGAATGAAGATTGGTATGGATCTAAACAGGAAGAGGAACCTCGGCAATACTTTCATTTTGATCGTCTGCACTCTCCCCACCGGGAAAAGCGGGAGTGCATCCCATCTCTGTAGGTCCTTTTATATTTCCTCCGCCGTCTATGTCCAGTCATGGGTTATCTGGATCCCCAGGTAGCGGAACCTGTTTAGGGCTAGTTTGAATGGTAGTCTCTCCAGCTCTGTCCCTCTCCCGTTCAAGTTCACCGGGATTGCCTCGCTCTTGCCCAGGTTAAGTTTGTAGCCCGAGAAGGCTCCGAACTCTCTCAGAAGTTGCATGATTGCTTTCAGGCCGTTTTGGGATCCGAGACGCAGCGAAGCAGGTCATCTGCATAGTGCGAGACTCTGTACTCTCTGCCCCCTCTTTTGTTTTCTTTTAGAAAATTTAGAGTACCCAATTCATTTTTTCCAATTAAGGGGCAATTTAACGTGGCCAATCCACCTAGCCTGCCCATCTTTGGGTTGTGGGGGCGAAACCCACGTAAACACGGGGAGAATGTGCAAACTCCACACGGACAGTGACCCAGAGCCGGGATCGAACCTGGGATCTCGGTGCCGTGAGGCAGCAGGGCTAACCCACTGCGCCACCGTGCTGCCCTCCTCTGTGCCCTCTCTTTGGGTTCCCTTCCAGCTGTTCGCGTCTCGCAGAGCGATCGGCAGTGGTTCGAATGCCAGTGCGAACAAGAGCATGTTAGTGGGTATCCCTGCCTTGTGCCTCTGTGCAGCTTCCAATATACAGAGCTGGTGGTGTTGGTCTGAACGCTCGCCTTGGGGCGTTGTACAAGTGTTTCACCCATGAGGTGAATCCTGTCCCCAGCCCAAACTGCTCCATTATCTCAATGAGGTACTTCCATTCGACTCTGTTGAAGACATTTTCTGCATCCAGGGAGATGATCAACATTGGTGTTCTCTCCCCGGAAAGGGTCATTATTACATTCAGCAGCCCCCTGATTTTCGCAGTTAGCTGCCTACCCTTGACAAAGCTGGTCCTCTGTGACCATCTCTGGTACACAGTTCTCCTGTCTCTTGCCCAGGACTTTTGCGAGTATCTTCACGTCTACATTAAGCAATGTGGAATCAAATGAGGCAGCATTTTGGTCTAACCGAGATATCCTCCATGGCCCCCATCTGCGGCAACCACAAATTCCTGCCAGCCATGCTTAACGGCACATTTTAAAAATGGAGACAGGACGGGGGGGGGGGGGGGGGTGTTGGCGGTTAGGGACCTTAACATAGGGGACAGACTCACAACCTTGGACGAACTGATGGAGGATCTGGACCTACCGACAGGACAGGAACTCAGACAACTCCAAATTAAACACTTTCTCCGTAAGGAGATGGCAAACTACCCCAGGGCCCTGAGAGACACTCTGCTAGAGGAACTAATCACATGGACAGTAAGGAGGGGGGCACTGTGGGAATATATACGGATGGTTGCTGGACAGGGCAAGACTACCACTGGATGAAGCTAGATGGAAATGGGAGGACGACTTGGGGACGGAAGTGGGTTGGGAACTCTGGAGCAAAGCACTGAGCAGGGTCAACTCCACCTCCTGCGCCAGGCTAAGCCTCATGCAGTTTAAAGTGGTGCACAGAGTGCATCTAACCAGAACCCGAATGAAAAGGTTCTTCCCGGAAGTGGAGGACAAATCTGAACGGTGCCAGGGAGGCCCGGCCAACCACATCCACATGTTCTGAGCGTGCCCCAAATTTACATAGAACATACAGTGCAGAAGGAGGCCATTCGGCCCATTGAGTCTGCACCGACCCACTTAAGCCCTCACATCCACCCTATCCCCGTAACCCAATAACCCCTCCTAACCTTTTTGGATATTAAGGGCAATTTATCATGGCCAATCCACCAACCTGCACGTCTTTGGACTGTGGGAGGAAACCGGCGCAACCGGAGGAAACCCACGCAGACACTGGGAGAACGTGCAGACTCCGCACAGACAGTGTCCCAGCAGGGAATCGAACCTGGGACCCTGGCGCTGTGAAGCCACAGTGCTAGCCACTTGTGCTACCGCGCTGCCCACTTGTCAGGTTCTGGACAGCATTCTTCAAGGCGACGTCCAAGGTTGTGGGGGTGAGGGTGGAGCCGTGCCCGAGAGTGGCAGTCTTCCGGGTATTGGATCAGTCAGACCTTCATATGGGGAAGAGGGCTAACCCCCTGGCTTTCGCTTCACTAATCGCACGCCGGAGAATCCTGTTCGGCTGGCGATCAGCAGCTCCACCCACAGCTGCAGACTGGCTGGCAGACCTGTCAGAAACTCTCCACCTGGAGAAGATCAAATACATCATCTGAGGGTCGGATGAGGGCTTCCACAAACCGTGGGGGCAATTCATCAGCCTGTTCCAAGACCTATTCGAGGCCAACAGCGACTAGGATGAGAGTAGGGGGACGCGATAGAGGAAGACAAGGGAGGGCACACACAACAGAAAGGGGCACGTGGGGGGCAGGGGTAGGAAGGGAACCCAAGGGAAGCACAAAGCGAAGCATGGAGACAAGGGGAGGAGGGGAATGGTCATGGCCCCCACCCCCACCCCCAACAATAAAAACTAAAAGCCCCAGCAGAAAGAAGCGGAGCCCAGGGCAGACTGCAACACTAAGAGGCGAACTAAACTACCACGAGGGGAGGGGAAGAGGGGAGGGGACCTCATGTAAAAACCGTTGTAAATAAGACACAAATTTATTTGTAAATACCAGATACACATGAGCTATGTAAAAACTGGAAAGCACCAATAAAAGTATTTCAAAAAATAAAATGACTAAACGCCTTTTGTGTTCACCAGCTTCATAGTTCGGTAAGTGTGTCACATGATGTTCAATTTTACTGACTTTTATCAAGAATTTGATTTTGAAAACAGAAGTAGAATTTTGCTAAGCTGGGGTCTGTGCTAATTGGCTGTTTGCTTCAAGCTAGTTTGAATAATTGTGAAGTATACCATTGTCCTTGGCCTGTGAGCCTACAGAGTTTGTTACATAGCCTGGAAACTGTAAGTAATGTTGTGAAATCCTTAGATTAGGAATGAGTGAAATGAGAATGGCAGACTGAGCTAAGTAATAGTTCAAGTTATTGTAGGTGATTGTTGGTTAAAGCACATGAAAGTGATCATAGAAATTTATGGAACTAATACTGGAGCTGCAGTATTTGCCAACGTGTGTGTGAATCATGATCAAGTTTTATTTTCTTCTTTGGTAGATATCGAGTGCTTGTCCCTTATCCTCCTCAGAGTGAAGCTGAGATTGAACTCAAGGAAGGTGACATTGTGTTTGTTCACAAGAAGCGGGAAGATGGATGGTTCAAAGGCACATTACAGCGAAATGGAAGAACTGGTTTATTCCCAGGAAGTTTTGTGGAAAGCTTCTGAGAAGCCTGATGCTTATCCAGTGATGATCTTTTATCATCTGACTATCATAGCTGTTTGGCATTAAATACAAGTGGATAAACAATAAAGCACAAAGTCACAGCAATCAAGAATTTACAGCCTCTGCCATTTTGTCACTTCCAAAGAAATCAAAAAGACCAATCCAATAATGGCTGTTCATTGACAATACCATTATTATATAAAGATGTACATACAGAAGTATGTTGAAGCAGTGCCTTCCCCATGAAGCCACAGACTGAGAGACAAGTACATTTTCTTTTAAACTAGACTGAAGTACATTTATTCTCCAATATGTAAATTATAAATTTGAACTTTTGTTTTTAAAGAGAAAAATTTTGATATATCACCATAAGTTATTTGGTAAGGTTAGCACAAATAATGAATGATTGTATGTGAGGTGCTTTCTCCAGCAGGGCAAATTATTTTTCTTCTTTCAGTCTAATAATTAGAAATCAAGAAAGAAAATGGGATTAGATTGGAGCTGTCATCCGCCAGAGGAAAAAAATGATATTTACAACCAGTCAAATAATTTGTTACATGTAGTTTAATTATAATAGTCAGATGACTTTGTCTAATTCAGACAAAGCAGCTAGAAAAGACATTGTAAAGATACAGCGATTGGCAGACCATATTAATCAATTGAAAGTGATTTGGTCATATTATGGCAATCTATTGATTGGTCTGACTATATGGAAAACGGATGATTTAAAGGCAAGTTCGCACGAGAGAGAAAATGTCATTCATCTATTGTCAGTATTTGTATGTTAAAAAGAATTCCAGATTTGATTTTTTTTCTCAAATTTCAAAATATTATGAAAGTTATCACTCCTGGAGGCAAGTTTGTTTTAATTGAATAATTGTAAAGGAGAACAGAATACAAATAATAGGCTGGTTGCCTATTACACTGTTCATACTGAAAAATATGTGTGTCTGAAGAATGCCAAGTTAGTAACTACCCAGATGACTAGGACATATAGTTCTTCGATGCACTTCATTCTTATTCCCATCACTTTTCCAAACCTATTTCTTGATGCTACTTGATTTGGTACTTACCTACCAGAATCCCTGTGATTGAGCAATGTGCCATTTACTGAGTTCCACTTTTGAAAAGGAGGAAATGGAGCACTTTGTTCGACAGTACTCCAACACTCGCACCAAGACTGACATACAGGTTTGGCATTGTGACTTACAAAAGGACTAGTGCACACGCACTTAGCATGCTTGATGCCAGAAAAATAGTGACAGCTGACTGAGCATATTACAATGACTTCTGCTTCTCAAAATATTTCTGAATGATTGTTTCCTTCTAAATAAACCAGTAAATTGCACCAAGCTCCATACCTCAAGTTTTGGCTTTGGGGTTATGGAGCCCCAAGAACAGGAGGTGGTTTATTACAATAAATCACTTAAGTCCTTTGTCGAGGGTGACTTCTTCCCTTTAAAGGGAACGGTTGGGATGCAACAACCTGATTAATATCTCGGCTAGAAAAAAGTCTGCCAAGATTTCCATTTTTGATCAATGGCTGCTGCTGGAATTAGTGACTACAGCATCAGGTTGAGCTCTGACACTAACCATGTAGGTTTGCATAGAAATGCTGAACGCTGAGTGAAATATTGAAGTGCTATTGCTACCTGTTAGAACTGGACCTCAAAAAGAAAGAATCAGCACATTCAAGAAAAAAAGAGAGAAAATAGTTGGGGGGTGGGGGTGAAAGCTATTACAAAGTGATGTAACAGCTAGGTCCAGGAATGAGTTTGATCTTACATAATTTATTTGATTTCATCAGGTAACTTATTAAATATAATTCTTTATATTGTTTAATGCTACCGCAAAAAATGATATTAAGATCTTTTAACTATCTTGCCCAGTAACAGCCATATAATGCTAGATAATATTTATAACTTTGGAACTTCTTCACGTCTGAAGTTACATCACATCAGGCATTGTCTCAATAGTGTAAACACTTTCCTATGTTTGGGGTATGATTTTCTAAGTTTAAATGCCATAGGTTCTGTTGGTGATAACACCCAAAATAGTTCCTTCGCTACAAGCAGGCAGTGGGTTTAACTATATTTTCTCCAAGGTGGTAGCTATTTTATTTGACCATTAGAGTGGAACAATGATCAATGAGTAATTCTGTCCAATTGCCAATATGTTTGAACCATTAGAATTCATGTACAGTAGAATCCGATTCAGCCATATACAGAATTTCATCAATCCATAATGAGGCTTCTGGCTGGAAGAGAATATTTCAGTGATGCCATTTCCACTGGTTCAGATCTCTGCTCAAAATAACACTGACAAAAGATATATCAGACAAATAGGCCAGTTGTCTCATAAGCACAACCTTGTGTTATTAGCCCATTCCATTTCCCGGAATCTTAACTACTCGCAATCAGAGGGGAGAAGGGACTAAAAATGGAAACTTGATTGCAGAAGTCAAAGTAAAAATTTTAGGTTACCTCCAAAAATGATAACACTCCATGTAATGTCCATGAGAAACATGAACTTTAGGAAACCTGGGAGTATTGGGCCGTTTTGGATCTGGATTTCACACTAAATGAAATGGAAGGGGTCTTTGTGTTTGGTATCATGACATCTGGAAAATTCTGGATGCCTCCATTACTCTAACTCAAAGTGATTTGGCAAGTATGTTATACTTATACTAGATTCCAAGAGGATGGTCAAGGTCTGATTTGCCAAAGTCACACAGTCTGTATTGATTCCTGTGCCTCTGATATGTTCCTGCAAGCTGAGCTGCTTTATCACTGCTATTTTCTGCGACTCATTGAATGTATGGTTTCAGTTAGGGGTCTTCTATTTATACTTGGCTCATCATCAGTGAAAAATAAGGGTGTTTACAATATAAGAATAGATCTTGGAACCTAATTTGAGATAAATCTAATAAGCTAAATAGCTATTTTGTTGATGATCATGTGCATACAGACACAATGGTTATGCTGCTTATATTGAATTATATGCCCTATATTAGTGTAGTCTCTCAATAGTTAATTGCTTTCAACCTTCACTAAACAGATCAAGACAAATTCAGAAGAAATGCACCTTTTTTCCCACAAGCTATGAAAAAATGTCTCAAGTTATTATTTAATTTATGACACAAATTCACATACTGAAGAATACTTTACATGTAGCCACAATAGATCCAACTCAATAATATGCCTGCTGACTTTAAAGGAGCAATCATCTGGAAAAATTACTTGATAAAGTTATGTCACTTTATGACATAAGTCCACAATGCAATGACATACAGCACATTGACACATACCATCCATATTCTCAGCTTGATGAAGCTGAAACATTCTGACTATTACGCCTGCCCAAAAAGATTTGCTAATATAATTTTATATTCAATGCAGTATCCCTTTAAATAGATATTCTTTACAGAGGTGAAATGGGGTCATATTAAATGTGAAAACAACCAAGAGATTATGATTCACATCACTGTCTCAGTCCCATATCAACACTGCTGTCTGCAGAGGGTGGCATGGTGGTGCAGTGATTAGCATTGCTGCCTCATGGTGCTGGGTCACTGTCTGTGGAGTTTTCACAATCTCCCCATGTTTGCATGGGTCTCACCACCACAACCCAAAGATGTGCAGGGTAGATTCGCCATGCCAAATTTCCCCTTAATTGGAAAAAAAGATTAGATACTCTAAATGTATTTAAAAAAAACACTCTGCTGTCTGCAACTCGCTCAGGAAAGATTATCTCAGCTATAGTCATCAGATATACGGAGAGTAACAGTAATTCAACATTAAAGGGTTTTCCTGTAAATACTATGCAGCTTTCATTGCAGTAATTATAAAACCCTACTAGAATTTATTAAAAACTGCTCTCGTAAAATAATACTTGCAATATTATGCATGGGCTCGTGAAACCACACTTTTGTAAGCAACTAGTCTTTTAACAAGTGGCCATGTGATTAATGTACAACATCATTCCTAAATATGCCAAGTAGCCCTTCTGCTGAGAATGTGAATTATGAATTAGTTACATTTATGCTCCAAATAACAAAATGGACAGTAAAAAAAATTATTAACTTTGTCTCAAAATCCTCCAAGGTGTTGGAAACAAAGTGGAGTGGTGTCCTTGATGTAATATTCCATACTGTGTCTTGTTACACTCACTCCTTTAGTGAACAACTTTTGCCATAAGTCAACTAATTAAGTTTCTGCAATATTGTGCAATGTATGCAATCAGTGTAATGGGAGGCTGCCAACTATTTTATATTCAATTTCTGACTCATTTGAAGTTGGGGAAGAGCTCATAACTGCTCTTAAATAAAATTTTGAGCTGTCTCATCATTTTCCTTCAAAACCTGGCATCACTTATAGCCACCAACAGAAGTTTGCCTTTAAGGCCATAGAAACAATCTGTACAGAACTTAATCTATACCCTTTTTAAAAATGAGTATTAGGAAAAAATCAACTGGTTGTCATTCTCTATTTCGCTTGGTTTGTTTTAGCATTTTTGTTTATGCAGGCTCATGCGGTGACAATTAAAAGCGATCTGACTGAGGAGTTACTGAGCTGAGTTCATATCAGCAGAGATACACATTCATTAGCCCTAGATCATTCAATAACGCTGTCACATTAACTTTGCATTATTTAATTTAGTTGTCTCAAATGGTTGAGCACAGTGACTTACAAGTGTGCAGCCTTTCCTCCAGAGGTCTTCAACACTTCCTTTACATAATGAACCAAAATTATTCTCTAGAAACACAGACATTTTTTCAGTGCTTTGCTTTTTAAAACATACAAGGGCTACTTGATTCTGTTTAACTTCATGAAACGCAAATCTGAAAGTACTTGTTAAATTAGTAAAGTCATTTCAGTATTGTAATGCCTTTGCTTGGTGCTATTTAGAGTGTATCCTGCTGTAGAAGGAAATACTATGGTACAATTGGCACAGATAACATCAGATTCTGCCCACATTGACATATCATGCAGCATAACCATCCTTTGCATGTTGTTACATACCTTACATGCAACCATTTGGAATAATGGTCTCGAGAACAAATTTTATTCTGTTTCAGCATCACTTGAAAGGAAACAAAAATATATCACAATTAGGGTCAAACATTGGAAGGACAATACTGACATTAAGCATGCAATGATTATTTTACCAGGATTTTCCTCTTTATTCAACAAGGAATTAGCTCTTTATATGAACCATTCAAATGACCATGTTATTTTTCTGAAAAGTCTAATGCAGTTAACTGAAAAAGTCATAATGTGTTTGTAAATACATTTCAAAATGTTCTGAGCTATAAAAAAAATGTTTGATGTACATTTTTCTAAGTCACCTTGCGACTTTTAAATGGGTACAATTAATTTCCGAACTAACAAATATTCCATAATTGTTGCACTCTGATTTGAGGAAACAAAAAACATTTATCCATTTTCACAAAATGCTTTGATTTCATTTTTACGTACATCCGTGAGACCTTTTGTCCAACACTAATAAAGTGTTAAAATGATTAAATCTCCCTCAGGTTTGGTTTGGATTAAATTGCACCAGTGTGGATTACCACTTCTTCTTCCTTGGCCAAAGCACTTGGCTACATGAATATTGGGAATGCAAGAACATTTCTAACTATATTTAAATCAACACAGAAAACGTGCACCATTTTCATTTTGTTTTTCTTTTCAGGGTATAACTGAATTGGAAGTAGGTAAAGGATTTTACATTCAGGGCGATAGGTTTGATCTCATTATAACTCGGTCATTCAGCACCAAACATTTTTCACCGTTTCATGAGATGTGTATCATACATTATGCTAATTAACATTGCATAAAAGATAACAAAAGACTGTTAACCACAAATCACGAGCCTTCTGGCGCAATGGTATATTATACAATTGAGTAGTGGTGTACAAGAAAGAATTCTCCAAATAAAGAACAAATGAAAACATTTTTGAAGTGGAAAGTGTAGAACATTAAACACAGAAAGCTCACTCGTTAAGCAAATATTAAATTGCATCAGTACGCTATATGTTTCCAGTATTGTCAATTGCTTAAAAGATCTCTTACAACTTGAAGGTTTTTATTGCAAGTCGCAAGATTCCAGTTCAATTGAAAAGTTATTGACCTGAAATATTGGACCTGAACTTCCATGGGGTGGCACTCGCAGTTGGATTGCCAATCCGCTCCATTTTATTTACACAGGTCGGGAGCTGCACATTTCTTCTCAACCTTCTGACTTGGGTAAGAAATGTGCAGCATGCCAGCTCCTGGGACCCTTGGTGCAGGGTAGCAGGATCGGGGAGGTGAAGCAGCACCCACATTTTATGACACTAGCTGCCATAAACCAGGTAGGTGTAAAGGTCTCAGTGTCTTTGAGAAGCTAGGAAAGAGACGGTAAGTGCGCCAGGTAAGTGGGTAGGATGGATAGGGGTGTGTGGCAGGGGTAGAACGGATTGGGGTGGAATGGGTCAGGGTGTCGAGGGGCTAGTTGGGGATATCAAAATGGTCAACAAGTGGGGGTAATCTGGAGGTTGGGGTTGGGGAGAGTGTTTGGGAGGGTACCCAAGGGAGTGGCACAGTTGTCGGGGATCTGGAGGGAGGTCAGGGATTGGAGAATCTAGTGGGGGTTTGGGGGGTCAGTATCATAGTTACCCAAGAGTTAGAAGGATTAAAACCACTTCTAACCTTTCCTGGGAAAATATTCTGTGAAGAGAGTCTAAACCATCCAAAGTCACCAACTTAAATCCTATTGGATGGGGGCAGATGCAGGGTACTTGCCCATCAGAAGTTTAAACTTTCCAGGCAATTCCCATGCGGTCTTTGAATGGGGACTTCTGGGAGTACAAACATACAAAGTAAGAGCAGGCGAAGGCCACTCCGCCCCTCGAGCCTGTTCCACCATTCAATTAAATCATGGCTGATCTGATTGTAAGTTCAACTTCACACTTCTGCCTACCCCCGATAACCTTTCACCCCCTTGTTAATCAAGAATCCATCTACCTCTATATTAAAAGTACTCAAAAACTTTGCTTTCACTGCCTTTTGAGGAAGAGAGTACCAATGACCCTCTAAGAGAAAACAAATCTCATCTCTTGTCTTAAATGGGTGACCTCTTATGTTAAACAGTGCCCCCCCCCCCGTAGTTCTAGAATCCCCCACAAGAGGAAACATCCTTTCCACATCCACTCTGTCAAGTCTCTTCAGGATCTTGTGGGCTGGATTCTCCGATCGCCAATTCCGAAATTGCGTTCGACGGTCAGCCAGAGAATCCATGTTTACACCAGAATTATGGGTGGCACAGTTTATGCGATGCTCTGCCCCTCAAAAATAGAGTTCTCGGGGAGTAGAGCACACGCCGTATGGACGGCCTCAGGACGTCACCCGAGGCCCTCCCCAATGTTGGGCCCCCCGACGGCGTCGCCTGCATGTGCTCACATGGTTCAGGGACCTCACGTGGCAGCTACGGACTGTGTCCAGTACCACCACAGTCGGGGGCCGGAGCCAATCCGCTGGCAGGAGTGGCTTCGGTGGGAGCTAGGGTGACTGGTGGGGGGTGGTGAGGCTGGTTACAGGGGGGCAGTTTTTGGCAGACCGGGTCCGTGCGCAGCCGACGCCATGTTGCACGGCACGGACAAAGGGTCAGAGAATCCACCCTTATATGTTTCAATCAAGTCACGGTTGACTTTTCTGTGAAATAGTTGAAAAACGTAGCCTGTGCAGCCTCTCCTTAGAATCATAGAATCTACAGTTCAGAAGGAGGCCATTCGGCCCATCGTGTCTGCACCGGCCCCTGGAAAGAGCATCCTACTTAAGCCCACGCCTCCACAACATCCCCGTAACCCAGCAACCTCACCTTTTGGACATGGCCAACCAACTAACCTGCACATTTTTGGACTGGGAGGAACCCAGAACACCCAGGTGAAACCCATGCAGATACAGGGAGAAAGTGTAAACTCCGCACAGTGACCCAAGGCTGGAATTGAACCCGGGACCATGTAGCTGTGAGACAACAGTGTTAACCACTGTGCCACCGTGTCACAGGTATTAGTCTAGTAAACCTTCTCTGGACTGCTTCCAATAGATTTACATCTTTCCATAAATAGGGAGATCAGTACTGTACACAGTACTCCAGATGCAGTCTCATCAATGCCCTGAAGCGTAACCTTCATACCCTTGCATTCAATTCCCTTCGCAATAAATTATAACACTATAAGCTTTCCTAATTACTCGCTGTACCTACATTGTAATCTTTTGCGATTTATGTACCAGAACACCCAGATCCCTCTGCATCTCAGAGCTCTGCAGTTTCTTGCCATTAATATAATTGTTGTATTGTAGGGGTTCTGCTTTTCTTAACAATGGAAACAAAATATGAAAAGGTTACAACACTGTAGGTTACTTAACCAGCTAGTCAGACTTCATTAGAGGGTGTTGCTTGCTCACAGTCTAAGGTGAAAGAGAGGGAAAATCCCACCGATGATGTTACAATGCGATCGAACAAAGAACAAAGAAAATTACAGCACAGGAACAGGCCCTTCGGTCCTCCAAGCCTGCACTGACTACGTTGCCCGTCTGAACTAAAAACCCTACCCATTTGGGGACCATATCCCTCTATTCCTATCCTGTTCATGTATTTTTCAAGACCCCCTTAAAAGTCACAATTGTGCTGATAATGGGACACACTACACAGAGATGTATTGGTTTGCAATACATAACATCTGATAGGTATCAGAGTAACACCATTGGCTGGTGTAATGTCTCATGTTCGGAATTATCATCAGGGCATTTTGTGGGCTTTTGTGGAGTTCACCATTGTACCCTGTTTGAGCAGCATCTTAAAATAAACCCTTTGCACTATGTTATACAAACTTGACGTGTGCCACCTGATTCTTCTTGCGATTACAACAAAGAACATAACAAAAGGGAGACTGGTGACGAGTTCTGGGCCATAAAACAAATCTGGGCAAAAAAGACGATTTTGTGATCCAGAAGAAGGAATCATCGACGGAGATCCAGGCCCAAACACCATCAGGAGTGAGATCAGGAGAAATATCATTGACTTCGATGGCAAAATCATCATTGTGGCAAGTAAAAACAACTCTCAAATAAATTCTTGGACACCATACAGTTTGTAGTGGGGCATCGGCAGGTCATCCAGTCGATCGCGACAGCTGCTAGTGCAAGTAAAAAGGTTCCCAAAATGTTATTGGACAACTGCAAGTTACTGGCAGCTTACTTCAAATGGAGGATTGAAGTTTTCAGTCCACTTACCGCTGTAGGGGGTGGAGCTGCAGATACCACGCAAAAGGCACTGAAACGATTTGTGGGAACGCAAACCTACGGGGCTACCAACTCATTGTTTCTGTGCGCTGTGAGTTTGTCTGCTTTAAACAGAGAGAAAATGAACGGCAGGAAGGACCGACCGAGTAGCACAGAGCAGGGAGCTATAATCCAAAAATGGCGGGAAGAAAAGGCGCCACGGATGTGTTTGATGATAATGAGGAGGAGACATGGAACTCCTATGTGGAAAGGTTCCAGTCGTTCCTTAAAGCCAATCAAACACCAGCAGACCTTTTTCAGCTCAGTTGGGAAGCATTCATGTTGCTGTAAAATTTAGCATATTTATGTACTTGGGATAAATCTATCTTCCTGAACTTCTGTTCACCTGCCATTCCAGCAAATAGGCCCTTTATTAATGGTAAAGGAGACGGGTTGGCACGCAACACTGGGTTAATCATTATTTTAAAGTTACCACAGCTTCTTACAGAGCCATCTGGCTTGATAACTGGAAGAATTGGGGCTGCCCAATCGCTTGTCATCACAGACTCTATCAATCCATCTTTGATAAACTTGCCAAGTTCCATTTCAACTTTTGGTTTGATTGCATACGGCACAGTTCCTGTCTTCAAGCATTTCAGGATGCTATCAGGTTTTATCTGAAGTTATGTCTCCTGTGGTGGTATGTATTAGGGGTAATACGGTACACCATGAATGCCGAGGAGCTATTGGAGGACAGATGCTGGGTCCCGATTGGATTTGCCGCCTACTGGGCTCCACCCAGATAGGCGGGGTATAAGAACCCGGTTTACTCCCCGCAGCTGCATTCTGTGACTGAGCTGCTGGGGAACAAGTCTGAACAAGTCTGCTCAATAAAGCCTCGATTGAATTTCTCTACGTCTCGCCTCGTGTGTGATCCTTGGTGCTGCAATTTATTTCTAGCTGCTAGAGTGAGTTTTTGGCAGGTTGTGAGGGAAAAACCTATTTGACATCTTCCTCAACGTAGAACCTACCATATAGAAGGACGAGGGCAGCAGATGCATGGGAACACCACCATCTGCAAGTTCTCCTCCAAGTCACACACCACCCAGACTTGGAAATATATCGCCGTACCTTCAACATTTGTAATGCAGTGGTTCAAGAAACTAGCTCATCACCACCTTCTCAAGGGTAATTCAAGATGGGCAATAAATGCTAGACTAGCTAGTGACATCCACATACTGTGAATGAATAAATAAGTAATTTACTTACCTGATTAGCAAGCAGGAAGTTCGTCAGAATGTTTTGGGGAAAACTGCTATTTGCAATATTGTGACTTCAGTGACCAGCTCTTCTCCCTTGTCGACAGGCTGTGCCCATTTAGTATACGTGTTCAGCTCTGGGCACTGCACACAGAAAAGGATATATTGGTCTTAAAGGGGGAAGTTGCATTGATTCACCAAATGATACTTGGGCTAAGCAGATTGGCAGTAACAGTGGGTGAGGTCCATTGGATGGAGAATGATGACAATCCGTTCTGCGATGAGCTCTGGTGCTCTGCATCATTCGACAATGCCTGACTCCTTCCCATGGCAGCACTTTCCACTGTCTGCCTGGGTGATCCCTGCATGGGAGCTGACCATTTCCATTACATGGTCCCACCGAACCCTTGGGGTGTCAGAAGTGGGACAGGGTGCTGTGGGATGGGGAGGGATGGGGGTGGGGCCAGGTACCGGGGCGGTGAGTGATGTCTGAACTGCAGACCCTGACCTGTGCCCCCAACAGCCGCCCATCTCTCCCCACCACCCCACTCTACAGTCCAGCCCATCTGCAGAAAGTAAGGAGGCATGGGATAGTGGGAAATTTGGCCAGTTGGATAACGAACTGGCTAACCGATAGAAGTCAGAGAGTGGTGGTGGATGGCAAATATTCAGCCTGGAACCCAGTTACCAGTGGCGTACCGCAGGGATCAGTACTGGGTCCTCTGCTGTTTGTGATTTTCATTAATGACTTGGATGAGGGAGTTGAAGGGTGGGTCAGTAAATTTGCAGACGATGGAGTTGTGGATAGTAAGGAGGGCTGTTGTCGGCTGCAAAGAGACATAGATAGGATGCAGAGCTGGGCTGAGAAGTGGCAGATGGAGTTTAACCCTGAAAAGTGTGAGGTTGTCCATTTTGGAAGGACAAATATGAATGCGGAATACAGGGTTAACGGTAGAGTTCTTGGCAATGTGGAGGAGCAGAGAGATCTTGGGGTCTATGTTCATACATCTTTGAAAGTTGCCACTCAAGTGGATAGAGCTGTGAAGAAGGCCTATGGTGTACTCGCGTTCATTAACAGAGGGATTGAATTTAAGAGCCGTGAGGTGATGATGCAGCTGTACAAAACTTTGGTAAGGCCACATTTGGAGTACTGTGTACAGTTCTGGTCACCTCATTTTAGGAAGGATGTGGAAGCTTTGGAAAAGGTGCAAAGAAGATTTACCAGGATGTTACCTGGAATGGAGAGTAGGTCTTACGAGGAAAGGTTGAGGGTGCTAGACCTTTTCTCATTAGAACGGAGAAGGATGAGGGGTGACTTGATAGAGGTTTATAAGATGATCAGGGGAATAGATAGAGTAGACAGTCAGAGACTTTTTCCCCGGGTGGAACAAACCATTACAAGGGGACATAAATTTAAGGTGAAAGGTGGAAGATATAGGAGGGATATCAGAGGTAGGTTCTTTACCCAGAAAGTAGTGGGGGCATGGAATGCACTGTCTGTGGAAGTAGTTGAGTCGGAAACATTAGGGACCTTCAAGCAGCTATTGGATAGGTACATGGATTACGGTAAAATAATATAGTGTAGATTTATTTGTTCTTAAGGGCAGCACGGTAGCATTGTGGATAGCACAATTGCTTCACAGCTCCAGGGTCCCAGGTTCGATTCTGGCTTGGGTCACTGTCTGTGCGGAGTCTGCACGTCCTCCCCGTGTCTGCGTGGGTTTCCTCCGGGTGCTCCGGTTTCCTCCCACAGTCCAAAGATGTGCAGGGTAGGAGGATTGGCCATGATAAATTGCCCTTAGTGTCCAAAATTGCCCTTGGTGTTGGGTAGGGTGCTCTTTCCAAGAGCCGGTGCAGACTCAGGGGGCCGAATGGCCTCCTTCTGCACTGTAAATTCAATGATAATCTATGATTAATCTAGGACAAAGGTTCGGCACAACATCGTGGGCCGAAGAGCCTGTTCTGTGCTGTATTTTCTATGTTCTATGTTCTATGATATCTCTCACACCCTTCAAACAGAGCACCGAGGCTGAGTGAACCATTTGTGCACAGATGTTTACTGTGAAGAGGTGAACGTTTTTGTACAACTTAACTGGGGTCTAACTTTCTGGCGTTACGGGCCCCAATGCTACGTCTAGGTGTACCCCAGGCAGTATATCAGGATTGGAGGTGACTAGCTGTGATTCCCACTCTGTGATCTGCGTCTCTTTGGCACCGTCCTCTGGAGCGACCAGGTGTGGACGGGCCTGGCAGTCTCTCGGCTATCACAGATGGCATGGTGCCACCCTGTTCTGCCCACTGCCCATCGAATGCGCCGGTCAGGAGGGGGGGGGGATAGTCTGAGGTGCTGTGGAATTCTGGCAGCCCCCCTGCGAGGTTACCAGCAAGAGCCCCATCACTTCCTCCTCCCTTGGGATGCCCGATAGCTACTGGGCTACTCCTTGGGATGGGGATGCTGCCGGAGTGAGCCCTGGGGGTTCAACCACGACCTGGCACTTCCAGTTCCGGAGGTCTGTTCTCAGCTCGACCAGGGTCTTCATGCTCACGGTCATGGAACACATGCGCTGTATCAGATCCCTCTGGGACTGGCTCAGGCCAGCCAGCACCCAGGCAATGCCGTTGATGCCCACAGCTATGACCATGGTGACTCGTTTCCAGAAGCCCAAGATCGGTCTGGACGGCAGCTAGTCCCTGGGGTGGGCAGGTCTCTGACCGTCCTCCACCTTGGGGTTCCTACCTCCACCTGATGACCACAGCATTTGTGCGTTACGCACCAAATAGTGCCCAACTGAGGTAACTGTCTCTGGGATGGTGGAGCGTTTTCGAGACAGCTGTGACAGGTGTCTTCCCTGGACTGGTGCTCCGAGGTGTCACGGGCTGGCATCTGAGGCACACATCGCTGTCTGTTGCCGCCTCGTCGCTAGCATTTTCTTAGGGTTGTGGCCAGGGCAGACCAGAAGAGCCCACCTCGTCACCAGGCGATCATGAAAAACACAACACATGATGCACAGTTGGATTGCATTTGGGGTGATGTGGGGGTGGTGGGGTGTTGTGTGGATTGTGTGTTGTGTGTGTTGTGGGGGTGGTGTGTAGGTGGTGTGAGTTGTGCCACATGTGTCATAAGGACACAGCAACTCAGTGGGGGCTCACCTTCTCGCCCGATGCCGACCTCCACCTCAGTGATTGCCCTCTCTCCGGGCCCACCGAGCAGGCCCTGTGACTGCCGCTCCGTGATGATGAGTGGTCACAGGTCCGGTAGTCCTCCACCAGTCTTCTCTCTCCCTGCAGTTGTGCGCTGCCTTCTCCTGGGGGTTGGGGGGTGTGAAGGAAGTACAATGTGTGAGGTAGTCGGCAGCTGGTAGTCTTGTGACCAGTGAGGGACGATCAATTTGGCTGGAGACACAGTGGTTTACCACAGCCAGGACACCCGACAATGGCGGGCGGTACAGGTGCTACATGTGATGCAGGGTGGGGTGCGAGCAGACTGACGGCGGGTGGGGTAAAGTCGCCATCTGGGTGGGGGGAGGTTACGGGTGTAGGATGGGGGTTAGAGTCAGGGGCCTATTCACCCTGGCCGCCCTGACGAGGTGGTGCAGCTTCTTTCAGCACTGCTGGCCAGTCCGGAAAGTGGGGAACACGCACTCTTGACTGCTGCCACCTGTGGCAGGCCCTCTGTACGGCAGCAGGTGGCAGCCTCTATCCCACCCCGCTTTTCCTCCACCACGTCCAGCAGGGTCTCCAGCTCCGCACCCATGAGCCAGGCTGCCACTCTTCGTGGTGCCATCTTGTTGGCTGGGATGAGCATATGTGGGGAGTGGAGTACTGATATGTGTCCAGTATCCTTGATCTCTATCAGCAACCAGTGTCACCCTCCGTCTGAAAATACAATTCGAAAGCTGAATGCTTCCCATTTTCCAGTCAGCCATGGGACAATCCACTCCAGTTCTGCCAGGCCTGGACCCATTCTGCATTTCAAACTCCATCAAGTTTTGATTTGTTTGCAAAGTACGGCAAAAGTAGGTTTCAACAGACATTTGATATATGACTCTCCTATTTTTAACCGAACTACAATGGTGACATCAGCTTGGAGACCAAAACGGTGACACAAAATTGCACGAGAGGGTATAAATTATCTATCAATGAATATAGACAATACAATACTGATTGTTGACATACATTTTCACTGGTTGACCATGCATTCTGGGTATATGGTTGGCACAAAATAATTAAATGGGTCACGAAAGTAATGTACCCCCAGCTATCTGGATTTATTCAACAGAAAATAATACATTTCTATTCACATTGCACACCCCTCACCAAGGGCAGCTGCAAAACTATGACCTACATTTAAATATAAATGTAGGATACAGAATTTTCCATAAAGAACAAATAAAGTCTACTGTTTGAATCATGGCACCACTTTGTTCATCATGCATTGAATTAAAATGTATCGGGTCTTAGAATGATGATTCAAATTAATATAATTCCACATGAATATACATGAATAGGCTTCTTGCAGTCTATTCTTTTATGGATGAGATGCTATTCTTAATTTGTTTCCTCAGTGAAAGACCAATTGACCACAAATTATTTCCCCCATCTTTATTTCCTTTAGTTCAATAATTGAGTTGTAATTTGAGTCTTTAATGTCATGTACATGAGGAAAGCAAAGTAGAAACTGTATATAATTGTAATAAATGGTCACAAGACCTATTTATCCTGTCCTCCAGGCAACTTCTAATATTTGCCACAAGGACAATTTGTCTACACATAAACTGCTGCCATCTGAATCATTGCTACCCAGGGAGCCATCATGTTGACTTCGCACAAAGAGTTCCAGCAGGCAATATAAGCAGCATTGTAAGTAATTTAAAAACTCTTTATCATGTTACCCATTAATTTTTGAATGTGGTGTACCATTGGAGGAGAAAATGATCTATATTATAATATAGAATACTCCAGTTTGTAACTATTCCAGAAAAACATTGCAAATAATTGTTCCAATTCACAAAAACATAACACGAGACACAATCCTCAAAGCTGGGAAACGTCAGTCGGTGCCATTGAACTATTGAGTTATCTTTCTCCCTTTGGTGATGAGCCTGAAATTTAAGTTACATTAAACGATATGATGTTTTCAAAACTGGCTTTCTAAAGATTACGATCTGCCATTATCTTCCTTACTTTTCAACAAGGAATGTTTTAAGCAGTGGTTTAAAACTACACTGAGAAAAAAAAGACTGAGCAGCTATCCCCTTTATAAATTATCTCTAGGCTGTGAACCAGATAAACCTTACTTTTAAAACCTTTTAAAATATTTTATGCAGAATTTCATTTTACAAATAATTTAGATGACATTGAATCAAAATGTTTCATAACTTCATAACTATTCATTCACATTCAAATGCATTTGCAATTCACCCAGAATTTATGCAACTGTCCAAAGAAGATGGAAATGAGAACGGACTGAAGACCTGGGACATCCCGTTTAACATCTGAAGAACAAGCCCAAAGAAGAAGATTGTTTTAAAAAACAGGTTTAAAAAGATGGAGAGCCTGAAAAGTTTTCTACAATGAAGATGGATCTGCACATGGGCCATATTTTCCAATCTCCTGAATACATTTAGATCTTCATTCATTCAAAATGTCACTTCGAAAGAGAAAATTATTTTGTCTGTTTTCCTGGAACACAATCATTTCTAAAGGTATGAAAGTCATACTCTTTCTTCCCAACTAGCTAACACTCTCGTCATGAAGACATGAAAAAAAAATATATATATAATATATATACCGATATCATCCTGGCTACTTGTTCTGAGAGATTTATTTTCAAATATTCTTTGGGATTATGCAGTATTCTGTGTAGGTAAAGATGTGTGTGTGTGTGTGAGGAAGTTTACTAAACAGGTTATCTGTGAGAGGAAAGAGATATGTGTCCAGAGTTAATGAAACAGGGGAAGGTTACTAGAGACACGCTGTCTGTGAAAGCTAAGAGATGAAAGATCAAAGGTTTTAGGTTGATGCATTTGTAGTGAAATGTTATGTTGAGTTTGAGTTACAAGTAAATGAGTTGGATCTAAAATTTGCATTGAGAGATAAGTGGGAAACTTGCTTTTCAATTGTGGAATTTCTAAACGGGGTTCAGAGATTATAAGGAACCTTTACATTTTCCAAATATTTCATAGATAAAAAGAGGAAATAGAGGAAGATATATTGAATTTTATTGACCCAAAAGTAGAGGCCAAATAGAAAAACATGAAAGAAAGTTATATCTGGAGAGGTTGAGTTCAAACAAGTGTTTGAGGACAATGGAACCCCAGATGAAATGGGGAAAAGGTATTTAAGGAAAGATGTTTAATTGTAGTAGCTGTGGAGAAGAACCCTGATGACCAGCTCCTTGGTGCTGAGAATCTGTGAAAGTTTTGAATTGAATGCAGTCACATTGTGCTAAGTGAGAAGACTCTTTGCTTTTGAAAAACAGTTTGTTTCTGAACCTCCATTTTGGAATTCCACATCAGGGTGGAAGTGTTTGAGAAGTCATGCAGTATCTTTTTATCTAGCCAAATCAAATTTGATCTTATTAAAATCGGCCTTCCCCCAGTTTAGAACTTACACCTCAGGCCCATCCTGGTCCTCTTCCATAACAATCTTAAATCTAACCGAGTTATGATCACTGTCTGCAAAATGTCCCCCCACTGATACTTCAACCACCTGCCCAGCTCCATATTAAGTCCAGGACCACCCCCTCTCTTGTAGGTTCGTCTATGTACTGGCTTAAAACATTCTCTAGGATGCATTTTAAGAATTCTGCTCCCTTTAAATCTTTCACACTTTGGCTTCCCCAGTTAATATTGGGGAAGTTGAAATCCCCCACTATCACTACCCTATTACTTTTACACTTCTCTGAAATTTACCTGCATATCTGCTCTTCTATTTCTCTTGGACTGCTTGGGGGCCTATAGAACACTTCCAGCAATGTGATTGCTCCTTTTTGGTTTTAAAGTTCTACCAATATGGCCTCAACTGAAGAGCCTTCTGAGATATTGTCCCTCCTTACTGCTGTATTGATTCCCTGATCAAAATTGCAACACCCCCTCCTCTTTTATTTCCTTCCCTATCTCACCTGAAGATTCTGTATCCTGGAATATTGAGCTGCCAATCCTGCCCCTCTCTCAACTATGTCTCAGTGACAGCAATTACATCATATCCCATGATTTAATTTGTGCCCTCAATTAATTTTCCATGTTAGTCAGTCTCCTCGCATTAAAATAAATACCATCTAATCTTGCCAAACTCCCTGGTGACTTAATTGGTCTTGGACCTCCTAATTCACTTGATGTTTCCTTTCATTTTGGCTGTGCATCTATCCCTGCTGACCTCTCAGGATCCCAGACCCTGCCAAGATAATTTAAACCCTCCCCAACTGCACTAGCAAACCTCCCTGCAAGGACACTGGTCCCATTTCAGTTCAGGTGCAAGCCATCCACCTTGTACAGATTTTATTGTCCCCAAAAATGGTCCCAATGTCCCAGAAATCTAACGCCCTCTCTCCTGCACCATCTCTCCAGCCATGCATTCATCTGGACTAAACTACTCTTTTTATACTCACTAGCATGTGGCACCAGAAGTAATACAGAGATTACTACCCTCTGGTCCTGTTTTGGGGCTTTTCACAGTAACTTCATTGCGATGTAAGCCAACTTGTGAAAAGATTATTATTATTACTTCCTAGCTCCCTAAATTCTGCTTTCAGGAACTCATCCCTTTTCCTGCATATATTGTTGGTACCAGTATCTACCATCATATCTGTCTGTTTGCCCTGCAGCTGTTCAGTGACATCCTTGACCCTGGCACCAGCGATGCAACATACCATCTTTTGCGGCCACAAAAATGCCTGTCTATTCCCAGAAAGAAGGAATTCAAGCAAGAAGCCCACAACGATATTTCACAAAGTTGAATCTTTAAGTATCTTTTTACCTGATGCTCGATCAATAACTCCAGAAGTGAGATTGGATGACAATTGAAGGCTTTATTGGACTAGATGTTTCCCCCAGCAGCGCAGGTACAGAATTGCAGCTGCTAGGGAGACACAGACTCTTATCCTCCGCCTTACTGGGCGGAACCAGCAGGCAGGCTTCACCAATGATCTTCCTGTCTCAGGTACCTCCCACACCAATGATCTTACAGCCTCAACCTAGGTACCGTAATACCCATAATACTGACTACCACATTCACCCCGTTAAAAAAAAGAGGCCGGCGGGGGTGGTGGTCACGCGTCATACAGTGGTAGAGGTTATGGTGGTACCCGTCGGTGGTACAGTGTTTTGCCTTATTACATGTCACAACTATTTACAGTATTCATTTTACATGTACATATCAGAATGAAGCAATTAGTCGATCGGGAGCCCTGGTCATCCTCTGTGATCGTCGCAGTTTCGGCGGTGATGCAGGCGCCGGCTCGGGCATCCGTGAGTCCGGGAGCTTGACTTTGGCTTCTTCGGTAGCTTCATCACCCCTGGGTGGGACCAGTGGAAGAACCGATCCACCTGGGAAGGGGGCAGCCGTGGGGTGTGCCGGTGGGAGGGAGGTGGGGTTGGTGGGGGAGGGGGGGTGTGGGTGGTGATCCAGTGGGCGTCAGGTCCTGTAAGGAGACCGTATCCTGCCGGCTGTCAGAGTAAGCCACGTAGGCGTACTGAGGGTTAGCGTGAAGGAGGTGGACCCTCTCTACCAATGGGTCCGACTTGTGTGCCTGCACATGTTTGCGGAGCAGAATGGGTCCAGGAGCTGCCAGCCACGTTGGGAGCGAGGTCCCGGAGGAGGACTTCCTAGGGAAGACAAGGAGACGTTCATGAGGTGTTTCATTTGTCATGGTACACAGCAGTGATCGGATGGAGTGGACTGCATCAGGAAGGACCTCCTGCTAGCAGGAGACTGGGAGATTCCTGGACCGTAGGGCCAGTAGGGCAGTCTTCTGGACCGTTCTGTTCTCCCTCTCTACCTGTCCGTTTCCCCGGGGTTTATAACTGGTCGTCCTGCTCAAGGCAATGCCCTTGATGAACAGGAATTGACGCAGTTCATCGCTCATGAAGGAGGACTCCCTATCGCTGTGTATGTTGGCGGGTAAACCGAATAGGGTAAAGATACGGTGGAGGGCTTTTATGACGGTGGCTGCGGTCATGTCGGGGCAGGGGATGGCGAATGGGAACCGGGAGTACTCGTCAATTATGTTCAGGATGTACGTGTTGCGGTCAGTGGAGGGGAAGGGCCCTTTGAAGTCCATACTGAGGCGTTCAAAGGGACGGGAAGCCTTTATCAGGTGCGCTTTCTCTGGCCTGTAGAAGTGCGGCTTGCACTCCACGCAGATTTGGCAGTTCCTGGTGGTGGTCCTGACCTCCTCGAGGGAGTAGGGCAGGTTGCGGGTCTTGATAAAATGGAAGAATTTAGTGACCCCCGGATGGCAGAGGTCCTCATGGAGGACCCGGAGTCGATCCACTTGTGCGTTGGCACATGTGCCGTGGGATAGGGCATCTGGAGGCTCGTTTAGCTTCCCAGGACGATACAAGATCTCATAGTTATAGGTGGAGAGCTCGATCCTCCACCGTAAAATCTTATCGTTCTTTATCTAACCCCGCTGTGCATTATTGAACATGAAAGCTACCGACCGTTGGTCAGTGAGGAGCGTGAATCTCCTGCCGGCCAGGTAATGCCTCCAGTGCCACACAGCTTCTACTATGGCCTGGGCCTCCTTTTCAACGGAGGAATGACGGATTTCTGAAGCATGGAGGGTGCGTGAGAAGAAGGCCACAGGCCTGCCCGCTTGGTTGATTGTGTGATGCGACCATCAATTCACTCGAGACGGAAGTAGAAGTAAACTGTGGCTTTAATGAACTTAGAACAGTGCCTGCCTGCGACTGATCCAATAATGAGAACCGCCTACAGGTCGACTGCTCTTTATACCTCCCTTCAAGGGGAGGAGCCATGGGCAGAGCCCATACTGGCCCCAACATGTTCCCCTATGGATAACACCATACAATGGCCCATAGGAGGAGCCCACAAGGGCAACAGCATAGCACAGATACAAATACAAAGGCAACAGCACAGATATAAATACAATGGTGGATTATTGGCATAATACATTCACCACATTCACCCCCTGTTAAAAAAATGAAGTCCGGCGGGGGTGACGAGTTCATAGGTTCAGCCGGTCCGGCGCACGGATTGTGCGCTGTGATCGCCAAAACTCTGGCGTTGTTGCTGGCCCGAGCATCGAGCTCGCCTGTGCTGGCTTCGGTAGTGAGGGCGCTGGTGCGGGTATAGACGTGGACTCCGGGAGCGTCTCTTCTGGAGCTTCATTCCTGTGGATCGGTGAAGGGGGGTTGGCGGGAGCCATATAGAGGCGAGGGCGCTGGTCATGGTAGGTTGATCGGGATATGGTGGATGGGCGGTGGTGGTGGTGGAACCGGTGGGCGCCAGGTCCCGGAGGGAGACGTATCCTGTCGGCCATCGGGTTGGATTGGATTTGTTTATTGTCACGTGTACCGAGGTACAGTGAAAAGTATTTTTCTGCGAGCAGCTCAACAGATCATTTAGTACATGAGAAGAAAAGGGAATAAAAGAAAATACATAATAGGGCAACACAACATATACAATGTAACTACAAAAGCACTGGCATCGGATGAAGCATACAGGGTGTAGTGTTAATGAAATCAGTCCATAAGAGGGTCATTTAGGAGTCTGGTGACAGTGGGGAAGAAGCTGCTTTTGAGTCTGTTCGTGCGTGTTCTCAGACTTCTGTATCTCCTGCCCGATGGAAGAAGTTGGAAGAGTGAGTAAGCCGGGTGGGAGGGATCTTTGATTATATTGCCCGCTTTCCCCGGGCAGCGGGAGGTGTAGATGGAGTCAATGGATGGGCGGCAGGTTCGTGTGATGGACTGGGCGGTGTTCACGACTCTCTGAAGTTTCTTGCGGTCCTGGGCCGAGCAGTTGCCATACCAGGCTGTGATGCAGCCAGGTAGGATGCTTTCTACGGTACATCTGTAAAGGTTGGTAAGAGTCAATGTGGACATGCCGAATTTCCTTAGTTTCCTGAGGAAGTATAGGCGCTGTTGTGCTTTCTTGATGGTAGCGTCGACGTGGGTGGACCAGGACAGATTTTTGGAGATGTGCACCCCTAGGAATTTGAAACTGCTAACCATCTCCACCTCGGCCCCGTTGATGCTGACAGGGGTGTGTACAGTACTTTGCTTCCTGAAGTCAATCACCAGCTCTTTAGTTTTGCTGGCATTGAGAGAGAGATTGTTGTCGCTACACCACTCCACTAGGTTCTCTATCTCCCTCCTGTATTCGGACTCATCGTTATTCGAGATCCGGCCCACTATGGTCGTATCGTCAGCAAACTTGTAGATGGAGTTGGAAACAAGTTTTGCCACGCAGTCGTGTGTGTCCAGGGAGTAGAGTAGGGGGCTAAGTACGCAGCCTTGCGGGGCGCCGGTGTTGAGGACTATTGTGGAGGAGGTGTTGTTGTTCATTCTTACTGATTGTGGTCTGTTGGTCAGAAAATCGAGGATCCAGTTGCAGAGTGGGGAGCCAAGTCCTAGATTTTGGAGCTTTGATATGAGCTTGGCTGGGATTATGGTGTTGAAGGCGGAGCTGTAGTCAATAAATAGGAGTCTAATGTAGGGGTCCTTGTTTTCAAGATGCTCTAGGGATGAGTGCAGGGCCAGGGAAATGGTGTCTGATGTGGACCGGTTGCAGCGGTATGCGAATTGCAGTGGATCAAGGCGTTCTGGGAGTATGGAGGTGATGCGCTTCATGATCAACCTCTCGAAGCACTTCATTACGACTGAAGTCAGGGCCACTGGCCGGTAGTCATTGAGGCACGTTGCCTGGTTCTTCTTTGGTACCGGTATGATGGTGGTCTTCGTGAAGCAGGTGGGGACCTCGGAGTGGAGTAGGGACAGGTTAAAGATGTCCGTGAGTACCTCTGCCAGCTGGTCCGCGCAGGCTCTGAGTGCACGACCAGGGATCCCGTCTGGGCCCGTCGCCTTCCGAGGGTTCACTTTCAGGAAGGCCAATCTGACTTCGGAAGCTGTGATGGTGGGTATGGGTGAATTATGGGCTGCTGGGGCACTCGCCAGCGGATTGTTGGTTTGTAGCGCACAATGACTTACGAGAGAGACGAGAAGTGATGAAGTCGATTCAGGCTTTATTAAGCGCGACTTGTCCCCAGCAGCTCAGCAACAGAATGAAGCGGCGGGGAGAAGCTCGGGTTCTTATACTCCGCCTTCAGGGCGGAGCCAGGAGTCAGCAGCCAACCAGGACCCGGGATCTGTCAACCAATAGCATCACGGCTTCACATTCCCACATGATCCCTAATACATACCACCACATGGTTACCTGCTCGAACCGAGCATAGAATGCATTGGGTTCATCGGGGAGGGGTGCGCTGCTGCCAGAGATATTGTTCAGCTTGGCTTTGTAGCCAGTTATGTTGTTTAGTCCTTGCCACAACCGCCGAGAGTCTGTCTGTGACTCTAGCTTGGTTTGATATTCTCTCTTGGCATTGCGGATGGCTTTGCGGAGGTCGTACCTGGATTTCTTGTATAGGTCAGGGTCGTCTGCCTTGAACGCCTCAGATCTGTCCTTCAGTAGGGAGTCAATCTCGCGATTGAGCCATGGTTTCCGGTTGGGGAACGCACGTACTGCTTTCTTTGGCACGCAGTAGTCCACACATTTGCTGATGAAGTCTGTGACGGTGGTGGCATACTCATTTAAGTTGGTCGCTGAGTTCTTAAATGTGGACCAGTCCACTGTCTCTAAGCAGTCACGTAAGAGCTCTTCTGTCTCCTCAGACTAGCACTGCACAACCTTCTTAGCTGGATTCTCCCGCTTGAGTTTCTGCTTGTATGCCGGGAGAAGGAACACCGTCTTATGGTCTGATTTCCCAAAGTGCGGTCGGGGGATGGAACGATAGGCGCCCTTGATTTTTGAGTAGCAGTGGTCAAGAGTGTTGTCGCCCCTGGTGGGACAGGAGACGTGCTGGTGGAATTTTGGCAGTACACTCTTGAGGTTGGACTTGTTGAAGTCTCCGGCCACGATGAACAAGGCCTCCGGGTTTTCTGTTTCATAGTTGTTTATTACTGTGTATAGTTCGTCCAGCGCCTTCCTCACTACTGCCTGGGGTGGGATATAGACCGCTGTGATAATGGCTGAAGTGTACTCACGTGGAAGATAATATGGGCGGCACTTCACGGTCAGGTATTCCAGGTCTGGGAGCAGTAGGTCGCCAGACTCACCACATCCAAGCACCAGGAGGAGTTGATGAGGAGGCAAACCCCTCCACCCTTCGCTTTGCCTGATTATGCCGTGCGGTCCACCCGGTGAATTGAGAAGCCTTCAGGTTGTATGACACAGTCCGGTGAGGCAGCGGTGAGCCATGTCTCTGTCAAACAGAGCACACAGCAGTCCCTTACTTCCCTCTGAGAGGTAAGTCTGGCGTTAAGTTCATCCAGCTTGTTTTCGATCACTTGGACGTTTGCCAGGAGTATGCTGGAGGGAGGGGTCTTGAAACCGCGTTGCTTCAGTCTAACCTGCAGACCGCCGCGTTTCCCTCGCTTCCTCGGTTGGCGGCTGCTGCTGGATGATCCTGGGATCCGATGGCCGATGCCAGCTCTTGTGGAAGGTAGGTGGTTGCGTCTGGCGGGGTCCAGGGCGCTGGCGGGGACCAGGGCGCTGTTTACGTATCTGAGGTTGCGTCTGGCAGGGTCCCGGGCGCTGGTTGAGGTAGAGGAGTTGCTAGGGGGGCATGTTTGCTATCTGGATGGGTCCTGGCATTCTGCGGGCGCGGGAATGCCTTGCAGCACGTTCGGGTCCTCGCGCGGGGTCTCCGCCGTTTTGGGGGTCCTGGGTCGTGGGCAGGGGCATCCTGATGCAGGTTGGGCTGGGTCCCGTGGTCTGTTCCCTCCCTGGGCGCTCCTGGGGCCGGATCTTGAATTAGGCCCGGTCGAGCCTCCACGTGGATTTTCCTTTCTTCCATCACCAGGTAGGTTGGGTCGCTGGGCGGGCCTCTCCGGGTCAGGTCGCTGGGCGGGTCTCTGGGGGTCATGCTGGGCCGGGTCTTGCCATCGGGGGTCGGGTCGGGAGCTCCGGGGACTGGGCAAGGCGATCCGGGGGCTGGCGTCGGTAGTTAGGCCGGGTTTGGTGCTCCGAGGTCCGGGTCGGCTCCAAATCGAGGTCGGGGCTTCACATCCGGTTTGGGCCCGATCTTCTTCCAGGTCGCGGAGGTCAGGTCGGGTCGTGTCAAAAGGTTTCCAAGGGCCTCGGAGGATGTTCAAGCCTACAAGAAAAGATAAAAGAGAGAGGTTAGTAATAATGTTAGGTTTAGAATTAATTTTTAAAAGATTAGAACATAGAACATATAGAACATAGAAAATACAGCACAGAACAGGCCCTTCGGCCCACGATGTTGTGCCGAACCTTTGTCCTAGATTAATCATAGATTATCATTGAATTTACAGTGCAGAAGGAGGCCATTCGGCCCTTTGAGTCTGCACCAGCTCTTGGAAAGAGCACCCTACCCAAACTCAACACCTCCACCCAACACCAAGGGCAATTTGGACATTAAGGGAAATTTATCATTGGCCAATTCACCTAACCCGCACATCTTTGGACTGTGGGAGGAAACCGGAGCACCCGGAGGAAACCCACGCAGACACGGGGAGGATGTGCAGACTCCGCACAGACAATGACCCAAGCCGGAATCGAACCTGGGACCATGGATCTGTGAAGCAATTGTGCTATCCACAATGCTACCGTGCTGCCCTTAAGAACAAATAAATCTACACTATATCATTTTCCCGTAATCCATGTACCTATCCAACAGCTGCTTGAAGGTCCCTAATGTTTCCGACTCAACTACTTCCACAGGCAGTGCATTCCATGCCCCCACTTCTCTCTGGGTAAAGAACCTACCTCTGATATCCCTCCTATATCTTCCACCTTTCACCTTAAATTTATGTCCCCTTGTAATGGTGTGTTCCACCTGGGGAAAAAAGTCTCTGACTGTCTACTCTATCTATTCCCCTGATCATCTTACAAACCTCTATCAAGTCGCCCCTCATCCTTCTCCGCTCTAATGAGAAAAGGCCTAGCACCCTCAACCTTTCCTCGTAAGACCTACTCTCCATTCCAGGCAACATCCTGGTAAATCTTCTTTGCACCTTTTCCAGAGCTTCCACATCCTTCCTAAAATGAGGCGACCAGAACTGTACACAGTACTCCAAATGTGGCCTTACCAAAGTTTTGTACAGCTGCATCATCACCTCACGGCTCTTAAATTCAATCCCTCTGTTAATGAACGCGAGCACACCATAGGCCTTCTTCACAGCTCTATCCACTTGAGTGGCAACTTTCAAAGATGTATGAACATAGACCCCAAGATCTCTCTGCTCCTCCACAATGCCAAGAACTCTACCGTTAACCCTGTATTCCGCATTCATATTTGTCCTTCCAAAATGGACAACCTCACACTTTTCAGGGTTAAACTCCATCTGCCACTTCTCAGCCCAGCTCTGCATCCTATCTATGTCTCTTTGCAGCCGACAACAGCCCTCCTTACTATCCACAACTCCACCAATCTTCGTATCGTCTGCAAATTTACTGACCCACCCTTCAACTCCCTCATCCAAGTCATTAATGAAAATCACAAACAGCAGAGGACCCAGAACTGATCCCTGCGGTACACCACTGGTAACTGGGATCCAGGCTGAATATTTGCCATCCACCACCACTCTCTGACTTCTATCGGTTAGCCAGTTCGTTATCCAACTGGCCAAATTTCCCACTATCCCATGCCTCCTTACTTTGTGCAGAAGCCTACCATGGGGAACTTTATCAAATGCCTTACTAAAATCCATGTACACTACATCCACTGCTTTACCTTCATCCACATGCTTGGTCACCTCCTCAAAGAATTCAATAAGATTTGTAAGGCGATGATTAGAATTTAATTAGAACGAGTATAAGTTAAGTAAAAAGTGGATCTGTTTGTGAGAGCTCGCAGAGAGTCGCCTCGCTCCGGCGCCATCTTGGTAAAGGGGTGTTCGATATAAGCGTACTGGGGGTTGGAGTGTAGGAGCTGGACCCTCTCTACCAGAGGATCGGACTTATGGCTCCTGACGTGTTTTCTGAGTAGGATTGGCCCGGGTGTCTTCAGCCAGGATGGAAGCGAGGCCCCGGAGGTGGATCTCCTAGGGAAAACAAATAGGCGGTCATAAGGGGTCTCGTTTGTGGCCATGCAAAGTAGGGACCTAATAGAGTGGAGCGCATCGGGGAGGACCTCCTGCCAGTGAGAAACTGGGAGATTCCTGGACCGTAGGGTCAGTAGGACGGTCTTCCAGCCCGTTGCGTTCTCCCTCTCCACCTGCCCGTTTCCCCTGGGGTTATAACTGGTAGTCCTGCTCGAGACTTGGATTCAATGTCATCTGAATTATTTGTAAAAAGAAATTCTGCATAAAATATTTTAAAAGGTTTTAAAAGTAAGGTTTATCTGGTTCACAGCATAGAGATAATTTATAAAGGGGAAAATATTCATTAGATTAAAAAGACTATGTCTCAAGGATTTTAACTATCCAATTAGTATTGTCTACTACCAGCATTGTTGCTAACAGTGATATTGTCTAAAAGCTCAATTCCAATTGAACCTAAAGTAGCAACATACATTAGACCAAAAAAATATAATTTAGGATTTAAAACATTTTGATTTAATAAAGTATTTGCTAGCTGCTCAGTCTTTTTTTTCTCAGTGTAGTTTTAAACCACTGCTTAAAACATTCCTCATTGAAAAGTAAGGAAGATAATGGCAGATCGTAATCTTTAGAAAGCCAGTTTTGAAAACATCATATCGTTTAATGTAACTTAAATTTCAGGCTCATCACCAAAGGGAGAAAGATAACTCAATAGTTCAATGGCACCGACTGACGTTTCCCAGCTTTGAGTATTGTGTCTCGTATTATGTTTTTGTGAATTGGAACAATTATTTGCAATGTTTTTCTGGAATAGTTACAAACCGCGCATTGGTGAACGAAGACATGAACAGCCCCCCACAGAAACCACAGGAGTGTTACAACTGTGGACAATTAGGTCACTTTGCACGAGAGTGCAATGCCCCACGAAGGCCACAGAGAGCCCAGGAGGCAGGCACACTGAATAATAACAGAACAAAGCCCATACATAGTGTAGGCATCCGTTCAGACCAGACAGACATGAACGGAACTGACTGACGGTGTTCGGGCTTCCCCACTTGGGTCTGCGACACCCTTTGGGATAGGTCCGGCCGACCAGTCGTTGCAGCGAAAATACGGGGACAACCCATCGAATTTCTCTAGGACACAGGAGGGTCCCGCACCATAATTAATTCCTCCACCGTGTTCCAAAAAGACACGTGGCCCACTACAGCCACAATCACCCTCAGCGGCTTCACTGGCCACTCACAACAGGGACACATCACAGCCCCTGTACCCATCCAAATTGGCAACATTACAATAAAACACCCCATAGTTTTGGTCGATCTGGACCACACAGCAGAACACATTTTGGGCATTGATTTCATGAACTCCCACAACCTTTCATTTGATCCAGTAAATCAATGTGTCTGGAAAATGACAAAGTCAGCAAGAGCCCCCGCAACACTCACAGTAGGTGAGTATGCTAACAAGATTAGCGCAGTCGGCGATTTTTGGTTTGACCTGACCACGATTAGCACAGACAAACAGGTTAGGGCAGTCCTTCAGAAAAACAGGACCGCATTTGCAAGTCATAAACATGACTGTGGTAGGATGGCTGGTTCGGTTCAAATAATAGGACCTGACCCTAGACCCCAGAAGCAATATGGATTTCCCCAAGAGGCAGAGGGAGAAATCTCAAAGGTCATTGATAGTCTATTAAAACAAAGCGTACAGGGGACTTCCGGTTGCGGCGATGTCCAGCTAAGCCGCACGTTTCGGCGGCTCCAGCTCGAACGGACCTTCGGGCTCTTTTAAGAGCCCCAACGGGGAATTTTTTCGGGACAAAACCTGGTGTGGGGTGAGACAACAGGGAGTCCCTCCCAGCGAAAAAGAAAAATATTGGCGGCGGCGGCCAGATCGCGAAGAATCCTCGAGCACAGGGGCAGAAGAAAAAAGGAGCAAGATGGCGGCGGAGGGAGCCCAGGCGACATGGGGGCCGGACCAAGACGAATTTTTGAGATGGTGTGTGGAGCTGCTTAAGAAGGAGGTGCTGGCCCCGATGCTACAAGCAATTGCGGGGCTTAAGGAGACACAAAAGACCCAGGAGATGGAGCTCCGCGTGGTGGAGCAGAAGGTGACGGACAACGAGGACAAGATCCTGGGCCTGGCGGTCAAAACGCAGACGCACGAGGCGCTCCACAAAAAGTGCATTGAAAGGATTGAAGTCCTAGAAAACAGATCACGGAGAAAGAACCTTCGGATCTTGGGTCTCCCCGAGGGAGTGGAAGGAGCGGACGGCAGGGCTTACGTGAGCACGATGCTACGCGCGCTAATGGGAGCTGAGGCCCCCTCGGGCCCCTTGGAAGTGGACGGGGCCCATCAGGTCCCTGCGAGGAGACCAAAGGCGGGAGAACCACCTAGGGCGACGATCGTGCGATTTCATCGCTTCAATGACAGAGAGGTGGTTCTGAGATGGGCCAAAAAGGTACGAAGTAGTAGATGGGAGAATGCGGTGGTACGGGTGTACCAGGATTGGAGTGCGGAGGTGGCGAGAAGGAGGGCGAGTTTTAATCGAGCCAAGGAGGTGCTACACACGAAGAAGGTGAACATAAGAACATAAGAACTAGGAGCAGGAGTAGGCCATCTGGCCCCTCGAGCCTGCTCCACCATTCAATGAGATCATGGCTGATCTTTTGTGGACTCAGCTCCACTTTCCGGCCCGAACACCATGACCCTTAATCCCTTTATTCTTCAAAAAACTATCTATCATTATCTTAAAAACATTTAATGAAGGAGCCTCTACTGCTTCACTGGGCAAGGAATTCCATAGATTCACAACCCTTTGGGTGAAGAAGTTCCTCCTAAATGCAGTCCTAAATCTACTTCCCCTTATTTTGAGGCTATGCCCCCTAGTTCTGCTTTCACCCGCCAGTGGAAACAACCTGCCCGCATCTATCCTATCTATTCCCTTCATAATCTTATATGTTTCTATAAAATCCCCCCTCATCCTTCTAAATTCCAACGAGCACAGTCCCAGTCTACTCAACCTCTCCTCGTAATCCAACCCCTTCAGCTCTGGGATTAACCTAGTGAATCTCCTCTGCTCACCCTCCAGTGCCAGTACGTCCTTTCTCAAGTAAGGAGACCAAAACTGAACACAATACTCCAGGTGTGGCCTCACTAACACCTTATACAATTGCAGCAGAACCTCCCTAGTCTTAAACTCCATCCCTCTAGCAATGAAGGACAAAATTCCATTTGCCTTCTTAATCACCTGTTGCACCTGAAAACCAACTTTCTGCGACTCATGCACTAGCACACCCATGTCTCTCTGCACAGCAGCATGTTTTAATATTTTATCATTTAAATAATAATCCCTTTTGCCGTTATTCTTACCAAAATGGATAACCTCACATTTGTCAACATTGTATTCCATCTGCCAGACCCTAGCCCATTCACTTAGCCTATCCAAATCCCTCTGCAGACTTCCAGTATCCTCTGCACTTTTTGCTTTACCACTTATCTTAGTGTCGTCTGCAAACTTGGACACATTGCCCTTGGTCCCCAACTCCAAATCACCTATGTAAATTGTGATCAGTTGTGGGCCCAACACTGATCCCTGAGGGACACCACTGAAGTTCGGGATGTTGCAGCTGGCGTGACTGTGGGTCACGCACCAGGAGAGGCATCACTACTTCGAAACGGCGGAAGAAGCATGGACCTTCATTAAAAATGAGAAACTGGATCAGAACTGAGGGACTGATGTTGGAGGGGAAACGACAATGCTGATGTATATAGAGATGTAAATAGGGGAGGGGGGGACACTGAGAAATGTGGGCGCCGGTGGGGGGGAAGAAGAGACATAGGCGGGGATGGGGAGTGGGGCTGCATAGGGAGCTGCGCCACAAGGGGCGGGACGGCTCTAGAGAACACGGGGCTTATTGTTCTTGTTCCCATGCCAGAAAGATGATGGCGGGAAGATAGGCGCAAGGTAGATGGGAGTTCCCCACACGGGGGGGGGTCAAGGAGAGAGCGGGAGAAGCCGGGGTCAGTTGAAGTCAGCTGACTTTCGGAAGCAATATGGGGGGAGTAATCATGCTAGATGGGGATCTAGCGGGGGGAGGATAACTGGGTTGCTGCTGCATAGATCGAAGAGGAACTGGTAAAAGAAAAGGTGGTCGGGGCGGGAATGCGCCGCCTGGGGAACGGGTGGGTGCGCGGAACCGGGACGTGGGACTGGCCTAGAAAGGGTGATGGCTAGTCGACAGGGATGGGGGGCAGGCAGCCCCCCAGTTCGGCTGATCACGTGGAACGTGAGAGGCCTAAATGGGCCGATTAAAAGGGCCCGAGTGTTCGCGCACTTGAAAGGACTGAGGGCAGACATGGCCATGCTTCAGGAGACGCACCTGAAGGTGGCGGACCAAGTTAGGTTAAGGAAAGGATGGGTGGGACAGGTGTTCCACTCAGGGCTGGATGCAAAGAACAGAGAGGTGGCCATACTGGTGGGGAAACGGGTGTCATTCGAAGCTAGGAACATTGTAGCAGACAGCGGAGGCAGATATGTGATGGTGAGTGGCAGACTGCAGGGAATGGAGGTCGTGTTGGTTAACGTATATGCCCCGAATTGGGATGATGCGGGATTTATGAAGCGGATGCTGGGTCGTATCCCGGACCTGGAGGTAGGAAACCTGATAATGGGGGGGGGGACTTCAACACCGTGTTGGACCCAGGGTTAGATAGATCTAGATCTAGGACCGGAAGAAGGCCGGCAGCGGCCAAGGTGCTTAGGGGGTTTATGGACCAAATGGGGGGAGTGGATCCGTGGCGATTTGTTAGGCCGTTGGCCAAAGAGTTCTCCTTCTTCTCCCATGTTCATAAGGTGTACTCCCGGATAGATTTCTTTGTTTTGGGAAGATCACTGATCTCGAGGGTGGAAGGAACTGAGTACTCAGCCATAGCTGTTTCAGATCATGCCCAACACTGGGTGGACCTGGAACTAGGAGAGGAGAGGGAGCAGCGCTCACTCTGGCGACTGGATGTGGGATTACTGGCGGATGAGGGAGTCTGCGAAAGGGTGCGGGGATGTATTGAAAGGTACCTGGAGGCCAATGACGACGGGGAGGTCCGAGTGGGAGTAGTATGGGAAGCACTAAAGGCGGTGGTCAGAGGAGAGCTGATCTCCATCAGGGCCCAAAAGGGGAAAATAGAGGCCAAGGAAAGGGAAAGACTACTGGGGGAGATTTTGAGGGTAGATAAAGAATATGCGGAGGCCCCGGATGAAGGACTATACAGGGCGAGACGCCGACTCCAGACGGAGTTCGACCTGTTGACCACAAGGAGGGCGGAGGCACAGTGGAGGAAGGCACAGGGGATGAGATATGAATATGGGGAAAAGAGTCGCCTGTTGGCCCATCAGCTGCGAAAGAGGACAGCGGCGAGGGAGATAGGGGGAATTAGGGATGAAATGGGAGCTACAGTGCGGAGAGCAGGGAAGATAAACGAGGTGTTTAAGACCTTTTACGAGAGACTATATAGGTCCCAACCCCCGGAGGGAAAAGAGGAGATGCGGCAGTTTTTGGACCAATTAAGGTTCCCGAGGGTGGAGGAGCAGGAGGTGGAAGGCCTGGGGGCGCCGATTGGGGTGGACAAGGTTACCAAGGGGCTGCGGAACATGCAGGCAGGGAAGGCCCCGGGACCAGATGGGTTCCCGGTGGAATTCTATAGAAAATATGTGGACTTGTTGGCCCCGCTGCTGGTAAGGACCTTTAACGAGGCCAGAGAAGGGGGGACCCGACCCCCGACAATGTCAGAGGCGACGATATCGCTAATCTTGAAGCGGGATAAAGATCCGCTGCAGTGCGGGTCCTATAGGCCTATCTCACTGCTAAATGTGGACGCCAAGTTGCTAGCAAAGGTGCTGGCAACGAGGATAGAGGATTGTGTCCCGGGGGTGGTGCACGAAGACCAGACAGGGTTCGTAAAGGGGAGACAACTAAATGTCAACGTGCGACGGCTATTAGGGGTGATAATGATGCCCCCAGCAGAGGGGGAGGCAGAGATAGTGGCGGCAATGGATGCAGAGAAGGCATTTGATAGGGTGGAGTGGGAATATCTATGGGAGGTGCTGAGGAGGTTCGGGTTCGGGGACGGGTTTGTCAGCTGGGTTAAACTCCTCTATGGGGCCCCAACGGCAAGTGAGGTCACAGGTCGGCAAAGGTCGGAGTATTTTCGACTACACAGGGGAACAAGACAGGGATGCCCGTTCTCCCCATTACTGTTCGCGTTGGCAATTGAACCACTGGCCATAGCGCTGAGAGACTCCAGAAAATGGAGAGGGGTGATTAGAGGGGGAGAGGAACACCGAGTGTCACTCTACGCGGATGACCTACTGCTGTATGTGACAGACCCAGTGGGGGGGATGACAGAGGTCATGCAGATATTGAGGGAGTTTGGAGATTTCTCGGGATATAGGCTTAACATGGGAAAGAGTGAGCTTTTTGTGATACACCCTGGGGCCAGAGTAGAGGGATAGATGGCCTACCGCTAAGGAGAGTGGAAAGAAACTTCTGGGGATTCAGATAGCCAGGAGCTGGGGAACCTTACACAGACTCAATCTGACACGGCTGGTGGAACAAATGGAAGAGGATTTCAAAAGGTGGGACATGCAGCCGCTGTCACTGGCGGGCAGAGTGCAGGCAATTAAGATGATGGTCCTCCCGAGGTTCCTATTTGTGTTCCAATGTCTCCCTATACTGATCACTAAGGCTTTCTTTAAATAAATAGATAGGAGCATCACGAGCTTCGTGTGGGCAGGGAAGGCCCCGAGGGTAAGGAGGGGGTTCCTACAACGTAGCAGAGACAGAGGGGGACTGGCGTTGCCGAATTTGGGCGACTACTACTGGGCCGCCAACGTGGCGATGATTCGGAAATGGATGATAGAGGGAGAGGGAGCGGCGTGGAAAAGGTTGGAGATGAAGTCCTGCAAAGGGACAAGTTTAAAAGCGCTGGTGACGGCGCCACTACCGCACTCCCCAAAAAGATTTACCACGAACCCAGTGGTGGTGGCAACATTAAGTATCTGGGGGCAATGGAGGCGACAGAGGGGTATGCTGGGAGCCTCGGTGTGGTCCCCGATCAGGAACAACCATAGGTTTGCCCCAGGGAGGCTGGACGGAGGATTCCAGAGCTGGCACCGGGTAGGAATCAGGAGAGTAGGAGATTTATTTATAGACGGGACGTTTGCGAGCTTGGGAGCGCTTGAGGAAAGGTATGAGCTGCCCCGGGGAAATTTCTTTCGATATATGCAGGTGAGAGCGTTCACAAAACAACTGGTGAGGGAATTTCCGTTGCTCCCAACACAAGGGATCCAGGACAGGGTGCTTTCGGGGGGGTGGGTCGGGGAGGGCAAAGTGTCAGAGGTATACCGGGAGATGAGAGAAGAGGGGGAGGAGTTGGTGGGCGAACTGAAGGGAAAATGGGAAGAAGAGCTCGGGGAGGAGATTGAGGAGGGTTTGTGGGCTGATGCCCTAAGTAGGGTAAATTCCTCTTCCTCGTGTGCCAAGCTTAGCCTGATCCAATTTAAGGTGCTGCATAGAGCACACATAACGGGAGCAAGGTTGAGCAGGTTCTTCGGAGTGGAGGACAAGTGTGGGAGGTGCGGGGGAAGCCCGGCGAACCACACACATATGTTTTGGTTGTGTCCGGCACTGGAGGGGTATTGGAGGGGAGTGACGGGAGTGATCTCGAAGGTGGTGAAGGTCCGGGTCAAGCCAGGCTGGGGGTTAGCTATATTTGGAGTAGCGGATGAGCCGGGAGTGCAGGAGGCGAAAGAGGCCGATGTCGTGGCCTTTGCGTCCCTAGTAGCCCGGCGTAGGATTTTACTCATGTGGAAGGAAGCGAAACCCCCCGGACTGGAGGCCTGGATAAACGATATGGCGGGGTTCATAAAACTAGAGCAGATGAAGTTTGCGCTGAGAGGATCGGCTCAAGGGTTCACCAGACGGTGGCAACCGTTCCTCTACTACCTAGCGGAACGTTAGAGGGAAGATAGATGGCCAGCAGCAGCAACCCAGGGGGAGGGGGGGGGGGGAGTATTACTTTGTGTTATTTGGTTAGTTTACCGTGTCAGTTAAACAATGTTATATTGCAGTTATCATGTTACCTTTTTTTTTTGATTTGTAAGGGAAAAAATTGTGTTTGAAAACTTTAATAAAATATATTTAAAAAACAAAAACAAAGCGTACTTAGATCAGTAGCCTCTACTAATAATGCCCCAATTTGGCCAGTGAGAAAGCCCGATGGATCATGGTGACTGACCATCGATTACCGGGAACTCAACAAAGTCACCCCCGCAGCAGCCCCACGGTACCGACAAGTCGCGAGACCATGCTCAAACAGGGACTCAACTCACGATATTTTACAGTTTTGGACATTGGTAACGGATTCTGGTCCATTCCATTGGCAAAGGCGTGCCATTACAAATTTGCCTTCACTTTTAAAGGTCAGCAGTACACGTGGACATGCCTTCCACAAGGATTCCACAACTTCCCCTCCATTTTCCACCGACAGCTAGCTAATGGGTTATCAAAATGTTCTCGCCCCGACTGTCTGGTTCAGTATGGACGACCTATTACTGCAGACAGACACCAAGGCAGAGCACATCACGCTTCTGGCCGAACTCCTGGAACTCCTACAGCAAATTGGTTGTAAAGTGAACCCCAAGAAGGCCCAACTTTTGGAAAACAAAGTGGTATATTTCGGAACGATTATCACGCATGGTAAATGCGAGATCGAGCATAAAATAATTGACTCGATTGTCAAATTGCCCCTTCCCCAGAATGTTTCAGCCCTCCGGTCGTTTTTAGGACTGGTTGGCTACTGCCGAAACCACATTGACGGTTTAGCCACCAAAGCAGCACCCCTCTCGGAACTCCTAAAGAAAGGAACCCCTTGGGAATGACTTCTGCAGCACACGGATGCTGTAGATGCTTTAAAGCGTGCACTCATTGCAGCCCCCGCACTACAGGTTCCAGACCCGCTTTCCCCCTATGCTATAGAGATTGCCAGCACAGATCGCACCCTTTCGGCCGTGCTCCTCCAGGAACGGCACGAACAGTTAAGACCCGTGGCTTACGCCTCCAGAGTTTTAGATCCTGTGGAGCAGGGATTTTCGGCCTGTGAAAGGCACCTGCTCGCAGTTTTCTGAGCAGTTCAATACTTTTCATACATCACCGGACTAAACCCCATCACAATCCTCACGGAACACACCCCCACCCAACCTTTACTAGACGGACGACTTAAGGACGGTACAGTAAGCCAGATCAGAGCAACCAGATGGACCCTTCTTTTGCAGGGACGGGACATCACTGTTAAAAGGACCAAGACCCACACTTTCCTAGCCGACAACCTTCAGTACTCAGGCACCCCCCCACGAATGTGAAATCATCTCACCGCACCACAACACAGGCCCCTTTATCGCGAAAACACCCCCCAAAAAGATAGGTAGTTCACCCTAGAGCCCCCAACACACAGACACATGCACACCTTTGAGAATATATGTGGATGGTTCTTCCACTGTATTAAACGGCAAGCGCATTACAGGATGCGGCATCTATGTTGAGGACGCGCAGGGACGCGCCCTGGAAGAAATCTCCTTAAAACTACCAGGACACTTAGGCGCGCAGGTGGCAGAACTAGCAGCCATTGCGTACATTATAGATCACCCAGATTCCTTCCCCAGCCCAGCAGACATATACTCGGACAGCCTCTATGTCTGTAACAGCCACACAGAATTCCTACCCCTGTGGAAAGCAAGAGGATTTGTTTCTGCGGACGGAAAAACCCTCCCTTCAGCCCCATTGCTCCGGCACATTTTGGACAAAGCACAGTACAGGACATTCGGTATCATTAAAGTTCGAAGTCACCACCGTTCCTCCCCACCAGGAAATGTAAAAGCTGACGCACTGGCGAAAGCAGGTTCCAGACATGGACATTTTTGGAACCCCCCCCCTGAAAGCACCCCAGTGAATGCAGTTCAGGTCTCACAGACTAATATCGAGGATTTAGTGCAGGCCCAGAAGCAAGATAGTAATCTCAGGGAGATTTTAAAAGGAAGCTTTCCAGCCCCATACGATAGGTTTAAAAATGCACTGACCACACATGACGGTGTGATCCTAAAAGACACCCTTTATGTGGTTCCTGAACAGGACAGGAATCAGCTCATTTGTTTGTTCCATGATAGTCATGGGCATCAGGAAATTGACCCCACTACAGCCCACCTCAGGCAGCTCTGTTGGTGGCCGAATTTAAAGGGAGACATCACACACTATGTTGAAAATTGCCTTATCTGTGCCCAAAACAATCTGGACAGATATGCAAAGAAAGCTCAGCTTAGCCACACCCGCCCCGTTAATGGCCCCTGGACTAACCTCCAGATTGATTTTATAGGACGATTGCCCCCTAGCAGGAATGGTCACAAGTACGTGTTAGTTGTCATTGACACGTTTACAAAATGGGTAGAAGCATTCCCATCTAGGACAGATACGGCAAAGACTACCGCTATGGTTTTAACCCACCACATCTTTACAAGATGGGGACTCCCCCCGCAGCATAGAATCTGACCAAGGTTCCCATTTTACGAGATGTGTCATGAAGAACGTCCTCACGATATTTGGCATTACACAAAAATTCCACATCGCATACCACCCCCACCCAGTCAAGTGGTATCGTGGAGCGAATGAATCGGACCCTAAAAACAACCCTCAGGAAAATGGTCCAACAAAGCAGCACCACTTGGGATTCAGTCCTCCCTTTTGCACTAATGTTTTTTTTTTAAATATATTTTATTCAAAAAAATTTTCGGCCAAACAAAACAGTACAAAAATGTTTCCCTTTTACAACAATAAAACAATATAAATAATAGTGACCGTTTTTAACAAATAAATAAATAATATATAAACTAAATGGCAACTGCCATAACAAAATATTAACTCTCCCAAATAATAAAGTCAAACAAGCCAATATACATATCCAAGTAAAAATATCCATACAAAAACACCCCTGAGGACCCCCCCTCCCCCCCCGGGTTGCTGCTGCTACTTTCCCAGTTCCTTTATCGTTCTGCGAGATAGTCAATGAACGGTTGCCACCGCCTGGTGAACCCTTGAGCCTTAGTGCGAACTTTATCCGTTCCAGTTTTATAAACCCTGCCATGTCGTTTATCCAGGCCTCCACGCCCGGGGGTTTAGCTTCCTTCCACATTAACAATATCCTTCGCCGGGCTACTAGGGACGCAAAGGCCAAAACATCAGCCTCTCTCGCCTCCTGCACTCCCGGCTCTTCTGCAACTCCGAATATAGCCAACTCCCAGCTTGGCTCGACCCGGACCCCCACCACCTTCGAAAGCACCTTTACCACCCCCACCCAGAACCCATGCAGTGCCGAGCATGACCAAAACATGTGGGTGTGGTTCGCTGGGCTTCTCGCGCATCTCCCGCACCTATCCTCTACCCCGAAAAATTTACTGAGCCTTGCTCCGGTCATGTGCGCCCTGTGCAAGACCTTGAATTGTATCAGGCTAAGCCTGGCACATGAGGACGAAGAGTTTACCCTGTGTAGGGCATCTGCCCACAGCCCCTCTTCGATCTCTTCCCCCAGCTCTTCTTCCCATTTTCCCTTCAGCTCATCCACCATGATCTCCCCCTCGTCTCTCATTTCCCTGTATATATCTGACACCCTACTATCCCCCACCCATGTCCCCAAAATCACTCTATCCTGAATCTCCTGCGTCGGGAGCTGCGGAAATTCCCTCACCTGTTGCCTCACAAAAGCCCTCAATTGCATATACCGAAATGCATTCCCCTGGGGCAACCCGTATTTTTCCGTCAGCGCTCCCAGACTCGCAAACGTCCCGTCTAGGAACAGATCCCTCAGTTGCACAATCCCTGCTCTCTGCCATGTTCTAAATCCCCCATCTATTCTCCCCGGGACAAACCTATGATTATTCCTTATCGGGGACCGCACCGAGGCACCCGTCATTCCCTTATGCCGTCTCCACTGCCCCCAAATTTTCAGCGTTGCCACCACCACTGGACTTGTGGTGTATTTCTTCGGGGAGAACGGCAACGGTGCCGTCGCCAATGCTTGTAGGCTGGTTCCTTTACAGGACGCCATTTCCAGTCTCTTCCACGCCGCTCCCTCCCCTTCTCCCATCCACTTACACACCATTGAGATATTGGCGGCCCAATAATAATCACTTAAGCTCGGCAGTGCCAGTCCCCCCCCCCTATCCCTGCTACGCTGCAAAAAAAACCTCCTCACTCTCGGGGTCTTCCCAGCCCACACAAAGCTCATAACACTCTTCTCAATTTTTTTGAAAAAAGCCCTCGTAACCATCACCGGGAGGCACTGGAACACAAAAAGAAATCTCGGGAGGACTACCATTTTGACCGCCTGCACCCTGCCCACCAGTGACACAGACACCATGTCCCATCTCTTAAAATCCTTCTCCATCTGTTCCACCAATCGTGTTAAATTAAGCCTATGTAGGGTTCCCCAGTTCCTGGCTATCTGGATCCCTAAGTACCGGAAATCTCTTGTTACCCTCCTCAGCGGTAAATCATCAATTCCCCTGCTCTGCTCCCCCGGATGCACCACAAACAACTCACTCTTCCCCATATTCAATTTGTACCCCGAAAATTCCCCAAACTCCCTGAGTGTCCACATTATCTCAGGCATCCCCTCCACTGGGTCCGCAACATACAGCAATAGATCATCTGCATACAATGATACCCGGTGTTCTTCTCCTCCCCTGAGTACTCCCTTCCACTTCCTAGAGCCCCTCAGTGCTATGGCCAGCGGCTCAATTGCCAATGCAAACAGTAACGGGGACAGGGGACACCCCTGTCTTGTCCCTCTATAAAGACGGAAGTAGTCGGACCTCTGCCTGTTCGTGATCACACTTGCCACCGGCGCCCTATTTTGCAGCTGTACCCATCCAATAAACCCCTCTCCAAAACCAAATCTCTTCAACACTTCCCATAGGTAGTCCCACTCCACTCTGTCAAATGCTTTCTCAGCGTCCATCGCCACCACTATCTCCGCCTCCCCCTCCGGCGGGGGCATCATCATCACCCCTAGCAGCCTCCGTATATTCGTGTTCAGCTGTCTCCCCTTAACGAACCCAGTTTGATCCTCGTGGACCACCCCCGGGACACAATCCTCTATCCTTGTCGCCATCACCTTGGCCAGGAACTTAGCATCCACGTTCAGGAGGGAAATAGGCCTGTAAGACCCGCACTGCAGCGGGTCTTTTTCTTTCTTTAAGAGTAACGATATCGTCGCCTCCGACATAGTCGGGGGCAACTTCCCCCTTTCCCTGGCCTCATTAAAGGTTCTCGTCAAAAGCGGGGCCAGTAGGTCCATGTATTTCCTATAAAATTCCACCGGGAACCCATCCGGTCCCGGGGCCTTCCCCGCCTGCATGCTCCCAATCCCCTTTACCACCTCCTCCACCTCAATCCGTGCTCCCGCCAATCCACTCCGCCCTCTCCTGCTCCTCCACCTTCGGGAATTCCAGCCGATCTAGGAAATGCATCATTCCCTCCTTCCCTTCTGGGGGCTGAGCCTTATACAGCCTCTCGTAGAATGCCTTAAACACCCCGTTCACCCTCTCCGCTCCCCGTTCCATCTCACCTTCCTCATCCCTCATCCCACCTATCTCCCTCGCCGCTCCCCTCTTCCTCAGTTGTTGGGCCAGTAACCGGCTCGCCTTCTCTCCATACTCATACTGTACTCCCTGTGCCGTCCTCCACTGTGCTTCTGCCTTGCCCGTGGTCAGCAGGTCAAATTCCATATGTAGCCTTTGTCTTTCCCTGTGCAGTCCCTCCTCCAGAGCCTCTGCATATTGCCTGTCTACCCTCAGAGGTTCTCTCAACAGTCGCTCCCTTTCTTTGCTCTCTTGCTTCCCTTTATGGGCCCTTATGGATATCAGTTCCCCTCTGACCACCGCCTTCAGCGCCTCCCAGACCACTCCCACCTGGACCTCTCCGTTATCATTAAGCTCCAGGTACCTTTTGATACACCCCCTCACCCTTAGACATACCCCCTCATCCGCCAACAACCCCATATCCAATCTCCAGAGTGGGTGCTGCTCCTTTTCCTCTCCTACCTCCAGATCTACCCAATGTGGAGCGTGGTCCGAAATGGCTATGGCCATGTACTCCGTCCCTGTCACCTTCGGAATCAGTGCCCTTCCCAGGACAAAAAAGTCTATCCGTGAATACACCTTGTGAACATGGGAGAAAAATGAAAACTCCTTACTCCTAGGCCTAATAAATCTCCAGGGGTCTACTCCTCCCATCTGCTCCATGAAGTCCTTAAGCACCATGGCCGCTGCCGGCCTCCTCCCGGTCTTAGACCTAGACCGGTCCAGCCCTGGATCAAGCACCGTATTGAAGTCTCCCCCCATTACCAGCTTTCCCGCCTCCAGGTCTGGGATACGCCCCAGCATACGCTTCATGAAGTTTACATCATCCCAGTTCGGGGCGTATACGTTCACCAGAACCACCGCCTCCCCTTGCAATCTGCCACTCACCATCACGTATCTACCCCCACTGTCCGCCACTATGGTCTTTGCCTCAAACAGTACCCGTTTACCCACTAAAATAGCCACCCCCCTATTCTTCGCATCTAAGCCCGAATGGAACACCTGCCCCACCCATCCTTTACGTCGTCTAACCTGATCTGCCAGTTTCAGGTGCGTCTCCTGCAACATGACCACATCTGCCTTTAAGTTCTTTAGGTGTGCGAGTACCCGTGCCCTTTTAATCGGCCCATTCAGCCCTCTCACGTTCCACGTGATCAACCGGGTTGGGGGGCTCTTTACCCCCCCCCCCCCCATGTCGACTAGCCATCCCCTTTTCTAACCCAGCTCCTCACCCGGTTCCCACGTACCCGTATATCCCACCAATGGTGCTCTCCCGTCCCGACCACCCCGCCCCATAACAGCTCCCCTTCCCCTTAGCAGCAGCAACCCAGTTAACTACCCCCCCCCCCCCCCCCGCTAGATCCCTTTCTAGCGTAGTTGCACCCCCCATGTTGCTCCCAGAAGTCAGCAAACTCTGGCTGACCTCAGCTTCCCCCGTTTGTCCTCGGCCCCTCATTGTGCGAGGCCCCCTCCTTCCTGCGTCCCCGTTCCCGCCACAATTACCATAGCGTGGGAGCAAAGCCCGCGTTTCCCACTCGGCCCCGCCCCTGATGGCGCAGTTCTCTTCTCCTTCCCCTTTCCTTCCCACCGGCGCCCACAGTTCCCCATACCACCCCCCCCCCCCCCACGAGGGGAAAAGAGAAAAGTTACAAAATTGAAAAAATCCCCCCCCCCCTTCCCCTTCCTCGTCCCACATAATCACCCCACCACTTTATTACAGAAGCTTTTTCTCTCGCCAGACTATTCCAGCTTCTCGTCCACAATGAATGTCCACGCCTCTTCTGTCGTCTCAAAGTAGTGGTGCTTCCCTTGGTATGTGACCCACAGTCTCGCCGTTGCAACATTCCAAATGTAACCTTCTTTTTGTGGAGCACCGCCTTGGCCCGGTTGAAACTTGCCCTCCTTCGCCACCTCCGCACTCCAATCCTGGTACACGCGGATCACCGCGTTCTCCCACCTGCAGCTCCGAGTTTTCTTCGCCCATCTTAGAACCATCTCTCTGTCATTGTAGCGGTGAAACCTCACCACTATGGCTCGAGGTATTTCTCCTGCCTTTGGTCTTCGCGCCAGAACTCGATAAGCTCCCTCCACCTCCAAAAGGCCCGTCGGGGCCTCCGATCCCATTAGCGAGTGAAGCATCGTGCTCACATATGCCCCGACGTCCGCCCCCTCTGTGCCTTCGGGAAGACCCAAGACTCTTAAATTCTTCCTCCTCGAGTTATTCTCCAGGGCTTCCAACCTCTCCACACACCTTTTGTGCTGTGCCTCGTGCGTCTCTGTCCTTCCCACCAGGCCCTGTATTTCATCCTCATTCTCCGCAGCCTTTGCCTTCACGACCCGAAGCTCCAACTCCTGGGTCCTCTGCGCCTCCTTTAGCCCTTCAACCGCCTGTAGCATCGGGGCCAACACCACCTTCTTCAGCTCTTCCACACAGCGACGCAGGAACTCTTGTTGCTCTGGGCCCCATACCAAACAGCCACCTTCCAACGCCATCTTGCCTCGAGCTTCCCTTTCTTGCCGCTGCTCCAGTGGATCCACTGCAATCCGGCCACTATCCTCTCCTTTATCCATATTTATCCAGGGGGATTCCCTCCTATTTCACCGCACAATGATTTTGGCCGTTAAAAATTGCCATTGGGGCTCCTAATAAGAGCCCAAAAGTCCGTTTCAACGGGAGGTGCCGAAACGTGCGGCTTAGCTGGTCATCGCCGCACCCGGAAGCCCCGCACTAATGTTTTTACATAACACTGTTTCAACATCCACAGGATACACCCCAAACACTCTCATGACCGGACGCCCCATGCAAGGCACAGAATTTTTATTCGGACTTGACTTGACCAGCCCCGAAGTAACGGCCCTCACACACGAGAACGCAGTGAAACAGTTAGATGAGAATGTAAAAACGGCTCAGCTAGCAGCCGCAGTAATATTAGGCACCAGGAAGAAACAGAGCAAGGCCTGTTTCGACACGACAGTGCACGCGACTGAGTTTGAGGTAGGACAGCAGGTCATGCTCTCCATTTACAACCCCAGCACGTTCCTGTCACCCAAGTATTCGGGTCTGTACTCCGTTGCGGACAAAGTAAGCCCCTCCGTTTACAAAATTAAGTGCCTGTTTCGACACGACAGTGCACGCGACTGAGTTTGAGGTAGGGGTTCCATATTAACCAGCTCAAGGCATATGGCTCGCAGTCTAACCACACACACCACGTCATGCTCGACGCAGCAGACCACGCCGCACCCACAGCCAACATATCCCTACCCTCCCCCAAGATGGCCACCCCATCCACGGACTCGACCTCGACTCCACCCCCGCACTCTAGACTCCGCCCCGGTACGCCCACAGACAGCAGCAGCAGAGACAGCGACTGTGATACAGGCAACAGCCACAGCATGCCTTCCTACTATTCCCATGCAACAGGGACCCACACCCAGCGAATCTGAACATGATTCGAGTGATCCCTTCCTGATCACATTCCTTGACAAACCTCACCAAAGACTACCGCCCTACGATGACGACCCCGACTCCATCTACACAGAATTAGATACAACTTTTTCATACAGGCTCGTCCGAAACGACGAGATGGACGCTAAGTCACACCATACAGCTTTATCAACCCTCATCCATTCCAGTGTATGGCATCCGGGAGAAGATAATGACTTTGAGTCTGACTCCCAAAACGCGAACCCCTTTGAGACCCTGTTCGCAACTGATAACTGAGGTATCCAGATGATGTTTTAAAGGAACCGCTTGGGAGAAACGGTGTCCTTTCTGATGGAACCTGCACCATTTTTGTTGCATGTTTGTTCGTCAGTGTTAATGTTACGTGTTGTTTGAATGGAACAAGTTTGTCCCAGACAACAGTTCAGAGGAACTAGTCTGTCGGCAGACAACAATCATAACTACTCTCCTGATTCGAAGGTAATCACGAGAGGCAGCCCCCACGACGACCACATTCTTACCCGTTCTTGCCGGTTGCTCAGGCAGTGGAGAAACGGCATTGGTCCGCCCTGCCTGAGGACCCCACTCTGGTCAACTACGCTCGGGTAGAGCACATACGGCATTGATCACCGTCCTACCCGGGGATTCCATCCAAATCTTACCCGCCGCGGCCCATACACACCCCATTTTGGCTCGATTACGTTCAAAATTCTTTTGTTTGGTTTAGCAACCCTAAGGATTGCTTCCCTATGCTATTTACATCCTCAAACACTAGGATGGTAAATCACACAGGCTGCGAGACGGCTTGCAGCATGGCAGTATTTTCTTAGATGACTTGTCCGAATATTCGGATTTTTAAAAAAAATGAGGGAGTCACAATTGGTGACCAATTATAAAGGGAAATTGGCACTAAAAGACAGACATGCTAACATACAAGATATTACACAAGATAGTAACAGATATTATGCTTGTGTCCATAGAATTCCAGAACCTCAGGAACTCCAGAGGAAGAAAAGAAGAGAAGAAAGAAGAGACCAATGAAGATGTCATACGTGTTTTTTGTCATCATTGTAATTTGTATTCGGTTACCCGCGAATACGAATCCCCTGACCCCAAACCCCCCGGCTGTCAATGGTGTGATAGGTTTATAACATGGTACTCCCTTTCATACGTAATTGAATCCCTTCTAGTACTGGCGATATTCTGCAGACGATCTGCATGAGGAAATGGCGAAGGAGAGCCCACCGCTCTCGGACCCCGGTATACAGGATGAGATCCCCTATTTTTGGTTTTCACCAGGCCCCCAAACTCCTTGATCTACAATAAAGGACATTCGTTCGGCGTCATTTTGTGAATAAAGACAACTGAGAGATTGTACATCTCTGAGTTTGACCGCCAACCCAGAGGAAAATGTGAATGCTATTATTTTTGTATTGTTAGGAAGTTAGTATAATTGGATGTTTAAGTGAGTGTAGTTTATGGAAGATAGTTAGAGGTTCCGTTTTTCTTATGTTGTAATGCATGTCCCTGTTGTGACATGGCGCCACTTAAAACTGTCAGTTAAAAATTTCATACATCGTTCTGGTCAGTGTAGAGGCCATGGAAGAGTGCTCGCTGGGTCAGGGAGTGAAGACGACGCAATTATGTGATCCTTCACACTTCGCGTTCGGGATCACAAGGAGGATGTGTAGCCACCTGGGTTGGCCACTTCCCGACTTAAAATGGAGATACGCAAAGAATGCAGGGAACTTCAGTCAAGCCAGGAAAAACTAGCAGGTGCAAAGTTTCCTGTGTATTAGGACTTGCAGAAACCCAGACAGCACTGAAACCAACAGCCATCAGCATATTAATGAGCGATCCCCGGGAACAATTGAAACATTTAAGGTAAATAAGGCCAAGTCAGACTCCTCGGCGCCAGCAGGAGCCAAGACAAAGGAAGGCCAACGGACACTCAGGACCGCCCAGCGATCAGGGTACAGCTCCAGTATTGGTGAAATCGATCCAAGTGATCGAAACGTAGTCCAATCACTTGGAACCAGATACGGGGTCCGCCCCGAATGGTGCGAAGCCCCTGGGGACTATAAAGTAGAGTCCCCAAGTTCAATTCGTCCTTCTTGGCAGGGTCACTTAGGAGCTCGAACCAACCCTTGATAGTGACCTTCCTAGCTGCCGCATCAACCAAGTAAGTCTCCAGTCAACGCACGCTACGAGATAGGTGCTCCTAGCTACCAGCCTATACCAGCTTTTGAATCCTGCAGACTCAGAATCAAACGAAAGGCCATTTGTTCCCCTGACCTGGTGGGCCAGTTCCAAGCTAAGTATAGGCCTTTTAGTGTTAGAGATCGTCTAGTCAGTAGAATGTTATGCATGAGTAGTGATTGACTGTGTGTAATAAATGTGTTTTGATTTGAAACTTACTAACCGGTGTATTGAGTTATTGATCAGCACTTGAACATGAACCTCATGGTGGTATCATAAAGATACCTGGTGACTCGAGAGCAAAGGTTATTGAAACAGGGCAACGAATTAAGAGCCAACCAAAGTTCGCAACAGTAGGCTTATATAAAGCTTTACCTCTAATTTTATTGTGGTCTTGCCCTGTATCTTTTTTCTTTCCCTTATTTTCTTATTGTATGAGCGCATAAAGGGTTTGAAATTGCAAAACCCCTTTCCCATATGTGCCAATAAACCAGCCCTCTTATTTTACCTTATCTCGAGTTTGCTGTGGGGTTATTCATGAGGAGTTAGGGAAAATTGGCATCACTTTTGAAGGGGGAAATCGGAAATCGGAAATCGCAACACCCTTCTGATAAGGATGGGTAGAAAGAGGACAAATTAGGACTATTTAAATGAATTCCCCCCCCACCCCAATCCCCTGTTTGTGACACCCAATTTATCTAGGATTAGGTTCCCAGTGATAAGAATGAGATATTTACTGAAATACTTATAGTTGCATTATTTTTCATTCTGTCATGACTACATAGAAGGCATATTGTTAAATGGTCCACAAACTAAGAATTTGTGCATGTGTAGGAAGCCCACTTTTAATTTATGAATAGTTAATTTTAAGAATAACTCCGCAGAAAAGATAGGTTAGTTTATGCAAAGCTACTGCTGAAAGTTACTGAGTTAATAACTTTATATTAATGCCATTACAAAGATCAAAAGCAGATGAAGGTAATATGGTTGTCAGTATTAGGGGTATTACGGTACTTAGGTTGAGGCTGTAAGATCATTGGTGTGGGAGGTATCTGAGACAGGAAGATCATTGGTGAAGCCTGCCTGCTGGTTCCGCCCAGTAAGGCAGAGTATAAGAGTCTGTGTCTCCCTAGCAGCTGTATTCTGTACCTGCGGTGCTGGGGGAAACATCTAGTCCAATAAAGCCATCAATTGTCATCCAATCTCGCTTCTGGAGTCATTGATCGAGTATCAATTTATTGGACTAGATTATAATAAAGGAGCTCTGAATCAAGCCGGAGTGTCTGCAACTCAGCCCCCACACGGCAAACTCAGCGGCAACCTTCAAACACTGGCTGGCGTGCTTCAACGGGTACCTCAGGATGGCCACGACTGCACCCACGGAGGACCAGAAGATGCAAGTTCTCCACTCGAGGGTGAGCCCAGAGATCTACACCCTCATCGAGGATGCGGACGATTTCGAGGCTGCGATGGCTCTGTTGAAAGGACACTACATTCGCCCAGTATACCAGGTTTACGCCCGATATCTGCCAGCGAAAAGGCGACAAATCCCGGGGGAATCGCTAGATGAATTCTACCGCGCGCCCCTGGTACTAGGTAGGAACTGTGACTGCCCGCAAGTTTCAGCCAGCGACCACACAGAACCTTTAATCTGGAACGCATTCGTTGCAGGTATGCTGTCCACCCAAATCTGTCAGCGGCTGCTGGAGAAAGACACTAGGCCTCAAGGAGGCGCGGGCCCTTGCTAGCACCCTGGATGTGGCCGCCCAAAACACCCGCGTATACGTCCCTGACCGCGCGGCAGCCTCTTGGGCAGCGTGGAACCCACCCACGGCTGACCCCGACGCATGGCTAACAGGCAACCCAGGGGGCCCCGCGGTTATTTTTGCGGGCAAGCCAAGCACCCCAGGCAGCGCTGCCCGGCCCGCTCCTCCACCTGTAAAGGTTGTGGCAAAAAAGGACCATTTCGTGGCGGTATGCCAGGCCCGGGTGGTCGCCGCTGTCTCCGGGGGCGAACCGCAGCCGCCACCTTAACTCTCTCCACGGGCCACGTGCGGGCCGTGGGCGCCGCCATCTTCATTTTCCCGAGCCACGTGTGAGCCCTGGGCATCGCCATCTTGTTCCCCAGGAACCAGGTGCGATGCGTGGGCGCCACCATCTTGCCCACCTCCAGCCATGTGCAACCTCTGGGCGTTGCCATCTTGGCTGGAGTCTCAGGACCCCGATTCGGATGACCACATACCGCCCAAGGAAAATCTTCAACTTTTACCAAGACTCGCCTCAGTGACCCTGGACCAGTCTCGGCCCCGAACACTCTCGACCGCGACGACGACCGTGCTCATTAATGGGCGCAAAACATCCTGCCTGATCGACTCCGGGAGCACAGAGAGCTTCATACACTCCAACAGGGTAAGGTGCTGTTCTCTTCCCATTCACCCAGTTAACCAAAGAATCTACCTGGCCTCCAGGTCTCACTCTGTAGAGATCAAGGGGTTTCATAGAATTTCATAGAATTTACAGTGCAGAAGGAGGCCATTCGGCCCATCGAGTCTGCACCGGCTCTTAGAAAGAGCACCCCACCCAAATTCCACACCTCCACCCTATCCCCATAACCTAGTAACCCCACCCAACACTAAGGGTAATTTTGGACACAATGGGCAATTTAGCATGGTCAATCCACCTAACCCGCACATCTTTGGACTGTGGGAGGAAACCGGAGCACCCGGAGGAAACCCACGCACACACAGGGAGAATGTGCACACTCCACACAGACAGTGTCCCAAGTCGGGAATCGAACCTGGGACCCCGGAGTTGTGAAGCAATTATGCTATCCACAATGCTACCGCGCTACCCCTGTGTAGCGAACCTCACGGTCCAGGGAAGAGAATTAAAAAATATACGACTCTACGTCCTCTCTCACCTCTGCGCTGCCACGCTCCTGGGATTGGACTTCCAATGCAATCTCCAGAGCGTAACCTTTAAAATCGGCGGCCCTATACACCCGTCTGCAGCCTCGCGACCCTCAAGGTCGACCCGCCTTCCCTTTTTGCGAACCTCACCCCGGATTGCAAACCCGTCGCCATTAGGTCGGAAGTCCAGCGGCTACTGAAGGAAGGTATTATCGAGGCTAGCAACAGCTCCTGGAGAGCTCAAGTAGTGGTTGTAAAGACCGGGGAGAAGCACAGGATGGTCATCGATTATAGGCAGACCATCAACAGGTACACGCAGCTCAACGCGTACCCTCTCCCCCGCATATCTGAGTTGGTCAATCAGATTGCACAATCTTTTCCACGGTGTACCTCAAATCCGCCCACCACCAGCTCCCCATCCGCCCGGGCGACTGCAAGTAGACTGCATTCAAAGCAGATGGGTGGCTCTACCACTTCCTAAGGGTTCCCTTCGGTGTCACAAATGGAGTCTCGGTCTTCCAACGGGAGATAGACCAAATGGTTGACCGGTACAGTTTGCGGGCTACGTTTCCGTAGCTCGACAACGTCGCCATCTGCGGCCACGACCAGCAGGACCACAACACCAACCACCGCAAATTCCTCCATACCGCAAAAACCTACAACAAGGACAAATGCGTGTTCAGCACCGACCGTCTAGCCATCCTCGGCTACGTAGTGCATGATGGAGTCAGGCCCAGATCCCGAATGCATGCGCCCCCTCATGGAGTTCCCCTCCTCCAGTGCTCCAAGGCCCTGAAACGCTGCCTGGGATTTGTTTCATATTACGCCCAGTGGGTCCCCAATTATGCAGACAAGGCCCGCCTACTAATCCAATCCTCGGTTTTCCCCGTCGGCAGAGGCCTGCCGGGCCTTCAGCCGCATAAAGGCGGACATCGCAAAGGCCACAATGCACGCAATCGATGAATCCCTTCCCTTCCAACGTAGCTCTGGCGGCCACCCTGTGGTGAATGTATTATGCCAATAATCCACCATTGTATTTGTATCTGTGCTGCTGCCTTTGTATTAGCTGCAACTACCAGGCCGTTACGGCCACTCAACATATGGAACTCACCGTCCGAGATGTCTACGTGGCGAGAGTCCAGTCCAACTATGTGAGACAGCGCCTACTCGAAAAAGGGGCCCTGTATTGCTAACTTTGCCTTAGTTCAATTGCTCTGTTTTATTACCTTTGCTCGAGTCGCCTGGTATCTTTATGATACTGCCATGAGGTTCAAGTCCGAGTAATGATCAATAATCCAATACACCGATTAGTCAGATTTAAATCAAAGCGCGTTTATTATACACAGTAATCGATACTCATGCACAAATTCTATGTCTAATCTACTTCTACAACTAACTGGCCTATACTTAACTTTGGACTGGTCCACCAGGTCAGGGAAACAAATGGCATTTTGGTCGTGTTCTGCGCCTGCGGGATTCGAAGTTGGTACGGATTGGTAGCTAGGAGCGCCTATCTCGTAGCAAGCGTTGAATTAAGACTTACGAGTTTGATCTTCACTGCTCCGGTCATGGTCAATGCTGGTTCGTTGTTGCTGGGTGACCCGGGCAGGAAGAAGAGCGTGAAGAGAGCGAAGAGGTGGAGAAGAAGAGGTGAAGAGGGCGATTTGAACTTGGGGCTCAATTCTTATAGACCCCAGGGGCTTCCCACCTTTCAGGGCAGACACTGTACCTGGTCCCAAGTGATTGGACTTAGTCCGAATCGCTTGGTTCGCTTTTCTCCAATGCTGGAGCGGTTCCCTGATCGATGGGCGGTCTTGAGGTGCTCGTTCACCTCCTTTTGTGTAGGCTCCTGCTGGCGCCGAAGAGTCTGGTTTTGCTTTGTGTGTCTAAATGTTGCTTATTGTTCCCGGGGATTGCTCATTAGTATGCCGATGGCTGTTGTTTTGTTATGCTGATGGTTGCTGGTATCGATATTGTCTGGCCTTTCCAGAGGTAAATACACAGCCAACCTGCAGCTGCTGGTTTTTGTCTTGTTGGCTGACTGTCCCATCAGCCTTTGCCGTTCGCCATTTTGAATCGGGAGTTGGCCATTTTAAGTGGCTACACACCCTCCTTGTGATCCTAACGCGAAGCGTGAAGGATCACATAACTATGTTGCTTTCCATTCCCTGACCTGGGGGGGCACTTCCTTCATGGCCTCTACACTGACCACGACCATGCAAAAATATTTAACTGATAATTCTAAGGGCGCTATGTCAAACAGGGACATGTATTACAAAACAATAAACTGGGAACCTCTAACTATTCTTAATACACTACACTCACTTAAGCATTTCATTATTCTAACTTCCTCAACCGTACAACAAAATCATAGCAGTTTATACAGTTTTCCTGGCTTGGCAGTCCAGCTCAGGATCGTAGAATTTGCTCATGAACATTCTGAACATTTCTTTATTTACAATAAAACGCAAGTGAATGCTCTTTATTATAGATCGCGGGGGTCGGGGGTCTGGTCGTATCCGAAAATAGGGGATCTGATCCTATATACCGGGGTTCGAACGCGGTAGGCTCTCCTTCTCCATTTCCTTAGACGCATAGTCTGCACGATGCAGCAGAGTATCGCTAATACCAGTAAGGTTTCTATTACATATGACAGAGAGTAGCAGGTTATAAACCTGGCACACCAAGATGATGTGGTGTCGCTGGTGACTGGGCTCTGGGTACTGTGGGGAAGTGAAACATTAACGGCTGGGGGGGCTTGAAGTCATGGGGTTCGCGTTCACTCGCAACCAAATGTCCATTAGTATGGCTCTTCTCTTTCCTTTTCTTTTCTCTTCTTCTCCGGTCCTGGAGCTTCTGGAGTTCTGTAGAAACAAGCATAGTGTCTGTAACTATCTTTGTTTAACATCTCGTACGATAGTCTGTCTGTCCTTTAGTGCCAATTACTCCCTTTATAATTGGTCACTATGTGTGACTCCCTCATTTTTTTTTAAAAAACGAATTTTAGGACAAGACACACTTCCCAATAATGAACCAGTGCGAGCCGTCTCGCAGACTGCGCAATTTACCATCCAAATGTTTCAGGATGTAAATAGCATGTGGTTGGCAACCTAAGGGTTACCTGAAACAAAACAAACTTTTTGAACTAAAATTTCCAAAATGAGGTGCGTATGGGCCGCGACGGGTAAGAGTTGGATGGAGTCTCCGGGTAGTACTCAGTCGCATGCACTGTCTTGTCGAAACAAGCCTTGCTCTGTTTCTTTCTGGTGCCCAATTTTACTGCGACTGCTAGCTGAGCCGTTTTAACATTTTCCACTAATTGTTCTACTGCTTTCTCGTGTGTGAGGGCCGTCACTTCGGGGCTGGTCAAGTCTAAACCTAACAAATATTCTGTGCCTTTTATGGGGCGTCCGGTCATGAGAGTGTGTGGGGTGTAACCTGTGGAAGTAGAAATCGTATTACGCAAAAACATCAGCGCAAAAGGGAGGACTGAGTCCCAAGTAGTGTTGTTCTGCAGGACCATTTTTCTGAGAGTGGATTTTAGGGTCCGATTCATGCGCTCCACGATACCACTCGACTGTGGGTGGTATGCTATGTGGAATTTTTGGGTGATGCCAAATATCGTGAGGACGTTCTGCATGACACGTCACGTAAAATGGGAACCTTGGTCAGATTCAATGATGCGGGGGAGTCCCCATCATGTAAAGATGTGGTGGGTCAAAATCTTGGCTGTGGTTTTTGCAGTGTTTGTGCGGGCTAGGAATGCTTCCACCCATTTCGTAAATGTGTCAATTACCACAAGTACATATTTATAGCCATTCCTGCAAGGAATCTGGAGGTTAGTCCAGGGGCCATTAACGGGTCGGGTGTGGCTGAGTTGAGCCTTTTTGGCATATCTGTCAGGATTATTCTGGGCACAGATAAGACAATTCTCGATGTAGTGGTTTACATCTTCCTTTAAATTCGGCCACCAACAAAGCTGCTTGAGATGGGCTGTAGTGGGATCGATTCCGATGTCCATGTCCGTCATGGAACAAACAAATCAGTTGATTCCTGTCCTGTTCAGGAACCACATAAACACCACACCGTCATGTGTGGTCAGTGCATTTTTGAACCTCTCATAGGGAGCTGGATATTTTCCTTTTACAATCTCCGAGAGATTGCTGTCCTGCTTCTGGTCCTCCACTAGATCCTCGATCTTTTGTCTGTGAGACCTGAACTGCACTCACTGGTGCGCTTTCGGGGGGGGGGGGGGGGGTGTCCAAAAGTATCAGTGTCTGGAGCCTGCTTTAGCCAGTGCGTCGGCTTTCACATTTCCAGGGGGGGTGGGGGGAGGAACGATGGTGACTGCTTTCTGAGTAGGATTGGCCCCGGTGTCTTCAGCCAGGATGGAAGCGAGGCCCCGGAGGTGGATCTCCTAGGGAAAACAAATAGGCGGTCATGAGGGGTCTCGTTTGTGGCCGTGCAAAGTAGGGACCTAATAGAGTGGAGCGCATCGGGGAGGACCTCCTGCCAGTGAGAAATTGGGAGATTCCTGGACCGCAGGGTCAGTAGGACGGTCTTCCAGACCGTCGCATTCTCCCTCTCCACCTGCCTGTTTCCCCTGGGGTTATAACTGGTAGTCCTGCTCGAGGCGATGCCCTTACTGAGCAGGTACTGAAGCAGTTCGTCGCTCATGAACGACGAGCCCCGGTCACGGTGGACATAAATTGGGGAAACCAAACAGGGTGAAGACACTATATAGGGCTTTAATGATGGTGGACGTGGTCATGTCGGGGCAAGAGATTGCAAAGGGGAAGCGGAAATACGCACTATTGCAGTTATTGGAGCGCAGGGGCCCTTTGAAATTGATACTGAGGCATTCAAAGGGCCGGGATGCCTTTACCAGGTGGGCCTTATCTGGTCGATAGAATTGCGGTTTACACTCCACACAGATCTGGCAGTCCCTGGTCATAGCTCTGACCTCCTCGGTGGAATAGGGCAGGTTGCGGGCCGTGATATAATGGATAAGCCGGGTGATCCCCGGGTGGCAGAAGTCATTGTGGATTGCCCGTAGTCGGTCAACTTGCGTGCTGGCGCATGTGCCGCGGGACTTGGCATCTGGGGGCTCGTTGAGCTTCCCAGGACGACATACTATATCGTAATTATAGGTGGAGAGTTCAATCCTCCACCTCAAGATCTTATCGTTCTTGATTTTGCCCCGCTGCGTATTATCGAACATGAAGGCTACTGATCGTTGGTCGGTGACGAGGGTAAACCTCCAACCAGCGAGGTAGTGCCTCCAGTGCCGTACGGCTTCCACGATGGCTTGGGCCTCTTTTTCGACTGCGGAGTGCCGAATTTCGGAGACGGTGAGTGTGCGCGCGAAGAAAACGCTACCGGTCTGCCTGCTTGATTGAGGGTAGTGGCGAGAGCGACATCTGATGCGTCGCTCTCCACCTGGAAGGGAACGGACTCGTCCACCACACGCTTCACGGCTTTGGCGATGTCCGCCTTGATGCAGCTGAAGGCCTGGCGAGCCTCAGTTGCCAGTGGGAAGATGGTGGCCTTGATTAGTGAGCGGGCTTTGTCCGCATAGTTGGGGACCCACTGGGCATAATATGAAAAGAACCCGAGACACCTCTTCAGGGCCTTGGGGCAGGGGAAGTTGCAGGAGGGGCGCACACGGTCAGGGTCGGGTCCTGGAACCCAGTTATCCATGACGTAGCCGAGGATGGCTAGTCTGGCTGTGCGGAAAACGCATTTCTCCTTGTTGTACGTGGAGGTTTAGGGTTTGGGCGGTTTGGAGAAATCTGTGGAGGTTGGCGTTGTGGTCCTGCTGATCATGGCCGCAGATGGTGACATTGTCCAAGTACGGAAATGTGGCCCGCAGCCCGTACTGGTCCACCATTCGGTCCATTGTTCTTTGGAACACCGAAACCCTGTTCGTGACTCCAAAGGGGCCCCAGAGGAAGTGGAAAAGGCGTCCGTCTGCCTCAAAAGCCGTGTAGTGGTGGTCCACCGGGCGGATTGGGAGCTGGTGGTATGCAGATTTCATATCCACCGTGGAGAACACCCGGTAGTGTGCGATCTGGTTTACCCTGTCTGCAATCCGGGGAAGGGGGTACGCATCGAGTTGCGTGTACCGGTTTATGGTTTGGCTGCAATCTACAACCATCCGGTTCTTCCCTGATCTTGACGACCACCACCTGAGCTCTCCAGGGGCTATTGCTGGCCTCGATGACACCCTGCCGCAATAGTCACTGGACCTCAGACCTGATAAAAGTCCTGTCCTGTATGCTATACCGCCTGCTTCTGGTTTTGCGAAGAGTGGGGGAGGGTCGACTTTTAGGGTCGCGAGGCTGCATATGGTGAGTGGGGGTAGGGGCCCCCCGAACTTCAGGGTTAGGCTCCTGAGGTTGCATTGGAAATCTAGTCCCAATAGAAGAGGTCTGGGAGCACATATAATTTAAAATTGGCGTACTCGGCACCCTGTATTGCTAGGGTTGCGGTAGTGCACCCTCGGATTTGCACCGAGTGCAACCCAGAGGCGGGGGAGATGGTTTGGTGCGCCAGGAAAATTGGGAGCGAGCAGCGTCTTTCCATGTCCGGGTGAATGAAGCACTCTGTGCTCCCGGAGTCGAAAAGGCAAGGCGTCTCGTGCCCGTTTACGCAGACGGTCATCATGGAGCTCCGGAGGTGCTTGGGTCGCGACTGGTCCAGGGTGACCGCGCTGAGTTGTGGGTAGCCGGCGTGGTCGGAGGTGCTGGGGCGGTTCCGCGATGGCTGCCCTTGTTGATCGTACGCGTCGAGCGGCGTAGCAGATGTCGGCCAAGATGGCGGCCCCCGTTGGTCAAGCATGGCGGGCGGTGAGGAAGATGGCGTCCAAGATGGCGGCCCCCATGGATCGCACGTGGCCGGCCGCATGGGGGAGGATGGCCAAGATGGCGGCCTTCGTGAGTCGCACATGCTGTGAGGGCTGGAAGATGGCTGCCCCCACGGATAGCACAAGGCTGATGACGCGCCTACAGGGGGCGGAGTCGGCAGAAACGCTGCCACACTACGGGTCTGCGGGCCTGTGAGTCTGTGGATCGGGTCTGTGAGTTAGAGTTCTTGGACCTGGCCAGGCAAACTTTGGCGAAATGTCCTATACTCCCGCAGCTGCTGCAGTTCGCGTTACGGGCCGGGCAGTGCTGCCGGGGGTGTTGGGGCTGGCCGCAGAAATAGCAGGGTAGCCCCCCATGGTGGGCGGGCGGCCACGCGGCCCAGGCCTGTGGTAGTCTTTGGTCGGGGGTCCACGAGGGGGTCGCGTGGTCAGCCGGGAACGCGTTAAGGCTCTGGAACACTACTTCCGGAGAGGAGGATAACTTTACCGTCTGATCCAGATCCAGGGCCCCCTTTTCAAGGAGGCGCTGTCTCCCATAGTTGGACCGGACTCTCGCCACGTAGACGTCTCGGACGGTGAGTTCCATATGTTGAGTGGCCGTAACGGCCTGGTAGTTGCAGCTATTACAAAGGCAACAGCACAGATACAAATACAATGGTGGATTATTGGCATAATACATTCACCACAGGGTGGCCGCCAGAGCTACGTTGGATGCGTCACCTTCGTCTTGGAAGGGAAGGGATTAATTGATTGCTTGCATCGTGGCCTTTGCGATGTCCACCTTTATGCGGCTGAAGGCCTGGCAGGCCTCTGCTGTCAGGGGGAAAACCGAGGATTGGATTAGTAGGCGGGCCTTGTCCGCATAATTGGGTACCCACTGGGCGTAATATGAAACAAATCCCAGGCAGCATTTCAGGGCCTTGGAGCAGTGGAGGAGGGGAAACTCCATGAGGGGGCGCATGCATTCGGGATCTGGGCCTGACTCCATCATGCACTACGTAGCCGAGGATGGCTAGACGGTCGGTGCTGAACACGCATTTGTCCTTGTAGGTTTTTGCGGTATGGAGGAATTTGCGGAGGTTGGTGTTGTGGTCCTGCTGGTCGTGGCCGCAGATGGCGACGTTGTCGAGGTACGGAAACGTGGCCCGCAAACCGTACTGGTCAACCATTTGGTCTATCTCCTGTTGGAAGACCGAGACTCCATTTGTGACACCGAAGGGAACCCTTAGGAAGTGGTAGAGCCATCCATCTGCTTCGAATGCAGTCTACTTGCAGTCACCCGGGCGGATGGGGAGCTGGTGGGGGGCGGATTTGAGGTCCACCGTAGAAAAGATTGGGCAATCTGATTGACCAAATCAGATACGCGGGGGAGAGGGTACGCGTTGAGCTGCGATTACCTGTGGATGGTCTGACTATAATCGACGACCATCCTGTGCTTCTCCCCAGTCTTCACAACCACTACTTGAGCTCTCCAGGAGCTGTTGCTAGCCTCGATAATACCTTCCTTCAGTAGCCGCTGGACGTCCGACCTAATGGCGACGGGTTTGCAATCCGGGGTGAGGTTCGCAAAAAGGGAAGGCGGGTCGACCTTGAGGGTCGCGAGGCTGCAGACAGGGGGGGATAGGGCCGCCGATTTTAAAGATTAAGCTCTGGAGATTGCATTGGAAGTCCAATCCTAGGAGCGTGGCAGGGCAGAGGTGAGAGAGGGCGTGGAGTCGGAAATTTTTAAATTCTCTTCCCTGGACCGTGAGGTTCGCTACGCAGCGGTAGCGCAGTAGCATTGTGGATAGCACAATTGCTTCACAGCTCCAGGGTCCCAGGTTCGATTCCCGGCTTGGGTCACTGTCTGTGTGGAATCTGCACATTCTCCCAGCGTGTGCGTGGGTTTCCTCCGGGTGCTCCGGTTTCCTCCCACAGTCCAAAGATGTGCGGGTTAGGTGGATTGACCATGCTAAATTGCCCATAGTGTCCAAAATTACCCTTAGTGTTGGGTGGGGTTACTGGTTATGGGGATAGGGTGGAGGTGTGGAACTTGGGTGGGGTGCTCTTTCTAAGAGCCGGTGCAGACTCGATGGGCCGAATGGCCTCCTTCTGCACTGTAAATTCTATGAAATTCTATGAAACCCCTTGATCTCTACAGAGTGAGACCCGGAGGCCAGGTAGATTCTTTGGTTAACTGGGTGAATGGGAAGAGAACAGCACCTTACCGTGTTGGGGTGTATGAAGCTCTCTGTGCTCCCGGAGTCGATCAGGCAGGATATTTTGCGCCCGTTGATGAGCACGGTCGTCGTCGCGGTCAAGTGTGTTCGGGGCCGCGACTGGTCCAGGGTCACTGAGGAGAGTCTTGGTAAAAGTTGAAGATTTTCCTTGGGCGGTATGTGGTCATCCGAATCGGGGTCCTGAGACTCCAGCCAAGATGGCGACGCCCAGAGGTTGCACATGGCTGGAGGTGGGCAAGATGGCGGTGCCCACGCATCGCACGTGGTCCCTGAGGAACAGAATGGCGATGCCCGGGGCCCGCACGTGGCTCAGGAAAATGAAGATGGCGGCGCCCGCGGCCCGTGGAGAGAGTTGTGGTGGCGGCTCCGGTTCGCCCCCAGAGACAGCGGCGACCGCCCGGGCCTGGCATACCGCCACGAAATGGCCCTTTTTTGCCACAACCTTTACAGTTGGAGGAGCGGGCCGGGCAGTGTGCCAGGGGTGCTTGGCTTGCCCGCAAAAATAACCGCGGGGCCCCCCGGCGTTGCCTGTTAGCCGCGCGGCACAAGCTTGGGGGGGGGGGGGGGAATGAGGGATGCATCGGGGTCGGCCGCAGGTGGGTTCCACGCTGCCCAAGGGCTGCCGCGCAGTCGGGGACATACGCTCGGGTGTTTTGGGTGGCCACATCCAGGGTGCTAGCAAGGGCCCGCGCCTCCTTGAGGCCTAGTGTCTCTTTCTCCAGCAGCCGGACAGATTTGGGTGGACAGCAAACCTGCAACGAATGCGTCCCAGATTAAAGGTTCTGTGTGGTCGCTGGCTGAAACTTGCGGGCAGTCACAGTTTCTACCTAGTACCAGGGGCGCGCGGTAGAATTCATCTAGCGATTCCCCCGGGATTTGTCGCCTTGTCGCTAGCAGATATCGGGCGTAAACCTGGTTTACTGGGCGAATGTAGTGTCCTTTCAACAGGGCCATCGGGGCCTCGAAATCGTCCGCATCCTCGATGAGGGTGTAGATCTCTGGGCTCACCCTCGAGTGGAGAACTTGCATCTTCTGGTCCTCCGTGGGTGCAGTCGTGGCCATCCTGGGGTACCCGTTGAAGCACGCCAGCCAGTGTTTGAAGGTTGCCGCTGAGTTTGCCGCTTGGGGGCGGAGTTGCAGACACTCCAGCTTGATTCGGAGCTCCTTTTTAAAAATCTAGTCCAATAAATTGATGCTCGATCAATGACTCCAGAAGCGAGATTGGATGACAATTGAAGGCTTTATTGGACTAGATGTTTCCCCCAGCAGCGCAGGTACAGAATACAGCTGCTACGGAGACACAGACTCTTATACTCTGCCTTACTGGGCGGAACCAGCAGGCAGGCTTCACCAATGATCTTCCTGTCTCAGGTACCTCCCACACCAATGATCTTACAGCCTCAATCTAAGTACCGTAATACCCCTAATACCGACTACCACATTACCATCATCTGCGTTTGATCTTTGTAACGGCATTAATATAAAGTTATTAACTCGGTAACTTTCAGCAGTAGCTTTGCATAAACTAACCTATCTTTTCTGCGGAGTTATTCTTAAAATTAACTATTCTTAAATTGAAAGTGGGCTTCCTACACATGCACAAATTCTTAGTTTGTGGACTATTTAACAATATGCCTTCTATGTGGTCATGACAGAATGAAAAATAATGGAACTATTAATATTTCAGTAAACATCTAATTCTTATCACTGGGAACCTAATCCTAGATAAATTGGGTGTCACAAACAGGGGATTAGGTGGGGGGGGCGGGGGGAATTCATTTAAATAGTCCTGATTTGTCCTCTTTCTACCCATCCTTATCAGAAAGGTGTTGCGATTTCTGATTTTCCCCCTTCAAAAGTGATGCCAATTTTCCCTAACTCCTCATGAATAACCCCACAGCAAACTCGAGAGAAGGTAAAATAAGAGGGCTGGTTTATTGGTACATATGGGAAAGGGATTTTGCAATTTCAAACCCTTTATGCGCTCATACAATAAGAAAACAAGGGATAAGGGAAAGAAAAAAGATACAGGGCAAGACCACAATAAAATTAGAGGTAAAGCTTTATATAAGCCTACTGTTGCGAACTTTGGTTGGCTCTTAATTCGTTGCCCGTTGTGTCTTTCCTTAATTTGCTCTGTTTCAATAACCTTTGCTCTAGAGTCGCCAGGTATCTTTATGATACCACCACGAGGTTCAAGTTCAAGTGCTGATCAATAACTCAATACAGCAGTTAGTAAGTTTCAAATCAAAACACATTTATTACACACAGTCAATCACTACTCATGCATAACATTCTACTTACTAGACGATCTCGAACACTAAAAGGCCTATACTTAGCTTGGAACTGGCCCACCAGGTCAGGGGAACAAATGGCCTTTTGTTTGATTCTGAGTCTGCAGGATTCAAAAGCTGGTATAGACTGGTAGCTAGGAGCACCTATCTCGTAGCGTGCGTTGACTGGAGACTTACTTGGTTGATGCGGCAGCTAGGAAGGTCACTGTCAAGGGCTGGTTCGAGCTGCTGAGTGACCCTGCCAAGAAGGACGAATTGAACTTGTGGACTCTACTTTATAGTCCCCAGGGGCTTTGCGCCGTTCGGGGCGGACCCCGTATCTGGTTCCAAGTGATTGGACTACATTCCGATCACTTGGATCGATTTCTCCAATACTGGAGCTGTTCCCTGATCGCTGGGCAGTCCCTGAGTGTCCGTTGTCCTTCCTTTGTCTTGGCTCCTGCTGGCGTCGAGGAGTCTGGCTTGGCCTTATTTACCTTAAATGTTTCAATTGTTCCCGGGGATCGCTCATTAATATGCTGATGGATGTTGGTTTCAGTGCTGTCTGGGTTTCTGCAAGTCCTAATACACAGGAAACTTTGCACCTGCTAGTTTTTCCTGGCTTGACTGAAGTTCCCTGCATTCTTTGCGTATCTCCATTTTAAGTCAGGAAGTGGCCAACCCAGGTGGCTTCACTACATTCCAGAATCAGAAGTTCAATGGTGTATTCCTTCAGAGGGTAGTAGGCGGACTGTTCCTCTGTGATCAGTCTTTCCAGAAGTGAGGGCTCTCACAATGGGAGAAGGCACTTAGAGATGGATTAGTCTTGAAGGCGCAAATACCCAAGTTCAAATGTTCTAGTAGAAGAGGACCAGCCAATTTTAAGCCTAGATATGGGCTCTTTCTGATGCCACCTGTGAGATGGTAAATGGTAGAGACAGGCTGTTGCCTGGAGTCCTGCTTTTCTTTTCTTCTGAGGCCAAACTGTGGCTGAAGATAAAATCCAAAAGCTCTTGCAGAAGTAAATGGAGGTCAGACAGCTTAAGTCTCGGTAAGGTGACATGGTGGTTTGGGTTGAGTTATTCAGCTAACAAGACCCCTGGTACAAATCATTGTGTTTTGGAGCAGGTAATGGCAGGGCCAACAGCACCTCATTGGCGAACCAGACCACAATCTTGAGGCAATTTTGGGGAGGGTTGGGGGGGGGGGGGGGGGGGGGGGGAAAGAGTGAAGTTAAAAACTCACCACTATTCTTAGAATTCCCTCTATACCAAAAAAAGGGTTGATATTCTAAATGGTGAACAGGAATTCTCACTCACCGACTCCGATACAGGCTTCAGTGGGTGCTATTCAGGTCAAACTATATTTTCAAGTTATCCCCCGGTATAATTTTACCTACTTACCCCTCAGTAGCATTGATATCCTGGGTCCTGCGTTGCTAAGTAAGTAAAGTAGGCTTTGTAATAACCACTGTTTCAGGTTAAAACTTAAGTTATTTTACTATTATAATTTTTTTTTCTTTTTAAAAGATGCAATCACTGTCTTTACAGAAAAGTAAAAAGATCTTGCTTCTGGATCCTTCTGGTTGGTTGAAGGGACCTTCAGGCCCAACTTGACAATCAATCTTCTTTTTAAAATCTGGTCTTCTTTAGATGTATTCGCTGATGAGCTCGGTTGCTGTGTCCTATCTTTCCCATGTACCGAGCTATGAGAGCTGGCTCTCTCCTTTCTTCGGGTTTTTATATATTTCTAACAGTTATTTAGTTTTTATGACTTTATTGTAAAGTAACTCTTGATTCTCTTTGATTGTAAAAAGTATCTTTGATCTAAACATTCATTTTGACATAACCTCATCTCATAGATCTGATTACATTGTGTCCTTTGTGATGTTCAAAATGCTTTGACATCAGGTGTTACTTTTAATTCCTGTCATTTCTCTAGTTTTATTTTCCAATTTTGACTTTGATTTTGGCTTGAAATTATGTTTCTCGTAGACTGATAGTTTCCAGTTTTCTTTAATTTACCTGGTATTAGCAACTTTTCACACCTAGAATTCTCACCAAATTCAACTGAACCTCATCCATTCTTTTTCAGATCCTTACGAAGATAGTTACTTTCAATGAAGGTGTGAGCCATTGTATTTGGCTTCATTCAAAATCCTGTTTGTCTTGTTTGCTAAGCATGCTTGACAAAGGATATCTGCTTTTTACAATCCTTCCCTGGCAGCTGCTGTTAACCCTTTGTGGGATCTTGCTCTGTATTCTCTCATGTTTCTCTCAGACCAGATTTTGCCAGACTTCCATGTTTCAAATTACACATCTTTCCATATTTTCAATAACAAGGGGAATCCCCATGTGAAAAACGTCACCCCAAAAGCACGAGGCATCAGTTTCACCCACCCTTCTAAGCAGTCCTCGAGGTGTAGGTACTCCCACTGTGCTATTAGGGAGGGAGTTCCAGGATGTTGCTCCAGCAAGAGTGAAGGAGCAGCGATATATTTCCAAGCTAGGGTGGTGAGTGACTTGGAGGGGAATCTCCAGATGGTGGGGCTCCCAGGTATCTTCTGCTCTTGTCCTTTCTAGATGGCAGTGGTCATGGGTTTGGAAGGTGCTGTCCAAGGAAGCTTGGTAAATTACTGCAGTGCATCTTGTCGATGGTGGACACACCTGCCACTGTTCATCAGTGGTGGAGGGTTTGAATGTTTGTGGAAGGGGGAGAAATCAAGTGGGCTGCTTTGTCTTGGATGGTGTTGAGCTTCTTCAGTGTTCTTGGAGCTGTTGTCAATCAAGCAAGTAGAGAGTATCCCAGATGGTGGACAGGCTTTGGTGAGTCAGGAGGTGAGTTACTTTGACCTGCCCTGGTAGCCACAGTATTACAGTGGCTAGTCCAGTTCAGTTTCTGATCAATGGTAACCCCCAGGATGTTGATTGTGGGGATTCAGTGATGGTAATGCCATTGAATATCAAGGGGCAGTGGTTAGATCCTCTCTTGTAGGAGATGGTAATTGCCTGGCACTTGTGTGGCACAAATATAACTTGCCACTTGTCAGCCCAAGCCTGGATATTGTCCAGGTCTTGCTGCATTTGGATATCTGCTTCATTATCTGATGAGTCGGAGTGCTGAACATTGTGCAGTCATCTGCGAACATCCCCACTTCTGACCTTATGATGGAAGGGAGGTCATTGATGAAGCAGGTGAAGGTGGCTGGGTCTAGGACACTACCCTGAGGAACTCCTGCAGTGATGTCCTGGAGTTCAGATGATTGACCTCCAACCACTACCACCATCTTCCTTTGTGCCTGATGTGACACCAACCACCGGAGTTTCCCCCCTGATTCCCATCGACTCCAGTTCAGCTAGGATTCCTCGATGCCATACTCGGTCAAATGCTGCCTTGATGTCAAGGGCAGTCACTCTCACCTCACATCTGATAGTCAGGAGCTGAGTGACCCTGGCAGAACCCAAACTGAGCGTCGATGAGCAGGTTATTGCTGAGTAAGTGCAGCTTGATAGCACTGTTGATGACTCCTTCCATCACTTTGCTGATGTTGGAGAGCAGACTGATAGGGCAGTAATTGGCTGGGTTGGCTTTGTACTGTTTCTTGTGTATTAGGATACACCTGGGCAATTTTGCTGGGTAGATGATAGTTTTGTACTGTACTGGAACAGCTTGGCTAGAGGTGCGGCAAGTTCTGGAGCATAATTCTTCAGTACTATTGCCGGGATATTATCAGGGTCCATAGCCTTTGTAGTATCTAGTGCCTTCAGCCATTTCTTGACATCATGTGAAGTGAATCGTATTAGCTGAAGACTGACTTCTGTGATGCTGGGGACCTCCAGAGGAGACCGAGATGGATAATCCACTCGGCACATCCGGCTGAAGATTGTTGTGAATTTACATAGAATTTACAGTGCAGAAGGTGGCCATTCGGCGCATCGAGTCTATATCAGCCCCTGAAAGAACACCCTACCGAATTTAGAGTGCAGAAGGTGGCCATTTGGCCCATCGAGTCTATACCGGCCCCTGAAAGAAAACACCCTACCTATGCCCAGACCTCCAACCTATCCCAGCAACCCCACCCAATTTTTGGACATTACAGGGCAACTTATCATGACCAATCCACCGAACCCACACATCTTTGGACTGTGGGAGGAAACTGGAGCACCCGGAGAAAATCCATGAGGACACGGGGAGAATGTGCAGACTCCACACAAACAGTGACCAAAGCTAGGAATTGAACCCGGATCCATGCAAGAGACCCTGGGAATGCCCTGCCCACCCGATACCCCTCTTACACAGATCCGTGCACTTCAGGCTCAGTGGGCAGAACAGGGTGGCACCACAACAGTGCCACTCAAAAGCAGGCTGGGGCCTTCAGGTCCTAGCCTGCCAGAGGATGCCCGCCAAGGACATCTCAGGCTTCAGGGCTTGGTAGACAACATGCCCCTTCATCTCAGATGTGCATCCGGTTCACGCCCAGGAAGGTCATCGGAGGGGGGCTGGAAGGATCGCAATCGCAAGTCTCGCTGGCACAAATCCAGTTTTTGGCCTCGTGAGATTTAGTGGCCATTACGGGATTTGTGCCTGCAGCTAACGTGGCCGTTAAGTCCTGCCCAAAGTCCAGAAATGGCTATTGGTGAATTGGACATATTGAATTCTCCCTCTGTGTACCCACAGGCGATGGACTGTGGCGACTAGGGGATTTTCACAGTAACTTCATTGTGGTGTTAATGTAAGCCTACTTGTGACAATAATAAAGATTATTATATTGCCAATAATAGTGGACAACATGTCCCTGACCCCTAACTTAATAGAGGTGTTAACCCATTCAAAATAAACAAGTGAATGCTTCTTAAAGTAGATAAAAGAATTTCTTCCAAATGGATTCTAATAGTGAATAAATAACCAACAAGACGGTCTAGGAATCATCTGTAGGGAGAGGTGGTGGCTTAGCGGTGATGTCGCTGAGCTAGTCACCCAAAGGCCCAGGCTAATGCTCTGGTCCATGGGTTCAAAACCCATGGCAGCTGGTGGAGTCTAAAGCTGTTTTTGTTAATGGTGACTGTGACAGCTATCATTGATTGTCACAAAAATGAACCGTCTGTTTAGGGAAGGAAATCTGCTGTCCTTACCTGGTTTGCCGTACATGTGATTCTAGACCCAGCCTCTTAACTGCCCTTTGAAATGACCAGGCTGACCTGGCAAGCCACTCAGTTTAAGGACGACCAGGAATTGCCAACAAATGCTGGTCTTTGCCTGCAACACCCGATTTAGCCCTGTTGAGGCCAAAAAAAGTCTCAGAAATAGGTTGTAAAGATTTTTTTTAAGGGAATTGCAGGAACAGGCAGGAGGAGCTAAGTTTGTTTTCAGATATGCCTAAAGAAATGCCTTTCATTCGGAGGTTTGTAATCTTCAATACTTTAGTTAACATGGTCACTTTTCAAACTTCTTCATGGCATTGATGAGTCGGATCGGAATGGTTTCTCTTCAAGTGGCCCATTGTAACAAAGGGGCTTTGATCATGGCCATGTAAACTGAAAATAGCTATCAAAAAAGTTAAAGTCTACAACTAATTTACAAACAGGCAATCGATCTGTAGAGCACAGCAGTCATATACTTTCCCAGTTGCGGCAATCTCACTGGTTTTAAGTAAGAAAAACTCCACCATTTCAACTCCATTTCCTGCCATTATTCTAAACACAGCAACAGGAATGTTCAAATAAGCCAGTAAGCGGATTCTTTATCTCAAAAATGAGCTGAAGTCAATCGTAATAGATAAATATAAACATAGAACTATAGCTTAGCACATCCAGAAAGTTTATTTAAGTAAAGTCTGGAATTTCCATAGGCTGCTGCCACCATAACTTTGCTGGAAGATCAGTAAGCTGTTTCTCTGAAGTTTCTAACGTAGTCATTGATGCCATATCTACAGGGCTTCTGTCATTCTCATCAAGTCATAGGAAGAAATTCTAGCCCCATTTTTCTTAAAGCTGCAGCTTAAGTGACATACTCAATCTATTCAAGTTTTGTGAAATGTCATCAACTTATCTTAAACCTTTCCTGCTTCAAGTATGAATGCAATCAGAAATGGGAGAAAGTAATACCTGGCTGTCAGAACCAATTTCTAGTCCTACTCTCCACGAGACCTGATGAACATGCAATCTCAATGAAGAGTTAAGTTTTTTTATGAATTGTTAATGTCAGCCTAAAATGTTAACAGTAGACAGGTGAAATAACACTGGTTAGTACCATGTCTGTAGGGTTCATCAAAATGAAAAGACAGATTAATTAACATATCTATCCAGTCTTTTCATTTTTGCACTATATAAACACATCCTGGTGTCTCTAAATTCACATTGATCTAATCCAAGTCGACAGTCTCATTGTAGGAGTTTAAAGGTTGCACAGTCTAAAATTCTGCTTACAAATGCAAAAAAGGCAATTTAATTTTGATCTGCAATTGAATTACTTCATTCCAAATTCTATATAATTGTAATTGTGTACACAGGCTGGAGGTGAGATGGGGTGGATGAGTCAGGGGTAAGTGCATGAAGAAAGTAGATATATGGCATTATGTAATCAGGTGCACAACGAAGGCTTCAAGCATTCCTTCAAACATTCATGCATCTATCTAGGCGGCTGTGGAATTTCTAATTCAAGTGCCATGTGTGGACTCATTTGACATGTTGAATATTAGAATTCAGTAACTCAGTTTGATGTGCCACACATTTCGTTTCATTGGATTATACAAGGTTACACCCGAATGCGGATTTTTTGCAAAGCTGATTTTCTACTTCCCATTTGTTCAGTTTCATCTTGCTTCTCTTCAATTAATTTTTGAAGACTTATGACCAGTGACCAGGTTAGGAGGAATGAGCTGACTGCTCCTTTTGCCCCACGGCTGGGTTGGTTATAATAGAGTTTGAATTTAAAAAGGTGATATTACCAATTCAAAATATATATAATATATATACATATACATACACACTTTACTGTGTGTTGTTCAGTGTAAGAAATACACCACCAGGTTGCTTAAGTTTTTTTAAAATATATTTTAATTTGATTTTTAACATTTTAAACATACAACCCAACAAAGCAAAACCCCACAACAAAAACCCCCAAGCACCCTCCCCACCCCAAAACACCAATAACCCTCAACAAAAGACCCACTCCTCCCAGCAGCTGATGGTAATCAACTACTTAAATTGTATAAACAAATCCCATATCTTGTGGAACCCCTCATTCGCACCCCTCAAAATAAACTCACCCTTCTCCAAATACAGGAACTCCATCAAGTCCCCCAGCCACACCGAGGCACAGTGTGGAGAAGCTGACCTCTATCCCAACAGGCCCACCTGTGAGCAATCAGCAAGGCGAAGGCTAAAACATTCACCCCCGCTCCCGGCTGCAGCTCTGACAAATCCGACACCCCAAATATGATTGACCGGATCCCTCTCCCAACGCTCATAAACGTCCTCCATCCCCTCAAACAATTGGTTCATTCTCTACTTTTTCAGGTGCGCCCAATGCACCACCTTTAGCTGCATCAGCCCTAGCCTTGTGCATGAGGTTGAGGCATTTGCCCTCTGCAGCACCTCACACTAGTACCCTTCCTCCAGCGCCATCTCCAGCTCCTCCTCCCACCTGGCCTTGACCCCCTCCAACGACACCCTATCCTCCTCCAAAATCTACCCATAAATCGCCGAGATGACTCTCCCTTCCAGCCCCATCACTAGCAACACCCCGCCAATAACGAGGAAGGGGTGGCACTGGAAAAGTCGGGAAAATATTCTTTGCAAAGTCCAGAACCAAAGTTCCGTGGAATCCAAATCTTCTCCATCAACTCCTCCAAACTCCCAAACTGTCCTTCTAGAAATAAGTCCTTTATTCAGGTTCCTTAAGTTAACATGTAAAGAGTTTTATTGCTAAAACTCACTCAGGTAAAGAAAAAAGTTAACAAAGGGTTTAAAATGCAAAATTATATCCAACTACCCACTAATGCAAAATAAAATCACATACAGAACCTTCCTTTGTTTACTTGCAAGTTGTAAAGGTTACTTACTTTCCTTTGAGATTTAACAGTTGAAAAGTCAAGCCTCTGTTGCCTAATGCAAATGATTAAACCTAACCCAAGTCCACTTCACCATGGCCTCAACACAAATGGATATATTTAGCATTAGGAAGGCCATTTAGCCCACTGTACTGGATCAGTATTTGTGGTGGTTGCCTACGCCAGTATATATTTCAGCTCGAAAGTCACACAAAAGGTATGAGAGAGATTGCTTAAATCCAGGAATTTGATATGTGGATTTTGAAATCTAGTCATGTTTGCATTGAACATTCAACTGAACTGTTACAGCAAGTTGTAGTTTCAGTCTTGTAGAGGCACCTGCAGAGTAATTTAAAAAGTAACTAGTGAGAATGGGCTCCCTAGCCAACAGTGGATGACTCATTTCACCGGAATCTGAACAAGTATGAACTCAGTAGGTTTAGCAGATGGCAAAGTAAGTTGTGCACAGGTGTCAGACCAAGACTGAATGCAGCAGAGTGCTTGAATCAGGAATTTGGTAAGTGAGGGAATTTGTGCATTACAGGTGGCACTTGTTTAGCCTTTTACAAAAAGAGTGGTCCAAGAGGGGGAGCCGGAGACAGTGGGACCAGAGAGCTAAAGCCGAGAGGTTTTATTAAGATGTACAGGTAAGTAATTGGTGAGTTTTAAGTTTTTTTCCCTCTCTAACGGGGATAGTTTAAACTGGTACTGGGGTGATATATAGAAACATACATTGAAAATAGTAGCAGGAGGAGGCTATTCGGCTCTTTGAGCCTGCTCTGCCATTTACTATGATCGTGGCCGATCATCAAGTTCAATAACCTGATCCTGCCTTCCCCTCCTATCCCTTGATCCCTTTAGCCCCAAGAGCTATATCTAAGTCCTTCTTGAAATTACATGTTTTGGCTTCAACTACTTTGAGGCAGTGAATCCCACAGATCCACCACGCCCTGGTGAAGAAATTTCTCCTCACCTCAGTCCTAAAAGGTTTACCCCTTATCCTCAAACTATAACACCTAGTTCTGGACACCCACACCATCGGGAACATTGTTTCTGAATCTACCCCGTCTAATCCTGGTCGAATTTTGTAAGTTTCTATGAGATCCCCTTTCACTCTTCTAAACTCCAATGAATATAATCCTTTTTATAAAAATGGATTTTATTTTAAACGTGTATCAAAGCAGGTTACAGCAAATAAAGACCTGGGAAACATTCTGAATCTACCCAGTCTAATCCTGGTCGAATTTTGTAAGTTTCTATGAGATCCCCTTTCACTCTTCTAAACTCCAATGAATATAATCCTTTTTATAAAAATGGATTTTATTTTAAACGTGTATCAAAGCAGGTTACAGCAAATAAAGACCTGGGAAACATTCCCAGCAATCAATTATGCAGCATATCAATTATATGTCTGTACAGAGTTTTCCCTTTTTCAACCCCTCCCTTCCCCACGATGAACAGCTCCCCAAAAACAGTCACAAACATCCCCCACCTTTTCTCAAAACCCTCTGCAGAGCGCCTTAACTCATACTTTACCTTCACCAACCGCAGGAAGTCGTACAGGTCACCCAACCAAGTCGCTATCCCTGGTGCCGATTGATGCACTATCAATTACAATGAGACGAGAGTAGAGAGTAATCGAGGCTTTATTACACAGAGATGTGTGGCCTCCTACAGCTGCTGCCGAAATGGCTGCAGTTTGGAGAGCACACACATTTATAGTCCGCCTACTGGGCGGAGCCAGCAGGCAGGGATCTACTCCCGTACCTGTAGTACAGGGGCCTTACCATAATACACTCGTATCAGTGTAGTATAGACACAATATAATACAACAGTGGTGACTACCACATTCACCCCCTGTTAAAAATGAGTCCAGCGGGGGTGGTGAAAAACTAATTACATACAGATTGTAATTAAAATTTCAGAGAAGGTTACAAATTTAGACGGTCGGGCACCTTGATCCGTCATTGAGAGCGCCGGAGGCGGGTCAGGCGTCGGCTCGGTCGTCGGTGACTCCGGGGGCGTGTCGACATCCTCTTCATCCCCGGGTGGGACCAAGGGGAGGACGGATTGTCCTGGAGCGGGGGCTGTGGTGGGGTGCGCTGGGGGAAGGAAGGGTGGTGACGGGGCAGGGGGGGGGGGGGGGGTCTGTGCCAGCTGGTGCCAGGTCCCTGAGGGAGACGGTGTCTTGGTGACCGTCGGGGTACGCTACGTAGGCATACTGCGGGTTTGCGTGGAATAGCGGTACCCTCTCAACCAACGGGTCCGCCTTGTGGAGCCCCACGTTCTTGCGGAGGAGAACTGGTCCTGGAGCTGCCAGCCACGTTGGGAGTGAAACCCCGTAGGTGGACTTCCTGGGGAAGGCAAAGAGATGTTCATGGGGGGTTTCATTAGTCGCCGTGCACAGGAATCACCGAATGGAGTGAAGTGCGTCGGGGGGGACCTCCTGCCAGCGGGAGACCAGGAGATTTCTGGACCATAGGGCCAGCTGGACGGCCTACCAGACCGTCCCATTCTCCTGCTCCACCTGCCCGTTTCCCCGGGGGTTGTAACTGGTCGTCCTGCTCGAGGTAATGCCCCTGTTGAGCAGGTACTGACGCAGCTCATAAATGAGGATCTCCGGTCGCTGTGGACGGAGGCGGAGAAACCGAACAGAGCGAAGATGGTGTTGAGGGATTTGATGACGGTGCAGACGTCATATCGGGGCATGGGATGGCGAAGGGGAATCTGGAATATTCGTCGACCACATTGAGAAAATACGTGTTGTGGTCGGTGGAGGGGAGGGGCCCTTTGAAGTCCACGCTGAGGCGTTCAAAGGGGCGGGAGGCCTTCACCAGTCGCGCACGGTCTGGCCGGTAGAAGTGCAGTTTACACTCCGCGCAGACCTGGCAGTCTCTGGTGACAGCCCTGACTTCCTCGATGGAGTAGGGCAGATTGCAGGCCTTAATGAAGTGATAAAAGTGGGTGACCCCTGGGTGACAGAGATTGTCGTGCAGGGTCCAGAGTCGGTCGACTTGTGCGCTGGCACATGCACCTCGGGACAGGGCATCGAAGGGGTTCGTTGAGCTTACCGGGGTGATACAAAATCTCGTAATTAAAGGTGGAGAGCGCGATCCTCCACCGCAAGATCTTATCATTTTTGATCTTACCCCGCTGTGTTAAACATGAAGGCAACTGACCGTTGGTCTGTGAGGAGAGTGAATCTCCTGCCGGCCAGGTAATGCCTCCAGTGCCGCACAGATTAAACGATAGCTTGGGCCTCCTTTTCGATGGAGGAGTGCTGAATTTCGGAGGCATGGAGGGTGCGGGAAAAGAATGCCACGGGCCTGCCTGCTTGGTTGAGGGTGGCGGCCATAGCGACGTCTGATGCATCGCTCTCGATTTGGAAGGGGAGCATCTCATTGACCGCATGCATCTCAGCCTTGGCGATGTCGGCCTTGATACGGTTGAAGGCTTGGTGAGCCTCGGCCGTCAGTGGGAAACCGGTGGAGTGGATGAGTGGGCGGGCCTTGTCTGCATAGTTAGGGACCCACTGGGCGTAGTACGAAAAGAACCCCAGGCATCGTTTGAGGGCCTTGGGGCAGTGGGGAAGGGGGAGATCCATGAGGGGGCGCATGCGATCGGGATAGTCCGCCTTGCGAATGGGGAGCTGGTGGTAGGCAGATTTCAGGTCCACTGTCGAGAAGACCCGGTACTATGCAATCTGATTGACCATATCAGATATGCGTGCAGGGGGTACGCGTCAAGCTGCATGGACCGATTGATGGTCTGACTGCAGCGCAGAGGTTGGGGAGGATGTAGAGCCGGAAACCGCTGAACTCTACACCCTGGATGGGGAGGGTGGCGATGCAGTACCTCCGGATTGCCACGGTGTGGGATCCGGAGGCCAGGGAGATTCTTTGGTTAATGGGGTGAACCACGAGGGAGCAGCACCTTACCGTATCGGGGTGGATGAAGAACTCAGTGCTCCTGGAGTCCAGAAGGCAGGATATCTCATGCCCGTCGGCCTTTGTCGACGCGGTAGCGAGGTTGTGCGGTCGGGACTGGTCGATCGTCACCGAGGCGAGACGCGGCTGTCGTCGACGGTTGCAGGCGATGAGCGGCCCGATGAGGTGCCCGACGGGCAGGGGTCCTGAAGCAGGGAAGATGGGGGCGCCCACGGGCCGCACGTGTCCTGAGGCAGGCAAGGTGGCAGCGCCCTCGGGCCGCACGTGTCCTGGGGCAAGCAAGATAGCTCTGCCCATTGGTTGTGAGGCAAGCAAGATGGCGGCGCCCACGGGCCGCACATGGTCTGAGGCGAGGAAGATGGCGGCGCCCACTGGCCGCACGCGAGGGGTGCAGGGACAATAACGGTGATTGAGCGAGCCTGGCACCCTGCAGCGAAATGTCCATTCTTGCCTCAGGCCTTGCAGAGCGCGCTCTGTGCCGGGCAGCGCTGCCGGGGGTGTTTTGTCTGTCCGCAGAAGTAGCACTTGGGTCCCCCGGCGTTGGTTGGCTGCCACGTGGCGCATGCGTGGGGTTGGCTGGGGGCGGTTGCTGATGGGATCCATGATGGGGTGGCCGTTGGCAGGGTCCACGATGCCCAGGAGGGGTGGGCTGTGTGTTTGGGGGCATACGCCGATACGTTGGAGGTGCCTGGCATAGATCTTGTTGGTCTGCTGAGCGTAGTTCTCCTTCAGTAGCGTCATGAACTCTGTGTAGGCAGTCGCATCCTGGATGAGGGAAAAGACATCGGAGCTCAGCCGCGTGTACAGAATCTGGAGCTTCTGTGCTTCTGGGGCTGGGTCTGTCGCAGATCCGATGTATGCTTCAAAGCAAGCTAGCCAATGTGCGAAGTCCTTTTTGGTGTTGTCTGCTTGAGGATGCAGCTGCGGGCGATCCAGCTTGATGCGGAGATCCATCTTTGTAAAATCTCTGTGTAATAAATTGATGCACTATCAATTACGACGAGACGAGAGTAGAGAGTAATTGAGGCTTTATTACACAGAGATGTGTGGCCTCCTACAGCTGCTGCTGAAATGGCTGCAGTTCGGAGAGCACACATTTATACTCCGCCTGCTGGGTGGAGCCAGCAGGCAGGGATCTACCCCCGTACCCATAGTACAGGGGCCTTACCGTAATACCCTCGTATGCAGTGCAGTATATACAACAGTGGTGACCACCACACCGATGCCGACCACCACTCCAGCAACATTCGCCGCCGTGCAGGCGAAGGCCACGACATCGGCCTTACTCCTCTCCATGAGCTCCGGCTTCTCTGAATCCCCAAACATCACCACCAAAAGGTCCATGTCCACCTCCTCCCCCACTATCCTGGCTAAGACCGCAAACACTCCCGCCCGCGAACACTCTCGCCCAGAATCTTGCCAATTTTTCACAACCCCAAAACATGTGGCATGATTCGCTGGCCCCTGCCCACACCTCTCACACTCATCCGCTATCTCCTGGAAGAACCCACTCATTCTCACCCGAGTCATATGCACCCTGTGCACCACACCTTAAACTGTATCAGGCTCATCCTTGCACAGGAGAATGTCCCATTTACCCTACGCAGTGCCTCATTCTATACTGCCCAAATGATCTCCCCTCCCAACTGTGGATTTGGTCCGTGCCCAGTACAGGAGGGTTTGACTGTAAAAGAGGAATTTCTGGAGATCCAGAAGGTAGCAATGGAGGAGCCTCAGCCCGTGCACACATCCAACAGCTTCAATATTTTTGCAGCCTGCAAGGGGGATGATCAAACTGACCACCACATTGTGGTACAGGAGGCCATTCAGGTCAGGGATGCTAAAAGAAATGTAGTTGCAGTAGACAACAGTATGGTTAGGGGGTAGACACTAAAATGCTGTGTTGTCTGCTCAGGGTCAGGGTTAAGAACATCTACTCCAGGCTGGAGAGGCACTTGGAGTGGGAACATAAGGATCCAGTTGGTCTTCTCCATGTGGGAACTAAAGATACAGGTAGGACTAAAAAATAAGTTATGCTGATGTAGAATGAGCAAGTAGGGATTAAATTAAAAATCATAATCACAAAAGGTAATAATCTCTGGATTACTGCCTGATCTATGATCAAATTGTATTAGGGAAATTAAAAATCGGTGAGTTGAATGTTTGCCACTGCATCTCTATGACGTATCCCTTGACGTCATTAGCCGATTCACTGTATCCTTGTACATGAATCGCAAAAGCAGCTACAGCAAGTATCATAACATTTACAGTGCTGAAGGAGGCCATTTGGCCCATCAAGTCTGCACCGGCTCTTGGAGACAGCACCCTACTTAAGCCCTATCACCTTAACCCAGTAACCCCACCTAACCTTTTTGGACACTAGGGGCAATTTATCATGGCCAATCCACCTAACCTGCACATATTTGGACTATGGGAGGAAACCGCAGCACCCGGAGGAAACCCACTGTCATGTGAGAGTACCTTTGAGAAATGGGTGCGTATATAAGTATCTCTAGTGAGAGTACCTTTAAGAAATGGGTGTTTATTAGTGCAGTGATGTCAGAGAGTGGGTGGAGCTGGGCTGTGTCAGCTATTTACTTTCGTTTTAGGCTGTTTGCTGCAGGGTGCGTTTCAGTTTTGTTTTCAGAGCTGGATAGCTGCAGTCATAGCCAGAAGGTGTATGAATCTCTCTCTGTAATCTAAAGACTGTAAATCGATCCTGGTGATTTAAAACTAATAACAGTAATGACTTTAACCCGATGTGCTTCTGGTAAAAGGTTTGTTAAGTCTTCTGGGTGTCAAAAGAACAGCTCAAAGGATTCCTTAGTGTTGTATTCTTTGGGGGTTATCTTTGAATTGATGGTTGCTAAGATATTCACTGTTTGTTTCAAAAAGGTTAACTCGAGTTCATAGAATAAACATTGTTTTGCTTTAAAAAATAATTTTCCGTTTCTGCTGTACCATACTTGTAGAGTGGGCTGTGTGCTCCCCATACCACAATCTATTAAAAGTTGTGGGTCAGGTGAACTCCATGATACACTTTGGGGTTCTCTAAACCCTGGCCCATAATAAATTGGGGGCTGGTCCGGGATAAAAGTCTATCTATTGGATTGGCTTTGTGAACTAAAAGACAGTGAGGGGTGAACATATTGTGGGTGCTTTTCAGGTATGGTATTTCAGTTTAAGTAGGGCGTGTGTTGTGGACAATGGCTCTTTCAGAGGCTCAGTAGTTTTTGGGGGTGGAGACGATCACACGCAGTACCTTACTGACCGAAACTAAAAGCAGACTGTTAGATTTGGCAAAAACATTGCAGTTAACATTACCTGACAAAATGCGAATATTATGGCAGTGGCTAAGCATTTAAAGTTGCCTGAGATACAGTTTGACTCTTTGGAATTAGCAAAAATTCAGTTGCAAATTAAACGAATGGAACATGAGAAAGAATGAAAGCAGCTTGAATACGAAAGAGAGAGGAAAAAGAAAGAGGGAGAAAGAGAGAGGAAAAACAGAGAGAAGAAAGGAAAACAGAAAGAAGAAAGGAAAACAGAAAGAATAGCCCAAGCAGAACAAAAAGAAAGAGAAAGGGAGATACAGATCAGGGAAAAAAATAAAGAGAGTGCGTTTCAACTTACGAAAATGGCCATGAAACATGACAGCCAGTTAAAATTGGCAGACGTAAAGGGAAACGTACAGTTGGAAGATAGTAATGAGGATAGTGAGAAAGAGCGTCATAGTCGAAGGCTTGGTGGGAATCTATTTAAATATGGCCAAGCATTGCCAAGGATTGACGAGAAGGATGTAGAAGCCTTTTTCATTTAATTTGAGAAGGTAGCTAAACAAATGAAATGGCCACAGGACATGTGGGTATTACTGATTCAAACAAAGCTGGTAGGCAGGGCTAGTGAAGTGTTTGCATCACTACCGGAGGAGGTATCTGAGACATATGAGGAGGTGAACAAATCCATCTTAGGTGCTCATGAACTAGTGCCTGAAGCTTACAGACAAAGGTTTAGAAATTTAGGGAAAGAATTTGGTCAAACATACATGGAGTTTGAAAGGATATAACAGAGTAATTTTGAGAGGTGGATAAGGGCTTTGAAAATAGACCAAACTCATGACGTTCTCAGAGAAATTATACTTTTGGAGGAGTTTAAAAATTCAATTCTTGATGTAGTGATTTCCGAAATCAGTTTCAGCCTGCGAGGGACTGGGGACATGAGAAATACTCAAGTGGTAAAGGTAAAGGTGATCTGATGAGAGATATTAAGGAGAGTGTACCTCAGATTAAAAAATAAATCCAGGAGGGTGGAAAAATGACTAAAAGAAATGAAAAGTTTCAAATGTTTTCACTGTAGTAAACTAGGCCATGTAAAGTCACATGTAAAGTTGGTGGTTGAAGAAAAGCACTGGGAAGGCTGATGTGGGAAAACAGGATAAGACAGTGGGGTTTGTAAAAGTGGTAAAGGAAAGCCCAAGTGAAGCGAAGGTGGTGTAAAAGATTGTACAGCCTGATCAAGAGGTGATTGATAAGAAGGTGCCAGTTCTCTTTAAAGAATTTACTTGTGTGGATAAAGTTTACTCATGTGAATCAGGAGGAGCAGGTAAAGAAGTCACAATTTTAAGAGATACGGGAGCTAGTCAATGTTTGATGGTAGGAGATGAGCAGTTATGCAGTGTGGGAAACGTTGCCAGAAAAGGTGGTAATATGTGGAATTCAGGGTGAGAGGAGTTGTGTTCAATTATATATGGTAAGGTTGGAAAGTCCAGTGAAGAGTGGTAGTAGGAGTAACAGAGAAAATATCTTGTCCAGGAATACAGTTTATCTTGGGTAATGATATAGCTCGATCGCAGGTGGGAGTGAGCCGACTGTGGTTGATAAGCCAGTGGAAAATCAAACAACTGAAGTGTTGAAGGATGAATATCCTGGAATTTTTCAGGATTGTGCAGCAACAAGGTCGCAAAGTCACAGGTTGAGACAAGAGGAGAAATCAAAGAGTGAAGATGACGTTGAAGTGCAATTATCAGAAACGATTTTTGATCAGATGGTTGAAAAAGAACAAGAACAGGTGGAGGATGAGGCGGATATTTTTAGTTCAGGAAAATTTGCGGAGTTACAACAAAAAGATATAGAAATAAAACGGATGTATCAGAAAGCGTACACGGAAGAGAAATCTGCATGAATACCAGAGTGTTATTACCGTAAAAGTGATACCTTGATGAGAAAATTGAGACCTTTACATATGCAGGCGGATGAAAAGTGGGCAGAAGTTCATCAAGTAGTATTGGCGGTAGGGTATAGAAAGGAGGTGTTGTGAGTTGCACATGAGGTACCAGTGGGAGGTCATTTGGGAATAAGGAAAACTCAAGCTAAAATCCAGAAACATTTTTATTGGCCTGGGCTACATAAAGATGTAATTAAATTTTGTCAATCATGTCACACATGTCAAGTAATAGGGAAACCTCAAACAGTGATAAAACTAGTGCCCTTAATACCCATTCCAGCATTTGAGGAACCTTTTACACGGGTCCTAATTGCGTAGGACCGCTTCCTAAAACAAAAAGTGCGAATCAATATCTTTTGACTATAATGGATGTGTCTACTTGTTTTCCAGAGGCCACTCCAGTACATAATATTACAGCTAAAAAGATCGTGGAGGAGTTACTGAAATTCTTTACTAGATATGGACTACCCACAGATATACAATTGGATCAAGGATCAAATTTTACCTCAAGGTTATTCAAAGAAGTTATGGATAGCTTAGGAATAAAACAATTTAAATCAACTGCATACCATCCAGAATCTCAGGGAGCATTAGAAAGGTGGCATCAGACATTAAAGGCAATGTTGAGGGCTTATTGTCACGATTATCTAGAGGATTGGGATAAAGGAATTCCATTTGTACTGTTTACAATTAGGGATGCACCTAATGAGTCAACCAAATTCAGTCCTTTTGAACTAAGTTTTGGTCATGAGGTAAGAGGACCACTTAAATTGATTGAGGAAAAATTGGTGAATGAGAAATCGGAAATTATATTAATGGATTGTGTCAAATTTTAGGGAACAATTAAATAGAGCAGGTGAATTGGCTAGACAATATTTAAAAGTTGCACAAAATGTGATGAAACGGGTAGCGGACAAGAAATCCAAAGTCCGTGGTCTTGCCAGTGGAGATAAAGCTTTAGTGTTGTTACCAGGGGGAGGTGAACCTTTAAAAGCAAGGTTTTGTGGACGTTATCAAATTGAAAGGAAATTAAATGAGGTGAATTATGCCGGATAGAAGGAAAACTCACCGAGTGTGTCATGTGAGTATGCTGAAAAGGTACTTTGAAAGGGAAGGAGGGAAAAAGGAGGTTTTAATGATTCTAACTCAAGTGATGAACCAAATCCAGATGACTGTGAATTTGACATACCTCAAATTAAATTGGAAAAAGAGATTGTTCTTAAAAATTGGGATAAATTGTTGAGTTACCTTCCAGAGGAAAAACGAACTGACCCAAAAGAGTTATTGATATCACATGGGCAAGTTTGGTGGAAATAAATTAGGAAGTACTAAAATGGCTATACATTATGTAGATGTGGGAAAGGCTGTTCCAATCAAACAACATCCATATCGACGTAACCCTTTAAAATTGGCACAGGTTAACAAAGAGATTGAGAGCATGCTTAAAAATGGCATAATTGAAGTGGGTTGCAGCCAATGGAGCTCACCCATAGTGATGGTACCAAAACCAGACGGTACCCAACAGTTGTGTGTGGACTATAGAAACGTTAATGCAGTTACAAGAACGGACTCTTATCCTATCCCACGTTTCGAGGATTGCACTGAGAAAGTGGGACAATCAGCTTTTATTTCCCAACTGGATTTACTTAAAAGTTTACTGGCAGGTATCTTTATCTGAAAGGGCGAAGGAGATTTCAGCTTTTGTGACTCCAGATATATACCAATTCAAGTTATGCCATTTGGCATGAAAAACGCCCCAGCCACATTTCAACGATTAACTAACAAAGTCGTTTCAGGATTACCCAATTGTGCTGAAGTGGGAAGTGGTTCAAAAGGGCACTTGGCACAGAAGATGGCTGCCTGACACACAAGATGGAGACACAGAGAATAAAGCAGACATAACTGATGCCTGGAGTCCAGCGGGGTGCCAGTAGGACAGATAGGAACAGATCCAGGACAAAGGAAGATTAAGAAATACATAAATGCAGGCCACCACTTGAATAAAGCTGACTTCAGCCAAGGTGTACACAATGATATGCTAATATGAATGTCTTGGGCCATTTCCTAAAACAAAGGGACAATAAACCTCTTTGACTGTGGCCATGTGTAAATGGCAAAATGCTTACAAATAGCGATGTACAATCTAGAAGATGTTTAAAGATAACAAGGTGATAAGTGTTTTGTATCTGGGATCATTGTGAACCCGAAGTGGCTGTTTAAAGATAACAAGGTGAGAAGTGTTTTGTATCCAGGTTCATTGTGAACCCAAAGTATAAAATTAATGACTGCCATTCAAACCGAGAGAAAGACTGGCTACTGTACCGTGGGGTACATACGCTTTATCCCGGAGCTTTGTGTAACAATAAAACTGTATTTATCTGATCACAGCAAGTCTGACTCTTGAAGTGGTTGATTTTTCCCACAACAGTGCGGTATACATAGATGATCTGGTCATTTTCAGCCAGACAGGGAAAGAACATTTAAAACATCTGTTATTTGATCGACTTCAAGAGGCGGGTTTGGTGGTAAACCTAGCCAAAAATGAATTTGGAAAAGCCCAAGTCACTTTCCTTGGCCATACAATCGGAGAGGGTCGAATGGTCACACGGGATGTGAAACCAAAAGTTATTGAGGAGTTTTCAATACTCTCAAGATGAAGGGAAATAATGCGAGTTCTTGGCATGAGTGGATTTGATCGAACATTTGTGCAAATGTTTTGTAGCGTGATTGCTCCACTGATGGACTTGCTGAGGAAACGTCGAAAACTTCAGTGGACAGCAGAGCTTCAACATGCATTTGACTGCCTGAAAGCTGTGATAACCAATGCTCCGGTGTTGGAGAATTACAAGGGACTCTGTGATCAGATTGAACTAAAGTATCTCACTTTAAAGAGAAATGCCTCGTCGTAGAGAAATGGACGGATCGTGCAGAGACCTTCTTGTTCAAAGAGACCGTCAATCCGAGGATTTCAGTCGGAGGAAGAAATAAGAAAAGAAAATGGACTATATTATTATACCTGTTTGCGTGTTGCTTTTTGAAACGAAAAAGTATATTTACTGTCTGCATTTCTTAAAGGATAGGGAAAGGTGAAAAATAAAACCATCTTGAAGTTGATGGTCTAATTTTATTTTTCTTGGGGGCGGGGGGGAGGGGAGGTGTCATGTGAGAGTACCTTTGAGAAATGGGTGTGTATATAAATATCTGTAGTGAGAGTACCTTTAAGAAATGGGTGTTTATTACTGCAGTGATGTCAGAGAGTGGGTGGAGCTGGGCTGTCTGTCAGCTTTTTACTTTCGTTTTAGGCTGTTTGCTGCAGGATGTGTTTGAGTTTCGTTTTCCAAGCAGAATAGTTGCAGTCACCGCAAGGTGGTATATTAATCTCTCTTTGTAATCAAAAGACTGTAAATCAATCCTGGTGATTTAAAACTAATAACAGTAATGACTTTAACCTGATGTGCTTCTGGTAAAAGGTGTTTTGATGTTAAAAGGAAAGCTTAAAGGATTACTTAGTATTGTAGTCTTTAGGGGTTGTATTTGAATTAATGATTGCTAAGATGTTCACTGTATGTTTTAAAAAGGTTAACTTGAGTTCATAGAATAAACATTGTTTTGCTTTAAAAAATACTTTTCCATACCTGTAGAGTGAGCCGTGTGCCCCCATACTACAATCTATTAAAAGTTGTGGGTCAGGTGAACTCCACGATACATTTTGGGGTTCTCTAAACCCTGGCCCACAACACCACGCACACACGGAGAGAATGTGCAGACTCCACATAGTGACGCAAGCTGGGAATCGAACCTCGGATCCTGGAGCTGTGAAGCAACTGTGCTAACCACTATGCTACCATGCTGCCATTAGGAAGGCAAATAGAATGGTGACTTTGCAAGGGGGATGGAGTATAAAAGTTATATAAGACAAAAAAGATTCATTGGTCGTACCATTTTTTGGGAAGATTGATTCATATGATGCTAATTGAAGTCAGTATGTCGAGGCTCGATTTCTATTTCAATGTAAATTAAATTACTAATGTGAAGATAAATGTCGAGCTATCCTGTTGGGCATGTGTGGATGGAAACATGGGTGCCCAGAATGTACCCAGTACTAAGTCATACAATGGAACTGTGAAATTGCGTTTTCAACCAAAACCATCTGTAAATGTGCAGCGCTTCAAGTTCAACACAAGAGATCATGCTTTAGGGGAATCTATTGCTACCTTTATAGCACTTAAACCAGCTCACTGCACCCTGAGAGTTTGGGAATGCCTTGAATGATATGCTGTGGGACAGACTTGTATGTGGAGTGAATGATGCCTTACAGCGTCGTTTGCTTGCTGCATCAGATACGGATTTCAAAAGCATTCTGGAACGTGCCACAAAAGATTTGCACCACATTAGGCAGAAGCACCTGCTGCTGAGCGAAGTGCACAGCAGATTTTCAGCACAATTGCCTGTTTAGCAAACAAGGAGTCATAAAGCCTACTCAGTCAGCTGACAAGTTACATATTGGCCATAGAATCATGCAGCAGACACATACAGATTTAGAGAGGTAGAGTGCAATTATTGCCGCAAGAGTAGGCACCTGGCTAGGCTGATCAGAACATAAAATAAACCAATAGCAGAACAGAGAACAAATCTGATTGAGTCAATTGATACTGCAGAAGCTGATGATGCTGCTGCATACTCTGTAACATGACACACACCTACCAGTACACCCGGTTGCCTTTCGGAGTTTCATCCGCATGTCATTTTTCAGCAAACCGTGGAATCTCCTGCAGGGACGTCCATGCGTGGTCATAAACTTAGATGACACTCTAGTCACAGGACTGACCAAAGTTGAACTTAGGAAATCAGAAGCACAGAGACTTAGGAATCCTAGTTCACAATTCTCATCATGCAGGTTCAGTCGACAGTTAGGAAGGCAAATGCAATGTTAGCATTCATGTCGCGAGGGCTGGAATATAAGAGCAGGGATGAGGCTGTATAAGGCTCTGGTCACACATCATTTGGAGTATTGTGAGCAGTTTTGGACCCCGTATCCAAAGGAAGATGTGCTTGCCTTGGAAAGGGTCCAGAGGAGGTTCACAAGAATGATCCCTGGAATAAAGAGCTTGTTATATGAGGAGCATGTTATATGAGGAGCGGTAGTGGACTCTGGGTCTGTACTCGTTGGAATTTAGAAGTACGAGGGGGAATTGATTGAAACTTACAGGATACTGAGAGGACTGGATAGAGTGGCCGTGGAGAGGATGTTTCCACTAGTTGGAAAAACTAGAACCTGAGGGCATAGCCTCAGACTGAAGGGATGATCCTTTAAAACGGAGAGGAGGTGAAATTTCTTCACCCAGAGCGTGGAGGATCTGTGGAACTCTTTGCCGCAAAAGGCTGTGGAGGCCGGGCAGCATGGTGGCGCAGTGGTTAGCATTGCTGTCTCGCGCCAAGGACCCGGATTCGACCCCAGCCACTGTCCATGTGGAGTTTGCACATTCTCCCAGTGTCTGTATAGGTATCAACTCCACAACCCGAAGATGTGCAGAGTAGGTGGATTGGCCATGCTAAATTGCCCCTTAAATAGAAAAAATTGGGGACTTTAAATTTATGTTAAAAAAGAAAAAAAGTTTAAAAAAAGAAAGCTGTGGAGGCCAAGTCACTGAGTATCTTTAAGATAGAGATAGATAGGTTCTTGATTAATAAGGGAATCAGGGGTTATGGGGAGAAGGCAGGAATCAGCCATGATTGAATAGCAGAGCAGGCTCGATGGGTTGAATGGTGTAATTCTGCTCCTATGTCTTATGGTCTTATGAACATTGAGCCAATCTTGAGGAAATGCTGAAAAGATTTATGGAAGCAAGTATGCGTTTGAAGCTAAAAAAATGTACATTCCCAGTATCGGTGGTAATCTACCTGGGCAACAGATTGGATTCCAAGAGGTTGCTTTCTGCTGAAGACAAGATTCAAGATATTAAAAATGCACCATCACCCTGTAATGTGACAGAGATTATGTCATCCCTCAGGATGTAAAATTATTACAGCTGGTTCTTACCTAATCTGTCCACCGTGCTTGCACCACTCCACCTGATGCGGAGGAGGAACCACTGCTAGTCATGGGGTTTGTTATGGGCCAGGGTTTAGAGTACCCCAAAGTGTATCATGGAATTCACCTGACCCACGTTTGATAGATTGTGGTATGGGGAGCACACGGCCCACTCTACAGGTGTGGTACAGCAGAAATGGAAAAGTACTTTTTAAAGCAAAACAATGTTTATTCTATGAACTCAAGTTAACCTTTTTAAAACATAGTGAACATCTTAGCAACCATCAATTCAAATATATCCCCCAAAGAATACAACACTAAGTAATCCTTAATAACTTCCCAAACAACATCCAGAAGACATAAGAAACACCTTTTAACAGAAGCACATTAGGTTTACATTCACTACTGAGAACATTTATAATTCTGAATTCACCAAATGATCAAGAGATAGTCTTTTCATGGCAGAGATCATCAGTACACCTGCTCTGTCTGGCTTCAGCTCCAACACTGAAAACGAAACTAAAACATACCCTGCAGCAAACAGCCTAAAACAAAAGTAAAAAGCTGCCAGACAGCCCAGCTCCACCCACACTCTGACTTCACTGATAAACACCCATTTCTTAAAGGTACTCTCACATGACAGGTCTACAGTAAGAAAACGCCTTTCCAGCAGCGAAGAAACTACTTCAGTTATCATGTGTGATGGTACATTATAACCCAGTTAAGAATTAGTGCTGACTTGTGATGCTTCGCCCTATGGCATTAGAGCCGTACTAGCCCAACAAATGGAGTACGGGTCAGAAAGGTCCATCGAATAAGTTTTGAGAATACTCCAAGGTGGAAAAGGGCTACTGCCAATTGAAGAAATAAGAACTGTCAGTTGTTTTGTGTAAGCAAGTTTCACCAATACCCGCATAGACGCGCTGCAGAGTTGCCAGGGTGGAATCTTGCTGTGGGATTCCAGAATCTTGGTCCTTTCCTAGGGTGGGAGTCACTCTTTGCAGAGGTCCACAGTGCACACCCAAGCACGTAAAGGATGCATATGTCAGCACATACTCATGTCTGGTGGCCAGGGTTAGACAGTATCATTGAGAACATGGTTAAACACTGTTCACTTTGCCAGCCACACCCAAAGTAGCCTCCTTCAGTTCTTCTTTACCCATAGGAATGGCATGGCTGTCCTTGGGTCAGACTGCATATTGATTATGTGGGACCGTTTCTAGGCACCATGTTCCTGTTACTCATCAACATACATTCAAAGTGGCTTTATGTCTGAGATAAAGAGGCCAATTTAGCTGCAACTATTGGGAAGCTGCTTCACTCCTTTATGGTTTTCCTTATATTATGGTCTCTGATAATGGAACAGCTTTCACCAGTACAATATTTCAGAGGTCCACAGACCTGAATGGCACCTGGGCACATAAAGATTGCTTCCTGGCATCCTTCGTCAAATGGTCTCACTGAAGGAGCTGTCCAGGCCTTTTAAAGCCGGCATGAAGTTGTCTGGAGGTACTTTGAAGCCTTGTCTGTCCAGATTCCCCCTCAGTTACCAAATTGGTCCATTGTCATTTTGAGTTCAAGTTGAGAACTGAGCAATGCGCAAACACGTGGATCACATTTGAGCAAGTGAAACATCGCAACACATGAAAGATCAACCTGTGATTATGTTTTTCTGTCAACCTCTGAAGAGTGTGGTCACCCTACAACTGTTATTCTTGACACATCTAATGAGCTACTGAATCGAGAACCACCCAATCCCAGTGACACACCTTTTTGTGCAGCTTAAGACCCCATTGTTCCCGTTCTGGAACCTCCCTCGGCAGAGCTGCATCACGCTGTCTGTAAAATTGTAAAAGGAGAGAGAGAGAGAGAGAGAGAGAGAATGTTCCATTCTCCATTTACAAGAGAATTTAAAAAGAGACATTTCAATTGTTTTGTTAGTTTTCAGAAATGTTGTTGTAGTAAACATACAAGGAACTTAAGGGGAAGGAAATGCTGTAATTGAATTGATTGACCCTTTCTCCTGTCAATCAACAGGGGCGGCACCAGGAGAGAGACTTCAGTAGAAAGCTGGACGACAAATGTGCAAGCATAGCAATATGTATTCTCAATAAAAGTGGAGTTTGTCTTCACAAAACCCGTTTCTCCCTCAAGTTATTACATTATTTAAAGTTTCTTTCTTTTCCCTGCCTTTTGGCATGTACAATTTCAACGTTTTCTACATTAAATTATATATATCCCAGTAAACAAAAAAACAGCTATGCACTCTTAAGGCTGAGTAGACATCCAGTGGGTTACTCTCAGATTAGAGGAGTGGCAACCCCTCCTCCTCCCTCACCCTAATTCTAGCCAATGCGCCCAGAGGGCTAATGGCCTGGACATGCACAGAGTACCTGCTGGATATATCACTCAGTCAAAGAACCAGGTTCTCTGGAGCTGCTCGGCATAAAAGAGAAGATAACAAAGATAACCCAAAACCTCATCTGCTACCTATCCACCAATTCTGCTAATTATGAGTGCAAATGATTTGACAGTAGCAAGTAAAAGAAAATAATATGCAAAACACTTTGGAAAATCAGGAGGTCAAACCTTGTTATAGAAGTACAAGCTTTCTCTTCTATGCAAAAGTAACTCCTGCGGAACACTGCTCACACCTTCATTGGATGAGGAGCTTCTTTTTAAACTCCTATGTGCTTTTTGTCCTTCCAACCATCTCACAATCCATATCATCAAATTCTAGCTCATTTGGTTGTCATCTTTACCATATGCCTGTTATTTGACATGCTCTCAAATTAACAAGTAGCACTAAATTGAGGATGTAGCTGAAGCAGTTTTAAAAAAGGTGGATAGCTTGTGTACATGAAACATAATTTAATGTAAAAATTAAACCACTGGCAAATCTACACACTTCATAAAAACTTGCCAGCAGTCGGGAGTTGTTTTCCATAAAAAACAATTAAAAGCATTATGAACACCTTAAAATTCAAGAAACCATTCATTTTATACATCCCATGAAACAAGTCACCAGTGCCCTGCTACACCAGCCCCCTTCCCGAAGTTGGCTATGATACCACAGCAGCCTCTAGTGCGAAAACTATGCATTACCTCAAGAAAGATCAAATAAAGACCAATGCACAACTAAATATTATACAATTGGAATTTTTAAAAAAACCTATCTGGCTGCACTGACCCAAAATATTAATTGTTTCTCTCTCCACAAAGACCACGAATGTGAACTCATTCTTTCCCCAAAGATGCTGCAAACAAGCTGAGCATTTCGATTTTTATTTCAGGTTTCCAGCATTCTCAGTATTTTGCTTTTGTCATATAATTGGAGCTGTTTATGTTCATGACCTGCACTGCACCATGGGTAGCTTTCAACTCTTCAATATTATGCAACCTGAGTTTTTTAAAAAATCCTGACTTTGTGATAAGCCATCTCAGAGAAGGAAAACTTAACTATTAGACTACCATGCCAGTCAAAATTCTAATAGTATAACTGAGGTTGCAAACAGATATCGTGGGTAAATATCTGGACAGCCATGGTGTTACAGTTCACAATATTTAATTGACTGACAATACTGACTGACAAAGTTGACTGGTGAATGGCAAAGACAATTTGGTATATCAATATCTGAATTCTGAATGTTCATTTATTCCTTCACAGGATAGTCACTGGCAAGGCCAGCATTTATTATACATCCCTCTTTGCCTTGAGCAAGTTGTGGTGAGCCACTCTTAAACTTTAAAACACACAAGAAAGACATCAGTAAAGAATATAATTTACATTAACTACAATAATAGTTACTCAGACAGTATACTCCCAACCAAATCTATCTACGGTCCTAAACTCAGACAATACACCTCGCCCAAAACAACATCCTAATTTATTTGCAATTTTACCTCCAACACATTACTGTAAAGACACTGGGTGTGATTCTCCGATGTGGAAGCTAAATGTTTGCACCGTCGTGAACGCCATAGCGTTTCACGACGGCGCGCACAGGGCCCGGGCACGACCTATGGGCCAGCGCGGCGCTGGAGCAATTCACGCCGCGCCAACCCGCGCATGCGCAGTTGGGGCAGCCCAATCCTGCGCATGCGCAGAGAACGTCTTACGCACGCCGGCCCCTCACCAACATGGCGCTGGTGTTCTGGGGCCGCTCGCGGAAAGACGTAGGCCCAGGGTGTGTGAAAAGAGGCCGGCCCGGTGATTGGTGGGCCCCGATTGCGGGCCAGACCCCATCGGAGGCCACCTTGCTGAAGGAGCCCCCCTCCCTCCCCCACAGGCCGCTCCCCCAGCGTTCCCGCAGAGTTCCCGCCGGCAGTGACCATGGGTGGACGGCGCCGGCGGGAACCTGTCGTGTCGTAGCGGCCTCTCGGCCCATCCGGGCTGGAGAATTGACGCTCACCGGTTCTCCGAGCGGCCTGGTGTGAATCGCGCACTGCTGGTTTCCGGGGGGGGGGGGGGTGGGCCGCTGGTTTCCGGGGTGGGAGAATCGCATGCGGGGGTCGGGGCGCGATTCGCGCGGCGCCCTGGCGATTCTCCCACCAGGCGTGGGGAGGAGAGAATAGCGCCCACTGGATTTAAGACTGGAATTCACTCCTCCAATTTTCCCTCCTCTCAAAAAACAGTAACCAATGTTGGGTTATTAACCAGTGACTCGTAGTATTGGTGAATAGTAATAGGAAATTTGATATTAATTCTCCCAGTTGATGCACCAAATGTTGTCAAGTGTTCGGGGTCTGGATAAAGTTCTTCGGGTTTGTCTGTTTTTCTTAAGTAAGCTACTCAAGGGGCACGATTCAACGGGAAAAATGTCAAAGTCTAGCTTTTGGCACATTTTGCGTGGTGTTTCGCGATGACCGCATTGACGAGATCGCGACCCGTATTCAACAACATTTAGTGCCAAAGTTAAGCCCCCCCCCACCCCGCAACGAATTATCAACATTACTGGTTCCCTTGCCATCTGGTATCGCCCGACGCGCGCCTCAGCAGCTTACCGCTAACAGGGGGGAGTTGCTTTTAAATGCTCCCTCACCACTCACTCCTAGGCAACACACAAGCATGGCAGCGTGCAGACCTGCTCCTCGCTTTGGAGATACCAACCTCACCAGGCTTCTCAACACTGTGGATGGGAGTTGGGCCACCTTGTTCTCCCGAGTGAATCGGAGGACCAGCAGCAGAGTCAGCATCGGTGCCTGGGAGGGTGTGCGGGCAGCATGCAAAGAGGACTGCAATCCAATGTGGAAAGAAAACTACCTCCAATGAGCTGCAAGAGTAAGTTACCATCTTACTTCTGGCATCAATTCTGCCTGCCACCCATCAAATTCCTATCACCCCCCCAAAACCACTGGCTGAAACCTTGCACCTTCCCCACATTCGATCTTCGTGCTTGTTCCTCAGAACCTCCTACATCCACCAACACAAACCCTTCATGTCCAAGTTTGTTGCCCATACATGCCATCTGTTACAGACTCCCCTGATCCATCAAATGTGCAGCACACAATGCCCTCTCTCTTTGTCCCCGCAGGAAAAGATAGTCCGTAATAGACAGGAAAAAGCAAAGAAGGAGGGGGTGGGGGGGGGCGGCGAGTCCCAGAGATTCGAATCCTCACCTCCCTATGGAGGAATGGGCCCTGGAAATCGCAGGGCTGCACGAGGAGAGAGAAGCCATCGACAGAGGTTGGCCTGCGCCAGAGAGGTGAAGATCCACTGCCCCTTCACCCAGATGATCTGTCCCAAGTGAGTAGTTCATGTGTTACAAAATGATCCTTCCCTCTCATTGACTACATCCCCATTGTCTCACAGGACCTCCATCTGATGAGGCCAGACCATCTGGAGTCGTATTCCCCCTTGCCACATGCGATACCACCCCGGAGGATAGCTCCGAGGTGACCTCCAAAGAGGCATCACAGATCCCACTCTCACCTTCCATCAACGCAGAGACAAAAGCCTCAATGTGCGACGTTAGTGGACAGGCTTCTGGGGCATAATCTGGTGAATGCCACTCATTTGCTGATGCACCACAGGTGGAGGCAGGAACATCCAATGGCTGTCAGAGGTCTGCTGGATCACTCAGCTGGGGCCCGGCCAGATGCCGAGCTTCTGGATAAGGTTCTCCCAGAGCTGATGCAGATGATAGGACGCAGCCGTGACATTCAGGAGGGGGTGTCAGGGATACTCCAGGGACTGCTAAGCCGATTGGAGGAGGGCCAAAAGGCACAGGAGATGGTGCCAACAATGCGTGGCACCGAGGCCAATCCTTCTAGGGTGGCAACCGCAATGGAAAGCCTAGTGCACAACATCTTCATCTCGAGTGGTGGTGTCCAAGGCATGGCTCAGTCTGTGACGACCCATGACTGAAGGCCTCAGCAACATGTCCGAGTCGCTGAGGGACTTGTCCCAGATGCAGATGGTCATGCTGAGTCACTCCAGAACATGGCCTAATCACAGAGGATCATTGCAGAGAGTGTTGACACAATGCTGCAGATAATGGGGAGCCACAAGGACTGGCAGCGGCAGATGATTTAGAGGCCTCCGGAGCTCACTCCAGCTGTCCCTCTGTCCCATGGAGTTCCCTATGGCACTATTGGGGAGGAGAAAGCGCTGGAGGCCAACCCAGGGCCTGCCACCAAGGAGACGAACAACGGTTGTCTCCAGCTCTTCGGAATCTCCTCCTCCTGACAATGCTGTATCTCAAGTACAAGAGGCAAAACAGGGTGGCACGGCGATGCCAGTGACACTGGTAAGTCGAAGGGGCCCCCCTGACTCTGGGCCCTAGAGGACATCCGTCAAGGGCATCAAAGGCCAGTGTGTGGAAAGCCGCAGGTTGCATCCACCTCTGATGTGCATCCTGGGGACACAGCTAGATGTAGCACAAGACCACAAAAGATCAAGAAGAGTGAGGAGCACTGGGTGGGCACTGAGGAATCACTAACTATAGTTAGGGGGAATGGAAATCTGTCACAGTCAAATGTTCACTATTAAAACATGTAACATCCGATACATGTGAAACCTCTGTCACGTTGGCCTGTAACTTACGGTTAGCGGCAGGAAGCCACGGGCTGCCGATTTTGAAAGAGAAATGTGCGCACTTACCTGCGCTCCGAAAATGCGACAAACCTTCCTTTCTCTTCAGCAGCCTGGGGCCTCCAGTACCCCAGTCTGCGCAGGCCCCACCAGTTATGACACGGCCAGCTTGGGCGCGCCCATTGAGGGCAGGCATTTAAACAGATATAAGTGTTTTAAACAGTTTTTAAACTGTTTTTTTGGCGCTTTCTTTTAAACAGGCATTACTATTGTTGATTCTTTTAAATTAATTTTTAATTTTATTTTTTATGATTAAAGGTGATTATTTCTAAGTGAATACAGGTTTAGTTATTTGTTTTAAATCTCTGAAACTATTTAAATCTGCACTATATTTTGTAGAATTACATGGAATCTGTAGTGTAGGAGGCGGCCATTTGGCACATCGTGTCTGTACCAGCCCTATCCCCGTAACCCAACCTAACGTTTTGGACATCAAGGGGCCAATTTATCATGGCCTATCCACCTAACCTGCACATCTTTGGACTGTGGGAGGAAATTGGAGCACTTGGAGGAAACCCATGCAGACACGGGGAGAAAGTGCAAACTCCACACAGATAGTCCAAGGTCGGAATTGAACCTGGGTCCGTGACACTGTGAGGCAGCAGTGCTAACTACTGTCCTACCGTGCTGCCCTGGGTTACATAACTTTATGGGTGGCATGTTTAAAAATGTTCATATGTTTTAATTTAGATTATAGTCATAAGATTTTAAAAGCACCCCAGGGCTTATTGCTGTTACTGTCCTTGTAACATCAATTTCTTTTGATTAGTGTTTATAGAATTACTGCAGTGAAGAAGAAAGCCATTCATCAACTCTGCACTGACGCTCGGAAAGAGCACCATACACATGCCCACACCGTATCGCCATAGCCCCCGGACACTAAAGGGCAATTTAGCAAGGTAACCCATCTAACTTGCACATCTTTGGACTGTGGGAGGAAACTGAAGCACCCAGAAGAAATGGCAGCAGCACAGTGGTTATCACTGCTGCCTCACATAGTCAGGGACCCGGGTTCAATTCCGGCCTTGGGTGACTGTCCGTGTGGACTTCATATGTTTTCCAGTGTCTGAGTAGGTTTCCTCTGAGTGCTCTGGTTTCCTCTCATGGTCCAAAGATGTGCAGATTAGGTGGATTGGCTATGCTAAGTTGCCCGTTAAAATGTCCAGGGATATACAGGTTAGTTTCCAGGGATAGGGCGGGTGAGGACACAGGTAGGATGCTCTTTCAGAGGTTCGGTGCAGACTTGATGGGCCGAATTGCTTCCTTCCGCACAATAGGAATTTTATGGTTCTATTATATGGAACTGTCATGTGAGAGTACCTGTAAGAAATAGATGTTTATTAAATAACTGCAGTGATGCCAGTGTGTGGGTGGAGCTGAGCTGTGACTCTGCTTTTACTTTTGCTTTGAGCAAAAAGCTGGTATGTGTCTGTGTTTTAGTTTTATTTTCAGAGTGAAGAGATGCAGTGAAAGCAAGCAGATGTGTATGGATATCTCTACAAGCTAGTGATGGGCAGCACGGTAGCACAAGTGGTTAGCACTGTGGCTTCACAGCACCAGGATCCAGGTGCGATTCCCCGCTGGGTCACTGTCTGTGTGGAGTCTGCACGTTCTCCCCGTGTCTGCGTGGGTTTCCTCTGGATGCTCCTGTTTACTCCCACAGTCCAAAGGCGTTCAGGTTAGGTGGATTGGCCATTCTAAATTGCCCTTAATGTCCAAAAAGGTTAGGAGGGGTTATTGGGATAGGGTGGAAGTGAGGGTGGAAGTGAGGGTTTAAGTGGATCGGTGCAGACTCGATGGGCCAAATGACCTCCAGTAATACCTGTTTCTGTAGAGAATGTAAACCTGCTGTCCTTCTGTAAAAAGGGTTTTTTGGACTTATGAATGTTATTCGGAATGTTATGAAGGGTTACTTATAGAATATTGTATCTGTGGGGATTATTGGTGTTGATAGTTGTTAAGATGTTTACTGTGTGCTTATAAAGTGTTAACTAGATTCATAAATAAACATGGTTTTGTTTTAAAAGTACTTTAGATCTCTGTTGCATCACACCTGTAAAGTAGGCCCTTGTGCTGCCCATAACCACAATCTATTAAAGGTCGTGGGTCAGGTGAACTCCATGATATACTTTGGAGTTTTTGATTGGGGGCTCGAGGGGGAATAAAAGGCTTTGTGAACTTAAAGACAGTGAGGGGTGAGTATATTGTGGTTGTTTTTCAGCTGTGGTATACTAGTTTAAGTAGGGAGTGAGTGGTGGACAATGGCTCTTTCAGAGGCTCGGCAATTTCTGGGGGTGGAAAACGTCACACGCAGTACCTTACGAACAGAGACTAAGAAAAGGCTTTTAGATTTGGCAAAAAACATTGCAGTTAACGTTACCTCACAGCATGCAAAAAGAAGTGGTACTTACGGCGTTAGCTGAGCATTTAAAATTGCCTGAGATACAGTCTGACTCATTTGAACTGGCAAAAATTCAGTTACAGATTAAACGACTGGAACATGAGAAAGAATTAAAGCAACTTGAATACGCAATGAGGGACAAATAAAAAGAGAGAGAGGGAAGAGAAAGAGAGAAAGAAAGGGAGATACAGATCAGGGAAAAAGAAAAGGAGAGAGAAGAAAGAAACAAAGAAAGAATAGCCCTACCAGAACAAAAAGAATGAGAAAGGGAGGAAAGGAAAATGACCATGAAACATGAGTCAGTTACAATTGCCAGATGGAAAGAAAAACGTACGGTCTAAGGAGAGTGATGAGAATAATGAGCTTGAGCTTCATAGTCAAAGGTTTGGTGGGGATCTATTTAAATATGTCAACGTATTGCCAAGGTTTGACGAGAAGGAGGTAGAAGCCTTTTTCATTTCATCTGAGAAGGTAGCTAATGAAATGGCCACAGGACATGTGGGTATTACTGATTCAAACAAAGTTGGTAGGTAGAGCTACTGGAGTGTTTGCATCACTACAGGAGGAGGTATCTGGGACGTATGAGGAGCATATGAACTAGTGCCTGAAGCCTACAGACAAAGGTTTAGAAATTTAAGGAAAGAATTTGGTCAAACATACATGGAGTTTGAAAGGCTCAAATAGAGTAATTTTGATAGGTGGATAAGGGCTTTGAAAATAGACCAAACGTATGAAGCTCTTAGAGAAATTATACATTTGGAGTTTAAAAATTCAATTACTGATGTAGTGAGAACTCATGTGGAAGAGCAGAGGGTTAAAACTGCAACGTTAGCAGCAGAAATGGCAGATGATTATGAATTAGTTCATAAATCAAAGTTTGGTTTCGGACATCAGTTTCAGCCTCTGAGGGATAGAAACTGGGGACATGAGAAATACTCAAGTGGTAAAGGTAAAGGTGATCTGATGGGAGATAATAAGGAGAGTGTACCTCAGATTAAAAAGGAAATCCAGAAGGGTGGTAGAGACATTAAAAGTTTAAAATGTTTTCACTGTAATAAACTAGGCCATGTAAAGTCACAGTGTTGGTGGTGGAAGAAAAGCACTGGGAAGGCAGATATGGTAAAACAGGATAAGACAGTGGGGTTTGTTAAAGTGGTAAAGGAAAGCCCAAGTGAAGCGAAGGAGGTGCAAAAGATTGTACAGCCTGATCAAGAGGTGATTGATAAGAAGGTGTCAGATGTCTTTAAAGAATTTACTCGTGTGGGTAAAGTTTACTCTTGTGAATCAGGAGGGGCAGGCAAAGAAGTCACAATTTCAATAGATTAAGGAGCTAGTCAATTTGTGATGGTAAGAGATGAGCAGTTATGTAGTTTTGGAGGAATGTTGCCAGAAAAGGTGGCAATATGTGGAATTCAGGGTGAGTAGTGTTCCATTATGTAAGGTAAGGTTGGAAAGTCCAGTGAAGAGTGGTGAAGTGGTAGTAGGAGTAATAGAGAAACTATCTTGTCCAGGAATACAGTTTATCTTGGGTAATGATATAAGCTGGATCACAGGTGGGAGTGATGCTAACAGTGGTTGATAAGCCAGTGGAATATCAGACAACTGAAGTGTTGAAAGAAGAGTATCCTGGGACTTTTTCCGGATTGTGTCGTAACAAGGTCGCAAAGTCACAGGTTAAGACAACAATAGAAATCGGAGAGTGAAGATAAAGTTGAAGGGCAATGATCATATTATAACCTGCCTACTTACCATTGGCTGGGGACTAATGACAATCCCACAATCCTGTGGGAGTATGAGCTTCCCCATTGAGGGGGGCGGAGAAACCATTAGTAAACTCCTAGTATAAATAAAGCTGGCCGGTTCAGGAACCAACAGGAAGGAGTGTGCAGCAAGGGAAGTTGCTGCTGCTGTTATTTATTGTAAATAAATGTTATTACTTTGTATCCTTAAAACTCGTGCTGGATTCTTCGTGGCCCTCACAAAAGATCAGAAATGATTTTAGATCAGATGGTTGGAAAAGACCAGGTGGAGGATGAGGCGGATATTTTTAGTTTAGGAAAATTGGCGGAGTTACAACAGAAAGATGTAGAAATAAGCCGGATGTATCAGAAAGCATACACGGAAAAGAAATCTGAGCGTATGCCAGAGTGTTATTACCATAAAAGTGATGTCTTGATGAGAAAATGGAGACCTTTACATATGCAGGCAGATGAAAAGTGGGCAGAAGTTCATCAAATGGTATTGCCGGTAGGGTATAGAAAGGAGGTGGTGCGATTAGCACGAGGTACCAGTAGGAGGTCATTTGGGAGTAAGGAAAACTCAAGCTAAAATCCAAAAACATTTTTATTGGCCTGGACTACATAAAGATGTAGTTAAATTTTGTCAATCACGTCACACATGTCAAGTGATAGGGAAACCTCAAGCAGTGATAAAACCAACGCCCTTAACACCCATTCCAGCATTTGAGGAACCTTTTACAAGGGTCCTAATTAATTGCATAGGACCCCTTCCTAAAACGAAAAGTGGAAATCAATATCTTTTGACTATAATGGATGTGTCTACTGGGTTCCAGAGGCCATTCCAGTACGTAATATTACAGCTAAAAAGATTGTGGAGGAGTTACTGAAATTCTTTACTAGATATGGACTACCCACAGAAATACAATCGGATCAAGGATCAAATTTTACCTCAAGGTTATTCAAAGAAGTTATGGATAGCTTAGGAATAAAACAATTCAAATCAACTGCGTACCATTCAGAATCACAGGGAGCGTTAGAAAGGTGGCATTAGATATTAAAGACAATGTTGAGGGCTTATTGTCAAGATTATCCAGAGGATTGGGATAAAGGATTCTATTTGTACTGTTTGCAATTAGGGATGCACCTAATGAGTCAACCAAATTCAGTCCTTTTGAACTAATTTTTGGTCATGAGGTAAGAGGACCACTTAAATTGATTAAGGAAAAATTGGTGAGTGAGAAATCGGAACTTACATTATTGGATTATGTGTCAAATTCTAGGGAACGATTAGAGCAGGTGAATTGGCTAGACAGCATGTACAAATTGCACAACATGTGATGAAACGGGTAGCGGACAAGAAATCCAAAGTTTGTAGTTTTGCCAGTGGAGATAAAACTTTAGTATTGTTACCAGTGGGAGGTGAACCTTTAAAAGCAAGGTTTTGTGGACGTTATCAGATTGAAAGGAAATTAATTGAGGTGAATTATGTGGTAAGAACGCCATAGAAGGAAAACTCACCGCGTGCGTCATGTGAATATGGTTAAAAGGTACTTTGAAAGGGAAGGAGAGCAAAAGGAGGAGGTTTTAATGATTCTCACTCAAAGTGACAAACCAAATCCAGATGACTGAATGAGACATATCTCAAATTAAATTGGAAAACGAGGATGTTTTTAAAAAGTTGGGATAAATTGTTGAGTTACCTTCCAGAGGAAAAACAGACTGACCTGAAGAGTTATTGATATCACATGGGCAAGTTTGTGGAGATAAATTGGGAAGTACTAAAATGGCTATACATGATGTAGATGTGGGAAATGCTGCTCTAATTAAACAACATCCATATAGACTTAACCCTTTAAAATTGGCACAGGTTAACAAAGAGATTGAGAGCATGCTTAAAAATGGCATAATTGAAGTGGGTTGCAGCCAATGGAGTTCACCCATAGTGATGGTACCAAAACCGAACGATACCCAACGGTTGTGTGTGGACTGTAGAAAGGTTAATGCAGTTACAAGAACGGACTCTTATCCTATCCCACGTTTGGAGGATTGCATTGAGGTGGTACAATCCACTTTTATTTCCAAACTGGATTTACTTAAGGTTACTGGCAGACACCTTTATCCGTAAGGGCGAAGGAGATTTCAGCTTTTGTGGCTCCAGATGGTATATACCAATTCAAAGTTATGCCATTTGGCATGAAAAACACCCCAGCCACATTTCAACGGTTAACTAACAAAGTCGTTTCAGGATTACCCAATTGTGTGGTATACATCGACGATCTGATAATTTTCAGCCAGACATGGAAAGAACATTTAAAGCATCTGATGGAGTTATTTGATCGACTTCAGGAGATGGGTTTGGTGGTAAACCTAGCAAAAAGTGAATTTGGTATAACCGAAATCACTTTCCTGGGCCATACAATCCGACAGGGTCGAATGGTCCCATGGGATGTGAAAACAAGTTATTGGGGAGTTTCCAATACCTTCGACAAGAAGGGAAATAATGCAATTTCTTGACATGAGTGTATTCTACTGGAAATATGTGCCAAATTCTAGCAGCGTGGTTGCTCCACTGTCGCACATGCTGAAGAAACGTAGCAAATTTAAGTGGACAGCCGAGTGTCAACAGACATTTGATTGCCTAAAGGCGGTGATAACAAATGCTCCTGTGTTGGAGAATTACAAGGGGCTCTGTGATCGGATTGAACCAAAGTATCTGACTTTAAAGAGAAATGCCGAGGTGTAGAGAAATGGATGGATCGTGCAGAATCCTTCTTGTCCTAAGAGACCGTCAGTCAAGAGGGATTCCAGTTGGAGGAAGAACTGAAATGGTCTATGTTATTATAAAAGTTTAAGTGTTTTGTTTTGTTAAAAAAAACAACGTATATTTCTTAAAAGAAATTGAAAAGATGAAAAATGAAATAATCTTGAAGTTGATGGGGGTTTTTTCTTTGGGGGGGGGGGATATGTCATTTGAGAAATGGATATTTATCAAATAGCAGTAGATGTACCTTTAATAAATGGGTGTTTATCAAATAGCTGCAGTGATGTCAGTGTGTGGGTGGAGCTTTTACTTTCGCTTTGAGCAAAAAGCTGGCGTGTGTGTGTGTTTTAGTTTCGTTTTCAGAGTGAAGAGTCTCAGTGAAAGCAAGCAGATGTATATACATATCTCTACAAGCTAAAGAATGTTCATTTGGGTGATTTCAAAGTAATACCTGTTTCTGTAGAGTATTTAAATATGTTGTCTTTCTGTAAAAAGGGTTTTTTGGACTTATGGATGTTGTTAGGAAAGTTATGAAGGGTTACTTATAGACTATTGTATCTGTGGGGATTATTGGTGTTGATAGTTGTTACGATGTTTACTGTGTGTTTATAAAATGTAAACTGGATTCAAAAATAAACATGGTTTTGTTTTAAAAGTACTTTACGTCTCTGTTGCATCACATCTGTAGAGTGGCCCGTTGTGCTCCCCATCACCAAAATCTATTAAACGTTGTGGGTCAGGTGAACTCCATGATACACTTTGGTGTTCTCTAAACCCTGGCCCATAACAGGAACCCATGCAGGCATAGGGAGAGTGTACAACACCACAGTCACCAAAGGTCCGAATTGAACATTGGTCCCTGGAGGCAGCAATGCTAACTGGAGTGCCACCATGGTATCCGTGTTAAATGTGCTTCTGCCTTGTTTACTTCAATTATATTATTCATTTATAATTATCTCAATTAAATGTTGTGTTCTGATATTTCAGTAAGACATTTGTAGAAGCTTGTAAAGTTTAATATAAAACATTAACAAAAATAATTTTATAAATATAAAACTTTGAAAGCAGTTAATGTTTAATTTTGTCAGCTGAACAATGACATAAAATTACCTCAACATTTCCAAATTTCTTCCAACAAAATAGATTTTCTCACTTAAACCCAACGGTTCCACCTATTTGTAAGGGGGGTGGGGGGGGTGGGGGGGAAGGTTTTGACGTATCAATTGTTAATTGACAAGCTCAACTGAAGCGAAGTGTCCTGGCACACATCTCGTCTTGACATCATTTCAGGATGTCCTTTGGCAGTACACGCTTTGGGGTGGGTGAGTGATTCGCTGCAATACTGGTCAGAAAGATAGTTCACATTAGCTTATAGAATGCTTCCATATATCAAACAAGGCACTTTGTTAAACCATTTGAAGTAATCACAGAAGTTTCCAAGGATGAACATTGCATCAGAGACTCAAACAGCTCATCTTAAAATACATTGCAAAATCCAAATGTACTTTAGTTCGGAATCAGCTGTGAGGATAGGCGTGTTAACATTAGTGTCCTTGAGGAGTCAATAGCAACAGTATTGAGGCCATGATCATTTGAAACCAACTCCATTGGGCCACTCAGATGCTTAGGATGTCAAGAGACCTGACTGCCAAAGCAAATCTTCTTCACCCAGCTCAAAGAAGGATCCTGAACAAGAGGAGGACAAAGGAAGCTCTTCAAAGACACTTTGTAGGCTTACCTCAAGAAATGAAACATAGACGTCAATGCCTGGGAGACCTTTGCTCAGAAGAGACCTACTTGAAGGACATACTTGAAGGAACCTCCTGATTGAAGGGTCAGAATTCTTCAAGAACACCCAACAAGAGGAGGCCTGGAAAATGAGCCCGAGAAAGGAATACCCGCGACTTAGCTTCCAAAGATCGATGCCACGTTTTGGAAACTCCTGCCAAGTGATTGATTGAAGATGCGGCTCTTGGATTGGGCTCATTAGTCACGCAAGGACCCACAGAACACGTGACCAATAACATGGAGTATCTTAGGTGGACAATCATATCCATTAGCGAGGTGATCACCTCATTCTATCCATTATAGTTCCTTTAATGGAATTTAAAAAAATAATTATTTCACCTCATGTGACTTCAAACTCACTTTATACAGGAAAGTACCCATTTAATTTAATTAACAACCTCATGACAAACCAAAGTATAAAAAATAAATAGATCTTTCTTCCATTTTATTTGCGTTTAAACATATTTAGAAACACTAATAATATAAAACATTCACCTCCCCAAAGTGTCTCCCGATGTCTTCTGCCTGTACGAGACCAAAAAGTTTACGTGTAAATAAAAGGTGTAAAAACTCACCAGAAATCGGGTAAGTGGCCCAGGTTAGCGCGGTTGCTGGATCTTTCATTCAGCTATTCCAGCGCAGGGCAGGGCCTCAAATCTTGTAAAAATAAAACGGGCTGGGATTCTAAACACCACACGCTTCCAGCGTGCATATCAGAATAAACACACTTCTGGGTCGTCACGGCGTGCATGTGTGGCGCACCAGCGACTTAAGTCGCAAATCATGCAGAAAGTTACAGATTGTTCATCCTCACATTGAGCCTGCCTTCACCCCACCCGCTGTTGCCCTCCACTCTATCCCCGTACCCATCGCTCCACCGGGCACATTGTCCAAGGTCTCAGTAGTATAATGGTTAGCATAGTTGCTTCATAGCTCCAGAGTCCTAGGTTCAATTTGCGGCTTGGGTCACTGTCTGTGCGGAGTCTGCATGTTCTCCCCGTGTCTGTGTGGGTTTCCTCCGGGTGCTCTGGTTTCCTCTCACAGTAAAAAGATGTTCAAGTTAGGTGGATTGGCCATGCTAAATTGCCCTTAGTGTCAAAAAGGTTGGGTAGGGTTACGGGGTTAGGGAGGAGGTGTGGGTTTGGGTAGGGTGCTCTTTCCAAGGGCCGGTGCAGACTCGATGGGCCGAATGGCCTCCTTCTGCACTGTAAATTCTATGAAATCTCAAGCTCCTGATGCAGACTTCGTTTCGAGGATGGGTGTGAATGCGCTGTCAACAGGAAGACAGGAGTAAGACTTTTGCAGAAACACAGGAGCACTAGAGCTTTCCTCGCAGTGAGTTATCACCCTGGAGTGATTTTACAGACTCTTGGCGGGAAGTGGGGAAATGGTGGTGTTGAGCCGACAAACACAGCCTTGTCCTAGGAGAATGGAGACAACGAGGGCCTCCCTGGTTATCCTTGTATGTTGAACCTTTGCTTTTGCCTGTCCTCCACCCTTGGGCTCGTCCTCCAGCAGGCCGATGCACCGCTTAATGACAGCACAGGTGGCAGCATGGGCCTCATTATAATGGATCTCTGCCTTGGTCGCAGGCCTCTGCCCTGACATCAACAACGATAACCTCAGCTGGTATCCTTTGCCTGCAACGAGCCAACCAGCCATCCGCAGGTAGTCCACGCATCTCAGAGTGCGGCAGGATGTCGCTGTCATGCACACTCCCTGGGTAGTGGGCATACACATGCATGATACGGAAGTGGTGATCGCACACGATCTGAGCATTGAGGGAGTGGAACTGCCTCCTGTTGTAAAAGGGCACTCCCTGATGCTTGCAGGGCGACATGCATCTCATCGATTGCTCCCTAGATCTGGGGCATCCCGGCGATGGCAGCAAATCCTGCAGCCCGGACATCATGGTGGGCCAGGTCCAGCTCCCAGGTGATAATAGTTGGTAGCCCGGGCATACAGAGCATTCTTATCCTCTTGGATGCAACTATGGACAGATTAGGAAATGCCACACAGGTCCTTACCCGAGACTTGGAATGATCTAGTGGCATAAAAGTTCAAGGCTGCAGTGACCCTTATGGGCACCAGGAGTGGGTATCCTCCATGGGGTGCCATGTCCATAAGGTCGTAGTACAGGTGCCATAGTGTCTCTCTGCTGAGACGCAGTCTTCTGCTGCATATGGTACATCTTTGAATCAGTTAAAAAGGGAATGTTGAAAAGCTGTATTTCCTTCAAATTTTAGACTCAAGAGTTTTCATTTACATATTTTCACACTTGCTTGGTCTTTAAATACATAAATTGTCATAACAAGACTCTAAAACTTGGAACTTGGCTCCTTCCTCTGCAACTGGATCCTCGATTTCCTGAGCCACAGACAACAATGAGTAAGGATAAACAACACCTCCTCCACTATAGTCCTCAATACCGGGGCCCTGTACAAGTTTCCTGTTGACGCAATCGTAGTGGGTCAGATCTCAAACAACGATGAGTCAGAGTGCAAGTGGGAAATAGAGAACCTAATGGCGTGGTGTAATGACAACAATCTCTCCCTCAACGCCAGCAAAACTAAAGAGCTGGTCATTGACTTCAAGAAGCAAAGCATCGTCCATACCCCTGTCTGCATCAATGGTGACGAGGTGGAGTAGAGATGGTTGATAGTTTCAAGTTTCAAATTCCTGGATGTGCACATCTCCAACGATCTGTCTTGGTCCACCCACGTCGATGCTACGATGAAGAAAGCACAACACCTATACTTCCTCAGGAAACTAAGGAAATTCGGCATGTCGTACCAATTTTTACAGATGCACCATAGAAAGCATCCTATCTGGCTCCATCACAGCCTGGTATGGCAACTGCTCAGCCCAAGAACATATGAAACTACAGAGAGCTGTGAACACAGCCCAGTCCATCACATGAACCCGCCTCACATCCATCGACTCCCGCTGCCTCAGGAAGGCAGGCAGCACAATCAAAGACCCCTCCCACCCGGGTTATTCTCTTCCAACTTTTTCCATTGGCAGGACATACAAAAGTCTGAGAACACGCACTAAAGGTTAAAAAACAGCTTCTTCCCCGATGTTACCAGACTCCAGAATGATCCTCTTATGGACTGAACTGATCTCTTCACATATCTTCTCTACTAAGTAGTACTACACTCTGTATGCTTTACCGATGTCCGTGCCTATGTACTTATGTATGTATGTCCTATGCTTTTTCATGTATGGTACGATCGGTCTGGATTCTACATAGAACAATACTTTTCACTGTACCTTGGTAGAAGTGACATTAAATCAAATTCAATCCAATCCATTTTTCAGTTCTATACAGGGCAGTTGACAGCCATGTATTAATAGATGCAAAAAGATCAATACATTTGCAGAATGTGATGTTTTGAAAAGTGAATCACATATATAAAAGGTCATTCAAAACTGCCTAAAAAAAGCCACTGAATATTGAATCTTAAAATTGTATATAGTTTATAAAAAAAACATTTGATTTAGATGTAATTACAATGTAAGTTTCAAATTTTTTTTCTCCAAAAGATGTATAATTTTCTCACACAAAAAAGGTTCTCACCTCTTCTACACTTGGGTGCCTCCAGCAAATCCAGATACTTTTCATTGCTAATCATGGTCAGCAGGGCAGCACGGTAGCATTGTGGATAGCACAATTGCTTCACAGCTCCAGGGTCCCAGGTTCGATTCCGGCTTGGGTCACTGTCTGTGCGGGGTCTGCACGTTCTCCCCGTGTGTGCGTGGGTTTCCTCCGGGTGCTCCGGTTTCCTCCCACTGTCCAAAGATGTGCAGGTTGGGTGGATTGACCATGATAAATTGCCCTCAGTGACCCAAAAGCTTAGGAGGGGTTATTGGGTTATGGGGATAGGGTGGAGGTGTTGACCTTGGGTAGGGTGCTCTTTCCAAGAGCCGATGCAGACTCGATGGGCCGAATGGCCTCCTTCTGCACTGTAAATTCTATGATAATCTATCTATGGTGCATTATCTGTCCTCATCGCAGTCGTTGACATGCAGTTCTCCAACACAGCTCTTCAGTTGTCCAACCAGTTCCACTCTCAGCTACCCAACTACAACCTGCACATTTTCAGCAATAGCTTTTATTCCTGTCTCCATGTTACAGGAGCCCCTAAAGAAACGCTTGTTTCTCAATTGTATGCTGCTCCTAGGCCGAATATTACACAGGGGGTGAATCCTCGTCCCCTGGGTGTACAAGTCAGGGGCAAGCCACCCCACCCACTTCCCTCCATCCAATCAGCTTACTTTTAATTGGCTTCAAGGTGAATTTTGCCCGAGTCAGGGAGGACGTCTCACCTTCAAGCAGCCCATCAAATTACCAGCAGTTCTCTGGCCCTAGTAGTGTCACCTGAGCAGTGGTCACTGCTGGTACTGCAGTGAGTCCCAGAGGGAAGTGTGCTGCAATGGAGCTAGACTTGGAAGGTAAGTGTGGAGTGTTGTAGGGGCAACACCTGATGGGGTTGGGGGTGCTGGTGGGGAGACACAAAAGGTAATTGCAGGGTTGGGCAATGCTTTCCTCGGGGAATCCAATGGACTCAGGGGGGCCAAAAAGGAAGTCTCACCACCCCCACCCCCCGCCTTCCCTTTGCCTGGCCACCACATGCTAGGTTTTACTTGGCAGGCTGAACATTTGAAGCTGGCCTCATCTGCAATCAGTAAAATCCCATTGGTGGCAGGAGGCAACCTGATGACTACTCTGCCGCTGGTAAAATTGCAGTGCTGGTAGTCTGGGATAGGTAGACAGTGGGAGTGGTACCGCTGCCATGGCATCCAGTTTTACGGGCTTCCCTCACCCTACCTTCGGAGGTGGCAGGAAAACGACTGAAACATTTCAGCCCACAAATAACACTCCTTTGCACAATGTCTTGACGACGCACCCCCCAAAATTAATTTCAAGATTTGACATTAATACAAATAAAAAACAACCTTCTAGATATTTTTTCAATTACAAATTTAATTGTTAAAGCATTTATATTACAGAGGAAAAACAGGCTGAAACCAAAGACTGTTTTGTGCAAGACTCTCTTCTAAAGTCAGTGAAGCATAGTCAACAGCAATACAATAGAATATAGCTCCATCCAAGGTTGGGGAAAGGAGGCAATGGCAGAACAAAAATATCACCTAGGCCCAAAAGCCGATGCATTTTATATACTATCATAGCAATGCTAAATGCCACAATGGTGTGTCAATATGTGGGAGCTGTGCTTACGTTAAGCTGGATAATTAAATGTAACAGCTGTTAACAATGGAGTGTTATTTTGAAAAAATGCCTGTGTTCAACAATCAATAATGCATCAATATCTCGTCACAACAACTGCAGGTTGCTGCGTGCTATTACTGCAAGCTTTGAATCAGAAATACAAAGATCTCTAAAATACAAGGTTATATAGTTGCTTATGTTTCTTATACATCTACAAAAGTTAAGAAATCTTGAGCTTTACACATTATTGTTCAAAATGTCATCAAATATAAATGATAATCAGATATTGTGTTATTCATACAAACTTAGGTTAAAATTCGATCCATCTCAAATTGGACCAGCATTTCATCATAATGCAATTATTTAACTTGCAGCATTTGCACTAGCACTGAGCACATGTACCCTTCCTATTCATCCATCTTGCCAGTGGGCATCTTTCGACTGTATTTGAAAATATAAATCCACTTCACAAAAATAATTTTCATAGTTGGCCCCATTAATGGCAACACCACTGACAATTCAACAGTGCAATAGAGGGAAGATGAATTGGAGAATTTTAGAAAAGTAAATGCATCACCAATTTCATGTGATAACCATATTTACTATTTGGTAGACCATTGTCTTTTTACTCCATTACCTGGTAACATTAAATTGATCCAGCAGAAACCCGATTGAAAATTGAAAGTTTTCTCCAACATACTGAAGTGCAAAACATGCACACATATACTTTGGGGTAGAAAGAACATCATTCAATCGTGCATGCTCAAGTATATTTAAATATCAAAAGGTTCCTCCCTTCTTGGCATAGTACCAGCTTAATTCAATAACAAAATTTAGAGAAAATCTCCAAGCACTCTATAAAAAGTTTTTAATGTATGCATTAATAAAAAAACTTTGTATTTCATAATTTTCAGGCACATTAACAAAAACAGATAGATATATAACTGAAATCAAGTGATAAATACAATCATTTCCCTGAAAGAGACACTTAATAACTAAGCAAAAGTCTGTGTAACCAGGATTAGCACCCTTGTTATTTAAATATATGGCTTATTATACAGCTTTTGACATCAACTGGATGATTCATACATAGTTTAATGCATTGGTTTCATCCATCCAAACAATCCGAAGGGAAAATGGCAGCATGTAGTAGGATAGCAGTGATCTAGTTGATGATCAGAATAGCACTCGTACGTGATGTTCTTGAAAAAAGTTCCAATACATGAAGGTTGAACTGAAATTGAAAAAGTTAGTTTCTCAGAACAATTTAGGTATAGACCAGTATCATCACAATTTAACTATTCAGCTCACTTCAAAAATCTATGTCTGGAGTGTGTGGTAATGCACACCATTTAGACAATTAAAATAGCCAATATCAGCAAAGAATAATTTCTACATTACTTCCATATCATAAAACAAATAAAGGCTGATGCTCAATGGAAGTTGATAGAAAGACTAATATGACTGATGGATTTTGCAGCAACTGGTACCAAAATTTGAGCTTCAATAACTTCCTTCTCCTCCTGGACTCCTGGGTCCTCTGACATCCCAGCGATTGCCACCTCAGGACTCATTACCACCCCAGTTTTCAAAACCCGGGACATGATGTCCGTGAATCCCTGCCGGTACCCTCGGAGTCCACGGCACGACCAGAACATGTGCACGTGATTAGCCGGCCCACCGGCGCATCTGGCATACTTGTCCTCCAGCCCGAAAAATGTACTCATCCGGGCCACCATCATGTGGGCCCGGTGCACGACATTAAACTGGATCAGATTGAGCCTGGCACACGTTGCGGTCGGGTTTACTCTGCCCAGAGCTTCTGCCCAAATACGTCCTCCATCTCCCCCTCGAGCTCCTCCTCCCACTTAAGCTTCAGGTCATCAGTCGGTGTATCCTCTGCTCCTATTAGTTCTTTGTAAATATCTGAGACTCTACCCTCACCTACCTCTACCCTAGAAACTACCCTGTCCTGCCTCCCCTTTGGCGGGAGGCGTGGGAAGGACGGCACCAATCTGCGCACGAAATCCCACACCTGTAAGTATCTAAAGTAATTCCCTCCCACCAGCCCGAACTTCTCCTCCAACGCCCTCATGCTCAGAAAGCTCCCTTCCAGGAACAGATCACCCACCCTCACAATCCCCGCCCTCCGCCACAGTCGATACCCACCGTCCATGTTCCCCGGGGCAAATTGGTGATTACCGCAGATTGGGGTCCACACCGATGCTCTCATTTCCCCTATATGCCTCCTCCACTGGCCCCAGATCCGCAAAGCCGACACCTCTATAGGGCTAGTGGAGTACTGCGTCGGCGGGAGCGGCAGAGGCGCCATAACCAGGACCGCCAAACTGGTGCCCCCGCACAAAGCAGCCTCCATCCGCTCCCAAACCGACCCCGTGCCCACCATCCATTTCCTAATCATCATTATGTTGGCCACCCAGTAGTAGTTGCTAAAGTTCGGCAACGCCAGCCCCCCCTCCCCTCTGTTCCTTTCGAGCATCACCTTCCTCACCCGCGGGGACTTCCCCGCCCAGACAAATCCCAGGATAATTTTATTCAGCCTCCTGACGGAGGACTTCGGGATGAAAATGGGGAGGCACTGAAATATGAACAAGAATCGCGGGAGAATCGTCACCTTGACAGTCTGCACCCTCCCCGCTAGTGACAGCGGGAGCGCATCCCAACTCCGAACCTCTTCCCTCACTCATTCCACCAATCGGGACAGGTTGAGCTTATGCAACCTGCCCCAGTCCCGTGCCACCTGCATCCCCAAGTATCTAAAGCTTTCCCCTACCAGCCTGAACGGCAACCCATCAGCATACTCTCCTGCCCCCTTGCCTGAATTACGAACAACTCGCTCTTAGCCATGTTCAATTTATATGCTGAAAACCGGCCAAATTTCCTCAGGATTTCCATGATGCCGTCCATCCCCGCCATTGGGTCTGCTACGTATAACGAGACTTTATGTTCCACTCCCCCCTGGACCAGCCCTTTTCAGTTCTTTGAAGCTCTCAGAGCAATTGCCAGTGGCTCCAAGGCCAGCGCGAACAGCAGTGGGGAGAGAGGGCAACCCTGTCTTGTCCCGCGGTGTAGTCTGAAGTAATCGGATGTCGTCCTGTTGTCCTTACACTAGCCTCTGGGGCCTGGTATAACAGCCTAACCCAGTCAATAAACCCCTCTCCGAACCCAAACCTTCCCAGCACCTCCCACAGATAGTCCCACTCGACCCGATCGAAAGCCTTTTCCGCATCCATAGCTACCACTATCTCTGCCTCCCTGCTCTCCGTGGGGCATCATGATCACATTAAGCAGCCTTCTTAGATTGGCCACCAGTTGCCTACCCTTTACGAACCCAGTTTGGTCCTCCGCAATTACGTCCGGTACACAGTACTCAATTCTAGTCGCCAAGATCTTGGCCAGTAACTTAGTGTCTGCGTTGATCAAAGAGATCGGCCTACAAAACCCACAGGCCTCCGGGTCTTTATCCCGTTTCAGAATAAGCGAAATAGTAGCCTGCAACATAGTCGGGGGTAGGACCCCTCTGTCTCTTGCCTCGATAAAAACCCTGCCCAGCACCGGCCCCACTATCTCGGCAAACATTTTGTAAAACTCCACCAGATACCCATCCGGCCCTGGAGCTTTACCCGACTGCATGACCTTCAGGTCCCCCAGTACCTCTTCGATCCCAACCAGGGCCCCAGGCCGTCTACCAACCCCCTACACACTCTTGGGAAGGTCCGTCCAGGAATCGTCTCATCCCCTCCGGTCCCCTGAGGGGTTCCAAAGTCCCTAAACACCTTGTTCAGTCCTGCTGGGGCCCCACCAGATTTCCCTCCCCATCTGCTATCCTTCCTATATCCCGAGCCGCTTCTCTCTTCCTTGGTTGTTGCGCGAGCATTCTGCTGGCCTTCTCTCCATTCTCATATATCGCGCCTCTTGCCTTTCGAAGCTGCTCTACAGCCTTGCCTGTAGTCAGCACGCGAACGCGGCCTGCAACCTCTGTCGTTTCCTGAGTAACTCTGGCCTCGGGGACTCCGTGTAGCTCCTGTCCGTACGTAAAATTTCCTGAACCAGACGGTCCGTTTCTGCCCTGTCCCTATGAGCCCGGATTGAGATCAGCTCCCCTCTCAGCACTGCCGTTAGTGCCTCCCAGAGCACTGCTGCGGAGACTTCTCCGGTATCATTTACCTGCAGGTAATTCTGCATGCATCTCCTGAGTCTCTCACACACCGCCTCGTCCGCTAGCAATCCAACTTCCAGCCTCCATTGTGGGCGCTGGAAGCTATCCTTACAAATCCGTAGGTCTACCCAGTGTGGAGCATGGTCCGATATGGTAATTGCCGAATATTCTGCCGCCACCATACCGGACAGCAAGTCCCTACTCATGACAAAGAACTCAATTCGGGAATACACCTTATGGACTTGGGAGTAGTACGAAAACTCCCTCGCCGACGGCTGGCTAAATCTCCACGGATCAGCTCCCCCCATTTGCTCCATGAACCCTCTCAGTTCCTTTGCCATCGCAGGCAACTTGCCCGTTTTTGAAGACGACCGATCCAGACTCGGGTCCAGTTAAAGTCCACACTCATGATCAGTTTGCGTGAGTCCAAGTCGGGGATCTTCCCTAGCAACCTCCTGATAAAATCCACATCGTCCCAATTAGGGGCATACACACTGACCAAGACTACTCTCACCCCTTCGAGCTTACCCCTAAACATAACGAATCTGCCGCCCCCGTCCGCAATTGTACCCTCCGCCTCAAATTGAACCCTTTTATTAATCAGGATCGTGATCCCCCCTAGTCTTAGTGTCGAGCTCCGAATGAAAGACCTGGCTAACCCAGCCCTTCCTCAACCTAACCTGGTCTGCCACTTTCAGGTGCGTCTCCTGCAGCATGACTACATCCGCCTTCAGAACCCGCAAATGCACGAACACATGCGCCCTCTTCACTGGCCCATTCAGCCCTCTAACATTCCAGGTGATCAGCCTAGTTGGGGGGCACTTTGCTCCTCCCCCCCCCTTTGCCAATCAGCCATCCCCTTTCCTTGGCCAGCCCCCCAACCATGTGTCGCGCTTCCTCTGGCCCGCCTCCTGGCCAGCTCCACCCATGACCTCCTCACTGTTGTCATGTCCAGTTTCCATCTTCGTCCGCAGATCAACTTCCCCCCCCCCCCCTCCTCCCCCTAGTAACACCATCCTACCACCCAACCCCTGCTCTAGTCTAACTGTATGAATCCCCCCCCCCCACCTGGCTTCCGTTGGCTAGCCCACCCAGCTAGCCTGGTAGCTCACATTTCAGCACCAGCGCGTCTCTCACCCATTGTTCCCTGGCTCCCCTCCCCCTGGCCCATCCATACTCCCCACCCCCGGCCCATCCATACTTTCCTCCCCCCGGCCCATCCATACCTCTTCCCCCCCAGCCCATCCATACCTCTTCCCCAAACCAGCCCTGCTTAAACACATACTCCATACAAGTCAAAGATATCCCCTACAATAGTGCAATTTAGATCAAACAGATAGAGATAAGTACCACCAGGCACTCTCAGCCCTTACCCTCCACACACAGAAAAAAGATTGTTAAAAAATTCCCTCGAAACCCCCATCATAACCACACCTTTTTAGCTATTTTCTTTCTTATTTTCCCCCCCACCAAACCTCCAACCCAACAAGAGACCCAAAAAAGGAAACATTTAGGGAAACCACGAAAAAGAACAAGAAAAACACATCGCAACCAAAATACAACCTAAAAAGGTCGAAAAAAAAGAAAAGAACGGATCCAAGCATGCAGGCATCTCTCAAAGCTAGAGAGAAACAAAATAGACTTAAAAGTTCTACCATGAGTCCAAGGGTCCTCAGTTCAGAGCCAGCCCTTGCTTCTTAACAAAGTCCATCGCCTCCTCGGGTTCCTCGAAATAGTGGTGCTGGCTCTCATACGTAACCCACAGTCGCGCCGGAAAAAGCAGCCCGAATTTCACCTTGTTCTTGTACAAAATCTCCTTCACCTGCCTGTAGCCTCCCCTCCTCTTAGCCACCTCAGTGCTCAGGTCTTGGTAAACACGCAGGGTGCTATTGTCCCATGTACAGCTTTGTGTGCTCTTGGCCCATTGCCGAACCCGCTCCTTGTCCAGGTACCTGTGGAACCAGACCACCATCGCTCATGCGGGACCCCCTCGTCGCGGCTGCTTCACCTGCACTCGTGTACCCTGTCCACCACCGGCGGACAAGGGAACACCTCATTCCCTAGCAGCTTCTGAAACATACCCTCCACATACGTGGCGGCATCCAGCCCCTCAGCCCCCTCCGGGAGGCCAACAATTCTTACATTCAGCCGGCGAGATCTGTTGTTCAGGTCCTCCAGCCTATCCAGGAGCATTTTTTGCTGATCCCTCGGCCTCCGAATCTCCACATCCGCCACCGTTTGAAAGTCTGCCTGCTCCTCCACCGTCTTCTCCAGCTTCTGGAGCTTCTCAGCCTGATCATCCAGCCTTTTTTCCAATCGGTCCATTGACTTCTGGAGCAGTTCCAAATTATTGCGCTTCAGAGCTAAAAAGCCCTCCTGCATGGCCTGTAGCAGCTGCTCCATTGTAGGCTGGACTGTCGGCACCTTGCTCTGGACACCGGCCACATTGGTCTATCTCACAGCCTCCAACGTGCCCTTGTTTGACCACTTCTTCTGCTGTTTACGGTCCCTCCGGCTTCTTAAGTCCATACAACTCTGTATGGGTTCAGTGCCTGAGTACTATTGCTTTCCAGTTCCGCATTCAAAAGCGCAAAAAAGTTGGGGGGAAAGGTCCAAAAGTCCGACGGAAACGGGAACCACCAAATGTGCGATCTACTCCCTCATAGTTGCCACCGGAACCCCAGAACTAATTTTTAAAATCAATTTGTCAATTGGAATTAATCACACCATCAAAAGATAATTAATTTCATTGTTACAGTATTGTGGAATCTAGCCGTGTACAATGTGGCTGCTATATTTGGGTACAATAATAGTGTGATTAATTCGCTGAATTGTACCTCATCTTCAAAACCGTTGCAATTCAGGGGCTTTTGAATAATCAATTGTGATCAGCAATACATAACAAAAGTTAGGAGCAGCTTTTCTTGTTGTACAGTTAACTGAAGCATCAAGTGTGGCTGATCTTTCAACACCATAGCTAAGGGATTTTAAATAAGTGTTTAGATATTAGCATGAGATATTCATTTGCTACTGGATTGGGTATTACCAGATGGATTTAATTTACAGATTTTAAAATTTGAAGATAGTCTGTGTAGAACACGGAAAGGCAGATTATGAGACAAGAGAAAGCATACCATTTCTATACATAAATAGTTTTTTTGAAGTATCACAAGGCCTCAGAAAATAAATGTTGAAGTTGTAATTTAAACGTGTCTCTGCCATCCAACATATTCCACAATTGGACTTCCGGTTGCGGCTAAGCAGAGCTAAGTCGCATGTTAGGCAGCTCCCGCTTGGAATGGGGGCCCAACGGTATTTTTTTTGACATTTCCCGGTGTGGGAAGAAGACTGCAACATTCCCCCGACAGTGTCCCCCCAGGAATGGTATGTCTCTTGGTTACCAGACCCGGCAGAAACAGTAAAAGATTTGGCTGGAACTGCAGGAAAGACAAAAGCCTCTTCCAGCATGCAGGCGGGGGAAGGGCAAGCTTAAAGGCTTCAAGCTGACTTGAGGGCCTTTATTAAAGGTGAATTCTAGCAGCAGAGGGAACAACTGTGAAAAGATCTCACCAAGGCCATTGAAGAAGCGGGACGAGGCTTACGGTGGCAGCCATGGAGGAGCAGGTCGCGCATTCGGCAGCTCCCGCCTGGAACGGACTCTCAGACCTTTTTCAGGAGTTTCCACAGACTTTTTGGGGCAGATTGGTGAAGCGAACACTGCCAAAAGGATTCCCTCTCGAGACTTCCGGTTGGGGCTATGCGGAGCTAAGTCGCACATTCGGCGGCTCCCAGAAAACCGGACTTTTGGGCTCTTTTCTGGCCCCCAAAGGCACTTTTTTGATGTTTCCCGGTGTGGGAAGTTAATAATAGCTCTCCATCAGTATATGGCTTTAACTAGGAGCGGGGCGACAAAAAAGGTGATGGTGGACCCGAAGGATGGGAAGGAGGACCAAATGGCGGCAGGCGGCGACCAGGCAGCGTGTAGGCAGTGGGCGGAGGAGCAACAGGAGGGTATCCAGCGCTGCCTCAGAGAGATTAAAACGGACCTGCTAGAGCCGATGAAGGCTTCTATTGATAAGCTGCTGGAGACACAGATGGCCCAGGGGGTGGCGATCAGAGAGGCTCAACAAAAGATCTCTGACAATGAGGACAAGATCTTAGGCCTGGCGGTAAAGGTGGAGGCGGACGAGGCGCTCCACAAGAAATGTCAGGAGTGGTTCGAGGAGATGGCGTATCGGTTGAGGCGGAAGAATCTGCTGATTCTGGGCCTCCCGGAGCGGCTGGAGGGGCCGGACGTGGGGGCCTATGTGGTCACCATGTTGAACTCGCTGATGGGAGCGGGGTCCTTCCAGGGGCCCCTGGAGCTGGAAGGGGCCCATAGAGTGTTGGCGAGGAGGCCCAAGGCTTATGAGTCTCCGCGGGCGGTGCTGGTGCACTTCCATCGGTTCGTCGATTGAGAGCACGTGCTCAGGTGGGCCAAGGAGAGGAGCAGCAGGTGGGAGAACGCAGAGGTTCGAAAATACCAGGACTGGAGTGCGGAGGTGGCGAAGAGGAGGGCCGGGTACAATCGAGTGAAGGCGGTGCTGCACAGGAAGGGGGTGAAGTTTGGCATGTTGCAGTCGGCACGACTGTGGGTTACCTACAAGGACCGGCACCATTATTTTGAGTCTCCGGAGGAGGAGTGGGCCTTTGTTCAGGCCGAGAAGCTGGACACAGACTGAGGGTCGGGATGGGCGATTGGGGGCTACGGTGGATAGTTATGCCTATTTTTTGTTCGGGGGGTGGGGGCCTTTGCATTGTTTTGGGTTTCTTTTTCTGTGTTTTTCTCTTTCGGGTTGGGGAGGGTGGATGCGGTGGGTTGGGCACTGTTCTGGTTGGTGGCGGGGCCTGGTAGGTGGAGAGCACGGGCTTTTCTCCCGCGCCTAAGACTTGGGGGGGGGGGGGGGGGGGCGGGCGGGGAAGCGAGGGTTCTTTCCCGCGCTTAGAACGGAGGAGGGAGGGGGAGAGCCTGTGGATGGGGAGCGGGAGCGGAGGGTGTGCCACACAATGGGAGGAGTCGAAGGGGAGGCGGGAGTGGCCGGGGTCAGCAGGAGTCAGCTCACTTGCGGAAGTGCAATGGGGGGAGTAAACCAGCTAGGATGGGTCCTGGGTGGTGGTGGCGGGGGGGTGGGGGGGGGCTAGTCGGAGGGTAGCCTCCCGATCCGCTTGATAACTTGGAATGTAAGGGGACTGAATGGGCTGGTTAAGCGGGCCCGCGTGTTCGCGCACCTGAAGGGGCTCAAGGCGGATGTGGTTATGCTCCAGGAGACACACCTGAAGGTGGCAGACCAGGTAAGACTGAGGAAAGGGTGGGTAAGTCAGGTGTTTCACTCGGGGCTAGATGCCAAAAATCGAGGGGTGGCGATCTTGGTGGGAAAGAAGGTGTCATTCGAGGCGTCGAGCATTGTGGCAGATAATGGCGGTGGCTACATAATGGTAAGTGGTAAGTTGCAGGGAGAGAGGGTGGTACTGGTCAATGTGTATGCTCCGAATTGGGACAATGCGGGTTTTATGCGGCGTATGTGGTGTTGGATCCCAGATATGGAAGTGGGGGACCTGATAATGGGGGGAGACTTTAACACTGTGTTGGATCCGGCACTGGATCGCTCCAGGTCCAGGATGGGTAGGAAGCCGGCAGCGGCTAAGGTGCTGAGGGGGTTTATGGACCAAATGGGAGGAGCGGACCCTTGGAGATTTGCAAGGCCGGGGGCTAGGGAATTTTCATTCTTCTCACACATCCATAAGGTTTATTCTCGAATCGGCTTTTTCATTTTGAGTAGGGCGCTGATAGTGAGAGTAGAGGATACAGAGTATTCGGCAATAGCCGTTTCGGACCACGCCCTGCATTGGGTGGCCTTTGAGATGGGGGAGGAGAGGGACCAGAGCCCGCTGTGGCGCTTGGAGGTGGGGCTGTTGGCGGACGAGGAGGTGAGCGAGCGGGTCCGAGGAAGTATAGAGGGGTACTTGGAGACCAACGACAACGGGGAGGTCCGAGTGGGGATGGTATGGGAGGCACTGAAGGCGGTGGTGAGGGGAGAGCTGATTTCCATTAGGGCCCACAAGGAGCGGGAGAGGCTGGTGGGGGAGATGGTGAGGGTAGACAGGAGGTATGCGGAAGAGCCTGAGGAAGGATTGTTGAGGAAGAGGCACAGCCTCCAGGCCGAATTCGACCTGGTGACCACCAGGAAGGCGGAGGTGCAGTGGAGGAAGGCCCAGGGGGCAGTCTATGAGTATGGGGAAAAGGCAAGCCGGATTCTGGCGCATCAGCTTCGGAAGCGGGACACAGCTAGGGAGATCGGGGGAGTTAAGGACAGGGGAGGGGAGCGTGGTGCAGAGTGGGGTTGGCATCAATGGGGTCTTCAGGGACTTCTACGAGGAATTGTACCGATCCGAGCCCCCACGGGAGGAATGGGCCGTTTCCTGGACCAATTGAGGTTTCCAAAGGTGGAAGAGGGACTGGTGGCCCCGATTGGGCTGGAGGAGCTGATCAAAGGGATAGGCAGCTTGCAGGCGGGGAAGGCACCGGGGCCGGACGGTTTCCCGGTCAAGTTCTATAAAAAAGATATATGGACCTGTTGGCCCCGCTGTTAGTTAGGACCTTTAATGAGGCAAGGGAGGCTTTACCCCCGACGATGTCCCAGGCACTGATCTTGATCCTGAAGCAGGACAAGGATCCCCTGCAATGTGGGTCTTACAGACCAATTTTGTTGCTAAACGTAGATGCCAAGGTGCTGGCGAAGGTCTTAGCCACGAGGATTGAGGATTGTGTGCCGTAGATCATCCATGAAGACGAGGCGGGGTTTGTGAAGCGGAGACAGTTGAACGCGAATGTGCGGAGGCTTTTGAACGTTATGATGCCAGCGAGGGAGAGGGAGGCGGAGATAGTGGTGGCGATGGAGGCTGAGAAAGCCTTCGATAGGGTAGAGTGGGGGTACCTGTGGGAGGTGAAGAGGTTTGGGGAGGGGTTTGTCAGGTGGGTTAGGCTGTTGTATGAGGTCCTGATGGCGAGTGAGGCCACAAATAGGAGGAGGTCCGAGTACTTTCGGTTGCACCGAGGGACGAGACAGGGGTGTCCCCTGTCCCCTCTGCTCTTCGCACTGGCGATTGAACCCCTGACTATGGCACTGAGAGAGTCGAGGAACTGGAGGGGGTAGGTGCGGGGTGGGGAGGAGCAAAGGGTGTCGCTTTATGCGGACGACCTGCTGCTGTATGTGGTGGACCCGGTGGGAGGAATGCCAGAGGTAATGAGGATCCTTAGGGAATTCGGGGACTTTTCGGGGTACAAGCTCAATATGGGGAAGAGCGAGCTGTTCGTACTTCAGCTAGGGGACCAGGAGAGGGGGATTGGCGAGCTCCCACTAAAAAGGGCAGAGAGGAGCTTCATATATTTGGGGGTCCAAGTGGCCAGGAGCTGGGGGGACCCTGCATAGGCTTAACTTTACAAGGCTGGTGGAGCAAGAGTTCAAGAGGTGGGACGAGTTGCCGCTGTCCTTGGCGGGTAGGGTGCAGTCAGTCAAAATGACAGTGCTCCCAAGGGTTTTGTTCCTGTTCCAGTGCCTCCCAGTGTTTATCCCGAAGGCTTTTTTCAGGCGGGTTAACAGGAGTATAATGGGGTTTGTGTGGACGCGAGGGACTCCGAGGGTGAGAAGGGTGTTCCTGGAGCGGAGTAGAGATAGGGGGGGGGGGGGGGCTGGCGCTGCCCAACCTCTGTGTGTACTACTGGGCCACCAATGCGACGATGGTGCGCAAGTGGGTGATGGAGGGGGCTGCATGGAAGAGGCTGGAGACGGCGTCCTGTGTGGGTACGAGTCTGGAGGCGCTGGCAACGGGGGCGCTGGCAACGGGGGCGCTGGCTCCAAGGAGGTATACCATGAGCCCGGTGGTGCTGGCGCCCCTCAAAAGTTGGGAGCAGTGGAGGCGGCATGGGGGGGGGGGGGGGGGGGGGAGGAGTTGGGGCCTCGGCGTGGACCCCATTATGGGGGAACCACCAGTTCGCCCCAGGAAGAACAGGTGGAGGGTTTTCGGGGTGGCACAGGGCAGGGATACGAACGTTGGGGGGCCTGTTTGTGGACGGAAAGTTCACGAGCTTGGGTGAGCTGGAGGAAAAGTACTGGCTCGCCCGGGGGAACACCTTCAGGTACTTACAGGTAAGGGCGTTTGCCTGACGGCAGGTGGTGGAATTCCCACGGCTACTGCCACACACAGTACAGGACAGGGTGCTCTCGGTGGGGGGGGGGGGGGGGGGGAGATCTCGGAACCTTACCAGGTGATGCAGGAGGAGGAGGCGGCCTCGGTGGTGGAGTTGAAACGCAAGTGGGAGGAGGAGTTGGGAGAGGAGATTGAAGAGGGGACGTGGGCAGATGCCCTAGGGAGGGTGAACTCTTCCTCCCTCGTGCACGAGGCTCAGCCTCATACAGTTTAAGGTGCTGCACAGGGGACACATCACCGGGACAAGGATGAGCCGGTTTTTGGGGGGGGCGAGGACAGGTGCGTTAGGTGCTCAGGGAGCCCAGCAAATCAGACCCATGTGTTCTGGGCATGCCCAGCACTGGAGGAATTTTGGAAGGGCGTAGTGAGGACGGTGTCGAGGGTGGTAGGATCCAGGGTCAAACCGGGCTGGGGGCTGGCAATATTTGGGGTGGCAGAGGAGCCGGGAGTGCAGGAGGTGAAAGAGACCGGAATTCTGGCCTTTGCGTCCCTGGTAGCCCGGCGAAGGATCCTTCTTCAGTGGAAAGATGAGAGGCCCCCAGGCGTGGACTCCTGGATCAGTGATATGGCAGGGATTATTAAGTTGGAGATGGTGAAATTCACCTTGAGAGGGTCGGTACAAGGGTTCTTCAGGCGGTGGCAACCGTTCTTAGACTTCCTGGCAGAACGATAGACATTGGTCAGCAGCAGCAGCTCGGGGGGGGGGGGGGGTTTACTTTATTTTTGTTTATGTTATTTACACTGGAGGGTTTGAGGGGGTGTATACACCTGTTGTGTCAAGTCGGGGTGTTAATGTTTAATTTATATTCCACAATTGATTTCTTTTCTTTGATGGGATGTGGAAGTTGCTGGCAAGGCCAACATTTGTTGCCCATTCCCATTTGCCTTTGAACTGAGTGACTTGCTTGCATTTCAGAAGCGATTAAGAGCCAAACACACCGCTGTGAGGCTGGTGTCATATGTAGGCCAGACCAGATAAGGAATGCAGATTTCCCCTCCCTGAAGGACATTAACAAAACAGATGGGATTTTACGAAAATCAGTAATAGTTTCATGGTCACTGTAGAGTCACTAGCTTTCAACTATGATTTTATGAATTCAAATAAAATTCCACCAACTGTCATGGTGGAATATTTGGATTTTGTTTATTGTCACGTGTACCAAGGTACAGTGAAAAGTATTTTTCTATGAGCAGCTCAACAGATCATTAAGTACATGAAAATAAAAGAAAATACATAATAGGGCAACACAAGGTACACAATGTAACTACATAACACTGGCATCGGGTGAAGCATACGGGGCGTAGTGTTAATGAGGTCAGTCCATAAAAGGGTCATTTAGGAGTCTGGTAACAGCAGGGAAGCAGCTGTTTTTGAGTCTGTTCATGCACGTTCTCAAACTTTTGTATCTCCTGCCCGATGGAAGGGGAAAGAGTAAGCCGGGTGGGAGGGGTCTTTGATTATCCTGCCGGCTTTCCCCAGGCAGTGAGAGGTGTAGATGAATCAATGGATGGGAGGTAGATTTGTGAGATGGACTGGGCGGTGTTCACGACTCTCTGAAGTTTCTTGCGGTCTTGGACTGAGCAGTTGCCATACCAGGCTGTGATGCAGCCAGATAGGCGGTTTCTATGGTGCATCTGTAAAAGTTGGTGAGAGTAAATGTGGACATGCCTTAGTTTCCTGAGGAAGTATAGGCGCTGTTGTGCTTTCTTGGAGGTAGCGTCAACATGGGTGGACCAGGACAGATTTTGGAGTTGTGTGCCCAGAGGAATTTGAAACTGCTAATCATCTCCACCTCGGCCCAGTTGATGCTGACGGGGTGTGTACAGTACTTTGCTTTCTGAAGTCAATGACTAGCTCTTTAGTTTTGCTGGCATTGAGGGATAGATTGTTGTCGCTGCTGTTGCCTTTTCTTCTTTTACACTGTCCTTTCTGTGGCTCTGTTCCAATTATGGCAATCAGCGAGTTTGCCCTTTTTTCTAGGTTATCTATATTCTGATGCTTAGAGTCGCCAGGTATCAAATGATACCACCCCAAGGTTCAACCGGCTATCGATCAAAGAGCCAAACACCAGTTAGTTAATTCAAGGTCAAGGGTACTTTATTTACACACAATTAGTCATGCAACATAAACACTACTAGTTAACTACACCTATCGACTAAGACAACCTGCACTTAACTTTGGGCACCCGGCTTAGGTCAGAGAAACAGTGGCCGCTGTTCGATTCTGGATCTATCAGGTTCGAAGGAGTAACTGCTGCTCAGCTAGGCTCATCCGTCTCGTAGTGAGCGTTGAACTTGGACTTGCTTCTGGTGTTGCTTCAATTGGAGATGGCCGTGACCGGGGTACCAGGTCCAAGAGAGGACGAACATGTGGCGAACTCTTCTTCTTATACTTGGGGGTTTTCGCGCTCTTTAGGGCGGTCCTTCAGTTTGGGCCCCACTAATTGGGTGATCCCTGATCACTCTGTTCGATACCTAACCAATAAGTGGGCGGGGATCTGGATGTCTGGGCGTGCCCCAAGCGGTCACTGACCCCTTTGTTTACGCTTCCCTTGAACAGGGAGTGGCGCCAAAATGTCTGGGATAGTACCAGTCGCTCGAGTACCAGTCCTTTGTTTTGGTGAAAATGGGCCATCAAATGCTAATCGGCCCCATTAAAATGCTAATTGGTCGGAGTTTCGATACCGTCTGGACTTCTTGCTTGCAAATATGCATTTCAGGCTCTGAGCCTGCCCGAGTCTTGGCTTGTCCATTTTACCCGTTAGGCTTTGCGAGTTTCTCTGTACCTAGTTGTAAGTGGCCATCCCAGATGGCTGCACTGCACCACTCCACTAGGTTCTCAATCTCCTCCTGTATTCGGACTCGTCGTTATTCGCGATCCAGCCCACTATGGTCGTATCGTCAGCAAACTTGTAGATGGAGTTGGAACCAAATTTTGCCACGCAGTCGTGTGTGTACAGGGAGTACAGTAGGAGGCTAAGTACGCAGCCTTGCGGCACCCCGGTATTGAGGAGGAGGTGTTGTTGTTTATTCTTACTGATTGTGGTCTGTGGGTTAGATTTTGAGGATCCAGTTGCAGAGTGAGGAGCCAAGTCCTAGGATTTGGAGCTATGAAACCATGTCCCCAGAGGATTAGTCTGGGCTGCACAATTACTAGTCCAATGATGTTACCACTGCACCACGGTCTACCCAACAATATTAGAGAATTGAATTTGCAAAAATAAGAAACAGAATTAAGTAACTGGTGCCTTTGTAGCCACCAAGGCATGCTTACCTTATAAAGTGAGATGCAGCATTACACAGCAAAACAAAAAATTAATAGCTGGAAGACAAAGCAAAGAAACAAAAATAATAATTAGCAATGTATAGTTTGGCAAATTGATTTGCAATGCCTCATTGAAACAAATTTAGTTTTGTAGTTACTATGCTTTTTGATTCCATATTTCCAAAATAATGCAACAAAATAAGCAGCTCACCTACAGTTTACAAGAGTAAGTTATTTTCAGGCTGTTGTACGTAGCAGCTCTCATCAATCATTAATTTTAGCAGCAAGTTCCTGAGTAACAAAGATCTACAGGATCCTAGGTTCAAAATCTAGTTTGTTTCATCTTTGCCTTCAGCCAGCATGGAGAAAGCAGGTCAAGCTCGTGCTGTATTTCTGTCCAGTAGCTTTGGTGAAGCAATTGTTTGTAGAAGCAGAGTGAGGAGTTCAGTCATTCAGCTTTGATGCATCACCCAATATTGCAATTATCATTCACAAGTTTTGAAGATTAAATTATACATAGAGCTCCAGAGTTAACTGACTATATCTAGCCTCTTCCCCCAAACAGCAGTTCAATCAATTTCCTGCATGTTAGTATTGGTTCGAACTTGTATTACCAGAAATATATTCACTTAGCAGTGACTTAAAATAAAAAAACATTCATTTGGCTTGTTGGTCTGTAGTGTGGAATTGGAAGGAATTCCACATTTGTCCATCATTGAACAGAAATGTCCTCCCATCCATTTAAATAACTTTATAACACTCGCATTTGAATGTGGCAAAGTTTCAGGTAGATATTGTCCTGTGTAACCTCATGAGTCACTGCCTTTGGGATAAGGAAAGGCAATTTCAATTACCTGTAAAAAAAAAAAAGATTTCTCTTCTGGGGAGGAATTAAAATAAAAACATCCTTAATCCTAAAGCAATATAAAATAAATCCATATGCATAGTACTGTGGGATAGCAACAGTTATGATGCATTTTACCATACAAAACATAGACCATCTGGGATTCTCCTGTGGCGGGATCCTCCGCTTTGCCAGCAGCTAACACACACCCGCGGGTTTACCGACAGTGTGGGGGGGGGCACAATGGGAAACCTCATTGGCCAGCTACGGGAACGGAGAATCCCACTGCCGGCGGGGGCGCACCACATCGGAAAATGGGAGAATCCCGCCCCATATTTATCAAAGACAGAACTGATAAAATTCCAAAAAACAAAATTCTCAGAACCTTTCTGAAACTTGCATGATTGCAGAAGAGTCATTCATCTCATAACCAGTACCAGAAATAGTTAGACTAATCCAGTTTTCCTGCACTTTCCCTGATGTTTCGTATTCTTTAATCACTTAAATCCAATTTCTTCTCAAATGATGAGATTAACTCTGCTGCAGTAGTCACCGGTGGCATTTCATTTTTATTTTTAACATCTTAGGCGCAAAGAAAATTTATAGGGCAGAATTTAACCAAAACATTTCTAAGTTCATTTGTTCCGGGTTTTTCGGGACGTTTCTGGTGGGTTTTGCTGGCGAGTTCCCCACTGCTATCAAATGATACTTTTTTGGGCCCTGGGTAGTTTCTCACCGGGTTCGTCCACATTTTGATTTTTTTTTCAGCACTGGGGAGCTGAACTTAGAGATCAGGTCATCATTTTGATCTCGAAATGAGCTTGTAAGTCCTCCACCCCCCCCCACACACATGGGCACTACAGATCCCCCCCTCCACTCAGTGAGGACACCCCGCCAGAGGTCCTCTTGTGAACCCCCCCCACCCCGATCCATGCTCCCTTATAGGCTGTGCCCTTCCCAACCCCCCAGAGGCCTCAACTTACCTGCCATGCACCTCCCACCCTTCAAACCCATCCTCTGCCCTCCTTTCATGGGCATGCCCCCCCCACCTTTGGCAGTGCCACCCTGGCACCTCGGCACCCTTGCAATGCTCCTACCAGTGCCCATGTTCCAGGGGTAAGGCCAGGGGGCCACCCTGACCACCGAGGGGGTCATTGATTACCCGGGAGACTCCCCGGGTACCATTCCACCTGGTCCACATTTGTCTCAACCAGTACGGAATGGTGCCGGCTGCTGCCTCACAGGAGAGGCCAGTTGATCCCGGTAAGCGGGTTTAAACCCTACTTAGGCGTACTCTGTTTGGTATCGCCCCTTTTGGGTGGGATTCCGATGCCTCGTGGGACTTGGGTATATCTCACCAAGGCATAAAGACTGCAGGGAAGCCCACGAGAGGCCTGTCCCGAGATCTACCGGCTAGGCTGCGCTCTCGCTCGAGCGCAACACGACTGGTAGATCACACCCATAAACTACCTTCTCATGCTAAATCCAAACTTGTGCTCTTTGTCACTAATTGAAATAGTTTTTCAATTATTAACACGCCAAACCATTAATTTAAATAAAAACATATCTATTAGATTAATTCACCTTCACAGCTCTAATGAATATAATACTAGTTTTTCCATGTCTCGCATTAATCGATTCACTGCTATCACCCCACTGAATCTACATTTAACTATGGCTTCAATATGCCACGGTCCCAAAGTGACAAAGTGAAAATAACCGATTAACCACCGTCTTGCATAAATTTTAGATTTGCCTTCTTGTTTTTGCATTCAGCATATCCAAAATTTCATTTGCCATTTATTTTAAAATCGTTTTTCTTCTGTCAATTAGGTTGTATCTGCTCGGTTTTATTTAGAATATACTTCTATTCTTTGTTCTCCTCCCTCAAAATGTACTACTTCATATTGATATTATTTTGCGTTATTCTGTGACTGGCGCAAACAATCATAGAATCCCTACAGTGCAGAAGGATGCCATTCGGCCCATCAAGTCACACCGACCCTCTGCAAGAGCACTCCACCCAAACTCACTCCCCGCCATATCTCAAGAACCTTTTAACCCAAACTACACATCTTTGGACAAAGGGCCAATTTAGCATGGCCAATTCACCTAACCTGCACATTTCTGTACTGTGGGAGGAAACCGGAGCACCCAGAGGAAACCCATGCAGACACGGGAAGAGTATACAAGCTCCACACACAGTCACTCAAGGCCGGAATTGAACCCATGTCCCTGGCACTGTGAGGCAGCAGTGCTAAACACGATGCCACCATGCTAATGGGACTCACTTTCTCTTACATACATTGTATCAATAGGAAATCAATTCGCAGATGCCCTCAGGTAGAAAGCAAATTTGGCAGCATGTCTTAACACTGTAGAATATGTAGAAACTCCTGATCTTGCTCAAATTTAGTTCTTATAAACATAAACAATTAGTTTTTCTTCCCTAACATCTTGTCAAGCACACCTTGATTTTTCTTTCATTCCTCAATTACTTAAAATAAAAAAAACCTTCTTTATTTTTATTCACTTCCTTTAAATCCCAAGCAATATGCACCATCTGCTGCCAAAAATACCAGGTGGGAAACTTCTACTATTTTTGCTGCAAATGCTAGAGGAAAAACAATGCTTTTCAAAACATTCATTTTACATCAAGATTGTACCTACTTTTTGCGGTCCTTGTCTTTCTTGAGATTCATTTGTGGCGCAGTCTGGAATGCCTGGCCCTGTAGCAATTCAGTTGCAGCCTTCCTCTTATTGAAGATACTCATCTCTTCATCCAAGACACTTTTTTTTTCATCCAACTTCTTTCTTTCTTCCTGGTGCATTTTCTTTAAATGTTCAAATTTATCTTGCAACTGGCAAAAAGATTTTTTTTTTAAAAAATGGTCATAAACTCAGGTTCCACAAGATGGCAGTAAATCCCAAAGACTTTCTCAGTACAGGGCCTTGCTTATAAAGCAGTTGTGGATAATTCATGTAAACCTTCCTTGTGCACAATTTTAGGCTTCTCCACAGTTGCTGTGCACACATGTAGGTCTTTTCCCTCTCTCCACTCCTATTTTTAAAAAAAATTAATTCAGTCTGCAGAGATATTGTACCATACAAGTGATTAGTTTTTCTTCCTTAAAATGTTGTCAAGCATATCTTCATTTTTGTTTTCATTCCTCAATTATGTAAAATAAAAATTCAAGTTTGTTCCTTAATTATCAACCTCCTTTAAAACAAAAGAAGTATGCACCATCTCCTGCCAAAGAAAAGGTGGGAGCAAACTTGTTCCCAGGTGTTAGACTGTTGGTTGCTACTCTAGATTTTAATTTTCCTTCTCTGTTGGGAACAAACAATTTTGTTTAAATTAAGTCAAAAATTAAAAATGAATTTTCAAAAATAAACACACTTTAGATGCAAAATTCAGACCATTTAAGTTAACAATAAAGGCTCAATTACAATTATTCACCTGACAAAGCCTCTTGAATCAGCAATGTCACTTTATACTGCTAAAACAAAAAGATTTACAATTACAGCTCAACAGAATCATACTACAGTTGGCAGTGAGAATGGCACAGTAGTTAGCAGTGCTCCTCACAGCTCCAGTATCCCTGGTCAATTCTGGCCTCGGGTGATTGTGTGGTGTTTGCACTTTCTCCCCGTGTCTGCGTGGGTTCCCTCAGGATGCTCCAGTTTCCTCCCACTGTCCAAAGGTGCGCAGGTTAGGTGGATTGGCCATACAAATTTGCCCCTTACTGTCTAAAAAAAGGTTAGGTGGGGTTACTGGGATATGATGGAGACGTGGGCTTAAGCAGGGTGCTCTTTCCAAGGGCTCGTGCAGACTCGATGGGCCGAATGGCCTCCTTCTGCACTGTAAATTCCATGATTCTATGATTCATAAATTAGATAATCACTATGGATACACCAGACTAATTCATCAATTTACCGCTACACCTGAGAAAAAGGTTAATAGTAATTTTATAACCGTGCATTTTATACAATATATTGGGTTTACTTTATTTTTGAAAAAATGTTAACGCTGGATTTAATCCTTGCGAGTTCAATCATACAACTATTTATTTACTATCCCCAGTACTCTTTGTTCACAAATGTAAGCGCTTTAGTAAGTATTAATATGCCAAACTTGTTCCCAATCAAGTGTAATCCATCCAGTCAGTTGCAGCAGCTAACGCATATTCAACAAGACATGCACGTAGGACATCACACAATTTCACACTGTTTTTCCCTTTTCTAATGCTATAATGTTGCAGGACCATTTCACTTGGTGCCATTTTGATAATTTGTTGAACAACTGGTCCACTGTTTATCATGAGGAGTTACTCTCACTCACTACACCAAATGAGGGAGGTCATTCAGCCCATTGACTCTGCACTGGCTCTCTGAAAGAGCTGTAGATTACTTAGGTTAGACATGTTCCAGATGTACACTTAAACCACAAAGATGCAATTTTCATCACTGATTTTTTTTAAAAAATTCAATAGCTTTGAGGTTAAGTGTTTTCATTTTGTGAAGTTTAATTGTACTGAATTTGTACATTTTTGGACTGAAAACTACATTACTAAATTGACAGTACATAGTTTGTTAGGAAATAAAAGTGTCTTGCTATATATCTCTCGTGGTAAACTTATTTCCTTTTAACTGAACTGCATGGTAATAAGCTGAAATTTGGCAGTTTTTTGCTGAGAATTTGATTGGGGTGAATTTTCACCACATTGGTAGAAGTTCCTTTACTGGTGGAAATTCATTTTCAGGTGAATCCAGAATCTGCCTGCACTTCTCCTATTCCATAGCAACTTAAAGAATGAACACCAAAAAAAGTCAATCACATTTGTCTCACAATTAATTAATTAGGAGAGTGATGCATAATGTCAAAGGACATCCACCTAGCAACACTCACCAGAACTGATTAATTAAATCCTGGTGACAGCATAATTTATTTAATAACGGTTTGAAATTGGCCCTACCCTTTTGTTGCCATGCTAACAAAGTCTGTTTAAGTCAACTTTCTTAGTGTGCTGAACCTTGGTGCACAGAGGAGAAATAAAGCAGTTTGTGTTGTTTATTAGCTCTGCCTCATTTGCACTGAACTATCTGTTTTAATTACATCCAAACACCTCAATTATGTGCATAACACATTACCTACCTACATTTTAATGACCTAAGTATTTTTGTATGTATTATTAATTTTTAAAATTTAATTTTGATAAAGAATTTTGATATCTATCTTCAACTTATATGTTGTGTGACTTCCGGTTGCGGCTATGCCTAGGCAGGTCGCACGTTCGGTAGCCCCCACCGGGAATGGACTTTTGGGCTCTTCAGAGGAGCCCAAACGGCAATTGTTCGACGGCTTCCAGTGTGGGAAGGTGACAGCAAGGTCCCCCCCATCAGTATATGGATTGGACCAGGAATGCAGCGGTTAAAAAAGTGATCCTGGTGCAGCGGGACGTGCGAGGGAGAAAAAGCAAGATGGCGGCAGGTGGAGACCAAGCAGCGTGGGCGCAGGAGCAGCAGGAGTTTCTTTAACGCTACTTCGAGGAGCTGAAGACAGAAATGCTGGCGCCAATGAAGGCGGCGATTGAGAAGCTTATGGAGACCCAGAAGGCCCAAGGGGCGGCGATCCGGGAGGTGCGGCAAAAAGCTTCAGAGAACAAGGCCAAGATCTTGGGCCTGGCGGTGAAGGTGGAGGCACACGAGGTGGAAAGATTTGAGGACCTGGAGAATAGGTCGAGGAGGAAGAATCTTCGGATTCTGGGTCTCCCTGAAGGAGTGGAGGAGCCCGATGCCGGGGCATATTTGAGCACGATGCTCAATTCGCTGGTGGGCATGGGAGCTTTCCCGGGGCCCCTGGAGCTGGATGGGGCTCATCGGGTCCTGGCAAGGAGACCCAAAGCCAACGAGCCGCCAAGGGCTGTAGTGGTGAGGTTCCACCGCTTTCTGGACAGAGAGTGTGTCCTGAGATGGGCCAAAAAAGAGCAGAGCCGCAGGTGGGAGAACACAGAGATCCAAATTTACCAGGACTGGAGTGCGGAGGTGGCTAAGAAGAGGGCTGGTTTTAACCGGGCTAAGGCGGTGCTCCATCGGAAGGGGGTGAAGTTTGGGATGCTGCAGCCAGCGTGATTGTGGGTCACGTTCCAAGATCGGCACCATTATTTTGAAACGCCTGATGAGGCATTTATCCAGACTGAAAAGTTGGACTCAAACGGAGGGTTTGTCGTGGGGGGATGTTTACTGTGTTTACTGCGTTTGGGGAATGTTCTTTTTGTTTTGGTGCTGGGTGGGGATGGGTGAATGGATTTGATGTGGGGGCTGTGGGAGAGTGTGGGCGTCGGTCTTGGAGGGGCAGGGCCCCTCGGAGGAAGAGGGGTGGGGGTGTGTGGAGGCCCAGGGATGGGGAGTTGGGGGTAAGACCGCAAAAAGGAGCTGCGCCAGAGGGGGCGGGGCTGGCTCAGGAAAAGCACGGGCTTTTTTCCCGCGTTAGGGAAGGATGGGGACGGGGCCAGGGGGGGGGGGGGGGGGGGGGTGCTGGAGAGGTGTACACACTGACTGCCAAGGGGTGGGAGGATTCTCACACCAGGGGGGTCGATGGAATGGCAGGAGAGGCCGGGGTCAGCTGACTTACGGGACTGTCATGGGGGAGCAAAATGGCTAGATGAGGATCTAGCGGGGGGGGGGGGGGGTTGCTGCTGCATTGGCCAAAGGGGAGCTGGAAGTAGGAGAGATAGTCGGGGTGGGAGTCTGCCGCCTGGGGGACTGGAGGGTGCGGGAGGCGCGGGCACGTGGCTGGCCTAGAAAAGGAGATGGCTAGTCGGCGGGGGGGGGGGGGGAGTAGCCCCCCGAACCAGCTGATAACTTGGAATGTATGGGGCCGAACGGGCCGGTCAAGAGGGCCCGGGTGTTCGCGCACTTAAAGGGACTGAAGGCAGACGTGGTCATGCTCCAGGAGACTCATCTGAAGGTGGCAGATCAGGTTAGGCTGAGAAAGGGATGGGTAGGGCAGGTCTTTCATTCAGGGCTGGATGCGACGAACAGAGAGGTTGCAATACTGGTGGGGAAGCTGGTGTCGTTCGAGGCACTGAATATTGTAGTGGATAATGGAGGTCGATATGTGATGGTGAGTGGTAGGTTGCAGGGGGTGCGGGTGGTACTGGTTAACGTATATGCCCCGAATTGGGATGATGCCGGATTTTTGAAACGCATGCTGGGTCGGATTCTGGATCGAGAGAGAGAGAGAGAGAGAGAGAGAGAGAGAGAGAGAACGAACTTCAACACGGTGCTGGACCCAGCACTGGACCGTTCTAGGTCCAGGACGGCTAAGAAGGGGGTTTATGGACCAGATTGGGGGGCTGGGGGAAGGAGGGGATGTGACGATTCCTGGATCAGCTGAGGTTCCCGAGGGTGGTGGAGGAGGAGGAGGTGGCTGGTTTGGGGGCGCCGATTGGGCTGGAGGAGCTGGTTAAAGGATTGGGGAGCATGCAGGCGGGGAAGGCTCTGGCGCCGGATGGGTTCCCGGTTGAATTTTACAGGAAATACGTGGACCTGCTGGGCCCGTTGCTAGTGAGGACTTTTAATAAGGTGAGGGAGGGGGGTGATCTTGCCCCCGGCAATGTACAGGGCGCTGATTTCTTTGATCTTGAAGCGGGACAAGGATCCATTGCAATGTGGGTTGTATAGACCGATCTCGCTCCTCAATGTTGACGCTAAGTTGCTGGTGAAAGTGCTGGCTACGAGAATTGAGGACTGTGTCCCGGGGGTTTATTCATGAGGACCAGACGGGATTTGTGAAGGGTAGGCAGCTAAATACAAATGTGCGGAGACTCCTCAATGTGATTATGATGCCCTCGGTGGAGGGGGAAGCGGAGGTAGTGGCAGCTATGGACGCGGAGAAGGCCTTTGATCGGGTGGAGTGGGAGTATCTTTGGGAAGTGTTGCGGAGGTTTGGGTTCAGGGAGGGGTTCATCAGTTGGTTCAGGCTGCAATATAGAGCCCCGGTGGCGAGTGTGGCTACGAACCGGCGGAGGTCGGAGTACTTTCGGCTGTACCGGGGGACGAGACAGGGGTGCCCCTTATCCCCCTTGTTGTTTGCACTGGCAATTGAGCCGTTGACCATGGCACTGAGGGAGTCCAGGAAACGGAGGGGACTGGTCCGGGGGGGGGGGGAAGGAACACCGGGTGTCGTTGTATGCCGACGATCTGTTGTTGTATGTGGCGGATCCAGTGGAGGGGATGGCGAAGGTCATGCGGATCCTTAGGGAGTTTGGGGACTTTTCGGGGTATCAACTCCACGTAGGGAAGAGTGAGCTCTTTGTGGTGCATTCAGGGGACCAGGTAAGGGGGATAGACGAGCTACCGCTGATGAGGGCGGAAAGGAGCTTTCGGTACCTAGGGATCCAAATAGCTAGGAGCTGTGGGGCACTGCACAAGCTCAATTTGACGCGGTTGGTGGAGCAGATGGAGGAGGATTTCAAAAGATGATATATGCTGTCACTCTCACTAGCGGGTAGGGTGCAGTCGGTCAAAATGATGGTCCTCCCGAGGTTCCTCTTTGTGTTCCAGTGACTTCCCATTTTGATCCACAAGGTCTTTTTCAAACGGGTAAGCAGGAGCATCATGGGATTTGTGTGGACGAATAAGACCCCGAGGGTGAAGAGTGTGTTTCTGGAGCGTAGCAGGGACAGGGCGGGGCTGGCGCTGCCGAATTTGTGTGGCTATTATTGGGCTGCCAATGTGGCGATGATCCGCAAGTGGGTAATGGAGGAAGTGGGGGCGGCATGGAAGAGGCTAGAGATGGCGTCCTGTGTCGGCATGAGCCTGAGGGCACTGGTGATGGCACCGCTGCCGCTCTCGCCGACAAGATACACCACGAGTCCGGGGTGGCGGCGACGCTGAAGATCTGGGGGCATTGGAGACGACACAGGGGCGAGGTGGGAGCTTCGGTTTGGTCACCGATTCGGGAGAATCATCGGTTCGTCCCGGGAAGGATGATTGGGGGGGTTTCGGAGCTGGCATCCGGCAGGGATTAGAAGAATGGGGGACCTGTTCATTGATGGGATGTTTGCGAGCCTAGGGGCGCTGGAGGAGAAGTTTGGGCTACCCCCGGGAAATGCTTTCAGGTACATGCAAGTGAGGGGGTTTGTGAGGCGGCAGGTGAGGGAATTCCCGCTGCTTCCGGCATGTGGGATTCAGGACAGGGTGATTTCGGGTGTGTGGGTTGGAGAAGGCAAGGTTTCGGCGATTTACCAGGAGCTGAAGGAAGAGGAGGAGGCCTCGGTGGAGGAGCTAAAGGGCAAGTGGGAGGAGGAGCTTGGGGAGGAGATAGATGAGCGTCTGTGGGCTGATGCCCTGAGTAGGGTCAATTCTTCCTCCTCTTGCGCCAGGCTCAGCCTAATACACTTCAAGGTTACTCACAGAGCGCATATGACAGGATGGGTTTTGGGGGGTTTTGCCAGGACTATGTCCAAGGTGGTGAACGCCCAGGTCAAGCCGAGCTGGGGATTGGCATTATTTGGGGTATCGGATGAGCCGGGGGTGCAGGAGGTGAAAGAGACCGGTATTCTGGCCTTTGCGTCCCTGGTAGCCCGGCGGAGGATTTTGCTACTATGTAAAGATGCGAAGCCCCCTCTTGTGGAAGCTTGGATCAATGACAAGGCAGGGTTGATCAAGCTGGAGACGATAAAGTTTGCCTTGCGAGGGTCTGTGCAAGGGTTCTCCAGGCGGTGGCAACCGTTCCTAGACTATCTCGCGGAGCGTTAGGAGGAGGTCAGCAGCAGCCCAGGGACGGGGGGAGGGGAGGGAGTTCTTTTGAGGTGGTGTTTGGATGAAGGTGTTTTTTTTCCCCTATTTGTGCTTTTAAATGTTACATGGGGGGTTATTGTATATGGGGGAAATCCAATGTATAATTTCTGATTGTTGTGTTTTTGTTTCTTTTTTCTTATGGGGGGAGGGGGGGGGGGGGGGGGGGTGTTGAAAATTTGAATAAATATATATTTTTTAAAAACTTATATATTGTGTGGCAGATCCTGCTGCACCCATGCCAGAGTACATTCCCTATATCCTTAATCAGTTTCCTAGTTCTCAATCAATTACTGCCCATCCTGGTTGTAAGTGTGTGCCCACAGCAATGTTAGGTAAAGATTTCAAGACATTCCTTTTGTGACGATGACCAGTGATATTTGTCCAAGTCATGGTGATGAAGGACTTGGAGGTGAAGGTGTTTCCACAATGTTGGAACTCATGGTCTTTGCAGAAAAGGTTGCATGGGAGGAAACTTGTATATAACCAAATTGTATCTCATTTGATAATTAGAAATATTCTATTTTTCTACAAATGCTATACTAATGCAGATGAAGTATCCCAACACAATGACAGAAGCAAGATTTTTCAGGAATTGGACCAATTGTAAAACTCCACAGTGTTTGTCAAGCCCCTTTCGACTGTTTTGTGAACAAGTCACAATACTTAATCTACTAGCTTTGTTACTTGGGTACTATACTGCATTTGTGTATAATATGTAGGATGAGAGTTTGTGCAAGCTCATATATTATGGAAAGCAAGTCTTTCAGTACCTCCCTCTCTGCCTCTTTTAACTGAGACTCTTTTTCTTTGACTCGCATCACAAACATTTGCCTCATTTCTTCTTCCTTTCTCTGAAGGTCACCAAGAAACTCGTTCCTCTTTGCTTCATATGTTTCTTGAAGGCTGGAAGAAAGTATTAACTAATTGTTAAAAAAAAAAACCTGGGTATAGATGCCAAAGTTATACAAACATGCCGATTTGAAAATTTCAAACCTCAAGATTATTCCATTAACTGAAGACTTTTCACAAATCACAACCATTCAATTGTGAAATTAAATAACTAATAGGATTGGCAGCATTATTTCTGTAGTTACTACACCAAGAAAAAATATTTTCTGCAATAAGATTGCTTTTCATTTGGTAACTGACTGGCTTTAGGAAGTTAGGATCAGCAGTGAATTTTGAGAGTTTGCCACACACAAACAAGTTAAAAAAAACTTTTGTCTTAAAAGTGGCAATTAACAGAATCAGAGACAAATAGTATGAACGCTAGTTACAAGCAAAATCATAGTTTAAAAACATGCACACACCCTCACTAGCTAAACCGTCAGCTAGTAAAGTATATTATAAATGACCTTTATTCGTGTCACAGGTAGGCTTACATTACACTGCAATGAAGCTACTGTGAAAATTCTATCTATCTTCAACTTGTATGTTGTGTGGCAGATCCTGCTGCACCCATGCCAGAGTACACGCCCTCTATCCTTAATCTGCTTCCTAGCTCTCAATAAATTACTGCCCATCCTGGTTGTAAATGTGCGCCGACAGCAATGTTAGGTAAGGATTTCAAGATTTTCTTTTGTGACGATGATCAGTGATCATATGTCCAAGTCAAGATGGTGTATGATTATATTCCACATGACATCTATTATAATTTCAGTGCAGGGATAAATTATTTAAGCATGCAAGTCAATCATTATACAGAATATGTAGTTTATGTTAAGTATCAAATCTGGTTAACTGGATTAAAAAATGCTGAACAGTCAGAAGTTTGTGAGAATTAACTGCTGTATCTTGAAATTGCAGACTGAAACTCACAATTTTTCATTAGGTGAATTGGATGAACAAACAGATGGATTTGAATCTGATAATTAGGAAAACTTCCCATTGTATGACATGCTCCAAAATCTCCCTCTTCCTTCTCCTACACAGTTATGTCTTTACATGAGGCAGACAAGAACAATTAAACATAATTGAATACATGATAATCACACCATCATGTGGAATATAACACACTTTACTAGCTAGCTGATGGTTTAGGGTGTGTGCATGTTTTTAAACTATAATTTTGCTTGTAACTAGTTTAAATTATTATTTTTCTGCGATTTTTTAAATTGCCACCTTAAGACAATGAGTTTTAAACTTTTTTTTTTAGAAAATATTTTATTGAAGCATTTGTAATTTTCAGTTTAACACATTAACATTTCTTAACATTTCGTAAACAACCACGCGGGCCGACACATGCAAAACACCTAAACGAACAAAAAACAGAAAATAACGTCCCCTGCGACCCCAACCCTATTCCTTAATTACCCGTATATTAAGTTCCCTGTCGTTATCTAACATTGCCATGCCTCCCGTTTTGCTCCCCCGCCCCCCCATTACTGCGGACGTTCAATTTTCCTTGAAGGAATCGATGAACGGTTGTCATCCTCCGGGCGAACCCCTGAATTGATCCTCTCAAGGAGAACTTGATTTTTTCCAGACTGAGAAACCCTGCCATAATCGCTGACCCACACTCCTGCATTAGGGGGCTCAGAGTTCCTCCATCCTAGCAAAATCTGTCTCCGGGCCACCAGGGAGGAGAAGGCCAGGACATCGGCCTCTCTCCCCCCTCCCCGGATCTTCTGATACCGCAAATATTGCCAGTTCTGGATTCGGAGTTACCCTCCCTTCCAGGACTTCTGACATAACATTCGCAAATCCCTGCCAGAATCCCCTCAACTTCGGACACACCCAGAACATATGTACATGGGTCGCCGGGCTACCCGCACACTGCCTACATCTGTCCTCCACCTCCTCAAAGAACCTGCCCATCTGGGCCACTGTCATGTGGGCCCTGTGGACCACCTTGAACTGGATCAAGCTAAGTCTGGCACACAACAAGGATGAATTGACTCTCTTCGAAGCTTTTCCCCACAGTTCAATTTCCAGCTCTCCTCCCAGCTCCTCTTCACCTCTCTGACACTCCATCAACTCCTTGTATATCTCCAAAACCCATCCCTCACCAACCATTGTTTTTGACATCACCTTGTCCTGAAATCCCCTCAGGGGGAGGTAAGGAAAGCTTGGAACCTGCCTCCGTACAAAGTCCCGTACCTGTAGGTACCGAAACCCGTTCCCACCCGGGAACTCAAACTCCTCCTCTTAAGCCTCCAGGCTCGGGAAACGCTCCTGACCAAAATGATCCCCAAATCTCTCAATCCCTGCCCGCTGCCATCTCTTAAAGCCCCCATCCAGCCCCCCCGGGGTAAACCGGTGGTTGTCACAAATCGGTGACCACACTGACACCCCCTCCAATCTCATGTGCTGCCTCCATTACCCCCACACCCTCAGGGCTGCCACCACCACCGGCAAGAACGGCAGAGGCGCCGTTAGTAAAGCCTCCAAACTCGTACCCTTGCAGGATGCCGCTTCTACTCGCTCCCAAACCGACCCCTCCCCCATTACCCACTTCCTGACAATCGATATGTTGGCCGCCCAGTAATAGTTAATAAAGCTCGGGAGGGCCAAGCCCCCCTCTCAGTGACCCCGTTCCAGGAGTGCTTTCTTTACTTTTGGGGTTTTACCCGCCTACACAAAACCAGATATCGCCGCATTCATTTTCCTGAAAAAAGCCTTTGGGACAAACATCGGAAGACGTTGAAAAAGGAGCAGTCTCGGAAGGACCGTCACCTTCACCATCACCGTCACCGTCTGGACCCTCCCCGCCAGCATCAGCGGGAGCATGTCCCATCTACGGAAATCCCTTTCATTTGATCGACCGCTTTGCCCAGATTTAACTTATGAAGCTGCCCCCAATCCGTAGCCACTTGTATCCCAGATATCCAAAACACCTCTCAGCCACTTTAAAAGTCAACTCCTTCAGTCGCCTTTCCTGCCCTCGTGCCTGGATCACGAACATCTCGCTCTTTCCCATATTTAACTTGCAACCTGAAAATCGCCCAAATTCTCCTGGTATCTCTATGATTTCGGCCACCCCCCCACTGGGTCTGTGACATAGAGCAGCAAGTTGTCCGCATAGAGAGAGACCCTGTGCTCCACATCCCCCCCCCCCCCCCCCTCACTATCCCCCGCCAGGCATTCGATGATCTAAGGGCCATTGCTAACAGTAATGGAGAGAGCAGGCATCCCTGCCTTGTCCCCCTAGAGACTAAAGTATTCTGACCAAACTCAGTTGGTTCTTACATTTGACTGATATAACAGCCGGACCTATTCCACAAATCCCTGCCTGAACCCAAACCTTCTAAAATATCCCATAAGTACTTCCACTCATCCCGGTCGAAAGCCTTCTCCGCGTCCATGGCTACAGCCACCTCAACATCGCACCCCTCCGCTGGTATCATTATAACATTAAGAAGCCATCTAATATTGAACGTCAGGTGCCTGCCCGTCACAAATCCTGTCTGATCCTTCCCGACTACCTCCGGGACACAGTCCTTTATTCGGGTGGCCATGACGTTTGCCAGCAATTTAGCATCCACATTCAGGGCAGCACGGTAGCATCGTGGATAGCACAATTGCTTCACAGCGTCAGGGTCCCAGGTTCGATTCCGGCTTGGGTCACTGTCTGTGCAGAGTCTGCACGTTCTCCCCATGTGTGCGTGGGTTTCCTCCGGGTGCTCCGGTTTCCTCCCAGTCCAAAGATGTGCAGGTTAGGTGGATTGGCCATGATAAATTGCCCTTGGTGTCCAAAATTGCCCTTAGTGTTGGGTGGGGGTGTTGACCTTGGGTAGGGTGCTCTTTCCAAGAGCCGATGCAGACTCGATGGGCCGAATGGCCTCCTTCTGCACTGTAAATTCTATGGAAACCTATGGAAAAGGGAAATTGGCCTGTACGATCCACAGCTCTCCGGGCCCTTGTCTCGCTTCAGGCTAAGAGAGATTGATGTGCATTACCCGCAGGTTTATCCAAATGGCACGTGGTCCGTCCGACACCACAATTGCGGAGTACTCAGTGTCCTCCACCCATGCGAACAATGTTTTATCCAGTGCAAAAAAATCTATCCTGGAGTATGCCTTGTGCACAAGAGAGTAGAATGACTACTCCTTGCTCCGTGGCCTCTCGAATCTCCACAGATCAACCCCCCCATGCGCTCCATGAACCCCTGAAGTTCTTTCACCATTGCTGATACCTTCCCTGGCCTAGAACTCGACCAGTCCATCATCAGAACTAGGACCGTGTTGAAGTCACCCCCCCATAACCAACCGGTGCGAGTCAAGGTGCGGGATCTTTCTCAACACCTTCCTGACAAACGCGACATCATCCCAGTTTGGGGCATATATATTTACCAACATCACTGCCATTGCCTCCAGTTTCACGCTAACCATAATAAATCTGCCTCCAGAGTCTGCCTCTATCTTCCCTACCTCAAATGCCTCCCTTTTGTTAATCAGGATGGCCACCCCCTTGTTTTAAAGTCCAGTCCCGAATGGAATACCTGCCCGACCTATCCAGTCTTCAGTCTAACTTGGTCTCCCAGCTTCAAGTGTGTCTCCTGTAGCATGGCCACGTCCACTTTTAGCTGTCTCAAGTTGCGAACACACGGGCCCTCTTGACCGGCCCATTCAGTCCACGAACATTCCACGTAACCAGTCTGGTCGGAGGGGCTCCTGCCCCCCTCCCCTGTCGATCAGCCATGACACTTCCCAGGCCAGCCCTTAGCCCACGTCCCGCACCTCCCCTGACCCGCCCCTCGGCAGCCACCGCCATCTGGTCTCCATCTCTAACCTCCTAAATGTCCCCATGTCGTCAACAGTCCCCTCCCACCCACCCTACTCCGTCTCTCTTCAGCTCTCCCCCCGCCCCCCCCCCACTTTGCTCCAGTGAATCAACTCTCCCAGCTAGCCTAGCAGCTCCCACCCCCGGCGCCTAGCATCCTACCACCTGCTGGATCCTCGATCCTCAAACCACCCCCCCCCCACATAAGTTCTCAAAACGATAGCAAAGGCCCACCCCTCCTCCCTTTACAACATCTTATCAGTCCCATCACTCTGCTCCCTTTATAACATCTTATCAATCCCATCACCTTCAAACAGAGCTGAAAACAAAAGAAACATCCGATGAAGCAAAAAAGATTTTTTGCCTGCAAAAACTCAAACATCTTCTCTTTTTTCTTTCCCTCCCTCCCCCTCCCCCCCCCCATGAACATCGCACTTTAAAAACGGAGTCCACAAAGATCAGCCATGATCTCATTAAATGGCGGAGCAGGCTCGAGGGGCCAGATGGCCTACTCCTGTTCCTAGTTCTTATGTTCTTACCGTACCTTGGTACATACAGCAGCGGATCAATCAGAGATTGCCTTCTTTTCCCGAACCCCGCAACTCAAGTTATAGTGAAAGGCTGAGATTTTTAAAATATAAAACACAACTTTTAACTCAGCCCACTACCATCTAGATTTTAAAGTCATTATGCCTCTACCAGATTACTGACCTTCATGAAAACCGCCACTTCTTCCGGCGAGCCAAAATATAGTTCCCGGTTGACAAGGTCACCCAAAAACGGACCGGGTAGAGCAGTCCAAATTTTATTCCTTCGCATACAGGGCTGGCTTAACCTTATTAAAACTCGCCCTCCTCTTTGAGAGTTCTGCTCCCAAGTCTTGATACACCCGGATCTCAGAATCTTCCCACATGAGCCGTTTCGTCTGCCTGGCTCACCTCATAATGCGTTCCTTGTCCAGGAACCAATGCAGCCTCACCACCATCGCCCTCGGGGGCTCACGCCCCTGGGGCTTACGCATGAGCACCATGTGAGCCCGGTCCACCTCCGATGGTCTGACGAATGCATCTGCCCCGAGCATCTTCTCCAGCATCTTCCCCACAAACACACCGGCATCCGATTCCTCCTTTCCCTCTGGCAAACCGATGATCCGGATATTCTTCCTGCAAAAGCGATTCTCCAGGTCCTCCATCTTCTCCAACCGCTGTTTCTGCCGATCCTGTAGGATATTAATTTCCATTGCCATCGCAGTGGACTGCTCCTCTTGTTCCGCCGCCAGCTCCTGCAACTTTTGGATCGCCTGCCCGAGTCGTCACTTTCTCCTCCACCCGGTCGACCACCTCCTTAATCGAGGCCACCGCCCGGGTCAGGACCTCCGCACACTCCTTACGATGCCGGGCGAACTGCTCATCCAAGTATTTAACCCACTGATCCATCGTCCATTGAGCTGGTGTGGTCGAGCTTTGCTTCTCTGTCATTGCATACACAATGAGCTTCACTCCCAACCAACTTTTGGTTTCTTCTTTTACGATTGTTTCTTGGGCGCAGCTCCATAAACTAGGGGTCGGCCTTCTCTCCTCTCACTTTTATCCACTTATGTTGAAAAATTCCCACAGAAATCCAGCTTAAAAACCGTTAAAAGACCACTAAGAGCGGGAGCTGCTAAATATGCGACCGTTCATTCCATGGTCGCCACCGGAAGTCAATGAGTTTTAAACTCGTCTGTGTGGCACAATATCAAAATTACTGATCCACTGCTGATCCTAACTTCCTAAATCCAGTCAGTTACCAAATGAAAACCAAGCTCATTGCAGAAAATGCTTTTCTCAGAATAATAATTACAGAAATAATGTTGCCAATGGTGAAAATAAAAAATCCTTGGGGTAACCGGATTCAATGTAGTCAACTTGATGCGTATGAGAAAAATTAGTAAACTCGATCAAATGATTTGGCTTTCCTTGATGTCGATATTGACTGTACAGGCCTTCGCTTACAACACAGAAACATAAAATTCATTTTTGAAGCCATTATTCCCCACTGGAGACTAAATAACCCCTGATGTATTCTTCAGGTAAAACAAAAATGCTTATCTAATCAATATTGTCGAATAGAAATTGCGACTTGCTACAGGTCCGGTCACACTTCATTTTTGCTACATGCCCTAGGTTTAGTAGAAGTCACCTTGCATACATTGACACGACGTTGCATACATTGACACGACATTGACAAAATGCACTTCTTGTGTATTTATTTAAAACATCTATCACCCGTCAATTACCAAGAAAAAATTAAAAATAAAAAAAACTTGTGTATACTGTTGTTTGTCGTACGTTTTGAGCAACAAATATACAAAGATATTTAATCATTTATGCATACACCATGTCAATCATAATATGACATATTACTTCCCACGATAGCAAGTTGCACAGGTCTTGCCTCAATCATAGCTCGTGGGTTCAAGCCATATTCTATGACTTTTGAGTGAGTAATCTTGGTTCATAATGCAGCAGTACTGCACCTGCAGCGTCAGAAGTGTCATCTTTCAAATGAGGTGTCCCTTCTACCCTCTCAAGTGGAAGAGATCCCTTGACAGTATCCCAAAAAAGACATCCGCATTGGCTCAGTGGTAGCATTCCCAACTGTCAGAGGCTGCGGATTCAAGCCCCACTTCAGAACTTACGAGCCCATCAGACGGGTGCCTAACTGCAGTGGAGGGAGCACGACAAAGAAGTGCCGATTTTCAAACGAGCCATGAAATCAAGTTCCCAACTGCCAAACGAAAGATGAAATCAAGGCCCCATCTGCCCTCGGGTGCATGTAAAGATCCCACAATGCAAATTTAGGTAGGGCTGGGGACCTTTACTGGTGTCTTGGCTAATACTTGTCCGTCAACCAGTATCACCAAAAACAATTAACCCATCATTTCTGTCTGCCTTGAGTTTCAGTTTGATGTGCATCAATTGGGTACTATTTTCTCTACAATGCAACAGCGAATACACTTTAAAAGTACTTAATTGGTTATAAAGCACTTTGGGATGCCCTGAGGGCATGAAAACCCTAAAGCCTTTTCTTTTAAGAGTAGAGGGTATTTCCCTCAACATCCTAGCCAATATTTATCCCATAGTCAACATAATTAAAACTGCTTAATTTATCATTTTGCTGTTTGGGAGATATTACAGAGCGCAATCTGGCTTTCAAATTCCCCTGCATTAGAATAGTAACTACTTTTCAAAAGTAACTAATTAGCTGGTGAGTATTATCGGGTGTCCTTGGGCACTATAAAAACATAAATTCTCTCTTCACTTCCACTAGGCCAAAGAAAGTTAAAGAGGAGAACTAATGGAAGTTTTAATATTATGAAGAATTTTGGAGAGAGTGAATGAGCAAGACTTCCATCCTGACCTTTTTTTTGTGCCTTGTTCATTGGGTTTGACCCTTGATCCCGTTTCTGCTTTTTTGTCTCCTTAGTTTGTCCCAGCGCAAGTAAGCCCGCCTCCCCCACAAGCCAGCTTTCTTGTTTTTGCTTTCGCTGTTTCTTCCATTAACACATTCTGCTCTTGCCTTTATGCCAATGTCAGCACTTTAGTCCTTAAATGTTTCCATTAACACATCCTTTGTCTTGTGCCCATGATATCTTTGTCAATCTCTCCTTAACTCCGACCTATCTCTGACCTTCTATTGTGCCCCACCTCCTCCACCCCATTTCCAATGATATAACCAGTGGAATTTCCACCCCTCTTTTGTTCTGAAGACGTCATAGGGACTTGAAACGTTACCTCTGTTTACCTCTCCACAGATTCTGCCAGATCTGCTGAGTTTATCCAGCATTTTCTGTTTTTATTTAAGACTTCCATCTGGTTTGGCAGTGGTGAGGGATCATCAACATGAAATTCACAGGTAGGAAGATATCTTTACACATAAAGTGATGAGGCAGGGGCCAATACACCTTTTAAGACAAATGCTGAATATTCAAAGCAAAGGAAGATAGAAGGCTATTTTGTACCTGACTGGCTTGTTATTTGGATCGGTGTCTTTGAATCCCATCTCTTCTAACTTGCAGCGACGATACAGCTCATAATGCCGTGTGTGTGTCTGTTCTCTCAGGTCTTCCATGTTGACACAAACAAGCATCTCTCGCAGCTTCACAAAGTCACTGTGGTTTTCATTTTCAACTGAGACAAATTTGAACAACACTATTTTATTTATGTCTTGAAAATAAACTGTACATTTGTGGGCACAGAATTCAAAATTTTCCATACACTTAAATTCCAAAAAAATGCCATTGCCATGCCAAAGATTAGACTTAAGTGTACAAAGTGGTAGCATCATTGAAATTGTCAGATGCTAGAAGCTTTCTCAAAAAGCCATTAATAACTCCAATAACAGACCACACTGATCAATTAATAGGCAATTATTCCTAAACCAAGCAGATTTAGCTTGAATGCACCTTCATTTAATTAAACTATTTTTTGAGGCAAGGACGCACTCTTTCTGTACCAGAATACTACCTGATCTCGCATCATTCAATACAGGGGGTTACCATTAATCAGAAACTGAATTGGACTAGCTATAATACTGTGGCTGCCAGGGCAGGCCAAAGACTAGGAATCATACAGCGAATAATTCACCGCCTGACACCCCCCCCCCCAAAGCCAGCCCACCGGCACAAGTCAGGAGTATAATGGAATACTCTCCACTTGCCTAGATGAGTGCAGCTCCAACAACACTCAAGAGGTTCGACACCATCCAGGACAAAGCAGTCCGCTTGATTGCTTCCCCTTCCACAAACATCCAAACCCTCCACCACCGACGACCAGTGGCAGTCATGTACCATCTACAAGATGCACTGCGTTAACTCACCAAGGTTCCTGAGACAGCACCTTCCAAACCCACAACCACTACCATCTAGAAGGACAAGAGCAGCAGAAGCTGGGAACCCCACCACCTGGAGTTCCCCTCCAAGTCACTCACCACCCTGACTTGGAAATATATCGCCGTTCCTTCACTGTCGCTGGGGCAACATTCTGGATCTCACTCCCCAAAGAGCACAGTGGGTGTACCCACACCTTAAGGACTGCAGCGGTTGAAGTAGACAACTCACCACCACCTTCTGAGGGCAATTAGGGATGGGCAATAAATGCTGACCTAACCAGCGGTGCCCACATACCGAAAATTAATTTTAAAAAGGTTCCTATTGATCACCTTGGATCTGCAACATCAAGAACCGGAACTAGGAGCAGAAGTAGATAATTTAGCCCTTTGAGCCTGCTCCACCATTTAATCGGATCATGTCTGATGTCTTCCTGGTCTCAAATCAACCTCCCCACCTGTTGCCCATATCTCTTTAACCTTTTTAAAAAATATATCAAAAATATCTATCCATTTCTTGAAATCATTAATAACTCAGATTCCACCACACTATGGGGCAGCGAATTCCAGAAATTCACCACCCTCCGAGAGAAGTAGTTCCTCTTCATCTCAGTTCAAAATCTACCACCTCTCAGCCTACATCTGTGACCTCTCGTTCTAAATTTCCCTGCAAGGGGAACATTTGGTCCATATTTACTTTATGAATCCCATTTAGTATTTTATGCACCTCGATCAGATCTCCTCTCATCGTTCTACATTCCAGCAAGTAGATGCCCAGACTGTTTAATTTCTCCTCAGAAGTCAACCTTTTCATCCCCGGCATCAATCTGGTGAACCTCCTCTGAACTGCTTCCAATGCCACCACATCCTTCCTCAAATAAGGAGACCAAAACTGGACACAATACTCCAGATGTGGTCTCACCAACACCCTATACAATTGCAACAATACTTCTCTTTTATACTCCAGTCCATTTGCAATAAATGCTAACATTCCATTTGTCTTTTTTATCACATGCTGTGCCTGCATAGAGACTTTCTGCGATTCATGAACAAAGACACCCAGATCCTTCTGTCTAGACACATCTTGAATCTGCTTCCATTTAGGTAATAATTTGCCTGACTAGTCTTTCGGCCAAAATGGATAATCTCACACTTATCCACATTAAACTCCATCTGCCAAATTTTGGCCCAATTTCCTTGCCTATCTATACAAATTCTTTATCTCCTCTTTACTCTGCTTGCTTTCCCACATATTTTAGTATCATTCACAAATGTTGCTATATTACACTCTGTCTCTGCTTGCTTGCAGATCATTTATATAAATTGGAAACAGTTGAGATCCGAGGACTAACCCTTGTGGCATGGCATCCCAAGCCAGAGAAGGACCCATTTATCCCCACCCTTTGCTTTCTGCCAGTCAGCCAATCCTCAATCCAATCTAGTACTCTACCCCCAATCCCCTGCGATTCACCTTCTGGATCAGTCTTTTATGTGGCACCTTATCAAACACCTTCTGGAAGTCTAGATATATCACATCCACAGGTTTCCCATTATCCACCTGGCTGGTTACATCCTCAAAGAACTCAAGCAAGTTTTTCAAGTGTGACTTACCCCACATAAAACCATGTTGACAATCGTGGATTGAGCATTGTCTTTCTAAATGTTCAGTCATCTCCTCCTTAATGATTGATTCCAGCAACATTCCCACCACAAAGGTCAAGCTAACCAGTCTATAGTTTCATACTTTTAGCCTCTCCCCCTTTTTGAACAGGGGCATCACATTGGCATGTTTCCAATGCACCTGGACCCTTCCAGAATCAAGGGAATTCTGCAATATCATAACCAATGCATCCACTGTCTCTGCTGCCACCTCCCTTAATACCCTAGGGTGCAGGCCATCAGGTCCCGGAGACTTATCTGCCCTTAATCCCATTAGTTTATTCAATACCATTTCCCTAGTGATGGTTATTGCACCAAGTTCCTCTGCATTAACTGTAGCTTTTGGAAATATTTTTATTATCTTTTAAAATGAAGACAGAGGGAAAATATTGGTCAGTGCCTCCGCCATCGGTTACCTCACCAGTATCTTCCTCTAAAGGGCAAACATTTACTTTACCTATTCTCTGCCTCTTTATACATTTCTCCCCCTATTCTCCCCCTCCCACGGCGGGCGGGAGAATCGCCAGGGCGCCGCGCGAATCGCGCCACGCCGCCCCGATCCCCGCACGCGATTCTCCCACTCCCCGGAAGCCAGCGGTGCGCGATTCGTACCGTGCCGCTCAAAAGGTTCCCGCTGGCGCCGTCCACCCCTGGCAGGAACTCTGCGGGAATGCTGGGGGGGGGGGGTGGGCTCCTTCACCGGGGTGGCCTCCGATGGGGTCTGGCCCGCGATCGGGGCCCACCATCGGCAGGCCGGCCTCTTTCCTCCCCCTCCCCCCCCCCGGGCCTACCTCCTTCCGCGCGCGGCCCGAGAACACCGGCTCCATGTTGGTGAGGGGCCGGCGTGCGTATGACGTTCCCCGCGCATGCGTGGGATGACGCGGCCCAACTGCGCATGCTCTAGCGGGGGGCCAGAATAGGTCGTGTCCAGGCCGTTTGCGCTGTCGTGAAACACGATGGCGTTCACAACGGCGCGACCACTTGGCCTCAATATCGGAGAATCGCCCCCTTCTTTAAACGTTCAGAGATTTGGGGGAAAGAAGAATCAGACTTAATCATCCATGTTTTTGACACGGATGTTGAGAGAAAGAGAACAGTTCACAAATATAGCTGCGTGAAAATGATGACAGATTACACAAAGCCTTGAAGAAACACCATCATTCATTATTAACCAGCCAGAAGGATTAGTTCCCAAGCGTCCAGCAGTCTGATTCAGCTGCCTCACCTTCCCTCCTTCAAATTAGTGTTCGACAATGCAATAGGAATATCAGAAAACAGAACAATGCTTCATATTGCAAGGAAGCAGCAGTTACATGATTTCAACAACAGCAGCTTTTTCGGTATTAACGATTCGACACCCCGGATATACACAATTCCCTAATCCAGCCAAGTAGGACATCGTTAACTATGCATCTGCACATGGGCAGGAAGTGCTTCTTGCTAATATTGTGTTGTCAACAGATGCAGGCTAAATTACAAGATAACATGAGCTCAGATGCCAAAGTTAGTGTAAAAGAAAGATTTAAAAAGGCATTATCACAATTGCCAAAATTGTGAAGCAAAATAGATTTACAAAGCACAAAGACAGTCTCAGAATCCTGGCTCAAGCAATTCACACATGTCAGCCAAAACAAAACTGAGAGATCCTTGTTCACAAAGTGCACTTTGAAATTCCTTTTGTCAGAAGAGCTTACGAATGTAAATAATTTCAACAAACACCATCTATTCAAGATTAATTTGATTTGGTACTATTGTCAACAATAGAACATATCCCCACCTTCCAACAATGAAAAGTGCAGATGGCATTCCAGGAGCTGCAACAGGCATACCTAAAAATGAAGGGTCAACCCTGGTGAAGCTACAATTCAGGATTACTTGTGTGCCAAACAGCATAAGTAATGTGCGATAAACAAAGTGAAATGATCCCACAACAAACGGGGCAGATTTAAGTACTGCAGTCTTGTTACATCCAGTCATGAATGGTGGTAGACAATTAAACAACTCAGAGGAGGCTCCACAAATATCCCAATTTCAAGTTGCAAAAGATAAGGCTGAAGCATTCGCAACAATCTTTAGCCAGAAGTGGCAGGAGGATCCATCCCAGTCACCATTGGAGCTCCGGCATCACAGTTGCCTGTATTCAGTGTATTTGATTCATTCCACCAGATATCAAGAAAAGGTTGAAGACGCTATGCTACAAAAGCTATGGGCCCTGACAATATTCGGACAATAGTTCTGAAGACTTGTGATCAAGAACTTGCCACACCCAGGACTCAGCCTGCTCCAGTACAGCTACAACACTGGCATCTTCTATCCAGTAATGTGGAAAATTGCCCAGATATGTCCTGTACACAGAAACCAGGACAAATCCAACCCTGCCAATTATTGCCCCATCAATTTCCTCTTTGATATCAGTAAAGTGATGGAACATTCAAGAGCTGACTTCCAAACCAGCCAAATCTATTCCTGGGAGGAGGGCGGACGCCCTTGCCTTTGCCTCCCTGATCGCCCGCTGTAGAATCCTGTTTGGCTGGCGGTCAGCAGCATCACCCAAAGCTGAGACTGGCAGGACCCGCAGGATGGAGGACCCTCAGGATGGAGGACAAGCGGCGAAAAGGGCCCGGCATGCCCGGAGGATTATGGAGGCTCTCATTCTCACCCCATTCTCACAGGACAATACTTCATCCGTCAGCTCACACCCTCCTCCAACCCCTCTTTTCCCACCAACCTCTCCTCACACCCATTTCCCTTCTTCCTCCCCACCCCCATTCCCCAACTCTCCCACCAGCTCCCGCTCCCCGAATACCCTGGGCGGAATTCTCACCCACCCCCCCCCCACGCCGGGTGGGAGAATCGCCGGGGCGCCGCGCGTGACCCGCCACGCCGCCCCGACACCCGCACGCGATTCTCCCCCCCCCCCCCCCCCCCAAACTGGCGCGGCGAGAATCACGGCTGGCCGCTCGGAGAATCGCCGCTCGCGGCCTGCCCAACACGACGGGTTCCCGCCGGCGCCGGCCACACCTGGTCACTGCCTGCGGGAACGTTGAAGGGGCGGCCTGTGGGGGGGAGAGGGGAGGTTCCTGCACCGGGAGGGGCCTCAAATGGGGTCTGGCCCGCGATTGGTGCCCACCGATCGACGGGCCGGCCTCTCTGAAGGAGGATCTCCTTTCCTCCGCCGCCCCGCAAGATCCATCCAACATCTTTTTGCGGGGCGGCCTCGGGGAGGACGGCAACTGAGCATGCGCGGGTGACGTCATTTACGCGGCGCCGTTTTTGTGCGGCACCGGTTCACGAAAATGATGCGACGCCACTCCTAGCCCCTCGGGTACGGGAGAATACGGGGCTGGGAGCGGGCTCCGACGCCCGAGTGAAACACTCCGGTTTTCACTCCGGCGTCGGCATTTAAGACTACCGATGGGAGAATTGTGCACCATGTTCCACCGTCGAAGGGTGTGCATAACATCACCCCAAGGTGATGGGCCTGTGTTGGCACTGTCAGCGGCTCAACGTAACTCGCCATGAGGCTAGCTCTGGTGCTCCTCAGTTTATAGCAAAATTTGACTCCTGTTTTTCTGATTACAGGGCGCTCACACCCATCCTCTGAATAGGGTCTGCACGGCGGTGTTTGATCTTGGATCACTGTGCCCGGGTGGCGCAGAAGCAGAGGGCAACAAGTGGGAGTGCAGGCACTCCGCCACTGCCCCCCCCCCCCCCCCCCCCACCCGCCTTGGCCCCCTCCCGCTTATTATGACTATCTTCTGTGGGGACAAAGGGAGGGCATTGTGAGCCACACTCTTGATGGGTCAGGTGGTCTACAGCAGCTGGCATGTGTAGGTACTGCATCTGGTCATGAAGGGACTGTGATGGTGGGTGCCAGTGGGTTCTGAGGAGTGAGCTCAAAGATCAGATACGGGGAGGGTGCGAGGTGTCAGTCGGTGATTGGTCTCGATTTGTCTCGTTGAGACAATGGATGGCTAAAATGGAGTTATTTCCACACCGGGAGGGGTCGAGGGAGTGGCCGGGGTCAGCAGGAGTCGGCTGACTTACGGGAGTGCAATGGGGGGAGCAATGCAGCTAGGGGGGGGGGGGGGGGGGGGGGGGGGAAGAACCTAGCTTGGGGGAGGGGGGGGGGGGGGGGTTGCTGCTGGAATGGCCAAGGGGGAGCTGGAGTCGGTAGAGGAGGTTGGGGCGGGGGTGTGCCGCTGTGAGGAACGGGCCGTGCGGGGGGCGCGGGAACGTGGCTGGCCTAGGAGGGGATATGGCTAGTCGGCGAGAGAGGGGGGCGGGTAGCCCCCTGATCCGGCTGATAACCTGGGACTGAACGGGCCAGTCTACAGGCCCGGGTGTTCGCGCACCTGAAGGGGCTGAAGGCAGATGTGGCCATGCTTCAGGAGACGCACCTTAGAGTGGCGGATCAAGTAAGGTTGAGAAAGGGGTGGGTAGGCCAGGTGTTTAATTCGGGGTTGGAAAAAAAAAAAAAAATAAAATGCACTAGATCGCTCCAGGTTTAGGAGGCCGGTGGAGGCCAAGATGCTGAGGGGGTTCGTGGACCAGATGGGAGGGGTGGACCCATGGAGGTTTGCGAGGCCAGGGAATTCTCATTCTTCTCCCATGTCTACATGGCCTATTCCCGGATTGACTTCTTTGTTGAGTAGGGCGCTGATTCAGAGAGTGGAAGATACGGAGTACTCGGCGATAGCCAGTTCCGATCACGCTCCGCATTGGGTAGACCTCTAAGCTGGGGGAGGAGAGGGACCAGCGCCCGCTGTGGCGCTTAGAGGTGGGGTTGCTGGCGGGCGAGGTGAGCGGGCGGGTCCGAGGGTGCAGAGAGAGGTACCTGGAGTTGAATGACAATGGGGAGGTCCAAGTGGGGGTGGTCTGGGAGGCGCTGAAGGCGGTGGTCAGGGGAGAGCTGATCTCCATTAGGGTCCATAAGGAGAGGAGGGAGAAGAGAGAGAGGGAGAGTCTGGTGGGGGAGATGGTGAGGGTGGACAGGAGGTACGCGGAGGTCCCGGAGGATGGATTGTTGAGGGAGCGCCGCAGCCTCCAAGCCGAATTTCGATCTGTTGACCACCAGGAAGGCGGTGGCGCAGTGGAGGAAGGCGCAGGGGACGGTATATGAATATGGAGAAAAGGCGAGCCGGATGCTGGCGCACCAGCTTCGCAAGCGAGAGGCAGCTAGGGAGATCGGGGGAGTTAAGGTTGGGGGAGGGAGCATGGTGCGAAGTGGGGTGGGTATTAATAGGGTCTTCAGGGACTTCTACGAGGAACTGTATCGGTCCGAGCCCCCACTGGAGGAGGGAGGGATCGCTTTCTGGACCGGTTGAGATTCCCGAGGGTGGAGGAGGGGCAGGTGACGGGTCTGGGGGCGCTGGTTGGGTTGGAGGAGTTGGTCAAAGGGATATGCAGGCGGGGAAGGCACCGGGACCAGAGGGGTCCCCGGTCCAATTTTATAAGTAGTATGCGGACCTGCTGGGCCCTCTATTGGTAAGGACCTTTAATGAGGCAAGGGAAGGAGAGGCTTTGCCCCCAACGATGTCTCGGGCGCTGATCTCCTTGATCCTGAAGCGGGACAAGGATCCCTTACAATGTGGGTCATACAGGCCAATCTCACTCCTAAATGTAGATGCAAAGTTTTGGCGAAGATTTTAGCCACTAGGATAGAGGACTGTGTGCCGCAGGTCATTCACGAAGATCTGACGGGGTTCGTGAAAGGGAGACAGCTGAATACGAATGTACGGAGGCTCTTGAATGTTATAATGATGCCGGCGGTGGAAGGGGAGGCGGAGATAGTGGCGGCGATGGTTGCGGAGAATGCCTTTGATAGGGTAGAGTGGGGTACCCGTGGGAGACGCTGAAAAGGTTCGGGGAGGGGTTTGTCAGGTGGGTTAAGTTGCTGTATGAGGCCCCGGTGGCGAGTGTGGCCACGAACCGAAGGAGGTCAGAGTATTTTCGGTTACACCGGGGGACGAGGCGGGGTGTCCCCTGTCCCCCCTGCTCTTTGCGCTGGCGATTGAGCCCCTGGCCATGGCATTGAGAGTGTCGAGGAATTGGAGGGGGCTGGTGCGGGGTGGGGAGGAACATCGGGTGTCGCTCTATGCGGATGATTTGCTGTTATATGTGGCGGACCCGGTGGGGGGAATGCCGGAGGTGATGAGGATTCGCAGGGAGTTTGGGGATTTCTCCGGGTATAAGCTCAATATGGGGAAGAGAGAGTAGTTTGTTGTTCACCCAGGGGACCAGGAGAGGGGGATTGGTGAGCTCCCACTAAAAAGGGTGGAGAGGAGTTTCACGTACCTGGGGGTCCAGGTGGCCAGGAGTTGGGGGCCCTGCATAAGTTTAACTTCACGAGACTGGTGGAGCAAATGGAGGAGTTTAAGAGGTGAGACGTGCTGCCACTCTCCCTGGCGGGTAGGGTGCAGTCAGTTAAAATGACGGTGCTCCAGAGATTTTTGTTCCTGTTCCAGTGCCTCCCCATCCTGATCCCCAAGGCCTTCTTCAGGCAGGCTAGTAGCATCATTCTGGGGTTTGTGGGGGCGCAGAAGACCCAGAGGGCGAGAAGGATGTCCCTGGAGCGGTGCAGGGATATGGGGGGGGGGGGGGGGGGGGGGGGGGGTTGGCGCTGCCTAACCTCTGTGGGTATTATTGGGCCGCCAACGTGGCAATGGTGCGTAAAGTGGGTGATGGAGGGGGAGGGGGCGGCATGGAAGAGGCTGGAGATGGCGTCCTGTGTGGCAGGAGCCTGGAGGCGCTGGTGACGGTGCCGCTTCCTCCAACGAGGTATACCACGAGCCCGGTGGTGGCAGAGACCCTCCAAGTTTGGGGGCAATGGAGATGTCACAGGGAGGAGGTGGGGGCCTCGGTGTGGTCCCCGATGCGGGAAACCACTGGTTTGTCCCAGAGAGGATGGACGGAGGGTTCCTAAGCTGGCACAGGGCTGGTATTAGAAGGATGGGGGACCTGTTTGTGGACGGGAAGTTCGCGGGCCTGGGTGAGCTGGAGGAGAAGTTTGGGCTCCCCCCCGGGGAACACCTTCAGATATGTGCAGGTAAGAACGTTTGTTCGGCGGCAGGTGGTGGAGTCCCCACTGTTGCCCCCATGCAGGGTCCAGGACAGGGTGCTGTTGGGGGTGTGGGTTAGAGAGGGTAGGATCTCGGCAACGTATCAGGTGATGCAGGAGAAGGAGGAGGCCTTGGTGGAGGAGCTAAAGGATAAGTGGGAAGAGGAGTTGGGTGAGGAGATTGACGAGGGGACGTGGGCGGATGCCCTGGGGAGAGTGAACTCTTTCTCCTCTTGCGCGAGGCTCAGCCGCATACAATTTAAGGTGCTGCATAGGGCCCACATGACCGGGGCAAGGATAAGACGGTTCTTTGGGTGCGAGGACAGGTGTGTTAGGTGCTCAGGGAGCCCAGCAAACCACACCCACATGTTCTGGGCATGCCCAGCGCTGGAGGACTTTTGGAAGGGTGTAGCGAGGATGGTGTCGAGGGTGGTAGGTTCCAGGGTCAAACCGCACTGGGGGCACGCAATATTTGGGGTGGCACAGGAGCCCCGAGTGCAGGAGGCGAAGGGGGCCGGTATTCTGGCCTTTGCGTCCCTGGTAGCCAGGCGAAGGATTCTTCTTCAGTGGAAGGAAGCGAAGCCCCCAAGCGTGGAATCCTGGATCAACGATATGGCGGGGTTTATTAAATTGGAGAGGGTGAAATTTGCCTTAAGAGGATCGGTGCAAGGGTTCTTCAGGCGGTGGCAACCGTTCCTAGTCTTCCTGGCAGAGCGTTAGAAGATGGTCAGCAGCGGCAGCAACCCGGGGGGGGGGGGGCTGGTTTTACATTATCTTGAGTGGGCATGTATATTTGCTTTTGTGTTGATGATGGCTGTTAATTTATTATTTATGTATACGGGGAGGGTTGTTCTTTTCTTTCTGTATTTTGTTGTTGATATTTTGTGAAAATTTGAATTAAAATTATTATTTTTTTAAAATTGAGTTATTGAAAGGTTGGCTGCACTTGATGTTGATAAGTCTCTAGGACTGGATCAGATGCACCTGAGGATACCGAGGGAAGTACAAGCATAACCTTCCGATCCTCTTCAGATGCAAGTTGGTGCCAGAGGACTTGGGAATTGCAAATGTTACACCGTGGTTAAAACAAAAAGTGCAAGGGGAAGCCAGCAACTGTAGACCACTCAGTTTAACCTTGGTAGGGGGAACGATTTTAGAAATAATAATCCGCGACAAAACTAACAGTTGTTTGGACATGTGCAAATTAAGGAAAGACACATGGGTATAATGGAAAATCACACTTCGCTAACTGATGTATGAGGGTAATGTGGTTGACGTTGACTTCCAAAGTTACCACATAATAGATTTGTCAGCGAAGTTGAAGCGCATGGAATATAGTTTTGATGCACATTGAAGTTTCTTTAAATATTTTCCATTATTTACCACCATACGGTAAGCACGGTAGCACAAGTGATTAGCACTGTGGCTTCATAGGGCCAGGGTCCCAGGTTTGATTCCCCACTGGGTCACTGTCTGTGCAGAGTCTGCACATTCTCCCAGTGTCTGCGTGGGTTTCCTCCGGGTGCTCCGGTTTCCTCCCACAGTCCAAAGACATGCAGGTTAGGTGGATTGGTCATGATAAATTGCCCTTAGCTGGAACCAGTCTTCCCATTGACCAGTTTTCCCATCATGCCATTACTTAATTCGTACCATATCACAGTGACCAAAAAAGGTTGGAGGGGTTATTGGGTTACGAGGATAGGGTGGAAGTGAGGGCTGAAGTGGGCCGGCGCAGACTCGATGGGCCGAATGGCCTCTTTCTGTACCGTATGTTCTATACCTTTTAGCTCATTTACTCAATTAGCCTTAATCATCTCTCCCCTGATAAAACAAAACCAATTACATAATTTAGTTGTGATAAATGTAGGAATTACAGATATACTGTATTATAGGTATTTGGTGCAGTAAGGGTTAAAAGCCTGTGTTAGGGCAGCACGGTGGTGAGTGGGTTAGCCCTGCAGCCTCACGGCACCGAGGTCCCAGGTTCGATCCCGGCTCTGGGTCACTATCCGTGTGGAGTTTGCACATTTTCCCCGTGTTTGCGTGGGTTTCGCCCCCACAACCCAAAGATGTGCAGGCTAGGTGGATTGGCACGCTAAACTGCCCCTTAATTGGAAAAAATGAATTGGGTATTCTAAATTTATTTTTTAAAAGCCTGAGTTAGTGTGTGGCTGCTGCAGTCATGTCTTTAAAAGGAATCCTCGTTTGAAAGACAACTAAGCTTTGGAGCCAGAGGTGCAATTAAAACTTTGCAGAATGCTATTTGGATGGGTGGAGGGGGCGTGATGAGATTCCCTCTGGCAATAGTTATATTTCAGCTGGAGATGATGTAATTACTGGGAGAAGCCAAAGTATCTGGCAGCTTGCAGAAAAACATTTGTTAGCTCAGTTCAGTTAAAAGATATGGCTGTAGCTGGATTACTGTATCTTTCCAAGTAGTTCAGAAGAATGTAATTAGAAAGTGAGCTGAAACAAGCTGAAGCAGCTTCTGAAGAAATACTGTCAGAGTTTCTGCATCGTTCTGACACGATTCAGATCTTTTCTATAAAGCAGTGTCAAAAGATCTCTCCTTCTCAAAGAACATTTCTATAAAGCAGGTATTCCTGAAGGTTAACTGTATTTTAACAGTGAATTGAGAGCAGAGACTTTTTTTATTGTTTGAGTGGGAATAAAGATAGCAGTTAAGGGTTACTGTATTCACTGTATTAATTAGCATTAGTTAAGGGGTAATTGTAAGCTATTTTCTGGTGTGAGGTTAAAGATATTTTAATACTGTGTTAATAATAAAATTTGTTTAATATACCATATCCCTATTTTTCGTGAAATCACTCCTGGAGTGAGATATCCTTTCCTCACAGTCCTACAAAATTAAAACATTGGGTTTGCTGTCCCGTATCTTAGACACCGTTGGGGTCTGGTCGAGGATCGTAATAAGTTTAAGATTCCTGTTTGGCACTGGAGCATGTGCTCACTTAATATGGAATTCAATTGTATAATGATCGCTTATTTTTGTTATGGAGGATATTTTCATGCGAGATTACTAATTAAACCCATATCACCACACAATACTAGATCTATAAAAGCCTATCCTTAGTTGATTCCACAACACATTCGTCCAAGAAACACTAAGGAAATAATTCGACAAACTCATAGGCCAAACTATCTATGCTAATTTGATTTGTTCAGTCTAGATGATGATTAAAAAGGCCCCATGATTATTAAATTGCCTTTGCTACAAGTTGCAGTTATTTCCTATTTAACTCTGTCCAATGACTGGAGCGGCACGGTGGTGCAGTGGTTAGCACTGCTGCCTCACGGCGCCGAGAACCTGGGTTCGATCGCGACCCTGAGACACTGTCCGTGTGGAGTTTACACATTCTCCCCATGTCTGCGTGGGTCTCACCCCCACAACCCAAAGATGTGCAGCGTAGGTGGATTGGCCACGCTAAATTGCCCCTTAATTGGGGAAAAAAAAAGAATTGGGTACTTTAAATACATTTTTAAAAACTCTGTCCAATGATATAACAACTACTTCCACCAAAGATTTCTGTCTCTTATTATAATAACCACTCATATAGATTCTACTTCATGATCTTAAGCGCATAAGTCTTTTCTTACTGCTATCCTTATGTCATTTACTTTCGGGACCACTTCTCCTTTTCCATTCTGCCTGTCTTTTCAAAACATTGTTTAATCGGGAGTGTTTATTTCCCAACATTGGTCACCTTGTAACCATGTCTCTGTCACTTTAAATGGTGGTTAAGATATAAATAATTTGTAAATTGTGTCACTAGTTCAGGCATCTCATTACATATATTCTGCTCTCTAATTTGCATTTGTTTGCTCTTGACTCCCATCTCATCTTCAGCAGGTTCAAAATAAAAATTAAACAGAAATCATAAAGTAGTTCCATTAGGTTAAACAGCTGGCGAAGCCATTAGCTTCTCCTTACTCCCAAGTTGTATCTGCCAAAACATTTTTTCTATTATTATGCAACTTTTTTTTCCTGTTCTCACCTTGTACAACTCCCCATGGATACTGCCGAGCTTTAACCATTTTGTTTCCAACTTTCACTTCCTCTGTACTTCCAATTACAGCGAATGGTAGATGGCCCTAAATTTCAAAATACATTAAAAAATCCATTCCAGTTAGCTGCAGAAACATAGCATTTTAGGGTCTGATATTCTGTTGGAATCAACATGGTAGACACTTTTAAAATTAGATGGTTAACTTGTCCCAACATGCATTGTTGCGGAACAATACAACATATGGCTGAGGTTTAATAGAAATATTAAAATATAAATTACTTCGAACTATTTAAGCTATAATTTGACAAATGCTGCTCTTTTAATAACAAAGATTATTCAAGCAGTTAAGTTAATCAAGTGGCTAGATATTTTATGTCACCTGGTGAAATTATTAAGATTTCTCGCTCAAATCCAAATACTCAAACAGTTAGGAATGTTCTTCAATGGTTGATTCACTTTAATTCAATGTAGCTTTATATACTAGTACAACTTGCATTAACATACTTACGTTCATGGCGGAATTAATTTTTGCAACCGTTTCATCATCTATTGGAAACTGATAGATCTGTACCCCATTGCTAACTAGTTCACTCATTATTTTGATTTTAAATTTATGAAGCTCATTTTTGGCAATAGTATCTGCCTTTGCAATAACTGGAATGATGTTCACCTGTGCAAACAAAAAAGAAAATCATATGAGAATGAATCCCCTCAAGATAGTATCTGAAGTTAGAATTCAGAATCCTTATTAGCAAATTAAACAACTGAGTAAAAGGTATCTCTCAACTGTGCAAAATCTCAAGTCTGTATTGTTGCTTATGTATTAGTCTCACATTATACATGACTTCACAGCAATCAAAGCTCCACTTCGCTGTAATTTTACCAATCGATGCTGGTGCTAATGTAAACAAAATACAACAGGGAACCCATCTATGGTTCTAAAAACTAGCTGTTTCTAGTTTAACTTTTGCATTTATACCCAATAACATTATTGGGAGTACATCTATAGAAAATGCAAACGGAGATATATAGCACTAGACATGTAACACTAAGTGTTCTTCAGTATCGACTGCAACAGCTTGTAAACGCGTGATTTGCATTACTTTTAAAAATCCAATTGAAAAGTTAGACATCTGCTTCTCAGCTCAGTGTTCTTTGAATAAATCTTAAAATAAATTTTAAATTAAAAGATTTGTTTGAATGCAGGAATGCAACTCCAGCTTTTGGCTAGTTAGTGTAACAATGTTTCTTGATCACTGTGTGGCTAGATATACTCAAGGGTCCATAAGGGCAGTCTTTCACGGGGCTTCTTAACCAGAGCGCCTGGGAAAAGGCTTCCCGAAGCCGGCTTTAAATAAGCTACAATATTTTTTTAAAAGAGTCAGATTTTTGAAAGTGGGGGAGAAAATACTATTGCGTGAAGCTGAATAAATTGACAGCTTCAGCCTAGTCAGACTGTTAAATAAAGAAGGGGCAAAGAAATAGGCAGCAATGGAGGCTGCAAGGGAAGGAGCTGTTGGGATCGAAGGGCACGTCACTGTCTTTGTGCAGGAAGAACACAGAATGCAAACGTTATTAACTATTACTAACATTTACCACTAGCAAAACTGGAAGTTTACAAACTAATTTAAATGTTCTGCGCTGCCTAATTACCACCCCACCCCCCACCCCTATTTTCTCTCCTAAGTTACATTTCAATAGATCTAACGGTGTTGGTTACCTGTTGATACCATATTTCATTAGTTCCTATATCTTGTGTTAGCGGTCTTGCTCTACTACGGAGGACATCATAAGCAGACTTACTGTTCACATCCAATGTTGGCCTACAGCTAGAATTTTACTCTTCCAGGATTGTCCTGGAGTCGCTTGGAATGAAACAGCAGTCTAGACACGCCATGAGCAAATAGAGGCAGTTGTGGTAGAAATCAGTGTTTTTTGTAGGTTAAATGGGTTTCTGCAGCCGCCAAATAAAAGATAATGTGATTTGTATAAATTAACTGTGTTTGAGGAAGCGAAGAAGTTGCATAAAATATTGGATTCCCAATACATATCCTAACATAAGAATCAGTGTTTTGTACTTTCCACAGCTTAGCACTCAAATGTAAAAAAAAGTAAAGATTTTGGATAAAATAAAATTAGCCAAATTAAAAATCATCTGTGGATTGAAACAAACCAACATCTTTCCCTTTGATCTATACAGATTTAAAAGAAAATCAGAATACTGTTATTACCTGCTTTATTGTACTATGAACTGTTCTGGTGGTGCAATTAATTTTCTAATAGTTCATTATGCCCCCCCCTCCAAGACCAATTATTTTTGCCATGATCACTAGAACAATTCATGCAGGTGGCATGCTTCCAAGGGAAGATAGAAATGGGCACTTTTGTCTGTCCTTTCTATTGGGAGACAACAGGGCTCGGTTTGTTAATGCTTCATTGCAGAAACTGCAAAATTTATTGAATACAGTAAATCACAAGCAAAATCCAACACATTTCATCCATGATACAACGGAGTTCAAACAGGCAATTCTAGCTCAAGGAGGCTATGAAATCGTCAAGCTGCATTACAATGGGTGGTGATTTCTAAGTATTATATAATTATACATTTAGTATTGTTGCTAAGTGTAAGAATTCCGTGGGAACATTTTGAAGACAGTATTTTTTCAGAAGCATATTTTATGCAGAAACAAGTGTTGTTTCAGAAATAGTAGGCACATTGTTAAAGTAATTTTGCACATCTCGAGCCAAAGCTTTCAATTAAAATGAGTTTCTATGTGCAACAAGTAAACACTGATCCAAAAACCCCCTTTATAATTCTAAAGATTTATATTAGGTCTCCTCATCTTCTCTTTTCCCCCCAAAAAAGTCCTAGATTGTTCAATCTTTCCTGGTAGTTTCAAACTCTGAATTATGTTAATTTGCACTTTCTCCAATGTTTCCATATCCTTTTTGGAGCAATGTCTGTTCTTCGTTAAGGTGCAGTCTAATAAAGTTAATTTAATACAGTGCAGAAAGTCGGTATGCAGGTACAGCATGTAATAAAAAAGGCAAATGGAATTTTAGCATTTATTGCAAAAGGACAAGAGTATAAAAGTAGAGAGGTGTTGTTGCAATTGTATAGGGTGTTGGTGAGACCACATCTGGAGTATTGTGTCCAGTTTTGGTTTCCTTATTTGAGGAAGGATTTGGTGGCATTGGATGTAGTTCAGAGTAGGTTCACCAGATCGATTCCGGGGATGAAACGATTGACGTAGGAGGAGAGATTGAACAATTTGGGCTTATATTCGCTGGAGTTTAGAAGAATGAGAGGGGTTCTGATCGAGGTATATAAAATACTACAAGGGATTGATCAAGTAAACGTAGACCAAATGTTCCCCCTTGTGGGGAAGTTAAGAACAAGAGGTCACAGATATAGGTTGAGAGGTGGTAGATTTAAAACTGAGATGAGGAGGAACTACTTCTAAGGTGGAACTCACTGTACCATAGTGCGATGGAGTGCAATGGAGTATGAATCATTAAATGATTTCAAGAGATAGATTTTGGATTTAAAAACAGGTTAAAGGGAGATGGGGAATAGGGAGGGAGGTGGATTTGAGACCAGGTAGATATCAGCCATGATCTGATTGAATGGCAGAGCATGCATGAAGAGCTGAATTTCCTATTTCTACTCCCAATTCCAATGTTGCTATGTCCCTATTTTTATATTCTCTTCATCTAGAAACTTCAGTTCCACTACGACCAGCTGTTTTACCATGTACTGCTACATTTAGCAATTTATGTACCGTATCTCGTAATTTATTATTTTCCAAGGGCCTCTTTACTCACCCACCAAAGTCAATTGTCTCATACTTCGCTCTTTTTAGAACAGAATACACATTTATTTTGCCCACTCTGCCGCTTGCTTGTCTTGCACAGTGAGCAATTAATTGATGAATGTGAAGTGATCGATTAGTCAGATTTGACCTACTGAATCTAGTTGAATTTTTTCAGGGAATTACGAGCATGGTGGATAGTAGAGAGTCTACAAAGTTGCTCATTCGGACTTTCACAATGCATTTTACAGCATTCCAGCCAAGAGATATTAGCAAAAGCTGAAGTGCTCAGAATTGGAAGTAATTTTGGGATACAAGTAACAAATGTTTGAGGTTGGAGACAGTTAGGGATACCCCAAATGTTCTTTGATTGACAGGGTGTAGTAAGTGGTGTTCCGCAGAATCTTTTCTGGGCCCTCAGTTTTTCATATATAAAAAATGATTTGGATGCAGGAATATAGAATTGTGTACCCAAGTTTGTGGGTGGCAGTACATTAAGAGGCTCAGCAAGTTGTGTAGCTGGAAGCATTTACTTATAGAAGAGACACAGGCAATTCACATAGGATCAGAAACATATTTTAAGAGACGCTAAAGGTTATGTAACTGACTTAGGTGTCCATGTACATAAAAATCACTGAAAACTAAGGGCAGGGTTTTTCAGATAGAGGATTTCCGAACCTGCCACCCGAAGAGTTGGCAGGGAACAGATTCTTCCTTGCTGATCACAGCTACTCCACAGCCCTCTGCGCTCCCAGTAATGATAAATGGTTGGAGTCAAGCTTCTGCCCCTAACTTGGACACAAAGGCCTTGCCTCAGAGGGCTGCTGGCCAGTTAGATTGGCAAATAGCACTGTAGTTCCAGCAGTCCCGATGGCCACAGTAGCCAGATTATAAATCCCAGAGTCCAAGACCAGCTAAGTGTGTGGGAGTGGAGGAGGCCCTGGGGATGCAGGATTTGGAGATGTCCAATGGAGAACAGGGGGCCTTGAAGGAGGTGCCCCATTTCTTGCTCAAGGTCCAGGCAGGGTGACCTGCCCAGGTTTTCCCCGTGCCCACAACTGCTCCTGCCAGCCTCAAAAGTGAGGCAGGGCAGGAAGCGCCCTTAATGGCCAATTCCTTTCCCACCCCACATAAAATTGCGGAAAGATCAGGGGTGGCCGACAAGGCAGCAGGGAGGCCACCTGGGGAATTTTACTGCCTCCCTTGCCTGAAAACCTGCTGGTTGTAGTGCGTAAAATTCTGCCCTAATCGACATATTAAAAATGCAATTTAAAAGGCCTTCATCTGAAAATGAGGAAGTGGTGTTTTAAGTTTGTTTAGAGACTTGGTCGTACCCCACCTGAAGTACTCCTTTCAATTTTGGGAAACAACCCAATACTGCCCATGAAAGGGGTACAGTGCAGTTTCACCAGGATAACACCAGCATTTAAAGGATTAAATGGACAAATTACGAGAACTGCTCATCATCTCTTGAATTTAGCTGATCAAGAGGGGATCTAACCAAGGTATTTAACCTGAAAAATGGATTCCATAGAATAGCTACAGAGGAATTATGTCCTTTGGTGAGGATATCCAGAATAAGAGGACAGTCTTAAAAATAGAGCCAGGCTATTCAGCAATTAAACCTGGAAGCACTTTGTTTTTATAAAAGGGGCAATTTAGCGTGACCGTCCATCTTTAGGTGTGGGGGTGAGACCCATGCAAACAAGGGAAGGATTTGCAAACTCCACACGGACAGAGAGTCGGGATTGGGATCGAACCTGGGTCCTCGGCACTGTGAGGCAGAAGTGGTAATCACTGGGCCACTCTTGGAAGCACTTTTCCCCACCAGACATAATGGAAATATGTGAACAGAAAAAAAGGAAACCAGAAGCCAGAGACAGACCCAGCGAGAGCAGAGGAGCGGGGGAAGTGAGAGCAACCTCAGGGTAAGGAACAGCAGCGGGGAAAGAAAGAGAGATAGACAGATGGCTGGAGGAAAGAAAAACACCAAGGTGAAGGGACAGCGAGACGCAAGCAGCAGCAGCGAGGGTAAGGCGCATGAGCGGCGGACGCGCAGGCAGACGACCCCACAAGATAAGACAGAGGTTAAAGGGAAAACGATGGCGGACCAAGCAGCAGAGTGTGAGCAGGACGCAGCGACCAGCATAAAGGAGGCGCTCTGGTCGGAGCTCCAAGCAATGATGAAGGAGACGACGCACAAAATGCAGCAGACCATCGAAGGCCTGGAAAGGGAAGTAAAGGAGCAGAAAAAAAACTATTCTGGAGTTGAAGAGGGCCGCCTCAGACCAGAGTGACAGGGTGGTAACCGTAGAAGCAGAGGTCAAAAGGTTAATAACGGCCCAGGGGAGCCTAAGAGGGAAAGTGGAGGACCAGGAAAATAGGTCCAGACGGCAGAACATTAAAATTGTGGCTCGGCCAGAGGGGATAGAGGGCAGAGGCCCAACAGGCTACATCACCCAAATGATGGGCAAGCTAGTTGGGAGAGGAGGTATTCCCAAACCAACCGGAAATCGACAGGGCGCACAGGTCGCTCTGACCCAAGCCCAAAGCCGGGGGCCAGCCCAGAGCAATTATTGCGACGCTGCACTTGTTCCAAGACCGGGAGAGAATCCTAAAGTGGGCCCGGCAAACAAAACAGAGCACGTGGGAAGGGAAGACCAGAAGGGTGTATCAGGACATTGGGGCGGACCTGGCCAAAAAAAGGGCTGAATTCAACAAGGCGAAAACAGCACTGCACAAAAGCAAGGTAAAATTTGGGATGTTATTCCCAGCCGAACTCTGGGTAACATTTGAGGGGAAAGAGCTGTATTTTAACAACCCAGCGGTGGCTGATGAGTTAATTAGAGCGAACAAACTGGGGAGGAGCACTCACAACCACAATGAAAAACATGGGGACGGAAAAGGAACAAAGAGCGGAGGACAGACCGCAAACAAGGACAATGGACTCATGAACTGTGCACGTATGTTATGCCTTGCGCGGGACTGTGCTGTCTTGTCTCAGAACTTGTCTCCTCTCTCAATGCAATGGGGGGGGGGGGGGGGGGGGGTGGAGCGAGGGAAATGAGGGCGAGGAAAGCAAATAGGAGGGCGAGACAAGGGGCAGTAGAAGAAAAGGTTAAACAGGGCCAGAACTGGGCGAATACTGGGAGGAGGGCCACCGTACCAGCGAGGAGGGCCAGCACGGGAGGGCAGGAAGGAAGGAGGGCCGCGGCGCCCCTCTCAGAGGGGGAGCACCTGGCACAAGGGGGAGGGGGAGCACCTGGCACAAGGGGGAGGGGGAGAGAACGCAGGAGGAGAACGCAGAACAAGAGAGAAGCAAAGAGAAGGGTGAGATCGTGAAGCAGTACAGACATAAGCCTGGGCGGGCATGGAGCAGGGCGAGGAACCAAGAGGGCGCCGCAACCAGCCACTCTAGAGGGCATCAGGGCGAAGGGAGACCCCGGAGCGCACCCGTGTGGCGTACACACAGCTGGTGGCCACATTGGGTGCCCCCTGGGCAAAGGGAAACCCCTGAGCACTGGTGCCCGACCCCATGGAGAGACAGTGATCCTGGCCATTTTGTCGGCCCCCTAGCAAAGGGAAACCCTGGAGTGTAGGTGCACGTCCAACAGGTAAGTATGGGTGATCCCACAGGACCAGGGGGTCAGAAACCCCCCACCAGGATTGTTACCTGGAATGTAAGAGGACTCAACGGCCCAGTGAAAAGATCCAGAGTGTCACCCACCTAAGAAGCCTATAAGCAGATATAATCCACCGACAAGAGACGCACCCGAGGGAAAAGGACCGACTGCTGGTAAGGAAGGGCTGAGTGGGACAGACGTACCACTCATGCTATGGGACGAGGGCTAGGGGGGTAGCAATATTAATTAGCAAAAGGACGAGGATAATGGGAACCAAGACAGTTACGGACCCAGGGGGAAGGTACGTCATGGTCAGCGGGGTCCTGGAAGGGGCGCCTGTCGTACTGGTAAATGCGTACGCTCCCAACTGGGACGACTCAGAATTCATAAAGAAGACCATGGTGGAAATCCCCGACCTTGACACACACCGACTGATTATGGGGGGGCGGGGCGACTTTAACTGCGTGCTGGACCCACTGACCGACCGATCAAACCCCAGAACGGGGAAAATGTCTGGCATGGCTAGCGAGCTAGGGGCCTTCATGGAACAGATGGCGTTGGTGACCCACGGAGATTCCTGCACCCAGGAGAAAAGGAGTTTTCGTTCTTTTCGCAGGTGCACAGGGTATACACCTGTATAGACTTCTTTGCAATGGGGAAATCGGTGCTTCCAGGGATCACGGGAACGGACTACTCCGCAATCGTTATCTCTGATTATATCTACTATATGGATGGAAAGTTGGAGACAGGCTGGCCCCAGCGCCCCACATGGAGGCTGGACACGGACCTCCTGGCCGACAAGGCTTTCTGCCAAAACATATCGCAGGGCATAGGCGATTAAGTTAGTAACAACCAAAACGAGGAGGTCTCACCCTCCACGTTTTGGGAGGCACTGAAGGCCGTGATCAGAGGAGAGATCATAGACTACAAGACAAGTAGAGATATGGAAGAGAGGGTGCCAGGCAACAGCTAGTGGACTCCATTCTGGAAGTCGATAGAAAGTACTCCGAAGCCCCGACCGTAGAGCTGCTGGCGGAGAGGAAAAAGCAGCAAATGGACTTTAACCTGCTATCCACTAGGAAAGCAGTGTACCAACTCCGCCAGACATGGGGGACCTTCTACGAACACGGAGTCAAGGCTGGCCGCCTATTGGCTCACCAGCTGAGAAAGCAGGCAGCCACGAGGGAAATAGCACAGGTTAAAGGATAGCAAAGGCAGTCTGGTAACAGAGTCAAAGGAGGTCAATCGAGCATTCGAGACCTTCTACCGGAGACTGTACACTACCGAGCCCCCCCGACGGGGATGCGGGAATGAAACAGTTCCTAGACAGACTGGAACTACCAGTGGTGGGGGAAGACGGGGAGAATTGGAAGCACCAATAGACCTGGGAGAAATCATGGAGAGCATCAGCTCCATGCAGACGGGGAAGGCACCGGGACCCGAAGGGTTCCCGGCGGACTTCTGCAAAATATTCGCACCAGTCCTGGCCCCACACCCAAGGGACATGTTCGCGGACTCACTGGCAGGGGGCACCCTGCCCCCCACACTAACGCTGGCCACAATTTCACTGATACCCAAAAAAGATAAAGACCTGACGGAATGTGGATCATACAGACCCATTTCACTGCTGAACGTGGATGCGAAAATACTCGCAAGGTCCTGACCAAAAGGCTGCGTACCAGAGGTGGTCGCAGAGGACCAAAGGGGCTTCGTCAAGGGTAGGCAGCTCACAGCGAACATCAGGCGACTGCTGAATGTGAGAATGACCCCCCCACCCCCGGGAGAGAACACCAGAGGTGATCGTCTCGCTGGACGCAGAAAAGGCCTTTGACAGAGTCGAATGGAGCTACCTCCTCGAGGTACTGGAACGGTTTGGGCTAGGAGCAGGATTCACAGCCTGGGTGAGGCTCCTGTACAACGCTCCCAAAGCGAGTGTCCGAACTAACACCACCAGCTCTGAATACTTCCAGCTACAGAGTAACAAGACAGGGTTGCCCCCTGTCCCCACTCTTGTTCGCACTAGCGATCGAACCACTGGCGATAGCCCTGTGGGATGCAAAGAGCTGGAAGGGAATCCGGAGAGGAGACGGAGAGCACTGAGTCTCACTCTATGCAGATGACCTGCTCCTCGATGTCTCGAAGCCACAGGAGGGACTGAAGGCAATACTGCAAATACTGAAAGAGTTTGGAACCTTCTCAGGATACAAACTTAACCTGGGCAAAAGTGAGACTTTTATGTAGGGCGCAGACTGGTGACACTGGACGAACTGACAAGGAATAGGAAACTAGCAAGAGGACAGGAATGGAGACCCAGTGAACCCAAAAGGGGGAGGGACAGAGCTGAAGGGGCTCCCGTTCAAAACGGCTCAGAGTAGATTCCGTTACCTGGGGATCCAAATAGCCAGAGACTGGACACAGATCCACAAGTGGAACCTGACCAGCCTGGTGGAGGAAGTAAGAAAAGACCTTCAACGGTGGGGCTCACTCCCACTCTCCCTGGCGGGAAGAGTGCAGATGATCAAGATGAACGTACTGCCAATGTTCCTCTTCCTACTTAGATCCATCCCGATCTTTATCCCCAAGGCCTTTTTCCAAAACATAAACAGGCTAATCATGGCGTTTTTGTGGGGGCGGCAAGAACCCGAGAATTCCCAAGCCGACGTTGCAAAGAGGGAAAGTCAGAGGGGGCCTGGCTCTACCGAATCTACAATACTACCACTGGGCAGCAAAGGCAGAAAAAGTGAGGGGATGGGTACAAGAACCCAACACGGATTGGGTACAAAAGGAGGAGGCATCCTGTAAAGGAACAACCCTCCAGGCCCTGGCCACAGCAGCACTCCCATCCTCCTCAAGAAGGTACACAACGAGCCCAGTGGTAGCAGCCATGCTGAGAATGTGGACCCAGTTGAGACAACACTTCGGGATAACTAAAATGTCCCCCATGGCCCCCCATCTGCGGCAATCACAGATTCCCCCCAGCCATGCGCGATACCACCTTCAAAAGGTGGAGGCGGGTCGGGGGACACGGACGGTCGGGGACTTCTATGTAGGGCGCAGACTGGCGACACTGGACGAACTGACAAGGAAATGGAAACTAGCAAGAGGACAGGAATTGAGACACCTCCAAATAAAGCACTTCCTCCGCAAAGAGACAAAGAGATTACCATGGGGCCCCAGAAAGCACACTACTAGAGGACCCGATAGGCACAAGCAGCGAGAAGGGGGCGCTATGTGGGGAATTATAGGGACAGCTACTGGACAGAGCCCGAACACCACTGGACGGGACCAGACAAAAATGGGAGGACGAACTGGGGACAGAGGTAGGATGGGGACTCTGGAGCGAAGCACTGAGCAGGGTGAGCAGCATCTCCTCCTGCGCAAGGCTAAGCCTAATGCAGCTCAAAGTGGTGCACAGAGCGCACCTGACCAGAACCCGAATGAGCAGGTTCTTTCCGGAGGTGGAGGACAAATGTGAACGGTGCCAGAGGGGCCTGGCCAACCACACCCACATGTTTAGGGCTTGCCCCAAGCTTGCTGGGTTCTGGACAGCCTTCTCCGAGGCAATGTCCAAAGTTGTGGGGGTGAGGGTGAAGCCATGCCCAATAGTGGCAATCTTCGTGGTATTGGAGCAGCCAGAGCTACACATGAAGAAGGGGGCCAACGTCCTTGCTTTCGCTTCCCTAATCGCACGCCGGAGAATCCTGCTCAGCTGGCGATTGGCAGCACCACCCAAAGAAGCTGCAGACGGGGTGGGGGGGGGGGGGGGGGGGGGGGGGGGAAGAGGAAGGGGGGACATCATAGACCAATCCAGAGGGCAGCAAAATGTATGTTAGTCAAATGAAGGACAAAACAAACCTCTGTAAAATAAAGCAAATTAGCGCGGGCAAGGAAAATGTAATGTATATAAGTGACAACTGTTTATAAATATGAGAAAAGCCAATAAAATGATATTAAAAAAAAAAAATGGAAATATGTAACTCCCGACTGAAATGATTGCAGGCGAACAAAAATAAATGTTGCTTTACCAGATTTTTACAGTCTGAAACTAATCTGTTGCTATTTCAGTAATGCACAATTTTATTTTAAACAAAAATGTATTTAACCAAACATGACTACTTTTTTAAAAAAAAAGTTAGATTTGATAGAAATTTTAATGACCATTAATAAGTTAAAAATTCACTTGCACGAATTTCCCCTCTACCCTGAATTAAAATGAACAACCCTTAATTAAAACGAACAAGTTTCAAAACTCCACAAAATATTATACAAAATAAATTATAGAAATACCAATATACTTTTCTTCTAACACTAACACAATTCTGAAATCTAAGACAAAGGTTAAAACTAATTAAGTATAATGCACATATGAAATCGGAAACTTAGTGACAGCTAGAATTAAAGTATCCCATTACAGCCCCCGTTCTCATCACATTTCAGGTAACATTAGACCTTTATTAATGTATCTGGGTGGCACGGTCACATTTGGGAATCCTTTAGTCCTTCATCACAGAAAAAGCACTTGGTGGAGGTGGTGGGTAGCTACTTGAAATGTTATATTTTGAAGGAACTTTATGCAATTTAAAAGTCAGAGATATAGGTAACAGGTGCTAATAAATTAGCTTTAATATTACTAAATCCGACCAAATGTTAAATTGGTCTGGTAATCCACAAACAGTTCAAGCAGCAGGGTTCACAAGGTTTGGACCAATGGGGACCTGGCGAATGGTCCCCGCCAGGGGCTCACAAGTAAGTACCCTGGCAATGCCCCCAGAATCCAGCACCAAAAATTCTAGATCAGAGGGACCTTTAAAAAGGGTGCCATAATCTGCCAGGGGACGAGGTTGCTAGAGAGACGGGCTCTGTTAGCATGACGTTGTGGGTCCCTGTTCCTTCAGTTTTCTTCCCTCCCAAAGCGCTTGAAAACTTGGCAGTTGAAAAGCCAGGGGCTTCTCTCTACTTTTCCCACGTGAGGCAACACTAAAAAATCATAGGAATTACAACCAATATTTTGGGAGATCCAACAGGACTTTGCTTTCTGGCTGCATATGGCAAGAGAGCTAAGGCAGATAGAAGGTTTCTGCAACATAATTCTACAAAGCAGCAAGATCCAGCAGAAGACTACTTGAAGCATAATATGCAGGAGAAGTTATAAAGTAATTTGTTAATATCAAACATGACAACCTATGGTTAGTGGGAAATGTAACAATTTCATTATTTTTGCATTACACAAAGACAATTATCAATTTAATTACATTTACTGGCCACTACTGTTGCTCTGTATGTCCACGCACTGTGAAATGAACCATTAAGCTGTTTTATTTCAAGCTAGTCTCATCAAGTTTTACTTGATATACCTTTGAAGATTGTAACACATGATACACTATCATACAAATCTAGCATAGGTACAGCAAGTAATTAGGAAAGCTGTTATCATTTTTTTGAGAGGGAAATGGATTACAAAATTAGGATGGTTATGATTCAGTTGTACAGGGCATTGGTAAGACCTCACCTGGATTACTGTGTACAGTATTGGTCTTCTTTAAGTGTGTTAGAAGCAGTTCAGAGGTTTACTAGACTAACACCTAGAAAGGGCAGGTTGTCTTATTAGGAAAGGTTGAACAGGTTAGGCTTGAATTCACTCAGAGTAAGAGGCAACTTGATTGAAGATCCTGACGGGTCTTGACAGTGTGGATGTAGAGAGGATATTTCCTCTTGTAGAAAAATTTAGAACTAAGGGTCACTGTTTAAAAATAAGAGGTTGCTCATTTACGACAAGGAGAATTTTTTTTCTAAGAGTCGTGAGTCTTTGGAACTCTTCCTCAAAAAGGCAGTGGAAGCAGAGTCTTTAAATATTTTGAAGGTAGAGCCAGATAGATTTATCATTGACATGGGGATGAAAGGTTATGGGAGTATGCAGGAATGGGGACTGAGGTTACAATTAGATCAACTATGATCTTATTGAATGGCAGTTCAGGCTTGAAGGGTCAAGTAACAATACTCCTGCTCCTAATTTGTATGATCAATTTGAGTCAATTCGCAAGTAAGAACACTTACATGGCTGATTGATACCAATGAACCATACCTAGATTTGTAATAGGCACTATAAAACCAAAATGGTTCACAACAGCTTATTATCGTTAAGTCAAAACATGAAATAGTTTCTCCAGTTTTTGTTGATAGTTTTTAAAATGATTAAGAAAACAGATCTTAGATTTTCAATCATCCTATGCTAGAATGTAGTTATTCCAGTACACAAAATAAATCTATATTTTCGTCACTTAACAAAGATCCTATCTAACAGCAAAATACCAACTTTTCAGGCCTTACATCGGTAGTTTAAAAAGTGATAAAACGGCCATTCCAAATGAAGCCAGTTTCAACGATTGTAAAACTGATTTGTAGGTGGCTTTCACATCAGCTGAATCATTTCAATTATATTAGAGCTAGCAGCTATTAATGGGTACATTTTTAAACCCTAAATGGCTTCAAGGACCCAATTCAATGTATCATACAAAAGACAGCACCTCCAACAGGACAGTACACCCTCAGCACTGCACTGGAATCTCATGTTTATTTTTTGTGTTCAAGTGGGACTTGAACGCACAATCAGAGGAAGTGTGCTACAAGCTGACACCAGGAACAGCTGGATGTTGTAATCAATTCTCCAATCCTTTGTTACATGATAAATGAGTAACACAACAGCTTTAATTTCAAATGGTCAGTCAACAAGAATTTTATCCTAATAGAACCTTATTCTTGAAAGCTAAATTTGACCTACCTTGCTATCCAGTTTTTTCATGGTCACTAAATCTAGTGACTTAAGAGAATGGCCAGTGGGAGAAATGAAGTACAGACAGACATGGATACGGGAATCATGATAATTGTGCAATGAACGTTTAATCTTCAACTCTTCTTGTAGATAGGCCTCAAACTGTGCATCAGTGTAGTCAATGATAGGTTTATAGCTACAAAAACCCAAAAGTAAACAAGTGAAATACAGGACACTGAATACCAATGAAAATCTGAATATATAGTTTATAAATTGGTCATTGCTATGGCTTGCTACTTGGGCATTTGGATTCGGTGGCACAACTGGTAAAATATTGTAATTTCATCACTGGGACTTCAGCTTAGTACATAATCAGCAGTGTAGCCAACTGTTGAGCATTGACAATAGTTGCCAAAGGTGCCTCATTTTCCAGATGTTACATTTCTAACTTCTGATCAGTACAAAAGCTTTTAAACTGAGAACATATGGAATTCAGTGCCAAATTACCCTTGGTTATGAGCAAGTTAATTTTTAATAAAATTAATCATAGGATGTGGCCCAGCATTTATTGCCCATCTCTAATTGCCCTTGAAGGGGCAGTTAAGAGCCAAACGCATTGCTGTGGTTCTGGAGTCACATGTAGGCCTGATGGCAGATTTCCTTCACAAAAGGACATTTGCGAACCAGATGGGTTTTTACGACAATCTACAATAATGGTCACGATTAGACATTTAATTCCAGATTTTTATTGAATTCAAATTTTGTCCTCTGCAGTGATGGGATTCGAACCCAGGTCCCCAGAGCTTTACCCTGGGTCTCTGGATTACTCGTCCAGTGACAATACCGCTAGACCACTGCCTCCCCTATGTCTCAAAATCTCATTTTCATGTATGGTTAAAACTTTCATTTAAGTAAAGAATTCCAGTAAAGAAAAGTTCTCAAAGATGCATAATTATAAGTCACTTATATTTAACAAGGGCATCTAACATACTGATTTACCAGGCCAGGAGGCAGAGAAGTATGTGAGGAGAGGTGGTTGACTAACAAAGGAATAAGTAAAAAAAAAAAGAGTATGGTGCTGGAAGAGGAAAGTTATTTTTACATGGAAAAATATGGATTGCGGGGTTAGGATTGGGATGAAAAGAGGCCATTTTTTGACATTCACTTTGTTTAATGACTTTTAAAATACACATGTGGTGGATTTGGGACAAGTATCATTCAACAAGACAGATATAGCCTGGGTAGAAGGGGGGAGATTTCCAATGCAATTGTAAAATGTACGTGTTTTAGGTGATCCTAGAGATGCACTGACAGATATTGGCTAGGATATAAAGAGATAAAAGTGCTAAATCATTGGTGTTAGCAAGTACAGATGGGGTGCATCAAGTGTTGCCGAGGGAAGTTAGGATCGATGTAGCAGAAGTTCAGACTACAATCTTTCTTTCAATACTCCTTTGATGTGGAATTGGTGCCAGAAGACTGGAAGATTGCAAAAAAATGGGCGTGATTCTCCGGAAAGATCTCAAAGTGCGGTAGCGAGCGGGAACTGCCGTGAGCTTCCCGGCGCTCGGCCCAGTGAGTCCGGCAACGCTATTGAACCTTAATTGGTCCACTTAAGACAAAGCTGCAAAGACTTCTTGCCGCAAATGAAGGCTCACCAGCCGATTCGCCAGCACTGCATTCATCAGCAGCACATGCACCCACCTCCGCAGCACTTGCTAAGCCATCCCCTGCCAGCTCACCATAATGACGCCCAGGTAACCCGCCCCAAGATTCGGGGATGCAGATCTGGGGAGGCTTTTAGACGTGATAAGAGGCCAGGAAGGGTGGCCTGACCCCCGAGGGTCCCGGAGGATAAGCCACAGGGTGCTGCCTGGGGGGAGGTGACGGTGGCTGTGAGTGCATGGAGTGTGACCAGGAGGACTGGCCTCCATGCCGGAAAAAGGTCAGCGACCTACACTGGGCATTAAGAGTGGATTGACAACTCCCCCCCCCGCCCCCCCCCCTCCATGCGACCCCCAACCCCCCCCCCCCCCCCCCCTTCCCCTTCCCCTCTCCCTTCAAACACTTCCTTCACACCCTCCTCCCACCACTGCAAACCACATGTGTGGCTAAAGATGCCATCTCTGTGTCTCCTCAGGGAAAGCTTTCCCACAATTGCTGGGAGAGGGCAAAGGTGGCAGTGGGGTGTCAGGCTTAAGAATCCCAACCTCCTCAGAGTAACGGGCCCTGGAGGTGACAGAGGACAGGGGGTGGGGTCATCAACACAAAGGCTGGCAGGCACCGCAGAGGTGAGCAACAACCAGGCTCAACCCAGAGGACCTTTCAAACGTGAGTTGTTATTGTCCATGTCAAAGTTGATGTAGATTTTCACCCAGGCGAACGGGACATCCTTAACCAGTTGGATGCACCTGTGGCTATGGCCTGCGAGATACCACACAGGTCCCCGCTCGAGCCCTGGAACAATCCCATGGCATAAACTTTCAGAGCTGCCATGACCTTGAGCTCCACCGGCAGCGGGTGTCCTCCTCCACGCGTTCCCAAATGCGCACCGTCTCCTTGTTCAGGAGGAACTGTCAAGTCATCTGTTCAAACGACCAGCCAAACGTGTACACACTGGGCCGTCGCAGGACTCTTCCTCTGGATCCCTCCTTGGCCTGATGGGCGGCCGGGGCCTCAGCATGTGGGGCAGGGTCATATACATGGTCCGTCGCCTCGAGCATCCGCAGATGTAGCCACTGTCTCCGTAGTCTGGCCTCCCAACCTAGCAGCGGCACCACGAGGGTAAGTTCCGGGTTGTTCACCACTAGGGTAAGTCGTCCTCCTCCTCCCTCCTCCTCCCTCCTCCTCCCTCCTCCTCCCTCCTCCTCCTCCCTCCTCCTCCCTCCTCCTCCCTCCTCCTCCCTCCTCCTCCCTCCCTCCTCCCTCCCTCCTCCTCCCTCCTCCTCCCTCCTCCCTCCTCCCTCCTCCTCCTCCTCCTCCCCTCCTCCTCCCTCCTCCTCCCTCCTCCTCCTCCTCCCTCCTCCTCCCTCTCTCTCCCCCCCCCCCCCCCCCCCCCCCCCCCCCCGGAATGCCCTGCCCCCACATACACACGGCTGTAGAGGGCCACCCTCAGCAGGCCTCGGGACCCCGTACCCCCACACATAACGTCACCAGGGCCAGGCGCTGGCCCCCTCCCCATGTCACTCACCCATGGCCACACCACCACCTGCAAGTTCCCTTACAAACCACACCAATCTAACCTGGAACTATAATCACCATTTCTTCAGTGCAAAAAGGTCAAAATCGTGGAATAGAAGCATTGAGGCATTCAGACACCAGATGGACTTCAGCAGTTGAAAAAGGCAGCTCACCTCCATCTTCAAGGGCATTTCAAGATGAACAACAATAATAACAATCTTTATTATTGTAACAAGTAGGCTTATATCAACACTGCAATGAAGTAGTGTGAAAATCCCCTAATCACCACACTCTGGTGCCTGTTCGGGTACACGGAGGGAGAATTCAGAATGTCCAATTCACCTAACAAGCACATCTTTCGGGACTTGTGGGAAGAAACCGGAGCAGCCGGCGGAACCCACACAGACACGGGGAGAACGTGCAGACTCTGCACAGACAGTGACCCAAGCCAGGAATCGAACCTGGGACCCTGGTGCTGTGAAGCAACAGTGCTAACCACTGAGCTACAATGCTGGCCTTACACATGTGTAGCAGTAAAAAGAAAGGGCAGTCAATATAAATTTGTTAAAGGTAAAGCTGGTCTGATTCAGCTGATTGGAGCTCTTTGAAGTAGCTTTATATCATATACCTTAAAACAACTTAACAGACCTATTCAGAAAATGCATATGGGTTAAAGAGATAGTGGTGCTTTGGTTACACAATCGACCAAGAATTGAGGGGTAATGGGGATTCCCCAAATGTATGAGGACCATTGGTTTTCTCATTATATATAAACGACTTGGAGAAAAGAGAACAATTTCAAAGTTTGCAGATGATACAGATAAAGCATCATAGTGAATTGCTGCAAAAATGTCTAAATTCATGATGTGCGTGTTTTAGGAGCATAATTTCAGGATTAAAATTTTTATATGTAAAATAATGGAAGCACTGGGCTCGAGAAGCTGGTAAACTGATCCAAAGTAATTGTAATTCAGAGTGGCCTATGTTTGGGTCAGAACTGGAAGGGGAAAACAATGAACAATAAGTGGACATCTCATCTTCATAATGAATCCAATGAGTCTGATAAAATAGAAATTATTAATGAAATTTCTCCAAATCAATGAAAGATTGGAAAGCAACTGGGAAACAAAGGATGGTATTAAAATATCTACATACTTTTCAGATCAGGCCAGGTTTGGGAATGGGAGTTAATTAGTTTAAAGATCTGGGACAACCTAGGTGTGCCATGTGGATAGACTGCAGGGAAGTTTTTTGGAGAATGTGAAAGATGTGCTGAGATTTACGGGTTTAAAACACAAGTGCTGACAAATATATGCTGTAGTACTTGCTATGTTTAACCCTTGAATTGTACAGGTTTTTTGTTTAAATATGAAATCTTGTGGTATAATTCGTTCAATTAATAACAGCGAGTTTGAATTTCATTTTACAAGTTACTGGTCTCCCTTGAGATCATAGCAGGATACAAGGATAGTAGCAGAATTCGGGAGAAAACAGACAAATTGCCTGGTTAAGTGCAAAATGATGCACTTTGGGGGATAAACGCAGCCATGCTAAATTGCCCCTTAATTGGAAAAATAAAAGAATTGGGTACTCTACATTTATTTTTTTTAAAAAGAATGACTGCCCATAACATCAAAGCAGTATTTGAGCAAGTGTGCATCAAGAAACCCTTGTTAGGAGGTGGCAGAGTGTGGCGACATCTACAGATGACTTATAGAAAACATCAGAACACCACTGGATGAGACCAGACGGAAATGGGGGCATGGAGATAGCGGGTGGACTTGGCACCTGCACCAGGCCAAGCCTGATGCAAGGTAGTGCACAGAGCGCACCATACCAAGACGCATATGAGCAGTTTCTTCCCGGAGATGAAAGATGGAGCGGTGGCAAGCAGTGCAGGGCCTTGTACAGCAGCTGGAGTAGCGCGGAGCACTCCGGCACCGTGCTGGTCCCCTGTGAGCTACAGAATCGCTGTGCCAAGAGGTGTTGACGCCTGCGTGAAACACTCCGGTGTTTACGCCGGCGTCAATACTTAGCCGCATTTTTAGAGAATCCCGGCCCCTAGCCTTCACCTCAATGATAGCCAGGCGAAAACGTCTGCTGGGTTGGAAGTCGGCAATGCCACTTCAGGGCCTCAATGGCTCTCAAATCTGACCGAATTCATACGGCTGTAAAAAATAAAATTTGAGATAAGAGGGTCCGAGGATCAGAGCAGCACGGTGGCGCAGTGAATAGCACAGCTGCCTCACGGCGCCAAGGTCCCAGGTTCGATCCCGGCTCTGGGTCACTGTCCGGGTGGTGTTTGCACAGTCTCCCTGTTTGCGTGGGTTTTGTCCCCACAACCCAAAGATGTGCAGGGTAGGTGGATTGGCTACGCCAAAATGCCTTCTGAAAAAACATTCTACACACCACATTGGGCGAGGGGCAGGTACAGAGAAGTTTAACAGACTGATACCAGGGATGAGGGACTTCAGTTTGGCAGAGAAATCGAAGAAGGTGGCATTGTTTTCCTTGGGGTTGTTTAAAATTCAAAACTTTAGCCATTTGGACAGTTCCTCCCTACCATTTTCTCTGGCAAATGACTCAGTAACCAGAGGTCATATATTTAAAATAGTTGACAAAATAACCTAGACAGCAAATGGTGTTTTAAATGAGAACTTTTCAGTTGATAATATTTTAGTGGTGGACATTGACAATGCAATAATTACATTTGCAGAGAACACCAAATTGTATGGTAGGTTTGTAATCTACAAGATTAAGTCTAATTATGACAATGAAACCAGTTGATTGTTGTAAAAATTCATCTGGTTCACTAATGGCCATTAGGGAAGGAAATCTTACCTGGTCTTGCCTATACGTAACCCTAGAACCACAGCTCGGAAGTCACTAAGGAATGAAACCAGATGGACTACCCAGCGTCGACCCTGGCACCAGAAACAACAACTACAAATTCAGCCGTCAACCGTACAAAGTTCTCCTCATTAACATTTGGGTGCTTGTGCCAAAACTGGGAGGACTGTGCCAGAATAGTCAAGCAACAGCCTGACATAGTTATACGGACAGAATCATACCTTACAGATAATGTCCTAGACATCATCAACATCTCTCTGTATATCCTGTCCCATTGGCAGAACAGACCCACCAAACGTGGCAGCCCAGTGACACACAGTTGGAGGGAGCTGCCTTGGGAGTCTTCAAACACTGGGATCAGGTAAAACATAGACAAGAGAATCTCTTGCTGGTTACAGCTTACCCACACCACAACTATGAATCAGCTTTTCTCCATGTTGGACACCACTTGGGAGGAAGCAAACACTGAGGGTGGAAAGGGCACAGAATGCACTCTGCGTGAAGAGCTTCAATGTCACATCACCAAGAATAGCTCAGCAGCACGACAGACTGAACTGGCAGAGTCCTAAAGGACATAGCTGTTTGACTGGGTCTGCGGCATTACAACATCGGTTGGAGTGACCACCGCACAGTAATTGTGGAGGCGAAGTCCCCTTGTGCTACATGGGATCGAGCAATTCAAAACTGGGCAACCAAAAGGTACTGTGAGCAACCAGCAGCAATAGAACTGTACTCAACCATAATCTATAACCTCATGGCCGGCATATCCACCACTCTACTGTTTTCCACCAATCAGGGGTTTATGCCAATCATGGGATCAACTCGAGTTCCATGAAGACTGCAGGGGGACATGCTAGGAGCAACACCAGACATAGCTAAATTTTAGATGTCAACTTGGTGAAGCTACAAGACAATATTACTTGCGTGCCAAATATCATAAGCAGCGATAGACTCAGTAAAGCAATTCCACAACCAAATGATCAGATCTATGCAGCCTTGCCACATTCAGTCGTGAATGTTGGTGGACAATTAAACAACTCACTGGAGGAGGTGGCGCCATAAATATCACCATTCATAATGATGAGGGACCCAAGATAAAGCTGAAGCATTTAGAACAACCTTCAGTCAGAAAGTGGATGATCCATCCTGGCCCTCTCTGGAAGTCACCAGCATCACATATGCCACTCTTCAACCAATTTAATTCAGTCAATATGATACCAAGAAATGGCCGAAAGCACTGGATACTGCAAAGCCTATGGGTCATGAAATATTACAGCAAAGGTACTGAGGACTTGTGCTCCAGAACTTGCCACACTCCTGGCCAAGCATGTTCTAAACCAGTTACAATGCTAGGATTTACCCAGCAATGTGCAAAATTGTCCAGCTATGCCCTGTACACAAAAAGCAGGACAAATCCAACCCAGCCAATTACCACCCCACCAGTCCACTCTCGATCCTAAGTAAAGGTGATGGAAGGGGTCATCAACAGCACTATCAAGCAGCACTTACTCAGTAAGAACCTGCTTACTCAGCAAGAACCTGCTAACAGACGCTTAGTTTGGGTTCCGCCAGGATAATTCAGCTCCTGACCTCATCCTTGATTCAAACATGAACTCCAGAGGTGTGGTGAGAGTAATTGCCTTAACAGCAAGTGACCGAGTATGGCATCAAGGAGCCCTGGCAAAACTGGGGTCAATGGACATTAGGGGAAAATTCTCCACTGATTGGAATTATATCTAGCACAAAAGGAAGATGGTTGTGGTTGCTAGCGGTCAATCATCTCAATTCCAGGACACCAATGTAAGAGTTCCTCAGGATATTGTCCTCGGCCCAACCACCTTCAGCTGCTTCACCAATGGCCTTCCTTTCATTTTTCAAATTTAAAGTACCTAATTCATTTTCTTTTTAAATTTTGGGGCAATTTAGCGTGGTTAATCCACCTACCCTACACATCTTTGGGTTGTGGGGTTAGACTCACGCAGACAGGGGGAGAATGTGCAAACTCTACATGGACAGTGACCCGGGGCCAGGATCGAACCGGGGTCCGCGGCAGCGTGAGGCAGCAGTGCTAACCACGGCACCACCATGCCATTCCCGCCTTTCTTTCACCTTAAGATCAGTAGTGGAGATGTTATACAACGTTCAGCTGTGTTCTCAAGTCCTAAGATGCTGAAGCAGTCCATGTCCAAGTGCATCAAGACCAGAACAATATCCAGGCTTGGGCTGACAAGTGTCAAGTAACACTCGTGCCACACAAGTGGCAGGCAATGACTTCTCCCGACAAGAGAATCTAACCATCATCCTTCAATGGCATTTCGATTTCTGATTCTCCCACTATCAATATCCTGAGGGTTACCACTGACCAGAATCTGAACTGGTCCAGCCAAATATGTGGCCACAAGAGCAGGTCAGAGGCCAGGAGTCCTGTGGTGAATAACTCACCTCCTGACACCCCAAAGCCTATCCACCATCCACAAGGCACAAATCAAGAGTGGGATGGAATTCTCCTCTCCACTTGTCTGGATGAGTACAGCTCCAGCAACACTCAAGGAGTTTGACACCATCTAGTACAAAGCAGCCCACTTGTTTGTCACCCCCCCACAAACATTTACCTCTTCCACCAACTCACAGTGGCAAAAGTGTACACCATCTACAAGATGCACTGCAGGAAATCACCAAGACTGCCTAGAAAACACCTTCCAAACCCACAACCGCCACCACCTAGAAGGACAAGAGCAGCAGACACATGAGAACACCACCACATTCAAGTGCTCCTCCAAGAATTCCTCATCCTGACTTGGAAGTAGTTCACCATTCCTCGACTGCCACTGGGTCAAAATGATGGATCTCCACCCCCAACAACACTGTGGGTGTACCTACACCAAAAGGGCTGCAGTGGTTCAAGAAGGCAGCTCACCACCACCTTCTCAAAGGCAATTAGGGATGGGTAATAAATGCCGACCTATCCAACAAAGTCCACATCCCGGAATTGATTTTTTTTTAAAAAGGGATTGCACATGAGGCTACAGGATCATGTTTACAAACTGGAAATGCAAGTGCTTTCCTGACCCATGCGCAAAAAGATGGTTAGGAATTTTTGAAGCTGAACTAATTGGTAGATCTCTTTTTATGTTCCTCCTGAGATAGGGAGTTGGGAGGAAGGGGTAGCTAGCACAAGTGGCTTGAATCAGATGACAGAAAGCAGTGAGCTGGACACAAATGAAATGAAGGCCAGAGTCGGCAGACCAAAGAGTATGAGTGAGAATACAAAGCCAGAGTAGATAGAAAAAGGGTGAGAAATGATCATGAGGTTAAAAACTATTAAATTTATGACGAGTAAACAGCAGTGTGTATAGGTGGAAGATATTATGATAAGCTGGCACTTTATATAGAAGATGGGAAAACACCAAACTAGACAGTAGAGAAACTGAACCTATAGTGATAAACGGTTATGGATATGGGATTTCTCAGGTGCTGGGGCAGAGACCAGCAAGTTATAGAGTATGAAACATACATTGAAATGGTAGATGTGTGGTTTCAAGCTCAGGACTGGGTTGAGCTGGGTTTTCAGCGCAAGTGCAAAACATGAAGGGAGATGCAATCAGTGAAAGGAGAATTAAATGTATGCTAAGGGCAGAAAATTACTGCCTTGAGGTTCTAAGAGGATTCTAAATTTTATTGCTTATTGCTGAATTAATGGGTCTCTTGCCCCAAGGCTTATACAATTTTCCTGTAGCGCAGTTGAAGGAAATTTTGACTCATCCACAATGATAAAGTACCAGCAAACAATGTTGTGATTGTGCTGGGTGAAGAAGTGTGTGCTGGGTGTGCGTATGCAAAAGTTAATCCTGTGTTAGCAGCTGATTACCAAGAGGATCTAAAATGATGAAATAGAAAAAAACAAGAATATATACTTTAGGATCTCCAAAGCTGAGAGAGAGAGCAAGAAAAGCCCTTGTTGGGGGAAGTACTGGGTGCCTTTGGGCAGTTATATGGAACCACATAGAGCTGAACAATGATGGACAGGTGATAGAGAAAGATATAATGGTTTTAAGTTACCATATTCCCAAAAGTATTCATATATCTAGCAGTACCACCTCTAAAAAATCCTAATTGGGAAAAATTCTTGTAGTCATTTTGTAATGAAATACTATCAAACATTCCCCATCGGTTTCCAGCAATTTTTAAAAAATGCAAATCACTTACCTGTCTTCTTTATTTATCTGGTCTCCAAAGCCCACTGAATTTACAATGGTTAGCTTTAAGCGAGCAGTACTCTCTTGTAATTCATATGTCTGAGCCTTCAATTTTACTCGGTTTTCATAATGTGTTGATTGACTACCCTCAAAACTGGTGTTAAACAAGGTATCCATAAGGGTGGATTTCCCAATTCCAGTTTCTCCTGCAATTACAGAACAGAAAAAAAAATGGTATCAACAGCAGTAATGTAAACAGATACTTCAGAATACATGTTCAGCATGTGACATATAGTTCATTAAATTCTGAAGCACTAATTTTATTAAAATGTGCACACAATGGGCTGGATTCTCTGCGGGCAGGATGCTCCGTTTTGCCGGCAGCCCGGGGGTTTCCCGCTGGCGTGGGGTTGTCCCACAATGGGAAACCCCATTGACTAGACAGTGAAACGGAGCATCCCACCGGTGTGCTGAACCAGAAATCTGGCACGGCAGGATGGAGAAACCAGCCCAATGTGTCAGTGGCCAAAACCAGATTTAACAACGGGAACAGTTTTCATTTCCAAATAAAAGGAGCTTGGTCCCAGGTTCGATCCCAGCTCTGGGTCACTTAGAAAAAAAGGCTAATTTCAGCAGTACCTCCTCAGTTCTGCTCAGTCTTGATAACATGTATACACCAGGAAACGCCTTTACCTGAACCCTCAGTAACAACCGTCTTGAGTGGGTGACCGATGCTGGTCAATCAGTTCCTTCAAAAATAACAAGCGGCAGCAACCTTATTTTCCCCTCATCTTCACTTCAAGATCCAGCCTTTGCATTCAACTTTTCCAACTGCATCACAACTTCTCTCAAACCTCGTTGGGTGGGTCAATTTTCTTGTCATCCACAGGTCATATGGGTCCATTTTCTAGCTGCATCCTAGGTCACACAGCGTCCAGCCGTCAGTCGGATTGCCAGATCCCCCAAACACATTGTCGCAGGCAGGAAATCAATTTGTTCTGCTGCTTGGCAAGTGTCTTTGTCCCTGCTGCCTCAAGCTAGCTGGTTTGCATCAACTTCACCCATAATGCCACTGGACACCATCACGTGACTAGAGTAAAGTTGGTCTCCTGCAATCCCTCAAATACTTGGTAAAAATCTTGAAATTCCATGGAATTAAACTTAGCCACCATAAACACAGCATTTTCAAACTTGTTCAGGACTGCTTTGAAAACGTTCAAATATTTTTGGGAACTACCAGAGAATAATGACCCATAACTTCTAAAAGATAGTGTCAGGAAACATTAGATGCTGCAAACACTTTTCTACGCGTATTCATGTCATCTTCCTCCAACTTGCCATCTTTCCATGGTCCAATTAATGAGGCCATCTTTCCATGGTCCCATTAATGAGGCCACTAACAATCATCTTATATCCTTCACCATTGACAGATTAAGTGTCACAAATTACACAATAGGTTGTCACAAGCAGTTGTATTTAAATTGTTGCTGCTCAATAAAACATACCATCAGGATGGACACAGTAGACATTGAACTACAACCAGCGAGAACAGTTTACCGGCCCCAGGCCAGACAGACAAATGATGTAGCAGAACAGTTTGACCTTTGTTGCGAGTGGCGATTATGTCCTTCAGTTGTCTCTCAAGCTGGTTCGGATGTTAAGCTATTTGGCAAGCTCTCCTGGGTCTGTCTTCCTCCCCTTCTTGACAGCCTGTTTTCTGCATCTTATTTTAGGGATAGGTGGATACCTCAGGTCAATCGTTCATTTAATTATTTACCCATCCAACTGCCCAATTACAGGAGTAGACACTCACCCTCCTACCCAAGGTTCCAGTCCTGTGATCATTCCACCATTTATTTCATATAGGCATATTGATACCTTCTCCCAGACAATTTGTTTAGATACTCAGATCATAGAAACATAGAAAATAGGAGCAGGTGGTCATTCGGCCCTTCGAGCCTGCTCCGCCATTCATTATGATCATCAAGTTCAATACCCTGATCCTGCCTTCCCACCCATATCCTTTGACCCCTTCAGCCCAGGATCTATATCAAATTCCTGTGGTGATATACATCATTGCAAGTACACAAAGGGTTAATGTACATACACTACGCCTAGCTAGACACTAGAGGGAGAACCAGAGACATGACACACAGACAGTCAACCAATAGGTCAGTAAGATAGGACACGACCAATGGGCATTCACGATACACACAAGAGGGGACACTACCACAGGGGGGCATTACACCAACCCATATAAAAGGACACATCACACATGCTCAGTCTTATTCCAGTGGAGACACTCAGTGAGTACAGACACAGGGTTGATTGAACATCACACCCACCACGTGGATTGTAGCAGACTGGTTTGTCAGTCTGAGAAGCTATAGCAGGATTAACAGTAGCGTCGAATCGGTAGTTTAGTCGGGCAGCATGGTCGGCACGGGCTTGGAGGGCCGAAGGGCCTGTTCCTGTGCTGTACTTTTCTTTGTTCTTTCAATCCTAGTAGGAGAATTATTAACAGTTTAATAAATGTGTTAAAGCCATCTCCAAGTCTGAACCTTCCTTTGTCAGAGTGCACATCAAGGAAGCAGCTTATGCTAAGTCAAGAGCATAACAAAACATGGTTCCAGGAGTGAACTGTTTCAATCCATATAGTTAAAACTCAGCAAACAGTGACTACCAGCAAAAGCAGCCAGGCAAGATGATGTTCGAGATTCCGGTTCCACAGCAGCTCAGGTACCAAGGCAATCTCAAACGGTCGTTGGTTCAGGCAGAGATTCGAGATCTACCTGGTCGCGTCTGACCTAGATGGCGTGGCGGATGCACAGAAAATAAAGCTTCTACATACCATTGCGGGTCCAGAAGCAGCTGAAATCTTCCAGACCTTCAAATACTCAAAGGGGCAAAACAAGAGCGATTTCCAGGCAGTTTGGACAAATTCCAAGAATTCTGTGAGGAGCATGTAAAAGAGGCGCCAAAACTCACCGCGAGGTAGGCTTGCAGCAACTAACGGCAGTTTTGAATTGCAGCCATCTTGGAAAAGGTGCTGCACATGCGCAGTTGCGCGAAGGGCGCACAGAACGGGAAGGTCCGTTTACACATGCGCAATTGAGAACAAGGCCCCAAGTAACGGAACAGCGATCTGCGCATGCGCAATCGCTTCCTACGCACTACGTCACACGCTTAATGACGTCAGAGGCCCCGGACCACGCCCACTTAGAGACGAAATGTCCCAAAACACGGAAAAAAAATTTAAAGCCTCAAAACCAGATTCTTTCACCTGGAACGACAGCACA